>NC_081315.1:127829489-128454489 GCF_026419965.1 Kogia breviceps | reverse complement strand
CCAGCTATAAAAAAGAAAAAGTGTTATTAATTAGACATATGGCTTCCCATGTCAATGAATTAAAACAGGAGTTAGATGATTTCAAAAAAGTTGGACAATGAAACAATACATTTCTTATAAAAACTATGGTAAACATTTGAATATTAACATTAATGATAAAGCCTTCTTCTTAACTAGAAAATTATGCTAATTTCCTTATTTTCTATCTTTTTAGAACACATATTTCATGCGGTTTTTATGTTACAATATCTTTAGGATTAAACCATTATCAGGTTAAGCAAGGTATATAATCTTTTATCTACTGTCTTCACTATCTCAAACATTTCAGCATTAAAAAAAGGTTTTGGATTGCTTTACTACAATTAGAAAAATTACAACTAATGATTAAATATATTTTCTTTGTATCTGAATAGCTTACGTTGTATTTCCCATTACATTACTCATATTCATTTGAACGTTTAATTGCTTCAGGTTGATAGCAAACACGACAAGTGTTTCCCATGGGGTCCCTTGTTGGCTTGCTGCTTTGTTTGATTTGTTAAAAGGAGTTGATGTTTTCGAAAGTGAATCTAAAAGTAGAAAATCAAACGTACATTCACATAGATGCTCAGCCGATTATAAAGCAAAAACTACTCATCACTATAATCCAGAAAGTAAAATTATGATATTCTTGTGTTAAAACCTAACATTTACTAGCTGTCATATTGCCTCCAAAATATTAATAGTTAGCATTTACTGGACAGTCAGTAAGGGTTGCCAAGCCTTACTTCTTGAAAGCTCATAGTTCTGTACGACCTCCGTCTTACATGAGGAGATTCTGGCGTGCATGGGATATAGCAGCACAGATCATTTATCACCCTGGGATTTTCTTACCAAAGGAGAAAATCATAAGTTGCTGCTGCCAAGAAGAGAACTTGGAAGGCAGGTACCATTCTGAAATGCAGAGGCTGGCTGCTGTGCCTGTCTTGTGTGTTCGTAATGGACTCAGTATATATCCCGAGTCCTGCGTTGGCTCATTATACTCTAATCTTACCTTGTAACATGAACGACATCATTCATTTTATATACTTAGACACAAGTAGAGCCTTGAGCACATAAGAGAGTTTAAAAAAAAATAGTGGCTGAATAAAAGAATGACTGAATGAATGCAAAGATTGACTTTTTCAATATGGAGTTTGCAACACTGTAGGTTTGTTGTACTTCCTGTGGTGCACGCTAACAATGTGCTCATTCCTGTCTCCCTATCCCTTTTGAAAGCGACCAGCCCTCCAGCTGCCTCTTCTGCTAGCAAACACTGTGAAGTGCTTTGTCTGCTGTTGGGTTTGGGGTTCCTCCCCCAACCCCACGTCTCCATAGAAACCTGCAAGAGAAGAACTTCCTGCAGTTGGGGCAGAAGTCTGGGAGTAACTAATTCAGATTTTTATCTTGGGGTCACTGGAGGGCTACTGATAACAAGGGGAGCAGTGTTACCTCTTTGGGGAACTGAAGAATCAGACACGCTCCTTGACCTTACGGAAGCTGGGGATTTTAGGCTCTGTGCTGCTGTCCCTGGTGACATGGTGCTGTTTGTCATATGCTCATTGAACACATTAGGTGACTGAGGCACGTGGGTGAAAGAGGCTGACTGACTAGGCTGCTCCCAGGTCCTGCAGTAAGCTTTTCTTGAAGATTCGGGGGAGAGGTGTTGGCTCACACCTTCAATGGAATCAGGTGTCCCTGGGCCAGATGCTAACAGAAAAGTGGACAGCAAAAACAAAATTAGCAGGGTAATAGATATCACCATGTTATAAAACAAGAAATTTCACCACTCCACCATTTCTAATCACATTTTATATTCCTGCCAGTTCTCTGCCAACTGTATGAGGTACAGTTTGCAAAGTACATTCCAGCATGTTATTTTGTAAACTTCTCACAGAAACTCCACGAGATCGGTAGGACAGGCCCTCTGTCCCATAGTACAGATGAGGGAACAGACCCAGACCCAGATTTCTGATATTTTCTCCTGTATCACGCTAACTCTTTCACTTACGCAGTGTAATGCCACAACAATATCTAAGTCCAAGAGAAAAAGTGCAATGTGATAGCATGTCCCCAGTATATTCTGTGTTCCATGTTTAACCACGGTTTTAACTTGGTTAAATGTGTTTCTGCGTCTCCAGATTTTACAAAGATTGCAGGGTTATCACCACAGAATAAAAATCAGCTGAACTGAACCCCGGAGAGAGCAAGTATTTCGTGACCTCCAGTGCTAGTGCATTCCCAGTGGTTATTTGCACATTAAAGGGGCTCCACTGACATTTGCTGAAGGAGTGAGAGAGAATTGCAGGGTACAACTTACCAACTAAGACAAAGTTGTGTTATCAATCATGGATCTTGTTACTACTGTAATCAAAATGAAAAGCAGCCTAAGTATAACTTATAATTACATAAACAAGCTTACTTGGCAAATTTATAGTTTGGTCTCCGAGGAATAGGCGTCTTGCAATACTCCTCCTATACCAGGCTCTTGGAAATGCCAGAATTTCACTGAGGCGGCGCATATCATATTTAAAGGAAGCAGACCCTATATCACAAACAGCTGACACATAAATAAAGTTTGTTAGAACACATTTCCAACACCTTTAATATTTTCACATGGTAGGTAGAATAGGACATGATATTATTACACAACCGAATTATAATTGTTACAATCATGAAACACCAAAATAAGCTACATAGTATGATTAGTAAGTGATAATGTGTTCCTTCCACAAATGATAAAAATAGCACATTCTGCACTGTTAGTTCCATTTTTGAGGTGAGGGCAAATTGGAATTCTATTATCAAGTGATGATGTGAAATTCTCAGAGAGGATCTGAAGATCGGCCTTACAAACAGCTTCCAGCTTTAACACAGAGCTCCTCTCACATATGGGAAATGAATCATCAGGATGAGCTAGAATACGAACTTCTTCAAAAGTAGCTGCAAACCAAATAACTGTATGGCAAAAACTACGATTTTCCTTTTAGACAGAAGGCGGCGACTTGTCAATCTGAAAGCACTCTCATGGCTGCCTCCCGGGGTTCTGCTCTGAGCACACTGGCGCTTTTGCTTCGTGTGCCTTCTGTTCCTCCCCCACAGCTTCGGCTGCATTTACATGTCAGCCTCTCCCAAACCTGCAGTGTCTGTTTCAGTCTGAGCCCATATCCACCCAGCCCATTAGCCAATTGCCTACCAGACCCTTTCACCTCAAGGTCCTGCAGGCATTTCCTTCCTTATTTTCTATCTAAGTTAATGACCTCACTGTCCCTTCAGTCACCTAAGCTCAAAGTTTGAGGCATCCTTGTCTCTTCTACTGCTCCTCATACAACTTGTCCTTAAGCTTGTGGATTCTCATATTTCTCTTGAAACCATTCCCTCTACTCTTTTTTACTATAACAACTCAGGCCCTCATCCCCTGTTGCTTAGTCTGTTTCAACAGCTTCCTCAAGCATCTTTCCGCTCTACCACCTCTTTTCATTCTACCATCAGCTCCCTTCCTAAAACGTCAATCTGAAGCATCATTCCTTTTTTTAAAAATGTAAACAGATTATTTTATAATCCATAGATAATTTTGGTTGTTTTTCTGTGGTAAGAACACTCAACATGAAATCTACCCGCTACAGATTTTTAAACATACAATACAGTTTTGTCATCTTTCGGGACAATGTCATACCATTTCTTAAAAATGCTAATGGCTTCTCCCCGCCCAAAAAGGATCAGAACCCTATTCTTTAGCCTGGCATATGAGTCCCCCACCACCCCAATCATGTCCTGGGCTACTTCACCAGCTTTACCTGTAGCCAACTCCTCTCTCCCTCTGGCCTCACCTACTGTGTACAACTAACTAAATGTTCAGTTATACCTATGCTTCAGCTTCAGTGAATCAAAGTATGATCCAAAAGCATACTTTTTGACACTTCTGTACCATTAAATACCATGTTGCTATAGCCAAGGATATTCCTACGTAATTTTGAAGATCTGGCCCAACATCATCTCCTTTGTGAAGGCTTTCTCTGATCACTCATATAAAGCAGAATACGTTTCCTCCTCTTTAAGTAAACCTCCATTATAGGATTTATCACACTGCACTGTCATTTGTCTACTCCTAAGACCTTCCCTTATTCATGCCTGCACCTTCAAGCATCTAGCAGAGTGCCTGGCACGATTTCACTGTAAAATAAAGGCTCAATATATGTTTGCTGAGTGACCAAACATATATTGTGTTCAGTGAGTTAAGTATACTTACTATATCTTTTCGGTTAATAATTAAAAAAATTTTCACTTGCATAGTACTGTGAATTCTTCAAAATGTTCTACATGCATTTAATTTTAAATACTCAAATCACAACGTAAAGAAAATGAGCAAGTGATTTGTCCATAGTTATGTAACTAATTATAAAGCTGGCAACACATGCACACAACTCAAGATCTAATGCCACCAAGTAAAACATTTTCAACACTCATCTCTCCTTAGTGTTTTAAGAATTTATAATTAAAAAATCAAACAAACAAAAAGTCAGAAATTTTACCAATTCATGGTAGACAAGCGAAGAAGCAGTTTTCAGTGATTCAATTAGGCATACTTTGGCCCTTGCTTGGGTGATATTTCCACATATTTATCTAGCAATCATATTTCTAACATTGATTACCTGGACTGAGATATTACTTGGCTGGACAGTTATTCTCCTTTAAATCAATTTATCATTAAATGCTTAATATTACTAAATGTATTTAATAATTAAACACAAAAAGGAGGCCCTTATTTAATTCTGGAAAAGCAATATTTTAATTAAAAAACTAAAATTGAATACCAGATATATTTATTAGTGTAGTGTCCATTTTGCTTGCAGACTTGCTTACAGACTGACTTTCAAAAAATGAGGCACCTCCTGAACGCCTTATCCGAGACAAACTCACTTTTACAAACTCGAGATTTATACTGAGTGAGTCTTTTCGACCAGTGACTGAAGTGGCTTCTTCATCCACATTCCCTTTAAAAAAAAAACAAAAAACAAAAAACAACCAAAAACACATGCGTATGAACACACACATATATATGTGTATACATACACACACACACACACACAATTATCTATTTACATGAAATTATCCAACAGGCTAGAATATGCTATCAAATAACATCACTTAAGTGAGTAAAAATTTAAACAGAATGACCTAATGAGCATTAGGCATTCCTAACAATTTTATAGGGTCAAGCCCATAAACATAATTGATGATTTTTATAGCATCTCTCCAGCAAAAATTAGGATGGACATGGAGTGTGTGTCTTTATTTTTTGTCTAAATAAGTCAAGAGACATTCACTAATATCAATATCCTATGCATTTTTAGTGTAAATCTGCACTTTATTTATTTTTTGTTTGTTTGTTTTTGCGGTACGCGCGCCTCTCACTGTTGTGGCCTCTGCCTTTGTGGAGCACAAGCTCCAGACGCACAGGCTCAGCGGCCATGGCTCACGGGCCCAGCCGCCCCGCGGCATGTGGGATCTTCCAGGACTGGGGCACAAACCCGCGTCCCCTGCATCGGCAGGCAGACTCTCAACTACTGCGCCACCAGGGAAGCCCCTAAATCTGCACTTTAAAATGCCAGTGGAATTTAAGTTCACTAAATAACTAGTAATAATAGTCTCATTTTAAATTAACAAATGTGATGCACACCCTTTAAAAATTTGCTATTTATAAAATACAATTTTTTATACAAATAGTGATTTGATGAAACATTTAAAATTTAAGTAACATAAGTAACCTCATATCTGAAGCAACTGCAGTGTATATCACTTATAAAATATTTGGAGTTTTAAAATTCTTATATAACTGATTTACCTACATTACTTATTTCATATTTCTACTTATTATGTAGACAGAATAGATATTATCAAGAAGAAAAAGTTTCTGATTTCATTTTATATCCATTATTAAAGATAACATTTCTAAAAAGATCAAAGCTTGAAAAGATGAGATAAATTTGAGAAAGATGCAGACATGCTAAGTATACCTAATCCTCCTGATCCAGGTGTAAGGCCAGAAACAGCAGTTTTTTGTTTCCCTGCTCCATATGGATGAAATACATAAAGGGAAAAGTCAGACATGCACGCAGTGAAGCTCAGCCCAGATGAACTGCTGCTGGAACTGGTCAGATCTGATTGACTACTACTATGTCGACTTCTGCCAAGAGGGCTGCCTAATCCTGACAAACCTACAGGGAACACAAGAACACCAAAATATTTATAAGCCACAGAAAATTTTAAAAACTGTCACTAACATAGTCTCAAGAAACAAACATGACTTGAAAATAAAGTGAAAATAGTCAAACGTTAACCGATCAATAGAGTTATTAAATCCTTGAAATTAAAATGAGGACTTAGATGGATTTTCCAGTTAATTTACTTCGTAAACTAAGGCTGAATATTCTCTTCATCTTTGAAATAATTATTTATACATATGACTGGCCAACTCCATGGTTTCATGTTTCTTTTCTCCTTTGTTCTACAGGAAGCAGGCTGTGGAAGAGATACAAAACATCTGGGTTTTAAGCAATGGAGAAGAAGAATGAACTGTTAAAAACCCAAGCCGTATAGCTGGAGTCCACATTTCCCAGAAGCAGTGGAAACAGAGTAAGGTACACAAATAGAGAAAGTTAAAGATCTCCTTCTCTTAGGCAGCTACGTGCCCTCATTGGCAACATCTACCATGGGTGGACAGACTAATTCCAAATATGCTTTAAACACAGAAAAAATGAGACTGTCTGAATGGAGCTTTATATGATTTGCCCGTGATTCTAAAATACGTATCTCCAGACCAGACTTCTTTTGGATTCATATATTGCAGCTGGTTACTTGACATCCCACTAGAATGGATCACAGACATGTGATCACCGACATGGTAAGACAAAGCTTACCATGTCCAAAACTGAACTGATCTTTTCCCCTAATCTGCTTTTCTTCCAGTATTTCCCATCTCTGTAAGTAACACTTCCAGGCAAATAGCCAGAAACCTGGGAGTTATCTGTCATCCTTCCCACTTCTAACTTCCTATCATGCAATTTATCACCATATCATTTCTATGTCTAACAACATATATCAAGTATGTCCATTTTCCTCCATCTTACTATTGCTATTCTAGCCTAAACAGTGATCAATTCTGGGCCCCTGAAATGGCCAACTTCTCCCCCTGCTTCCCTCCACTCTTGTTCTCCTCCAAGCAACTGCCACACTGCAGCTGGACTGGTGTTCCAGAAGTGTGAGTGATAATCACGTCCACTTCCCTGCTTAACCTCTCGGTGGCTTCCCTGAATGATATGGCTCTTTCCTATCTATATAAATCTTGCTCATGCCAGTATACCCTTTGTTCACCACGCTCCGCTTATACTAGTTTTATTCTTTTTATTTTTCAGAGTTGTCAGAATCTTTCCTACCTCATGAATTCTTGTATTCTGTACCTGGAGTGTTTATTCCCCCAACTCTGCTTGGCTAACTCATACTTAACCTACGTCATGTTTCCACTTAAAACAGGTTTGTTTACTTATTATCTGTTTCTCCAAATGCAATTGAAGTTCCATATTAGCAGGCACTATGTCTGGTAGCTAAGTTAACTCCAGTATATCCGACCCCTAGTACTGACCCAGAACTCAGTAAAGTTCAATAAAGATCCTTTAAAAGAATGGATATTGTCGTAACCTGCATTTCTTATACATTTATTCTCATCATCATTCCTTCTTGCATGTTTTATGATGATAGAATACGGGGTGCTGTTTCATTCTTTAATTTTCTAAAATAAATGTGGACATAAAAATAGCTGCTCATTTTATTTTCCTCTCATTATATATTTCTAGCATAGTACATATATACTGCTATAATGATTTGTGTTAATAATTTGTGATATTTTGTCATTAAGAAAAAGGTGAATATCCCAACAGAGAAATGGGCATGGGCATATTTATCCCCCTCTGTCAAACAGCCAATAAAGTAACCATATAGATTAAAATAATAAGATCCCATTTTAGTCAATCATATTAACAATGATTGAAAATAAATTTAAAGGAAAGTGTTGAGAAGAGTACAGTGAACTTGGCGTTTGACATGTTTTGGTGAAGATGCAGAAATCTTTATAGTCTTACTAGAGAGTAAAATATATCAAACACCTTAAAATGTTTGCACTCTCCGACTTAGGAATTCCACTTTTAAGAATTAATCCTATGGATGTTTAAAAATATTTATATACAGAGATACTCATCTCCATATTATTCACAAAATAAAAAACAAAAAGCCCAGGGAGTTTCAAATATATGATCAAAATGATGTTATATCATACAGTCATTAAAGTTATGTTAGAGATAAATACTTAATTTGGGAAAAACTATATTTAAAATTTCTGAAAGTTACATAGCAGAAGAGACCATATTTCAGTTTTTCCTGGGAAGAAGATCATATCTTCACAAAAATGCTAGAGAGTAGGTAGGAAATGATAAAGGGATATTATTTTCATTTTTGATACTTTTCTGTTTTATGTTCTATAATGAACAATGAGTTAATTTTATAATAAAAAAATATGTTTTCAAAACCAGCACTACCACTCCAACATGTTGACTACAATACAATTCCAGCAGCAATATTTAGGAGCTAAGTGTAATATGACAGTGGGCGATGGCATTAGCAAAAATCTTATTTCTAAAATACCAACTTTTTGTTGTGAAAATTTTCAGAGATTTACACAGCAAAGCAAATGTTTCGCTTTAGCCGGTTCTCCACATTGCAGAATATCCCCTGGGGGCAGAATCGCCCACCCCCCCCCACCCCCGCATCCCCCTGCCACTGCTTAAAACCACTGAACATTAGTTCTCTCATCAATTTTCATTCATTCTAGTCTCTCTTTTTAAAAATGTCCAAGAAAATCTTTATTTTTTTGCATTTGTGATATCTAAATGATTTTTAGGGCAGAAATGACAGTTTTAATACAGTGAAGTGTGACTATCTCATCAGGAAATAATTAGTTCTGCTTTAAAAACTAAACCTTTCATGAAACAAACATTTGAGGTAGGTAACAAAATTTACCATTAAAGTTTTTTTATACACACACACACACACAATGTGATATACTTTTAATTCAGTGTGATAAGAAATCCTTGCAAGATAATACTAAATCTCTTATTTACCATTTGCAACACTGATTACTTGTAATGTAAAAATATAGCATAAAATCAAACACTCAGAAGTACTTGAACACATTATCATTCATACCTCATAGTGCATGTAATGTGTATGTGAAACCACCAACAAAATGCTATCCCACTGCCATTCCTTTGTAATAAAATACACTCAAAACTTTGATGTACTATAGATTTTTTTCTACAGGTACTCTAATTCTCAAATATTCTCCTTTTCCAAATTTATTTATTTGGCAATATATATTACTGTTAAAATAATACTTGGCTTTATGCCAATTGAATAAAAGAATGTTTCCACACCTGGTATTCCAGTTTTGCTTGCAGAGGTCTTTGTTCCACTCTGAGGAGCATTACCTCCAGGGGATAAAGTCTCTGCAGGATACGTAGCCCCTAAAGTCTCCAGTTCTCCTCGGTTTGAAGAAAACACCAAGTCCAGGGATGGCAGCTTTAGCATGCATTCTACTCTTGACACCGGTAAACAGCTAAACTTGATCTGTGAGGGCTAAAAAGCACAGAAAGCCAAAAAAAAAATTTCTAGGAGCTATAGATGATTAAAACATTTCCCACTGGACTCCAAAAACTACGTTCAGTTTCCATTTCAGTCTACATATACCAAATTTATTATTTGACACTTAAAAGAATTTTGTCTTTAGTGTCCTACCTTTTTCAAACAGACACACGATACATTAACCAAAGTATATTAACAAAATGGTATCATTTTAAAAACTAGGGCTTCCCTGGTGGCGCAGTGGTTGAGAGTCCGCCTGCCAATGCAGTGGACGTGGGTTCGTGTCCCGGTCTGGGAAGATCCCACATGCCGTGGAGCGGCTGGGCCCGTGAGCCATGGCCGCTGAGCCTGCGCGTCTGGAGCCTATGCTCCGCAACGGGAGAGGCCACAACAGTGAGAGGCCCGCATACCACAAAAAAAATAAAAATAAAATAAATAAAAATAAAAACTCTAAATATTTGAGGAACTATCTCTAAGCAGTAAATATGTAGGCATTTAGATAATTCAGAACATTAAAGATGTTTATGTTCATATTGTTCATAATCAGGTATTTTAAAGGAAGTAATTTACTTTTATACTAAAATTTTAAAAGGCTATTGCATTAATAACTGAAGTTTTACAAACTCTCAAGCCCTCACTCATTACATGTTTTCATCAGATCCTCCAAAAAGCTTGTGCAAAACTCCAGAAGATCAGACTGAAGTTCTTTCGGCCAAATTGCTATTGCAGAAATTAATCTGAACAGATGATCATTAGCGTTTCTTTTATTCTTGAGATTGTTCATAAAATTTTAATTGAGAGTAAACTAAACCTTGAAGTTTGGATACAAGCCAAGTCCTCCTTAATAAATGGACTCAATTGGATGCTAATATAACATACCTCATTTTATTGTGCTTTGAAGATGTTGAGTTTTTTACAAATTGAAGGAGGTTCATGGCCACCCTACCTTGAGCAAGTCTAACGGTACCATTTTTCCAACAGCGTTATTTTTTAATTAAGGCAGGTACATTGTTTTTTTAGATATAATACTATTGAACACTTAATAAACTACTGTATAGTGTAAACATAACTTTTATATGCACCGAGGAATCAAAAAATTCATGTAACTTGCTTCACTGCAATATTCACTTTATTGCAGTGGTGGTTTGGAACTGAACCCACAATATCTCTCAGGTATGCCCTATACTCCTAAAGGCCTACAGATAGGACTGAATTTTAGAATAAAATATTAAATATATATTATATAACCCTTAGAAAAATCTAACAAAGGTACTATTGTGACTTTGTATCTCAACTTCACTTTATATCTGCCCCCAAATGACCATAATGACAAGAAATATAGGTGCCATCATAAAAAATGGCAGAGTGCTAAAAAAGAGTTTTAATTTACATATTTTTACATTTGCCACAAAGTATGAGATCTCAATTTTGAAAACTCAAAGATATGAACCTCCTCAGCAGACAAGTAAATACACACATAAAATTGTACATATACTTCCCAAAGGTTCACACAACCTCTAAGCCATCATAGACATACTAAAGGTCCATGAAGCTTAAGAAAACGTTAAAAGGAGTAATACTGTAAATGTTCAAATAAACATAATAAAATTTGTTTTTCTTTAAAACAGAAAGGAATAAATGAAGTATATCACCTGAACTCGTACATAAACCACGACATCTACAGGGAAGGAAGAGTAAGCAGATGTTGAAGACGATACTAGTGATGTTGTTGATTCTTCCATAGGATCTGGTATTTCAAAATGTCCCATATCTTCATCTTGTGAGCTGATAGCTGTTAAAATATTTAGTTTTAAGTTTACTATTAGGGCAAGGGCAAACTATTTATTAAAAGATCTTTTTCTCTTATTCTAGTACTGAGATCAGGGGTATGAATGCACAGAAACACTGGCTTCTGTAGCCCATCATTCTTTACATCTTTCCCTATTCAAACCTCTAACTCATTCCTCCAAACTCTGATTCCCTGCTGCTACACCAAACAACGAACAAAGAAAAAAGTAATTACGCCTTTGCCCTCAAGGAGTTTCCAGTCCAAGAAACACACTGACATAGGACCTAAAAATGTTAATTTTGTCACTAGCTGTGGCTGTGGAAGACTCGTAAAACCCCACCAGGACTAGATGGTCTCTCAAGTTCTTCTTCAGTTCTATAATTCCTTTATATTTATCACTGAATATATAATAGCATTAAGAAATCCTTCTAAGTAATAGGACCCCAAAATAAATGTGATGGGCAAATAAGTATATAAAGAGGACACTCACTTGTATAGTTCCTTTCAATTGGTGTAATTGGGATAGTTTCCAGAGCCTTTTCCAGAAAGTCTAATAGGCAGGGACTAATAACCATTTCTTCTGGCAATGACTGAAGTGCTACCCAGGCATATAACTTGGCTGTTTTTACTCCTCCACTTCCTTTTCCTTTGGCTAGAACATTTAAGTGTGTGAAATGAATTTAATAGTTTCCATAAAACATACAATAATTTTGTGAGAAATTAGAATTATATGACAGTTTAATCACTTGAAGCATCTTATATTTAAAACCATACAAGAATGCAATAAAAATAGGTTGAAAGAAATCATAAATTATTGTTAGAATACAAAGATAATCAATGATGTATATCAAAGTACAACAGTTATTCCTATTTGCTCTAGGTAACAAATTTTGGTTCAATTTTTCAAGTTTATACTTTGCTAACTCTCTCATTAGTATTATTTTAGCATTTAATCTCTCATTTAGTATTATTTTGTCCATTAAGGAGTAAGATGTAGAGAATTTTGACTAATGATATTCTGTGGCAAGTTGAGGAAAAACATCATTGTTTCTAGGCTTCCCTATGTTCTTGCTGTTTTTACCTTGTATGCATTTATAATGCCTCCTTACATGGGCTGCATCTCTCTTTCCTTCTACCTGACTAAATATTTCCACATCAGTAGAATGATTATAATAGCTAACTAAGATTTAGCTAACTTTGGCTCAGGTTTCCAACTCCAGCATGTAGTAGCTTGTAAATGTAGGAAAGAAATTGAACTTCTGTGAGCTTTAACATTCTTCATATATAAAATGGGGACAATATTGATAATATCTGCCTTGCACTTAATGGACATACATGTGTCTTGTCAATTTAAAAGTGATTTAGGGACTTCCCCAGTGGTCCACTGGTAAAGAATCCACCTTCCAATGCAGGGGATATGGGTTCAACTCCTGGTCAGGGAACTAAGATCCCACATGCCGTGGGACAACTAAGCCCGCATGCTGCAACTACTGAGCCCGTGCGCCGCAACTACAGAGCATACGCACTCTGGAGCCCATGCGCCACAACTAGAGACAAGCCCATGCCCCGCGATGCCAGATCCCGTGTGCCGCAACTAAGACCCAACACACAGATAGCAGAAGCAAGAAGAACTACAATCCTGCAGTGTGTGGAACAAAAACCATATTCACAGAAAGATAGATAAGATGAAAAGGCAGAGGGCTATGTACCAGATGAAGCAACAAGATAAAACCCCAGAAAAACTAAATGAAGTGGAGATAGGCAACCTTCCAGAAAAATAATTCAGAATAATGATAGTAAAGGTGATCCAGGACCTTGGAAAAAGAATGGAGGCAAAGATCGAGAAGATGCAAGAGATGTTTAACAAAGACCTAGAAGAAATAAAGAACAAACAAACAGAGATGAACAATACAATAACAAATGAAACCTACACTAGAAGGAATCAACAGCAGAATAACTGAGGCAGAAGAACGGATAAGTGATCTGGAAGACAGAATGGTGGCATTCACTGCTGTGGAACAGAAAAAAGAAAAAAGAATGAAAAGAAATGAAGACAGCCCAAAAGACCTCTGAGACAACATTAAATGCAACAACATTCGCATTATAGGGGTCCCAGAAGGAGAAGAGAGACAGAAAGGATCCGAGAAAATATTTGAAGAGATTATAGTTGAAAACTTCCCTAACGTGGGAAAGGAAATAGCCACACAAGTCGGGGAAATGCAGAGAGTCCCATACAGGATAAACGCAAGGAGAAACACGTCGAGACACATCGTAATCAAATTGGCAAAAATTAAAGACAAAGAAAAATTATTGAAAGCAGCAAGGGAAAAACAAAAAAATAACATACAGGGGAATTCCCATAAGGTTAACAGCTGATTTCTCAACAGAAACTCTACAAGCCTGAAGGGTGTGGCATGATATACTTAAAATGATGAAAGGGAAGAACCTACAATGAAGATTACTCTACCTGGCAAGGATCTCATTCAGATTCGATGGAGAAATCAAAAGCTTTACAGACAAGCAAAAGCTAAGAGAATTCAGCACCACCAAACCAGCTCTACAACAAATGTTAAAGGAACTACTCTAAGTGGGAAACACAAGAGAAGAAAAGGACCTACAAAAACAAACCCAAAACAATTAAGAAAATGGTAATAGGAACATACATATCAATAATTACCCTAAACGTGAATGGATTAAATGCTCCAACCAAAAGACACAGGCTTGTGAATGGATACAAAAATAAGACCCATATATATGCTGTCTACAAGAGACCCACTTCAGACCTAGGGACACATACAGACTGAAAGTGAGGGGATGGAAAAACATATTCCTCGCAAATGGAAATCAAAAGAAAGCTGGAGCAGCAATACTCATATCAGATAAAATAGACTTTAAAATAAAGAATGTTACAAGAGACAAGGAAGGACACTACATAATGATCAGGGGGTCAATCCAAGAAGAAGATATAACAATTATATATGCACCCAACATAGGAGCACCTCAATATATAAGGCAACTGCTAACAGCTATAAAAGAAGAAATCGACAGTAACACAGTAATAGTGGGGGACTTTAACACCTCACTTACACTAATGGACAGATATCCAAATAGAAAACTAATAAGGAAACCCAAGCTTTAAATGACACAATAGACCAGATAGATTTAATTGATATTTATAGGACATTCCATCCAAAAACAGCAGATTACACTTTCTTCGCAAATGTGCATGGAACATTCTCCAAGACAGATCACATCTTGGGTCACAAATCAAGCCTCAGTAAATTTAAGAAAATTAAAATCATATCTAGCATCTTTTCTGACCACAACGCTATGAGAGTAGAAATGAATTACAGGGAAAAAACATTAAAAACACAAACACATGGAGGCTAAACAATACATTACTAAATAACCAAGAGATCACTGAAGAAATCAAAGAGGAAATAAAAAAATATCTAGAGACAAATGACAATGAAAACATGATGATCCAAAACCTATGGGATGCAGCAAAAGCAGTTCTAAGAAGGAAGTTTATAGCTATACAAGCCTACCTCAAGAAACAAGAAAAATCTCAATCTAACCTCACACCTAAAGGAACTAGAGAAAGAAGAACAAACAAAACCTAAAGTTAGCAGAAGGAAAGGAATCATAAAGATCAAAGCAGAAATAAATGAAATAGAAACAGAAAACAGTAGCAAAGATCAATAAAACTAAAAGCTGGTCTTTGAGAAGATAAACAAAATTGATAAACCATTAGCAACACATCAAGAAAGAGGGAGAGGACTCAAATCAATAAAATTAGAAATGAAAAAAGGAGAAGTTGCAACAGACACTGCAGAAATACAAAGCATCCTAAGAGACTACTACAAGCAACTCTATGCCAATAAAATGGACAACCTGGAAGAAATGGACAAATTCTTAGAGAGCTATAACCTTCCAAGAGTGAAGCAGGAAGACATAGAAAATATGAACAGACCAATCACAAGTAATGAAATTGAAACTGTGATTAAAAATCTTCCAACAAAGAAAAGTCCAGGACCGGATGGCTTCACAGGTGAATTCTATCAAACATTTAGAGAAGAGCTAACACCCATCCTTCACAAACTCTTCCAAAAAATTGCAGAGGAAGGAACACTCCCAAACTCATTCTATGAGGCCACCATCACCCTGATACCAAAACCAGCCAGAATAAAAAATAAAAAATAAAAATTTTAGAAATATAAAAAAATATATAAAAGTGATCTAAAAATGTTAGGCATTATTATCACGATTACTGGCTACTTTAAAAGATTTATCGGGCTTCCCTGGTGGCGCAGTGGTTGAGCATCCGCCTGCCAATGCAGGGGACACGGGTTCATGCCCCGGTCCGGGAAGATCCCATATGCAGCGGAGAGGCTGGGCCCGTGAGCCATGGCCGCTGAGCCTGCACGTCCGGAGCCTGTGCTCCGCAATGGAAGAGGCCACAACAGTGAGAGGCCTGTGTACCGCAAAAAAAAAAAAAAAAAAGATTTATCAAGTTCCATCTCTCAAATAAAGCTTTTTCAAATAATTCTTGTCCAGTCCAATATTCCCTTTTTTGGAAATTCTATTTTATATGTATAAGGTATTATTCACATGGTATAGTAGCCAGATTTAAGATAACTTCCAATAGTCCTTTCCTCCTGGTATTCACGCCCTTGTGTAGTTCCCTCCCACACTGAATAAGGCTCACCTGTATGATCAATAAGATATTGTGGAAGTGATGTTACATGACTTCTGAGACTAAGCCATAAAATATATTGCAGCCTCAGCCATGTTCTCTTTTGGATCACTCCTTCTGAGGGAATGTCACTTGCCATGTCCTGAGAACACTCAGGCAGCCCAGTGGAGAGACCCATGTGGGGAGAAACAAAAGCACGAGCTTGACAGTCATGTGAATGGGATAGGATGGAAGCAGATTTCCAGACCCAGTCAGGCATCTGGATGCCTGCAGCCCTAGCCAGCATCCTGACTGCAGCTTCACAAAAGACTGTGAAGTTAGATTCACCCTGCCAAACTCCTGAATTTCTGATCCGCAGAAAATGTGTTTGAGATTATAAGCCACTAAATTTGGTATAATTTGTTATGCAAGAATAGATAATTAATAAATGTGATTAAGTCCAGTGTACTCTGTCTTAAATGTATAACTTTGATGTTTCCATCTAGATCATAAGCTCCCAGATTTGAACTACATTAAGACTTTTCTAAATATATATAGATCTAAAAAATTAAGTAAACTATTAAGTATATTAAGTTTATTTTAACAACTGATATTCTAAGGTAATATCAATTTGAGAACTAGGCAAAAGTAGTTGGCCAACACTTCCACATACGCACTTTGTACAGTTGTTACTGATAAATCTAAGTCCTTTCTTCTTAAACGTGAATTTGAAAGAAAGTCTCAATAGAGCAAGTAGGTGATGACTACAACTTAATTTATGAAAAAAATTAAAATAAAGTATATTTTCTGCAAATACCTGAGGGAATAGGCGGGGGCTGGGGAGGAAGTAAGGTGTTAGTCTTGTTCTGGACAGTGCAAGGTAAAGGAGGAGAAGGAGGAGATACCGCACTATCTTTCATACCATACAGCTTGGACTCTTTAGAGAGTGTTCTTGGCAAGGAAGATCCTCTGGAGGCATTAGGTGATTCGGTCTTTAGAGTCTTGGAGTTATAATGCAACTGTATTGAAACAAATAAACTTTCAAAATTAAAATTATACAGATGAGGGAAACCAAGAAATGTACAAAAATATGGGAGAAAGAACACTGGTTCAGGAGCCAGAAGATTTTATGAGTTAGCTTTGTGATCCTGGCAAGTTCCTTATTAGTTTTTTTTAATTTTTAAAGTTAAAAAGGGTCATCCCAGATAATATTTTAAGTTCTTTCTAGCTTAACATCCTAGCTTAATAATTCTAGAATCTAAAAGAGTTGCAATAGGCAAGGTTTAGCAAATACGTTGTGAATATCAATGTTTAAAAAAGAAAATTAACTTTTCTGTCAAAATTTTGTGGAAAAAGGGGCAACCTGCAGTTTAGAAGGTCTCATGTTTAGAATATGGCTATATTAGAGAAAAACTTCAGAAAGCCTCATTTTAATATAATTGGTGAAGGAAGAATATATATGATAGAAAATAAACATGGCTACTAATAATCTAATCCCTAATCCTAAGACATTTAGGTTTTTTACCTTTACATCAACTCCAGGAATGTAAAATACTGTTGTTTCTAAGTCACTAGGCTTTGTTTGTAGAGATGATGGCACTTTCTTGCCTGTCATTAAATGGGTGGTGGAAGCATAATTAGTTTGAAACTTCTTCTTTTTCGAAGGAGAATCTTGATCTAAACTCCTGGAACTTCTATCATAACTCCTATAAATAGAAAAATGTTTTATCTTTTTGAAAGACATTTATTTCCTTTTATTTTGTTTAAAAGCAAACTTTTATTTATATAATAAGTGAAATGTAATCCTTCATTAATAAGATTGAAAAAGTGAAGCTCATCAATGTCTCTAGTGAAACTGGTTAATCCTTGCATGGATGAGGTTTATGTTGTATGTTCCACAACTACACAAGGCAGTTATTCTTTCCTGAGATCACAACTGTTTCACATGAACACATAAGGTTGAACCAAGTGAAACTGCCCTTTATATAGGTAAATATAGCTAAGTACCAGCAATTTATTTTGGTTTACTGCGGTTCAACCAAAAATAAATTGTCGTTCTTTTTATCACCACTATTACATTTGTAAGAATTTAACTGTTTAGAGTGCCTTTTTATCTTCTCATTTTATAAAAAGCTTCATTAGACAAAGAGACATTTAAAAATCTTTTATTATAGAAAATTTCGAACATACAGAAAATAAATGGAATGGCAGAATGAACTCCCATGGGTCCATCTCCCAGCTTCAGCAGTTGTCAGCACTCTGCCGACTTGTTTTATCTACATTTCCACCCACTCCTTACTCATTCACTCAATTATTAATATTACTATTTTCTTATAATTCTTTTTTAGATTAGGAAGGAAAAGCAAAACAAATTCAGGGCTTCCCTGGTGGCGCAGTGGTTGGGAGTCCGCCTGCCAATGCAGGGGATGCGGGTTCGTGCCCCGGTCCGGGAGGATCCCGCGTGCCGCGGAGCGGCTGGGCCCGTGAGCCATGGCCGCTGAGCCTGTGCTCCGCAATGGGAGAGGCCACAGCGGTGAGAGGCCCACGTACCACCAAAAAAAAAAACAAAAAAAACAAAAAACAAATTCAAAGAACAAAATAATCTAACCCTACGCCTGTTTATACCACTATTTCTTCAATGATGGAAACAAATGGTAAAGCTGCAGTTATAGCCTGAACAACATTCCAGTTTACTGAGGTCTCTTTGTGCAGTTGTTTCCCAATCTTTCTTATTTCTTTATGTCATCAAACTTTCAATAACAAGATATCTTTAAGTATTGTACTGTTCTTTGAAATAGAAATGTGTACAATATGATGACAGAGACTGAGAAATTAATGCTTATTTACAGAATTCCAAGGATATATAACTATTTTAATTAACAGATTTGCTAGAATCTAAATCAGACATCCATTTCTAATCACCAGAAAATATTATACACTTGTTTAATGAAAACAGTATGTTATACAAATAAACACTCAAACATTTTAATTATGATAAAATATAATCTTTAAATCTGCATTTTGGGATGTGGTGGGAAATGTTTGTTACGATTAATGATATATAAATAGTAGTTCTAACAAATGAAGTTACTTGTACACCTTTCTGACCAATATCTTACCTTCTCAAGCTTATATCATCATGTTCTTGTAGAAGGGTGGTTGGGTGGAGCACACATTTTCCACTATCAATTTCAACCCGTATATCAAGTTCAAAGTCAATATTTCTCTCTGTAGCTGTGCCACTAAGACTTCTGTTGGCTGGGGCTGTTGGCCAGCGTTCTGTAAATAGCTGATGAACAGCAGCAAAGCCTGTTGCTTTTTTACGAGATGTATGTCTACAGAAAGAACAACTGGTGATTACATTGTAGTAAACTGGGAAGAGTTTTCAACAAACTATTTTCCAACATGTTATGTGAGCAGTAGTCTGTAAATAAATTTCACTATTTTATAAATTCACACAAATTACCCAACTGGCCCCTATTTTTCTTAAGTTTAATGGAGTCACATTTTATTCAACAACTATGTACTGAGTAACTATCACGTGCCAGGCAATGTTCTAAGCACTCAGGACACAGGCACAAGCACTGATATTAAGGAGCCTGAATATCAGTGTATAACCTACATTCTACATCTTGGAGGAGATTTCATTTTTGCAAATTGTAAAATTTAAAATGCTACTTTCTAGATTTTATTAAAAGACATAAAGACGGGGAAAGAAAAAAGTAATGCCATATGGAGCTAAATTATATTAGTAAACCATGGATACGTCTCCTAGTCTCACTCTGGGTAGGCACGTTAAGATTTTTTTTCTGTAAAAATTAACAGTTATATAATGCTTTAAGCTCAGTTCTAGATTCTAAAATACTGCCTAAGGATCTTAAAGCTACTCACGAGGGTTTCCGGTAAATATAGAACCTTTCCCTCTCATGGTCTTCATCCTTTTCATCCTTCTCGGAATCCTCACTGGTGGAAGACAAACTGTCATCCCGTCGGCCCTCCTCAGGTTGGAAAGAAATGCCTGGTGAAAGGCCTCCTGGAGTTTTGGGAGAACTGAACACGGAATATGATCCTTCACTATTTGAGGAGTAATGGGATGGACCTTCAATGGTTACTGACAAAAGGTCCAGTTCTGTCTCCTCTGGAAACTGAATGTAAAGAGAAAAAATATGAATCAGGTTCACATTATAAACCTCTTTTCCCTTAAAAAAAAAAAAAGAAAAAAATATACATTGAATCATCTAAAATTTCTCTCAAAATTGAATTTCCTCACTCTGAACTGAAAGATCAGCTTTACAAACATATGAAATGGTACACCAAGGAAGGAAGCAGAAGTTCTAACCACAGAAAGTCATAGCACTGACTCACTAAAAATTAGAGTGAAGTTTTACTTTATATAAGCATATATCATCACGTTAATTAGTACATACTGTAATTCTTTAAAGCATGGGTTAATCATGCTGTGGAGACAAAAGAAACAATGTGATCAACTTTAAATTTAGAAGGGCAAGAGAGCAATTAATGATGGAAGAGCATGCAAGTGTCAGTAAAGAATGTACTTTGTGCTTCCAGAATACTTTCTGTGGATACATCTTTTTAAAATGGGCCCCTAATGAGCTGAAGAAAGATATGTAAATAGTTATGTAATTAAATAGCAATCAATCAAACTTAAGAATTCTGTATTTTAAGGCAAATACTTTGTATAAATACAATGTCACTCACTGAGCATTGTATCAGGAGATCACTGCATTTAAGCAGGTCAAAAAAAATAAACAAAAAACTTCTATGACTTAATTTTGATTCCCAGTTTTGAGATTTGCTTGCATATCCTTTGAGGGAATGTGATAAGCCTTTGTAAAGTGTAATGTGAAAGGAACATTTATTGATATTACTATAAGATACATAGTGAAATCCTATAATCAAAATTTCAAACATTTGCAGAATCTAGATTTTCTTCACTTTTTAAAAACTAACGTATCATTTAGTAAGTAAGTCAGATTTTATTAGAAAATCTTCAACTTTTAAAGCTGTGGTAAGAGTTTATGTAGATAAATATCCCTTTGTTTATATTTATTTTCTATTTAACCATGCCTTAATGATCTATTCTGTAATTTATGATTTTTATACTTTTTTTATAAATAGCATATACTGCTATTTAAAAATAGGACGTGAATCATTCAAATATTAATGCCTTTAAGAATAACTCAATCATTTCACAGTATATACATATATCAAATAATTATGTTGTATACCTGAAAATAATGTTATATGTCAATTATCTTGATTTTAAAAATACTGTACAGGAAAAAAATAATAAATTAGTAGAATCAATTCACTGTAAAGGACAGTATTTCCAAGTTCATTTTTAGAAAAAAGGACATGTCTGTCACGCTCACTCTGTTACAACCTAATAGTTCTAAAACAAAATTCGGCTTGACTAAATTCAGTGTAACTACGGGATATATATTGAGACTATCTTAAAAGAGTGGGCGATGGGAAACAACTGTGGAATAAGTTCCAATTTTTAACTGTAACTTGACAAAAAATTTCTAGACAATGATTTATATACATACTATACAGATACAATTTTAAATTTTTTTTTTTTTTTTTTTTTTTTGCGGTATGCGGGCCTCTCACTGTTGTGGCCTCTCCCGCTGCAGAGCACAGGCTCCGGACGCGCAGGCTCAGCGGCCACGGCTCACGGGCCCAGCCGCTCCGCGGCACGTGGGATCCTCCCGGACCGGGCCACAAACCAGTGTCCCCTGCATCGGCAGGCGGACTCTCAACCACTGTACCACCAGGGAAGACCAAGATACAATTTTAAAATTAAATTTTACTTTTATAACTTATATTTAGGGAAAATATGAAGCTTATAAAGGTGTTAACTCAACTTATAAGTGATTGTGTAGCACATTTTCCACACTGTTTTGAACATAATTTTTAATAGATTGCTTTTATACATGCTTTTTTATACCAGTGACTCAAAATAAATAACACTCAATGATTAATTTGTTGTTCTGAGATAGGTTTGATTCTAGTTTGAATTAGGTAACTAATTTTTTCTTAAAGAAAAGATTCATTTTGTATTTGAGTGTAGGGAAAAAGAGATTCAGTTTGGGATTAGAAAATAACTAATATACTGCAGTTTTTGGTTTATGATTTTGTTGAGTTAATCTAGTGTGCTGATTTAGTCCTTTAATTTTGGAGATAAAATAATTACTATTAGGGCTTCCCTGGTGGCGCTGTGGTTGAGAGTCCGCCTGCTGATGCAGGGGACGCGGGTTCGTGCCCCGGTCCGGGAGGATCCCACGTGCCGCGGAGCGGCTGGGCCCGTGAGCCGTGGCCGCTGAGCCTGCGCGTCCGGAGCCTGTGCTCCGCAACGGGAGAGGCCACAGCAGTGAGAAGCCCACGTACCGCAAAATAATAATAATAATAATTACTATTAAATTATAACTGAGTATAGAACTAAAATATATTCATGAAAAAGCTTAGGAAATGTACATGATGAAAAAGAACTGAAACAATCTTAAACCTTTATGTAAAATATCCTCAAGGTCCGAGTTTAGTATGAAATGAGAGGAAGACATTTTGAAAGCAGAGTTTCAGAGTGGTTAATTAGTTTTAAAGCAAAATTTATGTTGTTCTTAAAAAGTACCTGAAAATACCCTTCCCCGGGACAGCTGGACTGTGGTGTACTTCCCCATACCGTTTTTTTCAACTTAATTAAAATAATGAGAAAATTTATAAAAATTCATGAAAAATTAAGAAAACAATGCTTTAAAAGTAAACAAAAAACATTTTAACATAAATTTTAACATGCTATAAAATTAGAATACAACTTTGACACTGACCTTTTTACTACTAGTTTCTGATATTATCTCTACATATTCTGAACAAAAATACATAAACAATAAAATCATTAAGTAAAAACATTCCACATTTACATTTGTGTAAAATACCCAGTTTAATGCAG
Organism: Kogia breviceps; assembly: GCF_026419965.1. Classification (NCBI taxonomy): domain Eukaryota; kingdom Metazoa; phylum Chordata; class Mammalia; order Artiodactyla; family Physeteridae; genus Kogia; species Kogia breviceps. The sequence goes on along the minus strand of NC_081315.1, from coordinate 128,431,344 downwards.
AGTTGAACTTGAAAGAAAAATTATTCAACAAAATGTTTCTACCTGCAAGCAAGCAGTATGGAGTCTTTATTCTACATGCAAAACACTAACACCTGCGGCATGGCTCTCAATAGTGCTCTGCTATTTGGCAATGTACAGACAGACACCTCAACCATCACAATCCACACTTTCACTGTAATTATGAACTACTATTTCTAAACTGCGTAACTACTATAATTTTGTAATTACTAAAAATTATTTAGCACTGTGTATCTCTAACAAATAGTATCTCTCTTACTGTATCTTGGATATTGAAAGTGACTCTGGGTCCAGGAGATGCTGCATCCACCCGGATTTCTGGGAGCTCCTCAGTTTCACCTACTCGAGAACTATAATAAAATATAAAGTTATAAAACATTAATATTTGTGTTCAAAAAAACCCCCTGGACTTTATAAAAGTCTGATTAATGACATTAACACTTTATTTCTAAATATTTACCTTATCCAAGGATTGAACTTTTGGTATTCCATTTCTTAACCTTTAGCATCTCATAAAAAAAAAGTTCATTGCTTTAACACAAGATTTTCTAAAATTAAACCTTATAAAAAAGAATTTACAGTGTTCATTTACTAGTAAAACTATTTTTCTTCAATAATAAGTAAAATATCCATTTTTCATATGTTAAATGTGTGTATAATCACACTTTTTCTAAAATGACAAATTTAGAGCTGCAGCTACTAACATGCAAATATTCATTTCTTTGTATAGTCTAAGTTTATGCATAAACTTGTCTAAATAGCAGTGTACTTCATTACTAAAAAGCACACAGTGACTTTTATAATACAAAAGTAGAGTATAAATGGGATAGAGGGATTCCTCAAACTTCTTAGTTTGACAGTATCCACTATTACTAGTTTTACTAATAAGGTCCATTTGCTACTTTAATTTTGTAATTTCCCCAATTAGAACACAATTAGTGACCTTTGGCAAAAGAGTCAGCAATTTTATTACTTGTTTCATTGGTTGAAATATATTACCTTGCCCTTTCCATTCGCTTAAGAGGTGGTCTTCCAGAAGCTGAAATGCTTTTCGATCGGCTGTAACTTGGTTTGTAACCCAAACCCCACTTATCCTTTAGGGAAGCAGCCTAATAATGAAAGGGGATAGAAAAAGGGTGCCTTTAGGCAGTTGTTTACTGTTGTAATATCTGGCTTCAGGTAAAATGTTCTGCTATTAAAGAAGTTAGCTTGCCTCCCCCAGGTCAATAACAAGTTATCTTAAATTGTGACTTTAAATGTCACTTAACAACACAGATGGATCAGAGTGCAGCAGGAATCAGCTATTCTTAGTCCTAAGGTCAATTAGGACGGCTGTACAAGGAAAATAGGAGCCACCAGCTCGTTTGAGAGAAAGGACTGGGAGCAGGGATGAGGGGTACAGAAATAAGGAAACAATAAGAAGAGAAAGAAAATGAGAATTAAAAGGAAGGATTCTGGGAGAAAGGGGAGGGGAGGGAGGAGAAGAGGAGATCAGGGAAGAGGGGGAGGGGGAGGGAGGTAGTGACCACTGATCATCCCATGTAACACCCAAGGGTGCCCCCTGACAGAACTCTTTATTACAGAGAAGGAAAGGAAGTGGTGACTGGGACACCCTCCTTGTCACCAAATCCCTCTTCTTCAAATTTGTAGTTTGTGGGGGCTAGATAGTAAACAGATTCTAATACAATGGAAACTCAGAAAGCAAAAGGACTAAAAGGGAATTGAGGGGGAAATACCAAATGAGAAAAATGTTAAGAACGCAGATTTAATTTCAGTAATTTTCCTAATCCTCTCTACCTAGTTTTATTTTTAACAGTTAATTGCCAGGTCTAACCTAGCTTATAAACAGTATGCAAGCAATATTTTCATTATGTTGCATGACTATGAGGTACATAGTGGCAAAAAATTTAAGCACAGAGTTATGCATTACAGAGCATTACTATCCATTTAGTACTATCAGAAGCCAGTGATGAATAACTAACATTGAATTTTATTCCTAATTTAAATAAATAATTTAGAACACTATTCAGATGAGGTTGTCTAGGACTCTGGTGGTGGCCAAGGAAGGAAAATGCAAGCCGATGAACTCTGGGTCCCTGCAACCTTCCCCCCTTTTCTCTAACCTCAACAGCTCTGATTTAATCAGTTTTTATGTATTGGGGTAACACCCAAAAACCATATTCTGGTTAAAAAAAACTGGAGGATTTTGCTGACTATATTTTTAAAAATTAGTTTTTCTACTAACAAGACCACCTTGACCCAAAGCAACCTACCTTCATTTGAATAAGTTTTAGAATTATTTTCTACTATTTTTCTAGTACATCTATCTATATATTTGTTTCAAGTGTTCAGCAATTGGACTAAATCCCAGAATGTGGTAGATAGTAAGGTCAAAGATAAACAGCTTGTCCTTTAAGAGACTCAAATACTAGGTAAGGGCAACTAAATATGCAAATAATAAAGGTAAGAATAAAGTGCTGACAGTATGTAGTGGCTAAGAGTAAAATCCACTGTGGAAAATGGGAGGGGTAGAATGGACATCTCAAAAAATTTCAGATTTGAATTAGAGACAAAAGAAGTATGACTTCATGAAAGGCAGACAGAACACAGTGGCTAAGGGCATAGACTGTAGAATCCCACTGTTTGGGTTTGAATCTTGGCTCCACTGGAATCACTGGCTGTAATAACCTTGGTCAAATTGCTTGACCTCTCTGTGCCTCAGTTTCCTCATCTTTAAAATGGGGAAAGTAATACAAGCTACCACATAGGGTTGTTGTAAAGATTTAATGGGTTGAATGTAAAATGCTTTAAACAGTGCCTGGTACATAGTAGACATGAGATACACAAATCAAGTGTTATCACTAGCAATGGAGGAAGAAAGAGAACAACATAAGCATTCATCATAAAATTTCATAAAGCGAAAAAATGTTTAAATAGTCTACTTTAATAAAATTCTTCTTAAATGTTTACTCACTCGCATACTGGACCTCCGTAATTTTTTACGAACATCTCTTCTAATATCATTCACAGCAACAGATTCTAATTGTTGATAACGTTGAATTTCCTGGTTTATGGTTCCTTCACTTGCACCTAGTTTTCTGGATAAAAAACAAATATGGCAGTTAGTGTAAAGAGGTAACAAAGTAAGAATGATTTTTACTTGCTCCTTTTTAAATATTCTATCAGAATATCAAAGATTATGTAGGGACGCCAAAATCCTGCATAAAGTTAATACTCATATCTGGCAAACTTTAAAAAAAAACTTTCTCTTATGTTTTAGGAAATGGTTCTTATCCATTTCTACATCAAGAGTCTCTGTGATAATCTCAGGAAAGCTATGGAACCACTGAGCAGAATAGTATCTGTATGTAATATTCTACATATAATTTAAGCCACAGGTAAGATTTTAGGGGAGGAAGTATATTTTGCTTCAAGTCAGTTTTCCCTTGATAACAAAACTCAAACTGTAACGTAAGTCAACAGGAAAACGTGAGTCAGTGTATCATAACTGATTTTACAGACAAGTTTTTAGTGAATACCTTTCACTGTACAATGTATACATTTCTGTAAAATCCTCGAATGCAAAAAAAACCCCACAGGTACAGGAGTACAAAGATTAGAAAAGATGAAGTATGTTTTCCACCTTTGGGGAAAACAAAAATTTCAGTTTGGCAAGAATATTTAGTCTTAGAGAGCAAGTATTACCTAGTCAGTACCATTTAGCAGGCTACAGATAAAGAAAAAAATGACTACCACCTACTCCCCCCTCTTGACTCGCCCTACCGTCACCTCCGTTCTAGTGAACTGCTAATACAGGCAGGAAAAAGCATGAAGTTTGAATTCAGACAAACGCAGGTTCAAATTCCAATTCTTTAATCTCTCTGAGCCAGTTTTCTCCTCTATAAAGTTTGGATAATGCCATCTAATCTCACAGAAATGCTGTGAGGATTAAATTGAGATAACATGACAGAATCACAATAGGTACTTAATAAGTTCTAAATTTTCTTCCTCTCAAAAATTTGCATTCCAAAAATACTGTTAGCAAAAAACTCATATTTACATACATATGTGAAGATACATGTATATACACAGAGATGCATATATGTGACTTAAAGTCAGTCATAAACTTCTCAGAAATGGGGAGTTGTGATGGGCACTAGACTAACATTTCTAACTTTATCACTAATGAATGTTTGATCTCAGACAAATCACCAAACTCTTCTGGACGTTGGTGATCTCATTTATAAACTAAAGGGGTTGTACTGGCCCCAATCCAGTTTCCTTCACATTTAAAATCTATTCCATTATTAGGGAATACTCTACTAAATTAAAAATCATTATACATACTTAAGATCATCGATTACTTTGGCCTGTTCATTCAGTTCTCTGATATCCACTATACGCTTCATAATTTTTCTTCCTCGAAGTTCTCCTGGCTGGCTACAAGGAGCTCCTTGTCTTCGATGCTCTACAGCTTCCTGAAAAATCAAAAGCATGTCTGTCAGTAACACCCGCAGGTCACAAAGCAAATCTACCCTATCACAGAAGTAACACCTTAAATCAAAGGAAGCATGCAAGAATCAAAGCCATCTATATTAAGTACGATGATTGGAATTCTCCAGTGATTCAAACCCCTTCATTTTCATAAGGAATCCATTTAGTTGCTACCTACGTTTCCCCATGAGTGAGCTCTGCATGCTTTCAGATGGGACTGGCTAGACTGAGGGGAGGCCCACATCTCTGGGTTACACAGATACTCTGCAGGAACAGAATAGCGCTGATGTGGAGGCCTCAGGCCTAGGAGGTGATTTACAAGTCGTTGCCCAAAGGTGAGCTTGTGGCCATCTCCACTTACTGAACTTCCCTCTGAACTCTAAATGGTAAACAGTAATGTTAATTTTTAAAAAATTTCTTTCCAAGAACAAAACTATTTCATGATACAGTAGTTAAAAGATGTTTCAAAAAATTTTTTACGTTGATAATACAATGAAAGCAGAGAGAAACTTTCTTTTTAACTAATAAATTATAAGTTTAGTAACTAATCAATCTGATACTATAGAATATGTACAGTATAAATGGAAACACACATTTTAAAAATGTATCCTTTGTGTGGGTGCACTTGGCTTTTGACTTTCATTTTTGAACATCACTATTGAGATAATTCACATGCCATAAAATTCACCCATTTAAAATGTATAATGGTTTATAGTCACAAAGTTGTGCAGCCAGCATCAGAATCTATTTAGAACATTTTCACCGCCTCCCAAACAAAACCTCATAACATTAGTCTCTTCCCATCCCCTCTCCCAACCCCCTGAACTCTCCCAGTCCTAGGCAACCAGTGATCTACTGTCTCTACAGATATGCTTACACTTTGTTTTTACCGTTAACATGTTACCTGTAGGTTAAGGCACAAGTTGGTTGACAACCGTTATGAAACAAGGAATTCAGTTAAAAGACAATATTATGGAATTTAAAAAACAATAGTATTTAAATGTAGACACAGAGAACCACCACTCCCTTCCTTCCTCCACAATTAGCAACTACAGTGAATAACACTGACTTAATATCCCTTTCTCAGGGTAAAAGCCAGTCCTGAAAAAGTCTAACTGTGAGTTCACTTACAGTGTGGATAGTGGGAGACATAGTGTCAACTTCATCTTCATCTGACAGGTCAGCGATGTTCACTGAATTTAGATCGGCAATGTCATCTATGTCCTCCTCTCCTGTCAGTGTTGTAAGGGTATTGCCCAGAGCGTTAAGTCTTTTGCCAATGTTAGGATCCATGTGGACATCAATCCCACACATTTTCCACAATACATTGAGTGTCCAGGTGCCAGCACTACTACTTTCTGTTTAAATAAAGAAGTGACATTTTTGGTAAGTCTTGAGTATAGAAATTTAAATAATTCTACATTCAGGGAATAAAGTGGATGGTGGCCCTGTGTAATAACTAATGTCTCTCACAGCTAGATCTGTCAGAAACGTGAGACTGTGGGATTGTATAGTGGACACCTATTGTTTCTCTGTTTTCAGCACTCTTCTTTCCCCATGTGACCTATGAACTCCCTCCTCCCCGAGCCCCCTAGCTGATCTGCCTTCCCATGACTATAGCAGGAGAACTGGCACAGCCCTCCTTCATTAGCCAGAATTAATTAGATGATTAGTCTGAGTAAGGGTTGAAGTTGGAAAACTAAGAATCCTTCCCTGGACTTGGGAAAAGACTGGTCCCTCTCTAGTGACTGAGGGGTGGGGAATGAGGCTCATGAGCTGCTGGCAGCCGTGTTTCCTGCCACGTTTCAGGAGGTCAGCAGTAAGAAAAAATGAAGCAGCCGGAGAGAAGCAGAGACAAGAGCTGGAAAGAGCCCTGGTGACAGCTGGGCTTATTTCCAGCAGTTGCTGAGGGCCCCTGAATTGACCTGCTTCCTTCTCCTGACTGAGATAGCCATTCCTAAGTTTAACTGTGGTCTGCAAATATTCTTTTAACAAGTTTCCCCTTTTAGTTAAGCCAGTTTGAGTACGTTGTTGTCGCTTATAAACAAGACTCCGGACGAAGACTTTTATGTGACTTCCTCCCAATATGTATGTTCACCTCAGTTATCACCTTTTCCTTCTAACATTACTGCTGGAAATTCCCTAACCTTTTCAGTTCTCTGTCAGTGGGGACTGCAGGCCTTGCTATTTTCTGAGACAGTTTACTTAGGATGAGCGCTGAGACTAAGTTTTGGAGGATAAGAGGAATAGTAAGGAGAAAAGGAAATCTACTCATCTTAATCAGCTTCTACCCCCTCAACATTTTAAGTGCTCTTAAATAAATATCTCCATTTATCTTCCCCTAATTTTATACCAGTAAAAATCATAAAAGTTTACACTATGCTGTCATCTTAGTTAAGACAGATTATTACTTCTATGGTTATCTCCTAACCAGTTTCCTAGATTTTTCTCCTCTCTAATCCTTGAAAGTGTCCCTTTGATACTGTCGCTCTGCCTTCTTGCTCAAAAACACTCAATGGCTTTCTCACTGCCCACCAAGTCAAGCCCAGATTCCTTAATTTGGGATTTAAGATTTTTCTCATCTTATTTTCACATAACTCTATTCCAGCTAATTTGGACAACTCTAACTAGACACTGTGTTTTGACATCATGACAGGTATTATTCTCTCTGCCTGAATTTTCTCTATTCATACTTTTCAGTTTTTGCTTAAGAAACAATTTTATCCATCTTTCAAGTCCTTGTTTAAATGCTCATTCCAGTATCCTTTGAAATTTAGAAATTTTATCTCCTTCCTATAAATTTCAATAATTGGAATTTTATATATTTTTTGAACTTATCACTTATCGCAGTTGAGTTATGCTGCAGAGCTGTAACTACATTATTAGAATTTAAACTTATATGGCATAGAAAGTATATCTTATTCATCTTTGCCTTTCCCAAAACATTTTGTAGTGTATCTTGCACACTGATGGTGTCTAATTAATTGTTAGATAAATAAAAATATGCTAATATTATTGCAAAATAGTTTTTAAAAATTAGGGAATACCAGAATGAGTTTAGTTAAAAGAGCCTCTAATATAAAGGCAGGAAAAATGGATAAAAAAAGCAGAATTCTACCAGATATATATAGCAAAAGTAATACCAAAGGTGAACTCACCAGCAGCTGCTTGGCCTGTAGTCCTGGAACACACTTCATAGGTACCATCTGGAACTACACCTGCACAAAAATCACTCCCAAAATAAGTTTCAATAAAATTATGCTTGTGATTAAATATTACACTGCAATTTTTCTTCCAAAAATGATTACCTAAATATAAACAGGATTACCTGCCTCTCTAGGTTTCAGTTTCTTTTTTAAAAAATTTAATTTATTAATTTATTTATTTTATACAGCAGGTTCTTATTAGTTATCTATCTGATACATCTTAGTGTATTAGGTTTCAGTTTCTAATCTGGAGAATGAAAGGGCTACCTTAAATGACTTATGGTATCTATTTAATATCTCACAATATTTTATTCTTATCGATTTTAAGAACTAAACTGCACACACCTGAAACTAATATATTGTAAATCAACCATACCTCAATAAAGAAAAAAAGATTTGACTCCAGTTTTATCTTTACATTCTGCATGTGATTTCCTTATCTGAGTGACAATACCTGGCCAACTCTGAAACTCTAGTTTCCAGATGCTATTGTACCATCATGAGTGAATGGCACTTTGAGAATGCAAATAATATTAAAATGATTTTTTGATAACTAAGAACTGCCACATTAGGTCACAGACATGATCCATCAACCCTGTCTTTTACTTTGACAAGAATCATTTTATGAGGGGATTAAAAAAATGATTGTCTGCCATGATGTCAACCTCATAACGTCAGCCTCCTAAGGTCATCGACCTATCCCCAGAACATATCTAACTTTAACTTTGAAACATTTACTATTTCTTAGCTTTAATCAGATAATTTCAGCTTTTTTAAGAGGTTAATTAAATCAACAAAAGACATACCATCCTTGAAACAACTTTTAAACAAAGTAGAGCCTAAAGATAGAATTAAGACCCTTTCTCAGTAATCCTTAATGGAAACCAAATTTCAGTCTAAACCTGACAATAAATATACCATAAATAAAATGTCCTTTTGCAATTCATTCCATATTCTAAACTGGTATTCAAATGTTACTCAAATGTGAGTTGTAGAAATACTACAATTTAGGGACTTCCCTGGTGGTCCGGTGGTTAAGACTCCACGCTCCCAATGCAGGGGGCCTGGGTTCAATCCCTGGTCAGGGAGCTAGATCCTGCGTGCCACAACTAAGGATCCTGCATACTGCAACTAAGACCCGGCACAGCCAAATAAATAGATTAATTAAACAAACAAAAAAAAGAAATACTACAATTTATTTTGGGAGAAAGGGTCTATAAATGACAATTTCTATTATGTATTTTTTAAGATGGTGCCAATAACTTTAAAATCTAAATTATACTTTTGAACCATATGGTACTTGTGCCTCACATACAACTTATAAAAATGAATTAGATCTTGTTTGGGGGTAAAAGATTGCCTAATTCACCTTTAATGTCATAGTTATAAATCAGAGCAAAAAAACCTAGACTACCCTTTCAAATCTTAAGACTGCTGGAATGAAAAGAAAAGCCTCTGAAATTGGAGTAATATAACTAAGGCCAAGTGAAAGTAAGAAACAGTAAGTTTAAAAAGGGTAGAAAAATTGGGGACTTCCAATCCCAAGAAGTGCTAGAGAATTTTTTAATATTAAGCTAAAATAAAAGATTATATAAATCCATAGAATACAGAGGCATGATGAATTAATAAGGAACATTAAAATTCTTAGGAGTAGATCTGAATCCTGAAAGTGAGAAGTAGGAAACCAACTGGGCTCTTTCCCATTGTACCTCATCTTGAGTTGGACCAACCAGAATGCAGGATGGCAGTATTCCTGCTGTGACAACCAAATGCTGCTACCCCAGGTGTCAGCAGAAAGCTTGGAACTTTTCAAACTTCTGATGGTTTAGTTTTTCGAAATACACGTTAAAGAAAAGCGTCTAATCTTTACTATTTAAGTGGTCCATGGAACCCTTCCTATAGATTGTCCTTTCTAATTTTTATTGTACTTCCCCCCAAAATATTATCACCTAGAGAGGAAATTACACCGGGCTACATATATATATATATATATATATATATATATATATATATATATATATATATATATATATAAAATTTTTTTTGGCCATGCCGCTTGGCTTGCAGAATCTTAGTTCCCCAACCAGGGATCAAACCTGGGCCCCGCCTGTGAAAGCACCAAGTCCTAACCACTGGACCACCAGGGAATTAACGACACAGGGCCATCTTTTTTCTAGGGCACGATATTTTTTTTTAACATCTTTATTGGAGTATAACTGCTTTACAATGTTGTGTTAGTTTCTGCTGTATAACAAAGTGAATCAGCTATATGTATACATATATCCCCATATCCCCTCCCTCTTGCATCTCCCTCCCACCCTCCCTATCCCACCCCTCTAGGTGTTCACAAAGCTCCCTGTGCTATGTGGCTGCTTCCCACTAGCTATCTGTTTTACATTAGGTAGTGTATATACGTCCATGCCACTCTCCCACTTCGTCCCAGCTTACCCTTCCCCCTCCCCATGTCCTCAAGTCCATTCTCTACATCTGTGTCTTTATTCCTGTCCTGCCCCTAGGTTCTTCAGAACCTTTTTTTTTTTTTACATTCTACATATGTGTTAGCATATGGTATTTGTTTTTCTCTTTCTGACTTACTTCACTCTGTATGACAGACTCTAGGTCCATCCACCTCACTACAAATACCTCAATGTCATTTCTTTTATGGCTAATATTCCACTGTGTGTGTATATATATATATATATATATATATATATATATATATATATATATGCCACATCTTCTTTATCCATTCATCTGTTATTGGACACTTAGGTTGCTTCCATGTCCTGGCTATGGTAAATAGAGCTGCAATGAACATTGTGGTACATGACTCTTTTTGAATTATGGTTTTCTCAGGGTATATGCCCAGTAGTGGGATTGCTGGGTCACATGGTAGTTCTATTTGTAGTTTTTTAAGGAACCTCCATACTGTTCTCCATAGTGGCTGTATCAATTTACATTCCCACCAGCAGTGCAAGAGGGTTCCCTTTTCTCCACACCCTCTCTAGCATTTATTGTTTCTAGATTTTTTGATGCTGGCCATTCTGACTGGTGTGAGGTGATATCTCATTGTAGTTTTGATTTGCATTTCTCAAATGATTAGCGATGTTGAGCATCCTTTCATGTGTTTGTTGGCAATCTGTATACCTTCTTTGGAGAAATGTCTATTTAGGTCTTCTGGCCATTTTTGGATTTGGTTGTTTGTTTTTTTGATATTGAGATTCATGAGCTGCTTGTAAATTTTGGAGATTAATCCTTTGTCAGTTGATTCGTTTGCAAATATTTTCTCCCATTCTGAGGGTTGTCTTTTCATCTTGTTTATGCTTTTCTTTGCTGTGTAAAAGCTTTTAAGTTTCATTAGGTCCCATTTGTTTATTTTTGTTTTTATTTCCATTTCTCTAGGAGGTGGGTCAAAAAGGATGTTGCTGTGATTTATGTCATAGAGTGTTCTTCCTGTGTTTTCCTCTAAGAGTTTTATAGTGTCTGGCCTTACATTTAGGTCTTTAATCCATTTTGAGTTTATTTTTGTGTATGGTGTTAGGGAGTGTCCTAATTTCATGCTTTTACATGTACCAGTCCAGTTTTCTCAGCACCACTTATTGAAGAGGCTGTCTTTTCTCCATTGTATATTCTTGCCTCCTTTATCAAAAATAAGGTGACCATATGTGCGTGGGTTTATCTCCGGGCTTTCTGTCCTGTTCCACTGATCTATATTTCTGTTTCTGTAGGGCATGATTTTTAAATGATCTGTGAAAAAAAATCCTAAGGCATAATCCTACTTTTCCTTATTTCTCTGCCCTAAACTCAACTCTTATTTTAAAAAAATTGTCAGTTATATCCAAGTATACTTACTACTAATAAAAACTCCAAAATAGTAAACTAACTGGTGAATCTGTAATTTAGAATTCTTTTATGTCAGCAAAACAACTACTCTACTCATCTCATTTGCCACTCTCCCAAAACACCAAACAATAAGCATGTTACAAAAACAAGTCATTTGATACCCTCCAAAACCCCAAATAAATTATGATTATCATAATTATCAGCATGTTAGTGTTCTACTTTGCTGGTATATTATCCACTGAGGTGCTGAGTTATTGTTTATATTTTTTAATATGTGTTTTTGACTTTGAGTCAGAGGCATGTTTCTTATGCATTTTCCCTTTGTTTAAACTGTTAAGGAAATGGTATCCTTCCTTGCTTCTAAATATATTCTATCCAGTATGACTATAATGATGGCAAAATGTCATCTTAATAAAAATCAATAGGTTTAAATTTATTTTAAGGAAAAAAACACACAAACAAAAGAAGTTATGGTGACTTTTTAAAACATATATAACAACCATGTAAAATGATTACTTGTCAAAATTTCTGATGAAGGCTAATTTTGGTCTTTTGGGTTTTAGGCATGAGTATTTTGATATCAAGTCTTCTTAATAACCTGAAGTATTTCAAAGAAATCCTAGTATTTTACCTATGAATTATCTAAATGCAAAGCATTCAAAACCAAAAAATTTCACCTAAAATTTTAGCCAATATTAAACGCTAAAACTTCAATTTTTGATATAAAAACACTGGAAAGTTCTCCCAATACTCAAAGAAAACCCAGAACTGGAAAGAAGATTTTCTTCCAGTGAAGAGAGGAAAAAATTGCTAGATAATGGCATACCACCTTCTGAAAAGTAATTAATGTTGTTTTACAGATTAGCTGAGGAATTTTAGTCCACAACCTTTAATTCCTCAAATATAATTTTTCATTAAGATTAATGATAACACAACATTGTAAAGCAACTATACTCCAATAAAAATTAATTAAAAATAGATTAATGATGCTTTATCAAGTCTGCTGTAATGTTTAAAATATTAAAATAAAAATAAATCCCTGTACCTTCAAAATAGCATATAAACACAGCTTTAGTTATTCACAACCAGAGGAATAACTAAAGCTGTGTTTAATGGAGCATAATAGAATCAGAGGAATTCACACAAATTATACTCTGTATACTACATATATGGACATGTGGACTTAGTTATGGCTGGAGTCCCTGCTCCCGGTTATCCTGTATTATGTTATAGGATGAACTGGATCTTACACATTTATCACTTTGTTTCAAGATCCCCACAGAACAAAGACACTTTGCCTGCTCATTCACAAATCAATTACAGGAAAAATCAGGGAGTGAGCAAACCTTCAAATGTTATACCATCAAAAAGAATACCAGTTGCTTTACTTACGGAAACAACGGAAAGCTGCAGTTGTTCACAAATATGTTCTGATATCTTTAATTAGAAATAGCCTTTATTTCACAAAGTCCAATAACATTCCTATATATGAACATCCCTTAGTTTTACTTATGAAGACACTGGGATTAATTTTTAAAAATTCAACACCTCTTACAGAAAATAAGACACTCACAGGCATTCATCACTAGGTCCCCACGAATTTCTGGTTTCCAGTCATCCCATGACGTCTCAAAGCCATCAGCAAAACGGATACAGAAGTTTTTGAAATGCCCTTTACTAACTAGAGATTCTGAAGAACAAGCAGTGATGAGAGTACTTTCAATGGTCAGTACTAAAGCAGAACCAGTGTCAAGGTCTCCAGTGTGATTAGACTGCAAAATATATTAAAGAAATGAGACAAAAGGTGACAACTTTTAAAATTTGGAAACCTCACAGGATTCATAAGATCAAACATCTAAAAAGGGTCAACCCTAGAGAGCTTCATTAAAAAGCAGTTTAGAAAGATGCCTACTTTTAAAATTAAATTGCTCATGGGAAATGCACTGCCATGTGCATTTTTTTTAAACTAAACTTGCAAAAGGCTAATTATCTGTTCTTTTTATCTCAAGCCTTTTAGTTTGTGTGGAACATTTTCATTTTGACAACCATCCCTGGTGTGTACGCCTTCCTAAGCTCTGTCCATCATGTCATTAAAATACCATTTTTCAACAAGTGGCTACAGGTTAAGGTAAATTATAACAGTAAAATGTAGACCTCTGTATCTGTTATAATTGTAACTTCTTAGCCTAACAGGGGGTTCATAGCCTTTTCCTTCACACAGATGTGCATGCAAATATGTATTCCTGAGAACTGGTCCTAAATCACAAAGAGCAAATTTTTGCTTTATCCAGTACACATAACTTGGAAGTTTTGTTACCATTAAATATTATAGTTTAAAAGAATTTTTGAAATTCCCTACACTGTTTTACATAAAGTTATTAAACATTATTATATAGCATCCTTAAATATCCTTTGTTTCTATTTTATTATCAAGTGTATGCCAAAGATGTCTTGGCTAAATACAAAACAAATAAAAAATTTTGAAAACTAAGCTGCTGTTTTTCCAAGGTAAAAATTAAGATTTATTAGGTGGGTGTCAATCTCATTACTATTATGAGGCATATCAGAATGCTTCAGAGAAAAGTCTCATGAAATTGATATTTAATACACTGTGGATGAATAACGGTTGAAGGGGTTCAATCTTACTTGCTATCTACTAAACTCAAGTTATAAACTGTTATCCTGAAAAGCTTATTGTTATACTCTATACACATAAAAATGGTTTCTAGAAATGTCTGGCTCTTAATCTTGGACTGCGATTCGATTTTTTATACCTGTGCAGTATTTGTGATAGGCAGGCAAATTCCCAGGTCATTCACAGTGAGCTGGAGGAAGAGAGTCCCAAACGCCTGGGCTGACGTTTGCTGGATACCAGGCAACATATCTACCACTTCCTTTGTAGCCATATGAATATCTTTATGTAAAGCCATTCGTTGTTCATTCCAATTGTCATAGGCAGCCTTATAATTCAGCCAAAACAGCACAGCTTTTGATAATTAAGACAGGGCAGAAGGAAAATTAAAATAAAAACTGTAAAGCTATATGGCAAGTAAACCTCTAGAGCTGCAAAATCCTGTTGATTAATAAAAATTATTCCCAGAAAACTGTAGCATTAGAATTTGAAAGGATCTAAGAGGATACAGTCAACTTGAGAAATGAAAAAAGCAGAAAGCAGGCGACTGCAAAGTGGCAAAAGAATAAACTCCAGGTCTGTTCATTCATTCAATGAATTAGTTGTGAAATGCCTACTATATATGCTAGGCATTGGCATGGAATAACAAACGAAAACAGACATGGTCCCTGACCATATACAGCTTTCTGTTACAACAGTTAAAAATTCTTGAAGGAGAGGTATGTAATACTGGGAGTATACATTAATAAAGTGTGATTTAGAGAGAGAAGTCGAAGACATCTGAGTTTGTAACAAGAATGAAACTTAAGGTAAACCATCATTTAATGCAGTATATACAAGGAGGAGTCTAAAGAGAGATAAAGATGAAGGGGCCAGAGAAGCAGAAGGAAAAGCAGATGTTATGTCATGGACACAAAGAGTAGAAAGTACTTTAAGGAGTTGCTGAAAGTTGATCAAAAGTTGGTAAGATGAGAAATGAAAAAAAAAATGTGCACCAGATTTAGCAAAATAAAATGGTAAGGGCAGTTTTCTAACAAACTGATCTTATCACCAGCCAATGCCCACCACCGATCTAAATCTTTTATGGCTTCATAAATGGTTCTTCATTACTTCTAAAATACAATTCCTATTTGCCCAAGACACATTAATTAGATCCTATCTATCATTCAGTCTTATTTCCCATTATTTTATTTTATAAAAGTGGCTGCTATATTTTCTTAGACCTCTGTGCTCGTATATATTCATTCATGTTCTTTCTCACTTGGCAAATATTTATTTAATTCTTAACTACATGCCTGGGACTGTTTTAGGCCTTCAGATACAGAGGCAAATAGGACAAGCTTTCATTTCCTGTCTCCTTGGTGAACTCCTAACTCCAAGTTGAATCTGAAAATTTAGTTTCTCCTCTGAGAAGCACAGAGAAAGTTAAGACACCCTCAGGTATAAGGGGAAAAAAAAGAAGTGTGTGTGTGTGTGTGTGTGTGTGTGTGTGTGTGTGTGTGTGTGTGTATATCTATATATCTCCACTCTGTAGTCTACTTTGTTCTCTTTCCCACTGAACTGAGAGCTCCTTGAGGGCAGAGATCCTGTTTTCCATATTTATATTCCACTTCTAGACAGTAAACAATAAATGTTTATAGAATAAATGAATAAAGACAGTGCTAAGACAATTGGGTGCAATAGTTATCCAAACCAAAAAATTTAAAATTCTGAATCAGACATTCCTATAGATCCATGTAAAAAGCAAATAACTTTAAAAAGTAAAGTAACTTCAAAAACTGATGGTAGTAAGCAAGAAACTTTTTTTGGATGCTCACATTTCAAATTTAAGAGACATTTAGCTGTCAAGCATGTAAACTGGCAAACTACAGATGATTTTTTCTAGCATTACCAAAACATTTCTGAATCTAACAAGACAGTATTGATAGACTTCATCTTACCTCTATCAAAGGCCACAGGCTGTGCATAAACAATTGGTCTATTCAGGGTAATAAGCACAGCTTCCCTATCTGAAGAACCACTGATTTCTTCTCGCAGGGCATTTCTTAACCCAATTCTAGTTTTAAAATAGGCAACCTGATGAAAATCAGAACCAGCTTCCTCATAAACCTAAAATAAAATTAAAAGCTCAATAAAATCAAATAATGGAAAATATTTTAGTTTAAAAAAATTAGAAGTTTTAACACAATTAATGGTATTGTTCACTTGAAGAACTACAGTACATTTTTCTCTGTTTCATTTGTCAATGATAAATTCTTGATACTCTGTACCATAAACACTTGAAATTAATATATAATATGAATGGGTATATAAGAAATAAATAGGAAGTCATACATAAAATTCATATAAAAGCTAGCATTAGGGCCATATCCTCAATGGCAATGTATTAAATGTTTCAAGATAATTAGATCCTCTCTCCTCTCAAACTGTGTTTCTATTTGAAAAAATTACTGTTTTTCTAGAGATGACATGAAATTTTTGTTCATTTATTCCCCCACATAATCTTTACTACAGCCACTGAGTTTTGAAAAGTGACTGGTATTCTTTTACTCTTCAAACTAAAGAAGGAAAAAGGTTAAATCTACATAATAATTTTTAGCAAAAAAAATAGTAAAATTCCCTGATGAGCTGTAAAGTTAATTTTTATAAAACAGAATCTGATTTACTGTCGTATATATACCAACATATATATACACATTTTTTAAACTTTACATGTTTAATATTATAGCATGCAAAATTTGCCAGTATCAAACAGGACAGCTAAGAAACTTAGTAACATTTTAAAGACTGACCAATGTTCGTACAACGTGTTGAAATAAAAGATAATGTTTAACAAAATCAAGAGAAATTACAAGCGAATATTTATGAAGATACTAGATTCAAGTTTCATGTGATTGCATTTGCACTGAACAAAATACCACCAATATACTCAATGAAATACCAAGGTAAAATTATAAGGGCCTTCTTAAATGATTTTTTATTAGAATTTACAATCAAATTTTAGGAACTTCAACTCAATACTTTTTAAAATATAGTAATACTTAAAGTAGTTTAAATTGATGTGCAAAGTTTAAAAGCCACAGTTTTAATATCAACATATTCAGCACTCACCTGATGTTTAACAATTTGTCCTAATGCCAGATTTAAATCCACTTGGCATTTACCAAACAGTTTCAGATAGCTGCTACTTCCTGGTGAAGCTTTGGTTTGAAGTCGGTTCGAAAGTTCCAGTTCAATCAATCCAGTTTCAAATCTCACAGCTCTCATTGAGGGAGTTGTGGCCGTTACTTGAATACCCTAGCAGATTATATGTTTGGAGGAAAAAAGGAATCTTAAAACAATGTACACCCACACAAATGAAATCTTTCAATATATGATAAATAAAACAGCCATGTTTTAAAACACATACAGGATGCCTGATGAACTGATAAAACTGGCAACATCCTTTAATTTCTCATGTCAGTAGGAACTTCTTTAGCTATTAAGTTTAATTTCAGCATTCTGTATTTAAAATATAGACTGTTCATGTGTTAAATACATTAATTACAAGTAAATAACTATTTGGTAAGAATGATTTTTATTTTTAAGAACACTAATGTCATAAATATTGGAAATAACGTTTCTATTAAGGTATTATTTTAACTGGACAATTGTACAAAATATTTCTTACAGAGTAATTTATAACAGCAATAATTAGAAAAAAGTCAAAAGGTTCATCTGAAGGAAGTAGCTAAATTGTTACAACTGTATAATATATAGCACAGCTGTTCAAAAAGATAAAGTGGATCTAAATGTTCTGATATGGAAAGGTATTCAAGGTTTTTAAAAATGCAGAAATATATACATATATAAAAATACAAATAGGAAAACGTCCTAAAGGATATTCAATTGTTAAAGCTTCTTCTCTGCGTGGACAGGGTTATACTTCAGTTTTATTTTCTATTTGGCATACTCATATATCATATGGTTTTTCTACAAGCATACATTAATTAAGTAGAAAAATACTTCTTAAAGAATCATTATTATATTATTATTTATGTTACCTTAAACTGCAAGTTCAGGGAATAGAGTAGAATTTTAGGCTTATCTCCATCTGCTGTTCCATCATGTTCGTTCCAAAGAGGAATAGGTTGCTCCCCACCTGAAAGAGGTTAAATAATTGAAGATTTGAGGCAATTTCTTTAAAAGGAAAATAATAACTACTTTCTGTGCTTAAAAACACACACACACACACACACACACACACACACACACACAACATTTTCTTTTTCCTGCTCATTAACTCAATCTTTAACAGGGAACTTTAGCCATGTCACATTTCATTGAGGCAGATGTTATAAGATACGGACAGGACTGCATATGTAGATATTTATTAAGAACATTTTATAAGGACTAGAACTAAGATCCCACAAGCTGCGTGGTGCGGCCAGAGGGAAAAAAAACATTTTATAAGGACTAAATTAAGACATTACACCTATAATTACACCAAACATGATTATACACCTGAGAAAATATATTTGAGGGAAAAACAGTACAATGAAATAATTTCTTCAATCAAAAATGTGACCTTTGTCATTTATATTTGTGTGTCATAAAAAAGAATGGAAGAAAAAAATAAAGGTGGAGAAATAAAAAATAAGGTAATAATTAAGAGTGTGACAATAAAGGTTTGGCCTATACATGAAAACAAAATGGCGGCAGAGGACCCTGGGGATAAAGTTCCTATTAATAGACCATTTGTTGCCCAGGCATTGTGGCATTCGGGAAATAATGTTCTAATATTTTAAAATCCAACTTCTATCTCCACTTCTCTTTCCCTTATTGTAAAAACTTTTCTGTATGCTTACATTTCAAATATTCTATCTTAAAATGATTCATCTTTTTCTATGTATATTGAATTTAGCATCATCCCAGGGAGCAAATATAAGTGGGATGGGAAGTTTTTTCCTAGTAGGTAATCAATTAATGTAATTCATCATATCAACAGGCTAAAGAAGAAAAATCACATTATCATATTACGGGATGCAGAAAAAGCGTTTGACAAAATCCAACACCTATTGATAGTAAAGATTCTCAGTAAACTAGGAGCAGAGGAGAACTTCCTCAACTCAATAGAGAATATCTACAAAAAACCTACAGCTAGTATGATCCTTAATGGTGAAAAGCTCTTAGTTTCCTCACTAAGATAAGGTACAAACCAAGGATGTCTGCTCTTACCACTCCTTTTCAACATCATACAAGAAGTCCTAGCTAATGCAATAAGAAAAGGAAAAAAAAGATATACAGATTGGGAAGGAAGAGATAAAACTGTCTCTGTTCACAAATGACCTGATCATCTATGTAGAAGTTCCTGGAACCAGTAAGTGATTATAGCAAGATTGCAGGATACAAGGTTAATAATATACAAAGGTCAGTCACTTTCCTATATACCAGCAATAAACAGTGGAATGTGAAATTAAAAACACAATACCATTTACATTAGCACCACAAAAAATAAGATACTTAAGTATAAATTAACAATATATATACACAAGATCTACATGAGAAAACCTACAAAACTCTGATAATGTCAGTTCTTCCCAACTTGCTCTCTAGATTCAATGCAACCCCAGTCAAAATCCTACCAAGTTGGGCTTCCCTGGTGGCGCAGTGGTTGAGAGTCCGCCTGCCGATGCAGGGGACACGGGTTCGTGCCCCGGTCCGGGAAGATCCCACATGCCGCGGAGCGGCTGGGCCCGTGAGCCATGGCCGCTGCGCCTGCGCGTCCGGAGGGAGAGGCCACAACAGTGAGAGGCCCGCATACCGCAAAAAAAAAAAAAAAAAAAAAAAAAAAAAAAATCCTACCAAGTTATTTTGTGGGTATTGACAAGCTCATTCTAAGGTGTACGTGAAGAGACAAAAAACCCAGAATAGCCAATAAAATATTGAAGGAGAAGACCAAAACTAGAAGACTTAAATTACCTGACTTCAAGACTACAAGCTAATCAAGACAGTGTGGTACTGGTGAAATAACAGACAAAAAGATCAATGGAACAGAAGGGAGAGCACAAAAGTAGATCCACATAAATATAGTCAACTAATCTTTGACAAATGAGCAAAGGCAATACAACTGAGCAAAGGCAATACAATGGAGCAAAGATACAGTCTTTTCAACATATGTTGCTAGAATACCTGGACATCCACATGCAAAAAAATACATCTAGATATAGACCTTAAACCTGTCACAAAAATTAACTCATCATGGATCACAGGCCTAAAGGTAAAACACAAAACTACAAAAATCATATAAGATAACAAAGGAGAAAACCTTAATGACCTTCTGTATGACAATGACTTTTTGGATACAACACCAAAGGCATGATCCATGAAAGAAAGAATTGATAAATTAGACTTTAAAAAATTTTTTTTTTAATTTTAATTTTTTTTTTTGTCACACCGCACAGAATGAGGGATCTTAGTCCCCCAGCCAGTGATCAAACTCGCACCCCTTGCAGTGGAAGCACGGAGTCTTAACCACTGGACCACCAGGGAAGTCCCAAGCTAGACTTTATTAAAATTAAAAACTTCTGCTCTGAGAAGACAGTGTCAAGAGAATAACAAGACAAGCCACAACTGGGAGGAAATATTTCCAAAAGATACATGTGTAAAGGACTATTATCCATAATGTGCAAAGAGCTCTTAAACTCAACAATAAGAAAACAACCTGATTAAAAATGGGCCAAACATTTTAATAAACACCTCACCAAAGAAGATATACAGATGGCAAATAAGCACATGAAAAGGTGCTTCACATCATGTCATCAGGGAAAGGCACACCCATCAGAACATCCAAAATCTAGAACAGTGACAAACAACACAAAATGCTGGGGGGATGTGGAGCAAAAGGAACTTTCATTCATTTCTGGTGGGAATGCAAAATGGTACAGTCACTTTGGAAGACAGTTTGGCAGTTTCCTATAAAACTAAACATACTTTTATATGATCCATATGATCCAGCAATCTTGCACCTTGGCAGTTACCAAAAGGAGATGAAAACTTATGTCCACACAGAAACTTGCATATGGATGTTTATAGCACCTTAATTCATAATAGCCAAAACCTGGAAGCAACCAAGGGAGGAATAAATAGGCAAAGAACAGAGGATTTTTAGGGCAGTGGAACTACTCTGTAGGATATTATAATGATGGATACACATCATTATACACTTGTTCAAACCCACAGAATGTACAATGCCAAGAGTGAATCCTAATGTAAACTATGGGCTTTTGGTGATAATGGTGTGTCAATGTAGGTTTGTCAGTTGTAACAAACGTACCACTCTAATGGGGGACTTTGATAATGGGGGAGGCTACGCATGACCGAAGGCAGAGGGTATCTGGGAAATCTCTGTACCTTCCCCTCAATTTTGCCGTAAACCTAAAACTGTTCTAAAAAATAAAGTCGATTTTTAAAAAAGGCTATTTGTTTTGTTCATCTATCACTATCCTGAATATCTTTTATATAGTTTCAGAAAAAAATTTTTTTTAATTTAAAAGACAAGCTCTGCCTCTTACAAAATGTATTACGTAATACTTTTAGTTTATAGAAATATCAGAGACACTATTAGTCACATTAACTCCACAGTTTTTACCTTGTTATGAATTAAATATAGACCTGGTCCAATTGTAAGAAGGTAACCTCACTATATATATATATTTCTCATTACATACAAATGGCTGTACATACTCAAAAATAGACCTCTTCTCTTTACTAAGTCAGTGCTTCTCTACACCTTTCTGAAACCCAGGCAATCCATGGGC
Source organism: Kogia breviceps (assembly GCF_026419965.1). Taxonomy (NCBI): domain Eukaryota; kingdom Metazoa; phylum Chordata; class Mammalia; order Artiodactyla; family Physeteridae; genus Kogia; species Kogia breviceps. The sequence continues at coordinate 128,409,352 of NC_081315.1, read as the reverse complement.
AATAACATTATAAGAACTGATTCTTCAAAAAAGAATTTTCCTAGCAAACTTGATGACGATTGTGAACATGAGTATTCCTATGCAACAGAAAATGTCCTAAAGCTAAATGTAACATGAAGGAAAAGCAGGAGGAAAAAGTTTAAGAAACAAATAAGGAAAATAATCATGAAGATTATGGGAAAGTAGGGAAGCAATATAGAGATTAGAATACTAAGAAATGTGGCTACAGGGATTCTAAGTATTCCCTCTCAATAATCTGTTACATTCTCTGGTTTTGAAAAGATAAGGGAACATCTGTGCTCCATGAGGCCCTGGGCCAACTGGATGATATGTGATTTATTTTACATTTCAGCTATTTTCCTAGGGTTCATGCTGTCTCTACCGTCAGGAAGGAATGGTTCAGGGAGCAGATCTAGCCACTAAATGACTTTGGCATCATTATCTGATTTCTCTATTCTTCACAGTGATTAGCACGTCTTCATGGTTAGAACATTAATTTCCAGTCTTCTTTTCCAGTTCATTATTCATAGACCTAGGGGTACACTTTACTTATAACTCCTAACTGAATGTAATTCAAAGGTTAAGAAAAGCCTTTCTTTTTCATCAAAACCACTTTGACAGCTTGCAGTACCAGACTAATACGGGAAACTCTATAATCCTAGCTTTTTACCTTAAGAAATACAAGGTTAATGGAAAAGTCTGTTTGTTTTTTAGTTATACATATTCAGCAATAGCAGTCTTGAAAATACTCTTTAAAACTCATAAAAATTTACCAACGTTAAATATTCTTTACTTTCACATTATAGACAATGTTCTAAAGTGATATCAACCAGGTAAATGGGCCACATTAAAACTTCTGTATGGTCTCCTAGACGAGACACCTTCAGTGGCAGAAGGGGCTTCTGCTATGTAGTCATCCCTCCCTTAATGGTTTGTATTCAACCATTTTTAGAAAAATTCCAAGACTACCAATTGGTCTGATTTTTATATTAACTTGTAAAATTCTATAGCTCTGCTAGGCTTCTTCAATGTGATCATTAAGTAGCTTCCTGACCTCAGATACAACCAGAACCAACCCAGGAGAATCAGGAAAATCTCTTGCTCACACAGCTGCTACATAATTTAATTCCCTAATCCATGTTCTGTCCTCCTTCAGGGCCTTATCAAATACTGGTCCATAAGCTCTGCCTGAATCCTCTCTACTTCTCCTTTCTTGCCAAATGAGACTTCACTTGTGAGGTTTTGAATATGACTTCCTCTGTGAAACCTTTTCTGATTCCTTCAACTACGTTAGTTTCTCCTTTGACACAGACATAGCACCTTCTTCTTGTCATTCAGAGAACTCATCACAATTATAATATACTATCTAGATACTTAATAAATTTGTAAAATATCCATCAACATGGAGGAATCTCCTCTTTTTTTCTTTTTGTTTTGTGGTACGCGGGCCTCTCACTGCTGTGGCCTCTCCTGTTGCGGAGCACAGGCTCTGGACGCGCAGGCTCAGCGGCCATGGCTCACGGGCCCAGCCGCTCCGCGGCATGGGGGATCTTCCCGGACCGGGGCACGAACCCGTGGTCCCCTGCATCGGCAGGCGGACTCTCAACCACTGCGCCACCAGGGAAGCCCAGAGGAATCTCCTCTTGATGCCAATTTATAGATGAGGCTTAACTATTATTTTAACATGATTATATTCATACTGAAATATTCAGCCTCAAGAACTGTTATACAGTCAACTTGTTTTCCACCCTAATGCCTCTTAATACTTTACCTTGTGAATTAATAATCAATTAACTGTTTAAATCAAACATATATTTCCGGTTAAAACATAAAATAGTGATTAAGAAGCTCACTTATAATCTGATCTTGAAGAATAGCAAAAATATAATAAGGGTTGCAATAGACAATTTACCATGTGGCCAGCATACAGTCACCATCTGATACAGATTAAAATCAAAATCTTAATACTGATCTAAATTTTGTTCCCAAATGATTAAGATTAGTTTAGTTAACAGACACACACTAAGCTTTTTTTTTTTGGAAGGGAAGCATAAGGGACCTTTGTTTAATTTATAAATTGTAAATGCATATATTACATATGAAAAAAGTAATAAGCAAAAGAATCTGTAGGTGAGAAAGCCATAAAAGAAATGCAGAATTTTTAGGGAGTTACTCAACAATTTCATCTAAATGATAGGATCAGTACTCACACCACTGGTACATGGACCATCATATAGCCAATGAGAATAAAAACCTGCTGTATGTTCTGCACTATAAGGTATCAAATCATCTTACCAGAAACTTTTTGTATTACTTCATTAACTTCCTTCATGAACACTTTCTGTACAAATACCAAGTGGTTTAGAAGATCAGTTGTAAGATTATGTTCAAAGGAACCAACCTGCCAAACAAAATCAGAATATTAGATTAACATACTGACTATATTAGTTTAAAATACATCTCACATAAGTCATCCCAAACTCTGAGGAAAAACAATTATCTACATGCTATTTGAAATTAAAATACTGAAGAAGGGTTAAAAATACTCAGATTCCCCAATACTGTACTGGCCTGACATTGTTATGAGCCATTAGCCCCATATTTTAAAATAACAGTAGCCAATAAGGTATGAGAAATCTTTTGAAAATGAATGAAAATTATACTGTATGTAACTTGCTAATTGCAAAATTGAAATTTTATGTAGGGTAATATTTATTTTTAATGACCACTGTTGTAGAGTTAGAAAGATGGACCAGTATAAGTAAATGTATTTACTCATTCAAATATTTATTGACCATCTGCATTAGGTGCTAAAGATACAGCTGTGAATAAAAATAAGAAAATTATGGCTCTCATGAAGCTACATTTGAGCAAATTAGCAAATCAGATATACTAAAGTCAGCTTTACTATAATACATGTCCCATGATTAGTATAAAGCCCAAAATTTCTGGCAAGAATTAGTTGATAAACAGATTAAATAGAAAGCCGGCCCTAACTGGAATTGAGTTTTATATTAATGATGAATTGAAACATCCTTATGAGTAAGGCAAATGCTTCAACATTTGTCACTTTGATAGTGTCCATATTTTGATCAAAAGTTAACAGCAAAAGAGATGTAGCAGTCTTTTCTTAGGTGAGAAGTCACATAAAGTATAAGTTTCACTGGACACTTTTATGTTATATATAGTAGTATCAAATGGGCAAAGATGATTTTCACATGTGTCTATTTTAGGCCATAGTTAAATGGGCAACTCTCAGAGAGATGCAACTTTAGATTCTTTCGAATGTTTGTAATTAACTGCATTCTTAGTAAATCTGGGATGGTGTTCTGCCCCAATTACAAACTTTATACCTTTATAATAGCTAACATTAGTAAGGAACTATGCAATATACTGCATTTGATTTGTTTTATTTTCTGTCAAATGAAGCATTAATAATAGTATTGCTAAACTACAGTCTGGGACACTTTTTTTTCAGTGTAGAAAGCACAAATGAAATATGCTTTATAATCCACCTTTTAGTAAACAAATATTTGACTTCTAGCATCTTGTACACGAGAAGTTCTAGGACAAGCAGAGTCTAAAGAAGGTAAACCAGACTTAAACATATCCTACTTAGCTGTAATATTTCTAGAAAGACACCAAAGAGCATTCTTATAGATACTTCAGATTCTAGAGAATAAAATTTATAAAACAAAGAGTTGGCAAATTGATTTTTGATAAGGTTGCAACTGTTTCTGACAAACTGACAAAGCAAGCTGAGGGACAAGCACACTGTGTGACTCCTACATCTCTCATGTGATAGTTGGAAGACTTAGGGAAAGTTATTTAATCTCTCTAAATTTGATTTTCTACTATAACAAATTAGGATGATAACAAATGGCCTACTTACCACAAATCAAATGAAAACATATCCAAATGCTTTTTAAACTTGTGATAATTGTATACATATAAGGGGAAAAAATAATGATGGAATCATGTACGCTGGCTTTCAAATTGCCTTAGTAAAGAAACTAGTCTGTGAATCTGCTTGTAATCATTTTATCTCTGTATGACCTTTATACTGTTAATAAGCATGTATACCTGGATGAACCATGTAACCTCTCTAACGGCTCAGTTTCTTTACTTGTAAAATGAGAATAAAATATCTGCCTCAAAGGATTGATTTAAGGATTGTACAAGTCAATGAATATGAAGAAGCACCTGACAAATGTTAGATACCCTTAGTGTTTTTATAATCAAATGAATCATGAAAATATTGTAGAGATGCATGTGAACCCCAATATAATAAATATGAATTCAAAGATGATTAAAACAAGAAAAAAAGGCATGTTTAAATAAAACTATAAGGAGAGAGACACAAACACATAAACATGTACACACACACACACACACACACAGCCAAACACAGTACAAAATTCTGTAGGAATAAATGATTTGATGATTTTTTGGATCACTACATACTTTGGTACACCTAAAGTTTGAAGGCCCCTAAATTACAAAGAGTAAGAAAGTTAAAAAGTGAACTTACTTCTGCCACGCAACGTAGATAATTTCCCTGTAAATAGTACCCTTGTTTAGAAGGCAGCTCATCGATACTCCACACCTGCTCCGAGTAACTATCGTGCTCTTCCATGATGTATTTCCCCGACATAGTAACGGGAGGAAGGTTAAGACTGGCAGAGGGAGGAATGGTTGACATGTCTGTGGCAGAAACTTTTGAAGTAAAACGCAGTCTGTGATTTGGCAGCTCAAATGTAAACCTAGTCTGTGCACCTGTAAGAAATAAGGAAAGTTACTGTTTGTTGTTCAGGTGCTCAGCCGCTCATTCGTTCCTTACTCTGTTCAATAAATCGTGTCTATAAAAAAAAGTATGCATTTTCCAAACCTATGTTGAAAGATACGAGAAGGATATTTTAAATTTGCTTATAAAATACTTCCCATCTTTAAATACATGTATTGTTACTATAAAGCATCAGCCAGTATTATTAAGCCAGCAAATATCATTTATTAAGCCTACTAGGTGCCCAGCATTGTGTTAGGTGCTAGAGAAACACCTGTAAGTGTTCTCTTTATTTCACATAAGGTAGAAAAGAAATTGCCTTTAAAAGAAGAGAAATTAAAGTGCGAAACAAAACAAAACAACAGCAATCCACACAGTGTTTTATTCACAGAGAATAGTTAGCAGTTGATAACTTGCCTCTTGATCCTGACTCAGTATGGAAGGAAACAGTGAAATTGTCAAATCAACTACATTATACTCAATGGAAACATTCGTCAAGTATAAAATTTTACAAACACATGTATCTTTGACCTTAACAATAATAATGGGACCATATTCCAAATAAGAATATGGTATGAGTTTTAGTTTACTGTTGGTTCCAAACACTTAAATCAACAATTCGGCATGTAGTTGTTCAAACAATTATAAATACACAACCTGTACTATTTATTCAGGCCATATTTCTCCAACTATTTATTGAGGACATTAAGGCGTAGCAAAAACCTTGTTAAAATCAAGATCTATTATTGCCTAGTACATAATGCATATGTGCATGTTCCTTTCCAACTGATCAAATCTACTGATACTGTTCTGTACATAAGCAATTCTCTCCACTCAAACATTAAACAGCCTATTTTGCCTACATTTAAAAATTTATTATATATTTCTAGTATTCTCGATTGTGCCAGAAATAATTCTCTTTCTTCCACATACTAATTAAAGGTCACCTCCTATATGTCACATTCACTATATTCACTCACTGTACAGTAACGTTTATACTTGGAATGAGTTATCCATAAACAGAAACACGCTCTCTCACCAACTGGTGCGACTGTGAAAGGCCAGATAGGCCACAACTGCTCTGATCTCCTCTTACTCAGCACTCCAGCCAGACAGAGTCATTGACTATGGCTTGCAGGCTGCAAGGGGTGCGGGCTGCCCTCCACAGTAGCTACCACTACTATTACTACCACTAGCATCACCAAATAAAAACACAGACTGAAGGAATACTAGGTCTCAGGTCGTCCCTTATCACTAGTATAGCCTCTTTTTTTTTCCTACTGTTTTTGTCCCTTTCCTTTATTGCAAAAAGAATTATGGGTTGTTATCTGACTGGATGTTTGACAACATGTTTTCTTTGCTCCTAAATATTCATATCATCCTAGTTCTAAACTGACTATTCGGCTTTTGATTTGCTGCTTCTGTTGACTCTTCTATTTCATGGATGCCCTGAATAAGCAGACAAGAAGAGCCATTTAGCCCAATACCTGAAGGCCCAACACTTCTGACTCTGCCAAATATGGAAATTCACTTTAAAGTGCTTCTGTTTCTGATAAGAAGAGATGTTCAGCAAAACCCCTCTCAATAAAGAAAGCCTAAAATGCTAGAGGGCAGAAATAAATACATACACATACACACAAAAATACATACATGTATGTATGTATTCACATATATGTATATGTGTTTTTTAAAATTAATGTAATTTATCATGTTAATAAAGGAGAAAAATATTTTAATTTCAACAGATGCAGAAAAAAAATATCCAATAGTAAGTATTCGCCAATCATTCATAGAAACTCTTAGCACACCAGGAATAAAAGTAACTTATCCTGACCTGATAAAAATAACCCAGCAAAAACCTACAGCAAACATCATATTCACTGGTGAAACATTAATTCCCTTAAAAAATGTGAGTAAAACAAGGATGCCAACAGTACCCCTTTTACTGAACTTGGTAGTAGAGACACAGTAAGATAAGAAAAATAAAAAGGCATAAAGACTGGAAAGGAAGAAACAAAAGTATTATTTGCACACGGTATGAATATCTACTTAGGAAACTCCACAGAATCTTATTAGCAATAATAAAATAGTTTAATATGGTTGCTGAGTATAAGATTAACAAAAAAGGATCAAGTGCATTTGTACATACCACCACTAGTTTAAAATGCTATTTATAAAATATACCATTTGTAATAACTACAATAACATAAGGCGCCTAGGTATCTAACTAAATAAATGTCTTGCAACAGATACACAAAAACCTTAACTTGAAAAATTTTAAACTTTATAGAAAAACATTGAAGAAGACCTAAAGAAACAGAGAGATAGACATATACAGGAATAAGAAGGTTAAATACTATGTCAGTTCTCAATATCAATCAATATTTTTAATTCTCCCCCAAGTAAATCTATAGATTCAACTCAATTTCTATAAAAATCCAAACAGGCTTTTTCAGGGAATTTGGCAAACTGATTCTAAAATGTATCTGAAGGAGCAAATAAACAAAAATAACCAGGACAACTTCTAAAAAAAGGAAAAGTCAAGTATCAGTATGACACTGGTGCAAAACAGGCTGCTGAGGCACAATAGAGATCTCTGAAATAGACCCCCATATACATAAACACTTAAAAGATGATAAAGTTGGATTATCTATCACTGAAAAAAAGAACAGATTAGTCAATAAATGATACTGAGATAATTGGTTATGCATACTACTCCATACCAAACTGAAGAAACAACCACTCAATTCCTTACAAATTAGGAACTTAAATGTGAAAAGCAAAACTTAAAAATGTTTAACAGTAAATATGAGAGAATCTTCTCATGATCCTGGGAACAGAAGGATATAAAAATTTATATTTTTATGTCTTCTTCAAGACATAAAAACACACAATAAAACAAGAAAATATTAATTCAATTACATTAAAATTAAGACTATATGTTGATCAAAAGATCAAAAAGTGAAATAAGCCTCTGACTGGGTGACAATATATGTTGAACATATAACATCAAAGGTTTAATATACAAAACATACAAAGAATTTCTGTGAACCAAGAAAAATACAAATGACTCAATGGTCAAATGGGCAGAAAACAAACAAGAACCACCAACAGGTGTTTCATATAAGAAAACATATAAGGACCCCTTAATCATATTTAAAAATTCAGCTCCATTAATAACTACAGAAACATAAATTAAACCTACAATGAGATACCATTCCACATTTACCAGACAAGCAATAATTTTAAAGTCGATAATACCAAGTGTTGGCAAAGATGCAGAACAGTGGGAACTCCAATCTAATACTGATGGGAGGGTAAAAACTGGTGGACACAAGCACTAAGGAAAACAGTTTTATATTTCCTAGTAAAGTTGAAGATGCATTTACCCTATAATCTAGCTGTATCACTCCTAAGTAAATATCCTTGAGAAACTCTTGCACATATGTACCAGAAAATGTGTATGAGAACAAATGTAATAGCAAAAAAAAAGAATAAGGCAAAGGTACATCAATAGCAGAATAAATAAATTGTGATATAATCACTTAATGGACTACTATATTTCACTGAAAATGAATGAACCAAAGATACATGGATGAATATAAATAAATCAAAGAAAAAAAATTCCAAGTTAAAATACACATTAGTGGGACTTTGTATGAATAAAGTTTAAAACAGTCTACAACAAAATTGGTCATTTATGAGTATATGTCCATGTAATAAAATTATAAAGAAAAGCAAAGGAATGGATAACACAAAATTCATGATAGTGATTATTAACCAAGCACTCATGGGGACTATTATCTGGTAGTAATAATATTCATTGAAGGAGCCTTCAAAGTACTGGTTAACGGGCTTCCCTGGTGGCGCGGTGGTGGAGAGCCCGCCTGCCGATGCAGGGGACGCGGGTTCGTGCCCCGGTCCGGGAAGATCCCACATGCCGCGGAGCGGCTGGGCCCCGTGAGCCATGGCCGCTGAGCCTGTGCTCCGCAACGGGAGAGGCCACAGCAGTGAGAGGCCCGCGTATCGCAAAAAAAACCAAACCAAACCAAAAAAAAAAAACAACAAAGTACTGGTAATGTTTTAATTCTTAGGATGTGTAATTGGTGGGTGAGTTTACAGTTCTATAAACTGTGTGAATGTAACTGACATACTTTTGTTTACATGATACATTTCAGAATAAAAATACAACAGCAAAGTGCTTTTGGAGAGGATACATAAGGATCACAAAATCTTATAAAAATAGCTATTTTGAAGAAGTCAAATAACCTCTGATTTAAGCTAAATGTACTCAATGTGAAAATAAACCAAGTTATTCAGGCTATAAGAACCTAACAATGTAGACATATATTCAACTTAAGTTTTAAGTTGGAAATGTTTTCTAAAGAGTGGATAACTCTAAAGAGTTCAAATGAAAGCAGGGTCCATGCTGGTCATTCAAGGAAGCGTATTGCTATTTTTACTTGACTGAATGAAGAACATCGTTAATGAAATTTAAAAGTGTTTTGATTAAAATTATTTAAATTTTCATAAAAAATCTATAAAACTAAATTTGTTTCACCAAAATATTACTAATTTCTTAAACCAGTCATAAATTTTAAGAATGAATTCAAACTTCAATGTTACCTGTCATGCCATGACTTCTCATTCTTCCCATCTTGTATTCTGCTTTCAGAGATGGTAAAAGTGCTGCTCCGATGGCTATACCATCTAACATGGTGCTGAATTTAAGGACAATAGGCTTCTTCTCTAAACCTTCTGGTAGCTGAGGAAATTCATTTGTTTCAATAGGAGTTTGATTAACACTTGTTGGGGTTTTTTCAGAAGGGAGGGGGGTTGCAATATCTTCTTTTACAGGCTGTGGGCTATAAAGCAAAAAAAAAAAGTTTAAAAAGGACAATTAGAACAGCTACTAATAAAATTAAAATTGTATAAAATTAAAATTGTATAAAATTGGTGTTCTCAATGTAAAAGAACAAAAATAAACTATGAACAGATGTTTTCTTTCTAATACCAGATCATATTAAGACTTCCTCAGAACAGCCATTGAAAAATGATGATCTAGAAAAGTAAACAAGACGAAGTAATAACAATATAAACTGAATGTTACACTGCCAAAGCCATTCACATCATTAATGTGAAACTGGAGGTTTGTCTGATTCCAAATTCCATGACTTAACCATTATGCACTCTACTGTTGATTGTTAATATTATTACTATTACTAGCACTGTTAATGACACCAACCAACAACAGCAGTAATTATTTGAGTGCTTACTATGTGCCAGGTACTATTCTTACTGCTTTGTGTATTTCATATACTTTATTTATCTCACAAAACCCTTTGATTAGGTACTATTATCTCCATTTTACAAATGAGGTATAGCGAGAAAGTGGTGAAATCAGTTTTTGAACTCAGTCAATCTGACTCTAGAGTCTTTTTTGTTTTTAACTACTCCACTCCACTGGCAATACATTCTAATAAGGAAAAATTCCTTAGGGTATTTTATAACTAAGGCTCATGTACACATTCTGGATTCCATATTCCACTGACAGAAGAAACATGTTTAAATTATTACTGCTTAGTCAACCAGACATGAATTAATATTACATCAGAATTAGAGATCTAGATAGGACAACTGGAAAAATCACTGCTTTAAGACACTGTCAAAATACACACTAGTGTTTTTCTACCTTACAGGTTAGGAAAAAGGAAGCATAACAAGACAAATTTTTACCTTTTACTTATATTTTTATTAGTTATTCATTAGCTATAACTTTGGAGACCAAGAAGAAAGCTTGGAAATGCAGACCCAGGGAATAAAGGTTACTGTGCAAAGGTCCCATTTACTGCCTTTTAAAATATTTAAATGGTATGTTCAAATCCGGCCTTGAACCATGTACAATAATCTCACATAGAGGTCAGCACAAAACCACGCATGGGACATAAATGGCCACTGCAACTTTATAAATCTATGCACTCACAAATTTCAGTGAGTTCAAAGTAAAGAAATATTGCTACAATCCTAAAATTTGTCAGCTTGCCTTTTATTAGTATCACTTTATAATATCCACTAATCTCTAGGATCTCTTAAGCTTTACTGATGCAGTATGAAAGACTGACAATTGCATGTGTGACATAGTACTTTAATAATATCCAGAATATGATTCTTCCACAATCATGTTTAGCTACTTTTCACCTGCCCCACTATCCATCATAATAGTCACCACTTAGATGTAACCTTCCGTCTTCCTCCAAACTATTGTGAACACAGCAAAGAATGAAATGAAATACTATATAGAATCACAGATCTTGAATAAATAACTCACACTGTAGAGGGCTGTCTAATGAGATCTGAGATCTGCTTAGAGAGTTGGTGAGAACTTCGAACCATCATGCTGTGTAAGGTGGCAGGGTGCTGGGGGATGTTGATGCTGATAGCTCCCACTTTGAACACGGCGGCGTTGTTAGTCTTCAGCCCCCTCTGGGCACTGTAGAGGGCTTGGGACTTGGCAATACTACATTTCACTACAGTTCTAGTAAAAGAGAAGGAAGACCATTAAAATATGGCCGAGTAAAGAGAAATTTTGAAAAAGTATTTTGAGAGCAAGACAAATGTTTTAAAATCATTCAATGAAGTAAATTACAAGATTTTTCATGCATTTAAATCACACTAAAAAAATAATGTTTTCTAAAACTATGGACATACATTTTATACTGTTTGTACTGAATATTATTCTGTTTAATAAAGAGTTCACAGAAGAATGTATGTATGTGCTTACATGGAAGAGAATACACTGACATATTACACATATACAACACACAAAATCCCATTTTGACATTTTTCCCCATTCAGAACTCTGTTTTTCTTCAACTTATTTTAGGCATCTGTACAACCACTAAGAAAATATAAACAGTGAAAATTAAAAGAAAAAAAACACTCACTATGCTCTTAAAATCTAATCAGCCAAAGAAATTAATCTAACAATCATCTAATATGTTAAAAGAAATTAATGAGAAGGAAGAAATTTAACTTGCATTTTCCTTTTTTTTAACATCTTTATCGGAGTATAATTGCTTTACCATCGTGTGTTAGTTTCTGCTTTATAACAAAGTGAATCAGTTATACATATACATATGTCCCCATATCTCTTCCCTCTTGCGTCTCCCTCCCTCCCACCCTCCCTATCCCACCCCTCTAGGTGGTCACAAACCACCTAGCTGATCTCCCTGTGCCATGTGGCTGCTTCCCACGAGCTATCTGTTTTACATTTGGTAGTGTATATATGTCCATGCCACTCTCTCACTTTGTCCCAGCTTACCCTTCCCCCTCCCCATATCCTCAAGTCCATTCTCGAGTAGGTCTGTGTCTTTATTCCCGTCTTACCCCTAGGTTCTTCATGACCTTTTTTTTTCTTCCTTAGATTCCATATATATGTGTTAGCATACGGTATTTATTTTTCTCTTTCTGACTTACTTCACTCTGTATAAAACACTCTAGGTCCATCCACCTCACTACAGATAACTCAATTTCGTTTCTTTTTATGGCTGAGTAATATTCCATTGTATGTAGCAAAGAAATGATAGAAGTCCAATTCATAATGAGTAACTACTACTTAATTAAAAGTTGGTAAGCTTTACTGGTACAGATATAAAATAGAAATACTGTCTTTCTTGATTTCTTGTTCTTTCTTTCCAGTGCCTAGAACAGTGCTTTAAACATGGTAGACACTCACTGAATTTTGTGAAATGAATGAGCAGAAAGAAGTATAGCAGAAGAATGACTCAACACAACTGTGGAATTCCACAGATATCATGTGATAAATCATGTATGCAAAAGCCATGATGAAGCAGTCTTGACACACACAGTGGAAAGGTTCATGTCAATGAACTGCACCACTAAAGGCCCAGTAGTAAAAGGAAAGCTTTTAACTTATGTTATCTTTCAAATGAGCAAAGAATGCTTGACAACAGATTTAGCAAAACACACGAAGTGCAAATTTCATATTAACTACATGTCAGTTCACACACATTTATCTCTACTTAGGCTACAGAGGGTTCACTGAGAATTTATTTACAGTCTCAAGGACCTAAGGAATCATCCATTCATTGCATTTAACTTCTATTAGAATAAACCTTGAGAAGCGTAACAGTGGTTCTATTAGAAGTTTTGATTATTTACAGATAGTGAAATCCAGGTATTATACAAAATTCAAAAATGATTACTAGAGAATTATATTTGCTTTCTTCTTCAAAGGAAATTATTTCTCAAAGACTATCACTGACTAAAAAAAGAAAAAAGTAATCTATGGATTTGTTCTAGCTAGCATGAGTATAGATTCTAGGATGCTGATTAGTTACTGAATTTTGAATCTTAACTATTTTAATAAATAACACCACTATTTATCATCAATGAGATTCCATTTTAAATTCAATTTCAACATGAGCCAGAACACTCTGCTAAAATGCAAAGGGCTTTCTAGTTGTGAACAGTATTCACCTACTGAATGAAACTAAGCATACATTTACAAAGAAGTCTTGTTATCATGACAGTCAAGAAATTCTACACCTATCTTACTATTTTACCTTTATAATCTATAGAAGTCTGCTTAAACATTACTTGTGCTTATATAAGCATATACACAACCCTTGATTTTCAACTATACACCGAATGTCAGAATAGAAAGCTATGGGGCTGACTGCTCTCCTACTGTAGATCCTACTGTGGTGTTTCCAGTGGAAATTCTGATGTTAAGGATTTCAGGGGCTCTGTGCTGCCCAACCCCAGAGGGCACTGCCACACTGTAGGCTACGTAAATGATGCCCATGACTACAGCGTGAGTAATGTTCCTTGGAGCTAGACAACAGGATAGTCCTACACCGATCAAACTGAGACAGACACTGTAGAGGATGTCTGATGAACTCTTGTCGAACTGTACATGTTAAAGATGTAAGGAGACCCAGAATGAGGAATTAAACAATTTACAAGCTCCCAATATGAATTATCTATTCATAATTTATCTATTCATAAATTATCTATTCATAATTTCAGATTTATCTATTCATATATTACCTATTTTAATTCTTAAAAGAGCTGTCACTTAATCTAGATCAAAAAACATGTAGTATACATAAGACTTTTACACAGGAAAGAAGTGGTCAAAGTCTTTTTAAAGAGAAGACTGTAAAGACTTGTAGCATGCCAGGCATGCCTCATATATGTAAAAAGTTCACGGCAAGTAACCAAGAAGCTTGGTTCAAGAATTCATTGGCAGTGGCGGTAGGGCAGATCCACTGTGAGCCTGTTATAACCACCACAGTGCCTAATCAGGCAAGGACTTTTCCGCATCTTCTGTTTCTTCCTGTGTCCAGGCCACAGGGCCTTTAAAGCAGGCTAGCCATTCTTGTAGTGCCGGTTGAGAGTTTGAGGATTTACTTTGGGGCCTCATTATCGCTACTCTATCTCCACCCCCACCCCACCTCCTTGATCTTGCAGGCCCAGACTTTAAAGGCAGGAGAAGGAGGTAAACTAATTTATGTACCCTGACCCATGCTGCCTGCCTCAGTTCAGTTTTGCCTGGAAATCTCTACAATGTGGACAGAGTGTTGGGATCACATGTAATTCAGTTAACTATTAAAAATCACTGGAGCTTTCTTCCTCATTTGGCAATTGTAACCTTACATGTTAACTCTCTCAGCAGGAAGGCCTAAAAAAAGAGGGAGTCGGCCTATAAGTGACATTATGACAGGAACTACCTCTCACTTGCTTACTGTTCCATCTCTGAAACCTAACACAGTGTGCAGGCCATAATATGCAACCTAATAATCTCATTAGTTGAGTGGATAAAAATGTCATCTTCAGCCATTAAATAGCATCCTCTTTAAAGTCATACAGTACTGATTTTTCTTTTCTTTTTTTTTTTTTTTTTGTGGTACGCAGGGCTCTCACTGTTGTGGCCTCTCCCGTTGCGGAGCACAGGCTCCGGACACACAGGCTCAGCGGCCACGGCTCACGGGCCCAGCCGCTCCGCGGCATCTGGGATCTTCCCAGACCGGGGCACGAACCCGTGTCCCCTGCATTGGCAGGCGGATTCTCAACCACTGCGCCACCAGGGAAGCCCGATTTTTTTTTTTTATTATACATCCAGAGAACTCAGCGATAAAAGAGAGAAACAATAAATCTTCTCTAGCTACTATAACTGCTAAAGTGGAATTAGCTATTTTTTCTATACCTGTTATTATTAATGATGATATTAATATGGAAGAGTGGTTTCCAAAAACAATCAATTTTCTAATTTAATATTAGTGCATTTATTCTTTTTTAGTACTTCTAGTTGGCTGATGAAGTGACATAGGTCACAGATAATCCCAACAAAGGGTTGCTGATTGATGATGTTTTGACTATGGCCTATTATCAATACACAATGAAACAAATCTCACCAGGTATTGATAATCTTACCAGCCTGGAACAAAATATGCAGATTCATCTATTTATTCAGCATACTGAAATTTTATAGAAAAGGTTGAAAGAAAAAAATCAGTCCTAAGTAACATACTAAATTGTCATGGTGGTAAGACTCATGTGAAAAGTATTTAAATAGATCACTACCACAAAATATCAGATATACACAGGCCAAATCAAGCCGGTCAAAATACAAAAGGATACACAGTAAAAGCCATACATAAAAGCTGACAATAGAGCAGTGAACTCTCTCCATATTAAAGACAGAATTATTATAAGGTTGAGCAATGTAAATATTTTCATATATTAGTGTTTTAATAATTAGTTTTGCAAATTTGTGAAAACTCATTTGCAAAGTTAAAAATTTTAGCTTCTATTATCACATCAAATGTTAACAAGGGTTGTAACAGGTCTTTAAAAAGCACAAAACAACAGACAACTACAGTGTTACAATCTTTCAACAATAAAACAAGGTATGAATTACCAAAAAGGTAGTCCTTACCTGTGTATTCTCCTTGAAAATCAGCAAACTTTAATTTTTAAAAGGATCTATGTTAAAGCTACAAAATAATAACTACATACTTTCACAGCCATGCAGATAATCTAAATATTTTATCTTTAAAACTATTCAATACTATGTTAATCACAAAGTCCATGAAAAAGAATAATAATGACATACAGAAACTCTTGTTTGGCTGTGCTTGTAGGAGATGTAGGAAAATCCTCCAGTCTACAGATGAAGATTCAAGAGAAAGCAGGAAAACAAAAAGGAAGCAAATAAACATTCATGCATAAATTAGTGACAATATGAGCAATCATTTGGAAAGCTTTTATTTCCCATTTTTAAAATTTTCAAGAAACTTTTCAACTATTTTTTAAAAGTTCCATTTCCTTTTAATTGAAACTAGAAGTGAAAAGCCAAAGAATAAATCCAGAAAGTCTTAACACTACTAGAGTTTGGCAGTGAGTAATTAATAACTTTTATTTTTTTAATGAAAAAGTTAAGGGATCTTGGCTTGAGATTTTTTTTTAAGGCAAGAATTATCAACTAATCCTTTTTTTTAAAAAAAATCAATTTTATAAATATGTTTTGCAAATTTAGAGACTGTTTGAAGCCCTTTACTGAAGAGATAATAGATAATAGAGATAAGAGGTTCAAGAGGAAAGAGTAAATAAAACCCACGAGACATCTAAAGAAATTTGTTGTACTTCTGAATAGGTCAAAGTGACCATGATACTTTAAATTTAGACTCAACAAAGGAATCATGAAACCCAAGGTCTGTGGTGACTTCCTGCAGTAGCATCACAGTGAGGTAGAAGGTGCAGAGGTTCAGGCATCTCTTTTTACTGACTGTATGACTTTTAAACATTTTAGGAAAACACTTTGATATTTCTCAATCTCGATTATTGTTCTGTAAAGTGGGGATAAAACATCCCAGTTAACAGGACTGTGGTGAGGACTAAATAAAATAATGTATAGGCGGCTCCTGGTCCATGATAGGTAACTCCTTTAGATTGTAATTATTACATAATAATACCCCTCCTCCCATACTGAATGATCAGAAAAGATCTTGTCTCACAACTACTGGAATTTCCTGGTCTTTAGAAAGACTGCTTAGGAAATGTGATCTGGACCATTTAGGCAGCTATAATGAAACATACTCTTTGGTTCTAGATATACAGGTTCAAACTGCCTCAGCAAGACTTAGACATCCATTTCATCCACCCATTTTATGTTCCCCAAGACAGCCATCACATTACCCATGTTTGAAATGTTATGAATAGACCTGTAATGAGTCAAATTACAACTAACATTTAATATTTATAACATTGAACCAAATCCTCTATTTAGTCAGTATTTAGCATGATAGATGCTTTAAGGGACAACAGTAGGACATTAACTTGTCATAATATTAAGAATGAGCAAATCCTCAAAATCTGACCTAAACTATCAAAATACATTTTGTAGTTATAGCATAAAAGTGCTCCACTGAAAGGAAATTAGGAGTGAAGTTTTATACCCCCAAGTGTACGAGCAAAGTCAATGTTTAAATGTCCTGACAACCAAATAGTGACCTCAATATCATGTATAAAGGTAATCATTACCAGAACAATTTTGGACAGATCCACAAAGAGAACATATAAAGAAAAGGTGAGAGCAAAGAGTCAAAAGAAAAGCAATACGGAATGGTATACTCACTACAGAAAGCTTACCTATACTATTAGAAGGGTCTCATAGGCTTTATTGTTAAATTTTTTAAATGAAAAAATGGCAAGATAAAGTTTGGAAACCTGGCATGAATACAGGTAATGATTAGTTAGAATAAAATCAAGAGACAGTCTATATTCTCTGACTATAATTTTGTTTTAAATAATTAACTATTTGAATTATGTGAGCTTTTCCATCTCACATGTTTAACTGAAATTTGCACTGTAATCATTCTTCCTGTCACCCAATCTCAAAATGTCCCGGGAGTCAGTTTTTTAGGGTGGAGTGGTGGCAGTAGGCCAAATTTAGAAAAGGAATAAGTAAGTTTTCTGAGAACATTTCATTTGTGATGTTCTTAGTGACAGAATCACAGTGTCCGGCAACATTAAGTATATAAATCTCAAAACTTAGTAGGTATGGGATTCATCCAACGAATTTTAAGTTTCCTGTAAAACTATAACAGACAAGTTTAAGAGAATAGTAAAAAAAAAAAACCACACTTACTGTATATTTGGTGTAATCCCTTCAAGCAGCACAATATTGACCCCACCAATATGAGCAGTGGCACATGTCTCAGTCATCTTTTGATGTAAAACATCTTAAAATGTGAAAAAAAAAAAAAGTGTATGAATTCTGGAAATAGAGTTGCACTTCATATTAAAATGTCATTTTATTCATAATACGTTCAATGACAAAAGATAACTTTAAAGGTACAATGAAATTTAAACTACTTCCAAACGACTTTAAAAAAAATTTCCTTGACGATTTTTATTTCTCTGCATTCACATATACATATGCATTACACGTCGAAACTGGAATGACGCTAGACATGTAGTTTAACAGGCCATTCATGCACTAAGGAGCCTCATGACATTAAATGGCCTAAGGACGTTTTCAATCTCAGAAGTAAAACTCGGCGCAGAATACTTACAAGGTTTTTAAAAACGTTAAGAATAAGGAAAAGAAACTACATACACGAGCACTCTTGATCCATGTAAACGGGAAGTTCCATTCTCTGAAGAAAAATTGCCACGTAGGAATTTGTGAGACATGGCACTGGCTTTCTTCAGAAAAGAGGCGCCCCAGGGTTAGAACGTCACCTGCCTTTCATTTTTTCCTTCAGTGTGAAACTGCCGTGGATCCTCTTCAGCTCTGACTCCATGGTTAGCCCACCGATGTCGGCCTCCAGGTGCGTGCGGCTCACCATGCCAACCCCAAACACTATGAGAGTGACGTGCTGGGGCTCGGCAGCCGCCACGCTGCGCTTCCTCTGCGTCCTGGTCAGGCTGCTCCTGTCCTGTTCATTCTCAAACACAACCTTACACGTTGGCTCTGTAGGGCTCCGGACTCCTTTACGTGAACAGAAATATAGACGTTTAGACGTGACAACTGCAAAATGGGAGGGCATCAACTGACCTTGCTTTCCTGCACATTCCAAACTGGCCCTCTTTGTCCTCTTCCCCACCAAGATGATTTCTTAAATTTTTCAACATTTTCCCATGGTCACATTTGAAAATAAATAGTACGGTCAGGTGTTCGAAAGCAGGTCTGTGTGAATTCCTTAGGAGCATACTGGGTAAGGGTTAGGAAGGATGGGAAAAGGGGGTAGCAGAATATCTGATCGCCATCACTATTTTCTCTCCTTGGGTGACTGCCAATTTCTTTGCATTTCAATTATCCAATTATAACATTAAGAAAACATGATGAATAAACTTGTCTTTTTTAGTATTACTGCTATTCTAAACAGAAAAATTTTTTAATATTAAAATATCCATTACCTGCTGGTCCAAATGTTTCTGAAGATTTTTCCAGTATTCCTGTTGGATCAGAGATAAGGGAATAGAAGTTAAGCAATTTATACATATTCTGCCAGCACTCAGCTGACGGCTCGCTTTGTTCTGACACCGTAATGGAGTCAGAGTCATCCATATGGATAGTCATATGATCCACCACGTCTTTTGAACCTTTCCTAGACACTTTTGAAGTTCTTCTTTCAGATCTTCCCAATGAATTTTTGTTTCGAGACTCCTTTTTGTTGTTCTCATTGTTGGTCCGCTTGTTCTTCGCGTTATTCACTCTATTGCCACCATTAAGACTTCCTCTAGAACTGCGGCTGAAGTCAGATGAGCGAAAATCCCGATGTTTTCTGGTCTTGAAAGTAGGTGTTGGAGAAGCTGATCCAGCTGTATATCTGCTAAGTTTAATGTCAGTCTGAGTCGCTTTGATGTCATCTATCATTGTACTAAATTGATGAATAAGACGAACTAAAGCCATATCTACATGCTGGCTTATTGACTGACAGGAAATAGTAAAGTTGCAGTGAAAGGTATTGTAGTAACGCTTGTTGAGATCATGAAAAGAAAGAGCACTGGTAGAGTTCTGAGGGGTGCACACAGACTTTTCCATTACAACAGCGCTGATGCTAAAGGTTTCCAACATCAATGCTGGTTTGAACTCAAGTGGAGGAAGATTCACGTGGCCTTGCCTAAAAATGTGGAAAAAAATGAAAAAAGAAAATGACAAGGTTTTATTTCTTTTTTCCCAGAACCACACAATCTTTTTTTTTTTTTAACCACACAATCTTTATTAACTTGTTAGCAAAATAATCTCTAAGGTGAAGAATAAGCCATTTAAATAATTTTAAGTAAGAGATCAAGTAGAATAAGTTTTTCCAACTTTTTCATAAGTTGGAAACTGGGCCTTAAATCTTCCTTTTTGATCTTACTCTATGACTAATCAATACCAGACTTAATTAAGGATTTCAGTGAAATGATAAAATAATTTTTCTTGCCATCTGATGGCACACCCCAATGGTATTAGAATTTAAAGTCAATAGTAGGTCAACTAGAACATCTTCCTTAACCATCCTCTACTCTTCTGTTAAATATATGGTTTATATATTTAATTTCATCACATTTTATATATTTTGATTTACTATTTGAAATGAAACCCTGCTGGCATATTTTGCCAAGTTGAAAGTGCTAAGAAAAGCAACTGAAACAAAAATGAGAAATGCACACAAAAGACTTAAAACCTCTATAAAAGTTATTTTGGCAAATCCCCTGCATATCTAAAAATTTTCAGGTAGAAATATTATAGACAATTTTAATATTAAAAAGTCAAAATATCTCAGATTTTCATAAATCAACTACTAATAACAATAAACCTCAAGCACCAAAATTTTAAAAAGATATTTTTCCCCTCTTCTTCCATGTAAAATATGAACGTGTAGTCATATAGGTTAAATTAAACACAGGATTTTTTTCTATTGGGAAAAAAAAAACCCTGCAAGATTCTTTGATATTTTCAATTTGACTTGAATTTATAATTAGAGACTAATAATTCCTTAATGAATACTAGTATTTCTTATTTAATAAGACAAATTCCACTCCGTGGTATAATTCAAGAAAATGTACAAGCTTAGAGTAAGCCTATAATCGATGCTAAGTGTGCAATCAGAGAAGAAAAAATTAGGTTTTGAGAATTAGAAAATATAGAAGAGAGAGACTCAAAAGAGATTAAAATAATCCACAACTGCAAAAACAAGAACTGGAAACATGTAAGTGAGGCAAAAAAGTCTTAAAGAGAGGAGATTCAAGTAAAAGGGGGAAGAAATCTAGCTACATAATGAAGCAGTCATTTAAGGCAAAAGCAGCCACATGGGTAAAGTTAAAATTAAATATTTATTAAGCCCCTAACATGTTCAACTATCTTGACTGGAGACAGCAAAGATATAAGGAAACCAATATTTATGAGGACATACTACATGCCAGGACTTATGCTAAATGATTTAATAACTGTTCTGGCTTTATGGTCTCGGAGAGTAATACATGTTTATGTAAGAAACTATAACCCAATAGTAAGCTACAATAATTAGCAGAATGAACAATGTGCTACAAAAAAAGCCCAGACAAGACTAAAATTAATGACCAGGAAAAGTGTACTGTGACAAAAGTTTCCTAATAAATAAGGTCTAAGGTGGAGTTACAGGAGATCTGAGAAATAAAAGCTAACCATGGTCTAGTAATAAGAATGCAGAGCACTCAGAGGTGGTGTGATAGTAGAAAAATTAAAAGGAATGTTAGGTTCGGCTAGACTAAAGACAGTAAGTTCAAAGTCACTCAAAGAATTTGTCTCGGAACATAAGAAGGGAAGTGTGGTCAGGTGAAGGTCTGGTCTGTAGCAGCATTATATGGCATTTAGCAGGCCAATAAGTAGTCTGTAAATATAATCTAATATACATAATCATATTATATATAATTATGCATAACCTAATTATATCTATGATGATACATATATTATATGTGTGTATACATACCATTTTTATATATACACATATATTTTTACATATTAATATATATGTATATATTTACATGAAAGTAGGCTACTGCAAATAGAAATACAAATTTAACTCAGGACTTTAACCTCTAATCCAGGAATGTAAGCAGATATTAATGTTTTGGTGTCTGGATTTGATGATTCCAATGTGAATGGATACAATTACCATGGTTTATAGTTAAATAACACCAGACCCCAACAACATGGTTTAAATTTTAACTAAAATGTAATGCATAAAGTATAAACTTGCTGCTAGCTCTTCAGTCCACAAATCACTACATAAATAATAGACGTACATCATGATCACTGACCAACCACATCACTTCTGTCAAAGTCTGTCAGTGATTGGTCAGTGCACATTTGTTTTTCATTTCATGCACAGACAGTAAAGCATGTAGTTATATTGCCTCCTTGTGATAAATCCACATGACATTTTACAAAAATGGTTAATTAAAAGGCAACTGGGGGCTTCCCTGGTGGCGCAGTGGTTGAGAATCCGCCTGCCGATGAAGGGGACACGGGTTCGTGCCCCGGTCCGGGAAGATCCCACATGCCGCAGAGCGGCTGGGCCCGTGAGCCATGGCCGCTGAGCCTGTGTGTCCGGAGCCTGCGCTCCGCAATGGGAGAGGCCGCGGCAGTGAGAGGCCCGCGTACCACAAAAAAAAAAAAAAAAAAAAGGCAACTGGACAGCAAAGATGAAAATGAAGCAAAACAAGATTGTGGTGATGAAATTCAAAAAAAAGTAAATGGGAAGTTGCAGGGTATAAAATCAACATACAGGGCTTCCCTGGTGGCACAGTGGTTGCGAGTCCGCCTGCCGATGCAGGGGACACCGGTTCGTGCCCCGGTCCGGGAAGATCCCACATGCCGCAGAGCGGCTGGGCCCGTGAGCCATGCATGGCCACTGAGCGTGCGCGTCCGGAGCCTGTGCTCCACAACGGGAGAGGTCACAACAGTGAGAGGCCCGCGTACCACAAAAAACAAACAAACAAACAAAAAAAACCCACAAAAATCTGTTGTTTCTATATGCTTACAATGAGCTAGCAGAAAGAGAAATTAAGAAAACAATCCCATTTACAATTGAAACAAAAATAATAAAATACCTAGGAATACATTTAACCAAGGAGGTAAAAGACCTGTATACCAAAAACCATAAGACATTGTTGAAAGAAACTAAAGACACAAATAAATACCAAGATATTCTGTGTTCATGGACTAGAAGAACTAACATTGTTAAAATGCCCATATCACCTAAAGCAATCTACAGATTCAATGCAATCCTTATCAAAATCACAAGGACATTTTTCACAGAAAGAGAACAAAAAATGTATATGGAACCACAAAAGACCCTGAATAGCTAAAGCAATCCTGAGGGAAAAAAAACAAAGCTGGAGG
The DNA here is from genome assembly GCF_026419965.1 of Kogia breviceps. Classification (NCBI taxonomy): domain Eukaryota; kingdom Metazoa; phylum Chordata; class Mammalia; order Artiodactyla; family Physeteridae; genus Kogia; species Kogia breviceps. The sequence continues at coordinate 128,386,166 of NC_081315.1, read as the reverse complement.
TATCATGCTCCCTAATTCTGAACTATATTACAAAGTTAAATTAATCAAAACAGCATGGTATTGGCAGAAAAACATACATAGATCAATGAAACAGAATTGAAAGCCCAGAAATAAACCCACACATATATGCACAATTAATTTATGACAGGAGCAAAGAACAAACAATGGAGAAGGATAGTGTCTTCAATAAATGGTGTTGGAAAAACTGGGCAGTCACATGCAAAAAAAAAAAAAAAAAAACAAAGAAACTAGACCACTGTCTCACACCATTACACAAAAATCAACTCAAAATGGATTAAAGATTTGAATGTAAGACCTGAAATCAGAAAATTCCTGAAAGAAAACCTAAGCACTATGCTTTCTGATATTGGTCTTTGCAAGATTTTTCTGATATTCCTCCTCAGGCAAGGGAAACAAAAGTAAAAATAAACAAATGGAACTACATCTAAAATGAAAAGCTTCTACACAGGAAATGAAGCCATCAACAAAAGGAAAAGACAACTTACTGAATGGGAGAAGATACCTGCAAATGATATATCTGATATGCGGTTAACATCCAAAAAATACATAAAGACCTCATACAACTCAATAATTTAAAAAATGATTAAAAATGGGCAGAGTATCTAAATAGATATTTTTCCAAAGAAGACATATAGATGGCCAACAGGCGTATGAAAAGATTTTCAACATCACTAAATATTAGAGAAATACAAATCAAAACCATGATGAGATATCACCTCATGTCTGTTAGAATAGCTAACATCAAAAAGTAAGAAGTAACAAGTGTGGGCAAGGATGTGGAGAAAGGGAATCTTCATACGCTGTTGGTGGGAATATAAACTGGTGTACCACTATTGAATACAGTATAGAAATTCCTCCAAAAATTAAGATTAGAACTACCTTATGATCCAGCTTTCCTACTTCTGGGTATTTATCCAAATAATACAAAAACACTAATTCTGAAAGATATATTCACCCCTATATTCATCATGGCATTATTTACAATAGACAAGATATGAAAACAACCTAAGTGCTCATCAGTGGATGAATGGATGAAGAAGATATGGTACACATACATACACACACACACACACACACACACACAGAGAATACGACTCAGCATAAAAACAGATGAAATCTTGCTGTCTGCAGCAACATGGATGGAACTTGAGGGCATTATGCTAAGTGAAATAAGTCAAACAGAAAGACATACTGTATGATTTTACTTACATGTGGAATACAAAAAACAAATAATAAAATAAATAAACCAAACCAAACAAAAACAAACACCCAGATACAGAGAACAGAGTAGTGGTTACCAGAGGGGAAGGGGCTCAGGTAAGGGAGGGGAGAGCAAAATGGGTAAAGGAGATCAAACGCACGGTAACAAAAGGAAACCAAACGTTTGGCAGCGAGCATGCTGTAGTGTATACAGAAGTAGAAACGTAATGTTGTACATGTGAAACTTATATAATGTTATAAATCAGTGTTACCTCAATAAAAAATAAAGTTTAAAAGAGTAAATGGAGTTATAGAAGAAAACAACTGAGTATGAAAATGTTGACACTTCCACTGTTCTAGAAACTCTAGATATGCAGCTAGAGGAACTCAGAGAAGGCAAACTTACTAGCATAAGGAGGAAGTGGTCATGGCAAAAGGGATGAAGGTATCCCAGAGAAAGTGATGTGGGCAAAAACCTTTCTAGTAAAAAGAACTAGTGAAGATATTTCATGACACTGAAAGTGCAAAGGTAAAATGTTGGAAACTGCTGAGAATGGCACGTGACATTTGCTAAGGCACAGAAAAGATGCTCATTCTGTGTTGTAAGTTACATGATGATAAGAAGGTAAGGACTATACAAACTACCCTTTGATGAGTTTTTAAGAAAGAAATAAAACACCTTAATTCTCAATGTTTCTAATGTTTTAAATTGTATGTACAAAGTATTAGTTTTACTATATTTTTCATTTTCCTATACATTTATAATAAACAGTAAGAGACTTCTTAATATTTTGACAAACATTTTTCCAGGTCACAAAACAAAGGTAATTTTCCCCATTAATCTTTATAATCTTTAAGGTCACTTCTGCAGTGTTTCAGCTTGCATGGTCATTGTTAATGGTACCACACTATTGTGAAAAGCAAGTCCATACTCTCAGCATGACTTCTACTCTGTTCCTAATAGAAAATACTACCTGCTACAAGTCAACTCAGAAAGGAGGTTAGGAGTAAGTTCTAAGAATAATATATAAAATTACAATCCATAAGATCATAAAAATTAAACTACTGCAACAGTAAATAAAGTGTATTTATCAACATAAGTGCTTTGGCTGACCCTCATACATGTACTCACATCTTACAAAAATGTGCCCAAAAATAGGCCTCATAACCTACTGATAAAATCAACAGGTTTTTAAGGAAATGTGGCTACTATTTCTGTTAAATGGAAGTTATCTTCTCATTAGGCTATTAAAATTACTACCACATCAGCACTGGAAGAAAGCAAAGTTTAAAAAACAGGTATAACTTTTGTATAAAATTTTACATAAAAACAATAGTAATGTAAGACACCTTCTTGCTCTTTTGCCTTTTCTGTCTTTGGCTGTGTCTGAGTCCACGATATCTGCTCTAAGGCAGTCCAAAGTTCCTGAAAATGAGAGGTGTTCTCCGAAGTACATTCGGTAGCAGAGAGGCATTGCATCCTGTGACTGGATCCCTGTATGACTCAGAAGAGGTTTGAAAACAACCTAAAAGACATAACACATTTATTTACCTCAACTTAACAATTCATCATTTATTGTGGCTTTTTTCTTACACTCTATCTCAGTACATATTATTAATTGTAGTGTGAAAGGGAAAAAATTGGCCTTGTATAATAAATATAGCTCTAATTTTACTTAAAACTTAACAGTATTTTTGAGCACCTACTATGTGCCACTCATCTTCAAATTAATCATAAGGACAAAGATTCCTTGATCCTACTTAAGTGAAAGTACAAGGTAAATAAAATTGTGAATTAGTTTAAATCATTCTACTTCTTGCTTTTATAAAAGGCTTGAATATCTACTGTGTTTCCATAACAATCTGCTATAAAAGGTTCACAAAAGAGTCTATCAATTTCCCGTATTAATATAAAAACATTTCAAATGTTATATTTTTAATATATGGTCTATTTTTAAGTGGTATCACTTGGTTGCAAAATAACATTTTCTGACAAAGAACTTCCTTTACATTTTAAGTATCATATATGCTATGGAAATATTAATACATCACTCTGGTTAAATCTCTAGTTAACTGAACTTCATAGTTACTAAGAGGTAACCCAAATAGAAGCAACTATATGTGTGCAATAGTAAATCACTATAATCTTTCTGACTACTCCTTCTCTGCTGCATGGTTCCTTTTCCTCCTTCCACATCCTAAATATAGATGCTATTTATCTGGTGCTTTCCTTGACCCCCTTCTAACTCTTTCACCACACATTCTCACTTAGTGATCTTTTCCTGAAGCTTAAAAAATCTATCAAAATGGAGAAATGCCATTTATGCAATGAAACTCAAGTCTGCACTTCCACTTGTCTCTACATCATCTCATTTGTTTGTGCTTGGGAAAACAAGCTACCCTTGTGAAGGCATGAAGGCCTAGAATGAGAGAATTCAAACAATTCACCCCTCACTGGAAACTTAGGGAGTATTTTTCTCTCCCTTGTATATTTGCTTGGCATACGCTTTCTTGGGTTTACTCTTTCTTAGATTTGCTCTTTCATCTAATGGAAACGTTCTTCCCTCTTTAAGGTTCAAACCATCCTCCACCTTTCCTAATCTTTGTTATCTACTTATGCCCCTTAGTTAATCCTGCAAACCCACCAGGTATTTTGGTTCTTTACTTTTCCATCCCAGTTTATCATCCTGAATGGCTTCTGTGGCCATGCAGATAACTCAACCAATGCTTTAGTTCCAAAGTTATGTGACTTCCTTTCCCCCCCATAATCTTGCCTTAAACTCCTTTTCAGCAACTTCTAAGACTGTATATTACATTTCATCACCTCATTTTTCTTGCTACATCTGCTTTGGATCAATCTTCTTCTATCCCTATAGCTGAGCTGTTAAGGACACAAGATGTTCTAAATAACTAGACCCTCAGCACTATTTGGCAATCCTTCTGGGGGTCTGGTGAGCTCTCTTTCACATTCACTCCAACTTTTCCATATATCTAAATCACCTTACACAGTTTTTTACTGTATTACTTAATATTAATGTCTCTGGTAGATTTTAGAGTCTTATATGTAAAATAGTATAAATGTCTCTGTAAAATAGTATAGTTGTCTCTAAAAATGTGTATTGGATGCTAATAAATACAATGAATGTATATACAGGCCAAAATAGACATTTAAAAAATTTCTTTTCTCTCTCTCTCTCTCTCTCTTTTAAAAAAAAGTGAAAGAGGGCTTCCCTTGGTGGCGCAGTGGTTGAGAGTCCGCTGCCGATGCAGGGGACGCGGGTTCGTGCCCCGGTCCGGGAGGATCCCACATGCCACGGAGCGGCTGGGCCCGTGAACCGTGGTCGCTGAGCCTGCGCGCCCGGAGCCTGTGCTCCGCAACGGGAGAGGCCACAACAGTGAGAGGCCCGCGTACCGCAAAAAAAAAAAAAAAAAAAAAAGAGAGAGAGAGAGAAAAGAGAAAAGTGAAAGAATCTCTAAAACCTACTGCAATGTATTAGAGAAGTAAATCTCAAGAAAGTTGAAAAGTGCCTGACACATTTCTTAACATAAATCACCTTCTCCTATTGTGAGAGAAAGTTGAGGCTATCAATTTGCAATATTACCTGTACAGTTATGAACTGTCCTTATTGCCTTCCCAAACATTTTCAGGGGAAAAAGTACTTTCTATGTCAAAAAGTATCTCTCTCTATAAATGACTCTAAATTCCAACACTTCTCATCCCTCCCTGAAATCTTTCTCTATCAGTTTACCCTCCTTTCCCTTTTTTTTTTTTTTTGATCAGGACCTTCCTAATTCGTCCTAAGTAAAAAATATGCTCGAGTCTCTTTCATCCTGAAAAAATAACACCTCTTAATATCCATATCCCACTCTCCCACCTGCCTTCTGGTCACTCAAACTAGAAAGTACATTTCAAAGGACTTTGTTCTCTACTCCCTACATTTAGTCAATTAAATAAGATCTCCACAATATTTCTCCTTTACCTATCAAAGCCATAACCATCTAAGCTAAGAGCTTCATTACCACTTGTGTGAACTATTTCATTAACTCATCTTTTCACCTCTAGTTTCTCTACTTCAATCCATTTAACACATTGCTACTCATATAACATTTCCACATGTACAGTTCCAGGCACTTTACTCCTCTGCTCTAAAATCTTCAATGCCTCCCCACTGATCGCTCAAGTCTTCACATAGCACTAAAGACTATAGGAAATGATGAAATTTAACTTTCTAGTCATGTTATTTTGCCAATCTCTATCTCCAAATGACAAAAATGTTGCTATATGAGACAACTAACTATATGCCACTCTTCAGTTTAATGAGCATCTATAGATGCTTCATTTGTATTTATAATTAACCCATGTACTTTTTAAGGCTCCTCCTTTTTTTCATGAAGGCTTTAGGCAGACAGGCAAGGAAAAAGATTTTCACTAGAATTCCACAGTGCACATACTCGATGGTTCCAGCTGCTAAGTACTGATCAAAGCAAGGTCACTATAATTAGGGAAAAGCAGACTGGCTCACCTGAGCATCAGCAAGCTGTACAGCAGGAAACCCTTGGTTGGCTTCTTCTACACCTACCACATCATCCTGACTAGTGCTATGCTGAGAATGTGTCCCATCCAAAGTATTCTGGTCACTTGACAAGACAGTGTTGAAATCTGAGGCTGAGGGTATTGTAGGAAGATTGGGTGCAACACCTAAAAGAGCAAGTGTTCAAAAATAAAATCTAAATTACTGGGAAATGAAAACAACATAAAGGGGCACAGCAAAGGAAACTTATGAAACTTGTATTATAATTATAATATCAGACCATTTACATTGAGAAGGGAAAAAATAGCACTTTCAGGTTATTTTAAAGACATGATTTACTAATAAAGACATGATTTATTTTCAGAATATATCGCTCATCCTCATACATGAAGTATGTATTAGAGCCAGTCACTCCAAAATATAAAACTTTAGGGCTGGAAGATCTTTGAAAAGCATTTGATATCCCATCAGCTTTGCACTGAGGAACAGAATTATAGACAGTAGCAGGGCTACAAAAAGCAGCTGCAGCAGGACAAAAGCCATAGGCGTCACAGAATCCCACATATAAATTTCTTCCCCACTATGCTTTCCCAAGGTGGAACAAAAATGAAATGGCACTATTTCTTTCTTCTGTACTCCCTTTATCCTTCGACTTGCCAGGCAAAGGACCTGTGATAGAGAGGAAATGTTCCTTTCTGATTCTTTTGAAATTTAAACTCTATGCAGTAGTGAGACTAGCTCCAGAAAAGTGCTGAGAGCTGGTAAAAGCACCATCCTTCTATCTTCTTCAACCAAGGACCAATACTAAGAATTAGCACATCTTAGCACTCTTAAGAGTCAGAATTAGGATCAGTTCCACATTCAAAAGTGGTCCATGCACTGGCAAAAAAAAAGGACTGAGTAAGTAGTCATATATCAACTACTTTTCATAATTTCATATTTTTTGTCTGAAGAAAATTTACAAGTGATCCAATAGCTGTTACACAGATTAATTTCAGCTGCCCTCAGTAACTAGGTTCAAAGGCTACTTCACATATTCTTTTAAAAAATATATACACATTTTTACAATAAAATAATAAATGCATCTAGTGAATTTGGAAAAACAAAAAAAAATAGCAGAGGATACGAAAGAAAGAGTGGCTCCATTTATGTTACTGGAAATAGCCACCAATATTTCTTTGTGAATTCTTTGCCTGTTTTCCTGCTACTTATAAATATTCCTTTAAAATTAATAAACTTTCCTCATTTGTTTCCCTGCTTGAGGGCAAGAATCTTACTTTATTCCTTTTAGTACTCCTTCAGATTTAATTAAATATTTAAGTAACTGTAAAGCGTATATAGATGCTTGTCATTATGCCTCAGAGGACTCTGGATAAGCTGAAAGTATTTTCTGTATTGTGGGTACATGATGCTGTAATTATACTTTGCATTTTTTCATTTACCTCCTCTTGGTGTTTTGAAAATTGAAGCACACACATTAAATGGAAGTTTTAAACTCTTTAAATTATATATAATCTCGCATTTGACGTATTTGCCTTTCCACAAGAACACTGAGCGACTGCTTACGACTCTCCCAATTGCAATATTAGCAAAGGCATTTCATAAATGAACCAATTTCAACTAAACAGTACTTAAACGTTTGAGATTTTTTTTAACCATCCTCTGAAAAACAGCATTTTAACATAACTTCATATGTACCCCTTAGATGGTTAAGTAAAATAATGTGATAGCTCAATACCTGTTGGGAGACTATTGTGTCCTGATTTTGTAACAGGAGATTCTTGCACCACACTTCCTCGATTACCCACAGCATTTGACATCCAATTATAGAAACTCACAGATGATGGCTCAGATAACAAAGGGTGTTCAGATAACATATCAGTGGCCATTGTGTTTCCTGAAAATAAAGTTTTACTGAGTATAGTATTACTTATGTACTAAGGAGCAGAAAATGTGATTTATTTTTTGAAAAGTCAGGTTAAATTATCTGCCTTTTGCATGTCTTTAAACTCACTGCACGATGTTGGTATTTGGATATTAAGGCATTAATAAATAATTTATTGCTATCATAATGGGAAAAAATTCACTGCTGGCCGGCCTAGACGGCATTTCACACCATGCCTAGGTTGATAGTAATAGCGAATGTTGCAATTTTAAAATGCAAACTAAGGGCACGAGACACCAACAAGCTATAAGCAGAACAGTTTCCCAAAATGCTTTCTCAAACATAAGGTGTAATACAAAAGACTGGGTATGCAACCAAAGTATATATCTAAATAAACGTAAGTCCTGTTTTTGTTTTCTTAATCTCCCGCAGAAGTAAGCTTATAGTTGTCAAAACTAAGGATATACCTGTTCTCGTTAGGGAGCTACTTTTCACCGCTGCACTACTTCTTTGAGGGGTCCCTTCCAGGAGGTTGTGCAAGCTTGGGAAGCTTCCAGTCAGGTAGCTGAGCAGGCTCTCTTTCCTTGGGCTCTCCTTAACTGGCACGCCTGTACGTCCCACATGCACCGGAGAATCCGTGGCAGTGTCACCACTGGTATAGCTCAGAGAATGATACGGGTGAATGCCCTACAAAAGGAACAACATGGGGCTCTTTCTTATGCACATAAAGATGACAACTGATGACCACGACTACTCACTGTCTTTATTACTAGTTATTGTTTACGTTAAAACAACTGTGTCTATCTAAACAGTTTGTGTCTATTAGAATTACGGTGAATCCCAAATGTATGTAATAATGTCTTATAACTCTATAGTACAATACAAAGGACAGCATTTATTATCACTCATTTAATTTTAATAATGATTAATGCCCTTTAAAATCTGAAGAGGGAGTCTGGTGGTAAGATGTCTATCCCCAAATTCTTCATACTATACTACTCCTCTTGGTACTCTGATAATAAATTTCTGGGTTGAGACCTGATTCTCTGTAAAGCTCTAATATACCAAAAAGAATTTCCAGCAATTCTCTGAAGAAAAACAAAAAAATTGAAAATTACCCAATTGTCCAATCTCTATCTGTTCTGTCACATCTAAGAGTGGAATTCCAGATCAGTTTAAAACAGCACAAAGAAAGAGCATGCAGACAAAAAGATCCCGAAAAGCAGAGATCTGAAACAAAGCACTTTTAATTTCAATTCTTTGGACTTTTGTAATCCATAAACAAAGGAATGTTCAAAAACATTTCTGAGAGAGAACAGCATTATAGCAAACACCTAGGAACTTCCCTGGTGATGCAGTGGTTAAGAATCCGCCTGCCACTGCAGGGGACATGGGTCCAATCCCTGGTCTGGGAAGATCCCGCATGCCGCAGAGCAACTAAGCCCGTGCACTGCAACTACTGAACATGCACTCTAGAGCCCACGAGCCACAACTACTGAGCCCATGCGCCTAGAGCCCGAGCTCCATAACAAGAGAAGCCACCACAAATAAGAAGCCCACGCACTGCAATGAAGAGTAGCCCCCGCTCGCCACAACTAGAGGAAGCCCGCGCATAACAACGAAGACCCAACGCAGCCAAAATAAAAAAATAAATAAAAATTAAAAAAAATAGCAAACACCTAAATATGATCAGAGCATCTGGAAAAACTATAAACCAGGAAAAATTCTGAGACAGATTAAGGGGTGGAGAATTTAAAGTGTCCCAGTCTTGTAACTATACTGCAGAAACAGAATAAGCCTATAGCCCAAACTTTAATAAAATGTATATCAAATTAAATGTTTTAATTAAAAGAGCAACACTTACACAAAATAAAACTTTCAAAAGCGCCAAAGACTAGTCAATAAAAAGTATCTCCTGAGCTCCCCGTCTACTAGATCCTTTCCTCAAGAAGTCCTCTTAACCATTTCTTATCTATCCTTATATAATTTGACTATATAAACACATATGCATATTTATCCTTTTTTAACACACAGATACATATTGTCCTATACTTTATTTTTACTTGAACCAGTGCACTTTGGTGATCAGTCCTCATCCACTTAGAGATCTACTTTATCTTTCTGAAGTCTTCATAGTAGGCATCCATATGAGGGGACACTAATTTATTAGTCCTCAAATAGTCATTTATGTTGTTTCCATTATACTCCTATTATAAATGGTGTTGTAAAGAATGTTCTTGGACATGTGTCCTTGAGCACTTATGAGCATTCATTTCTTTAGAATCAGTTCCTGGACATGGACATACTGTTAAAAGGCATTACATTTAAAATTTTACATTTAAAAACTGACAAAGTGTTCTTCAAAGAGTTTATGCCAGTTTACACTCCCACCCAGTACCATATGAAAGTGTCTGTTTTCTTACATCTTCACCAACATATACTATTAAACTTTCAGATTTTTCAACCTGACGGGTGGAAATGGAATCTCATTTTATTTTACATTTACATTTCTTTAATTATAAGAGAAGAATTTCTCTGTGAACTGCCTTTATTTTCTATTTGGTTGTGCCTTTTTAGTGATTAGGAGGAGATCTTTACACATTAGGAAATTAGCCCTTTGTCATATGTCTTTCCATTTTGTTTACAATACTATTTTTTCCGTGTAGAAATTTTATATTTCAATATAGTGAAAAATAAAATTTACCTAGTGGATTCTTGGTATTAATTTTTAATTTAAGATTATACCCAGACTGTCAAAGGAAGTTAAAATATTAACCATTTGCTGTTTTCAGTGCTCAGAAAAGGAAACTACCAAAAAATAAGTAACTCACAACAACAGCAAATAACTTACTAAGTGCTTACTATGAGCCAGGTATTGTTCTAAGCATTTTTCGTGTATCAACTCAATTATTTCTCACAGCAACCTTCTGAAGGAGGTTACTATTATAATCTCCATTTTTAACATATGAGGAAACTGACACACAGTGCAGTTAAAAACTTTAGTCACAAAGCACTTAAGTGGCAGGGGTAGGACTGAAACCAAGGCAGTCTGACTCGTGAGTGGCAGTCAACCACTCCGCTATCCATATGTCTTACTTTATCAGCACTGGTTAAACTTCTTAAAACACAAAAAAATGTAATTAAAGTTATAAAACTAGCCAAACTCAAACTGTATTTTGATCATGTACTACCTATAAAAAAAACTTCTCATTAAAACGAATAACTGTAAGCTGATCAACATTTCAGTATTGTCTTTTATTGAATACAATATTCAATAAATTGAAAAGAGAGCCCTAAGGCTTGGTAGTTAAAGTAGTCCTTGTTCAATATTAATTACTGACTGTCGATATAATTTTCAAAGAAATGTATAAACTAAAAGTTACTAATCATTTTAAGTTCAACATAAAAATACTACTTGAATATTTAGGGCAAATACCTAATATTTACATTTGAGATAACAAAAGTTTAGGTCTTCTCTGTAAGTCTAAGTAACTCTAACCAAAGGCAGCAACAATGTACCTTTATTTTTAATGCAGAGTCACTATGGGTATGAGTCTTAGATAGTTTCCTCATTATCTCAGCTCCAGTTACAGGTCCAGAACTACCAGGTGGAGGCCGGTTGGCTGTTCCCTCCAGCAGCATTGTGTGTTCACTGACTGTGGCTGAAACAGTTCAAAACAATAATTGGGCTACAGGTTATCATATAATCTTGAAACAACAACTCCAATGTTCCTGGTGGTATAACTAAACTCAACTTTTCATATTTCTTGAAAAACTAATTGTGCACTCTGCTATAACATTCACTCTTCTGTCTTTTATTCTTCAAACCCCAGTCTTCTCACTCAGTCTCAAGAAAGGAACAAACAGCTTTTACTCAGTCTTTCACATGTCACCCAAATGGCACAGAGATCAAAAACTAATTCAACTATGCTGAAGAAAGTACGAAACGTTCACAGATTAACCTAGGCATTTGCAGATAATTAGAAAGGATGTTTACTGCACTATTCTTTCAATTTGGGGGTAGACTTGAAATTTTTTAAAATAATAAAATCCAGCCTATTACACATAACATATTTATTTGTTATGTACAAAGTTTTTCTAATTTATTTTTTAAAAGCTTGGTAAAATATTATATGTAAAGGTTCTGAAAGCTCTAATTTTAAGACTACTATCCTTTTCCATGGTACTTTTAATTTTTTTTCAAAGTATCACAAGATAAATTTTCATTGAATACTATATATCATGATAATAATAAAAATTATCCTTTGAAAAAGCATTTAAGTATGCATGTATATTTCTCTAATGCATTATCTACTGCCTGTGTTCTGGCACAGTCATTATAATGACAGAATTGTGGGCTGAATGCATACCTCTAAACATTATACAAATTCAGAATCAAACAGGCACCAGGTAAAATTCAAATCTTTAAAAGACTGGTATATAGGGAGCATGATAAATAGACAAATAAAAATATAAATTTCAAAAAGAAATTCATGTGTTTCACTCAAAAAATTCTAGTTATACAAAGATGTCTGTTAATTGTACTGGATAGATTAGGAGAAGAAATCTTCTGTATTTCACAAAATTAAACTTAGAAGTCAAGTCTGTATAAAGATTCCAACATTATGACCACTTCTTTGGACTAATACAAATCACAGTTGTATAATTAAGCCATGACATTTTCAAATTTGGGACAAAAATTATTAAAATTATCACAAGTATTAGGTTACCAAGTACCTAGTATCTAGCAAAAATATTTACAAAATTACCTGCATCGAATTCAAATTCTGCGCCATCAGCACTGGTATCACTTTGAAGACCACCTCCGTTGTCCAGCCCAAGCCCATCTTCATGATCATAGTCCACAGCTGACTGAGGTTTCAGGGGCTGAGCTGGTCGATGTAAACTCACTCCTTTAAAGGCTGGTGTCACTACAATAAACTTCATCCACTGCCTTGCCAGTGCAACTAAACCTTTCTTTAAAGTTACCAAAGCGGGAAGGCCATCACTCTGTAACAACAATGACATGATTAGGAGTAATCCTGCTGTAACAACAAAAGTTACTATTTAAGTGGTCTGCATACATTTATTCATTTAAATCTCATAACTCCCATTGAGAGATGAGGAAACTGGGATTTATATGTTGAGTAATTTGTCCAAGTTTACACAGGAGAGTCACTATTTCAAGCTGACTATAGAACTCAATCTCTAAACACAGTGTTGCATCTTTCTATCATAAACAACACAGCAGTACCAGGTAAATAACAGACTAAACATGGGGTGTAAAAGTGGGATTCTCCTTAAGAAGCATTCAATGCACTTTACCTGCTTTGCTCAACTGAAGAATTAAATGTATTTTGTGCTACCTGGAATATTCATCAAGCAAAGAGGAAATTATTTCTTTCAAAGATTAGGTAAACACCTCTTTTTTTTTTTTTTTTTTTTGCGTTACGCGGGCCTCTGACTTCTGTGGCCTCTCTCGTTGCGGAGCATAGGCTCCGGACGCGCAGGCTCAGTGGCCATGGCTCACGGGCCCAGCCGCTCCGCGGCATGTGGGATCCTCCCGGACCGGGGCACGAACCCGTGGTCCCCTGCATCGCCAGGCGGGCTCTCAACCACTGCGCCGCCAGGGAAGCCCTACACCTCTATTTTAACATTAAAAAATTAATAAATTACTGTAGTTAAATGACAGACATAGAAGGATTTGTAACTGCTTTGAAACTTAAATATATGATCAGTAAGAATTACATAATTTAGAATATATTTTATTCCACATGGTGATGATTTTACAAAAGAAAATTTGCCTATTGGAGCCTTAGCCTAAGGAGAAAATATGCAACTCCTCTCCCTCCCCTTTCCTACAATGCCTTGTATTAGGAATAATAGCTTTGACTGAAGAGAGCCATTTACTAGGTGGCAGGAATCACCTCATTTACTTTCTGAGGAACATCAGGTCCCTTAGCCTGTCCTTTCATTCCTAGACTCAAGTAAGGAGGGTCATCTTGTGTTTCTTCCTCTTACATGGAAACCATATCCCGGCAGAGCATCCATCCGTGGGAAATGCCTGCCTATGACTAGATGGGCAAGTTAACCTTGCACTGTGGATCTCCCAGTCTTCAATTCCCAGGGTGGGAGTAGAAAGCACTATACCAGCCTCAGGTCTAAGTACCGTTATGAAATCCATAATTTACTCCAGATTCTTTCATTAAAGGTTATCAGGAGCTTGACTGGCCATTAATAATACTGACACATTGATTACTAATTTGGCTAAAGATTCCTGTGTATTCTCTATTAACCAGAAACGTGGAGAGGAGAGGGAGATCCTCAAGCTCTAAGCTTCTAATCATGTGCTTCCATAGTGCTTTTCTAGTGCAGAGATACACTGTATTTATTCGTACAATTACATATTCCCCCCTCAATCATTAATTAGTCCTTTTTTTATTAAACATTTCTGTGAAATTTGACTCTAATGATTCCTCTCTTGCTTGAAATTCTTTATACCTTTGGTTTCTAAAACCTTCTTTCCTGGTCCTTCTACCTCTTCTTTTCCCTCCTCAGCACTCTGTGTACCTCTATGCACCCTGTCCATGCTCCTTTAATTTTGGTATTTATCAGGGATCCATCCCTGACCAGTTTCTCACTCAACATAACATATCATCCCTAGAAGCCTCATCCATATCCGCAGCTTCTAACACTTCCATGCTGGCAACTCCCAAACCATTAATTTGAGCCTAATCTTGTCAATAGGCTGGATATCTAACCACATTTCTCCTTTGGACTTCCCATACTCATCTCAAACCTTGTGGGTCAACGGCTACTCAACAGAATAGAGGCTTTATTAAAGCTAACATATGACTCCGGTAACTCACCATTGTAGCGTCATCAATGATGGAGTAATTTGCCTGGTGCAGGTAATGATGTAGTATATTACACAGTAAACATGAAGGATTTTCTTGGAGAAAGCGGGCAACTTTTGTAAGTCTGTTGTATTTACTTCTTAAGGGAAAATGTACACTTTTATTCTGTAAACAGCAAAACAACAGATTCAGAATGACATAGTAAAGATACAACAAACAAAAGATATCTAGAAATTAAGAACTTGCAGGTCTGATGTTTTCCAACAATGATAATAAAGGATCATTTTCAATAATGAACTTTGTATGATACCTTGTATTGTTGAAAGACATACCTCTAATGCTTCTGTCATTATGCATCCCATAACAGCACAAATTCTCAAGGTTCCCTCGGTTTCTAATTTGTTTAAGGATGACTTGAGTTGATCAATGGGAACAAGCCATGCACCAACAGCTGGAGTTGCAGTGCTTAAAAGGTTTAGCTGCCTTTTAAAATGAAAAAAAAAAAAATTATAAAAACAAGTGTTAAGATTTGTATTTCAAACAATCTCCCATACCTACTGTACTTAGTGGCTATTTTATTCAGGCAAAATTACCTTTCCTTTTGACCACTAGATAAATTCTGAACATATAAGCAGGAAATGTAAAGAATAGATAACAGAAAGTAAACAAAAATATAAGTCTGTTAGAGGTGAAAAGAGTATATAAAAAGCTCAGGGTAACATGTAAAAATAAAACTAAAACCCTAGGAAAGAAGAAAGGTCAAACAAATTGGGAATAATGTCTATAGAAAGTATGAAGTAGGAAAGATGGGAAAGAAACTGGCAACCCTAATACTAGATATATCAGAAAAACAATTCAAAAATACATGAAACAGAATTGTATGTTACTTAAAATAAAGAAACATCAAGGGATAGTAATATATTTTTAAAACTTTTTACCTAGAAAATGCATGTGCAGGAGATCTCACATTGGTGGGAGCTGCAAAACTAAACCAAATTTCCTTGATGGTCAACTTCATGCTACAGGAGTCTGGAGGTGGAGGCATTAAAGGTAGATCTTTTTTCAAATCATCAGATTCAACTCCTTCATCCTATATAAAACAGAGTATCAAAAACATATTAATGTATACTCCCTTAAAAACCACTAGCACAGAGTGTTTTACGAACAAAACCTTTCTATCAAATCAAGTTCTACAGATAATACCGTGATATAAAGCAGGTAACATAAACCTTGCTCAGCCTAATCCTTATTCTGAGAAATACCTATGGATCCTTGAAGCTCCAAGGAGCACATTCTGGAAAACACTGCATTATAACGAACCATAAATCAGAGATCTTAGAACTGAAGTGTCTCTCTCAATCACTTCATTTAGTCACATTTGTTTAGGGATACTGTTTTTTTTCCTAGATGAGAGAAAGAAGTTTTATGACTTGCCAGAGGTCATACAACTATTAAGTTGGAGCATGAGTGACAGCATTAAGGTCTTCTGCTTCCTACTGCAATCTATTTTCCATCCTATCTTAATAGAATATTTCAAACTTCCAAATAAAGTGCCATAAGAAATACTATTATAGCCTATGTTCAAATAAATAACACTATACGATAAAAAATTCTTAGTTATCTTGGATGCTAGTAATCTGAATCTGTATTGAGAAATAGGAATAATTTTTTTTTTTTTTTTTTTTTTTTGTTGGCGGTATGCGGGCCTCTCACTGTTGTGGCCTCTCCCGTTGCGGAGCACAGGCTCCGGACGCGCAGGCCCAGCGGCCATGGCTCACGGGCCCAGCCGCTCCGCGGCATGTGGGATCTTCCCGGACCAGGGCACGAACCCGTGTCTCCTGCATCGGCAGGTGGACTCTCAACCACTGCGCCACCAGGGAAGCCCAGGAATAATATTTTTTAAACATGTAATCACCACTCTTCAGAATGCACGGAGGTAAGAAGCATAATATTAAAGAAACAAACAAAATCCACTGCCTGTTATATCTGTTTAATAGGTTTCTAATTCATTTTTAGATATTCCTGGTCAAAATAAAGAAAAGATTGGCATTTTCTTGTGGAATGATTAAGGAGTGAAGAGTATCCACAAAACAGCTTTAAATCCTAAATGTTACAAGACAATGTGAACCATAGACCCTAGTAATTTTAAAGTCAGCAGGCACTAAATATAAGTCCACATTCCCATACCTGCAATTCCAAAATCCACAACATTCTGAAAATCTAAATCTGTTTTTGTGGCATCAAAATCTGATATGAACCTGTAAGAGACTATATTTATCCCACTTGGTGTTTTCATTCATGTCTTACTGTAGAAATATTCAAATATTTCAAGATGTAGTGCTATCTCAGATTCCACTAGGAGTTTACGTAGCTTATACACATACCATATTACCTTTATTTTATTTTTTTATTGAAGTATAGTTGATATACGATATTGTATGTTACAGGAGTACAATATAGTGACTCACAATATACTCCATTTATAGTTACTATAAAATATTGGCTATATTCCCTGTGTTGTACAATATATCCTTGTAGCTTATTTTATACATAATAGTTTGCACATCTTAATCATTTATAAAGAAGCAGACTCACAGATACAGAGAACAAACTAGTGGTTATCAGTAGGGAGAGGGAAGGGGAGAGGGGCAACATAGGGCTATGTCATATTACCTTTCTTTTAAAGAAAAAAAATCGGAATTCTCAAATACATCTGGCCCATGGATTTCAGACAAGGGCTGTGAGCCAGCCAACTGAGTATATACAAATATACAGAATACAGTCTAGAGGAACGTGAACTTTAAAAAACAGGAGAGGGACTTGTAGATAATAAGCAAGTACTTATAACAACATGTGAAGCAAAGTAATAAAAAACTTGCTTGTAGACTGACTGAATTTTTGGTGCCTATGGCACATCTAAATGATGATATCTAAAAGGCCACTGGATACAATTCTGAAGCTCAGGTAAAGGGTTGATGCTGAAGGCATAGCCGATGGGAACGAGCAGTGTCATCTAATTATGGACCTGGACTAGGAAATGAAACAAGTGAGAGAGTGGACAAAGAGCAAGAAGAGTAGCCAAGAACAGCACATGGGGGGAACACCCACCCACATTTACGAAGGACAATGAACTGCATAAGGAAATGGACCAAGAAAAGTCAGAGAACCAAAAGAAAGCAACGTTACAAAATTCGAGGACTTCCACCAAGAAGAACAGGATCAGAGAGATTAAGGAAGATACCTGAGTTTCTGTCAAGTATTTTAGAATGTGAAGGAGAAGGAAAGAACAGATAGGTTCTTCCTAGCTCTTTGTTCAGTGAGCAGCTGCTATATATTTTAATTTCCTTAATCGAAGTGCTAATCCCCACCCAGCTCTCAAATACTTCCAAAGACCTCACAAGAAAACTGTGATTAAAACACTTTACTATGCATCAAATCAAAATAAACATTTCAAAAATAAATTCCCAGAAACCTGGGTTCAGGAGTGATTTTCCAATGCATACTAGATACCCATGACACATTTCTTAGTTAAAAGGTAGTTTCTTTCCTCTTCAACTGGTCTAATTTTCAAATGATCAGAAGTGTTATGTGTGTTTAAGAACAACATTTAACAAGTTCTTACTATGCTGTAGACACCGAATTAAGTCTTTCATAGGTACTGCCTCCTTCAATCTTCACAACTCTAGGTCAATATCATTATAATACTCCTATTTCAGAAACATAGGAGACAGTTAAAAAAAAAAAAAAAGTGCCCAAGGTCACCAATCAGGTAGTAGTACAACTATTCTGTAGTCTAGAATTTTGAATATTTTCATTATTGCTGTTACTATATTCATCACCATGAAATTATACCATAATAAAAATAATAAATGAGTTGCACGTAAGGTGTTCTTCAGGCTTCCAAGTGAAATAGGTAGATATTGACAAAAATATTTAAACTTACATGAAATACTACCAATAACAAAACTGTTTATTTAAAAAATGAATTCTGCTGAAATCCTTCAAATAAGATAAAAACAAAGCCTGCTTTTCTGAAATTCTATTAATTCATTAATTCAACAAATTAAGTACTTAACATAAGCAAAATATTATGCTAGGTACTATGACAGATATAAATATATCTATAATATGGTGCCTACATTTCAGCAATTATACTCTAGCAGAATATAATCACCAAAATGCCTTGGCTACCATTTAAGCAAAATCCACAACATGGAAAGACAAGGAAATATACTCCAGAAATTAAATGTGAATTGGGTATGTAGTTTTCTATTTTATTTTCCCAAATCATTATTATTATTAGAAATTCACCAACTTGTTCATCGGAGACAGAATTTCCATTTAAGTCTGATGAAGGGCTTGTTCGGTCACAAGGAAGATTATCATCAGAGACATCAGTATTATAGCCACTGCCAGTTGGAGAATCAGAAGAATTATTGGACGTCAGCACTCCACCCCTTTCCGTGACATTAGCTTTACCCATAATTCCAAAAGTATTATATAAAACAGCACCAGACTGTCTTCCTCCTATACAAATGAAAGAATTTATTTATTAAAAACACTGGGTGTCTCAATGCTGTACTCTATACTGTTCATAAAAATAAAAACTCACAAAGATGTTTTTTCTCACCAAAACTTTGCCCTTATCTATAAAAGTGATAAAATATTGCAATATCAGGTAAGGAATTACAGGTATATACACTACTATTATATATGACTAAGCCTAAAAGTCTTATACACAATTCAGCTTTCCTATTTTAATGTATTAGTCAGTAATGTAAAAGAAAATAAATATGTCAGTATCGCTGAATAAAGGATTTACAGTATTTTCATCGTATATGGCAAGGCTCTACTAATCAAAGGTCCAGTTTCCAAAGATGCAAACTTCCAAATGTTAAGAGGCTTTATATTTTATTTGAGAATTTTTTCTAAACTACGCACTGCTTTGCTCAGGCATTTTACATGTCTAGATGCTCTGCTAGTTTTGAATCACACAATAATTTCATTAAGCTCCACTTAACGCAATTAGGATGGGGCACCCACTCCTAGTAAATAATCCCAGATGCTACACTTTCTGCTCGAATATGCTGATTCAGGTTACTGAAAGTCAAGATTGTCCAAAACTTTTCAGCAATGTGTGGCCAATTTGTTCCCCACTTAAGCAGAAATTTTTTTAAAAAGCTTACCTTTTATGGTTAAATTTTCAAGTCCACATTCAAACATTATCCAACCCCATTTTTCTTGGCTGGGACCTATTCGAGTTACATCTGGAACAGCTTGCTGATCAGTTTCATCCACAAAAGCAAACTCATCCAACTCCTCAAGAGTAAATAAAACTTTGGACTTCTCAAAGGGGATAGCAGTGATGGCACAGGTACCAATATCTATTATCAAAAGAAAACAAAATGACCATTTTTAAAGACAGAGGTTTGTATATTTTTAAAAAAACAACAAATAATGTAAGCATTTGGCACAGTGGTTGTCTTAAAAGATATCTTAGTATTCTGTCAAAAAGAAAAATAAACAAATGAACCAACCAATTTCTAAAATAGCGCTGCCTAATGTCATACTACTTAAAAAGTGCCAGAATCACGAGGGAGAAAAGAAGATTCCATAATTAACAGATAAGTGCTCAGAGACAGGATAAATTCATTTCTGAGAGATTATACGGTACTCTAAAAATCTAAACTTAAAAAGTTCCTGAATAATTCAGCTTCATAGTAACTCTTTTTAAATACTTTCTCATCATTTTACAAAATAAAAAATTATTTTAATTAATTACCTAGACTTAGGAAAAACATTATTTTCCAGGAAAACTATAGCTTTCACGCAAAGATTGCTTTATGCTAACATATTTTATATAACAATTCATCACAGATATTGCCATAATTCCATCCCTTTCAATATGCAATATGGGAGCCAACATCCTGAGTGCCTGGCAGAGATTTTTAGTTTATCTTACTGTTTTTTCATTTCTTTCTCTGATTACAGCTAATGAATACAGAAAAGCAAAAAGAAGATTAAAAAAAACACATGTAAATTCACCACCCAGAGATAACTTGTTTACATCTGAACTAAGTTTTCTTCTAGCTCTTTAGAGATCATTTTACAAATCCAGCTTTGGTTCCCACCTTTCATGTAGCAGTCAACTATGATAATTTCCTCAGTTCATTAAAAATTCTTCAAAGATATTATTTTAAGAAGCACAGCCATGTCTATTATTCTTATTGCTGCTATATTTTACAGATTTGACTACCTGCTTTTGATACCACTATTAATTCTTTGTAACAAAGCTGTGCCTACATGATGATTTTAAAAAGAAAGACAGACTATAAAGATCATACTCTCTCTGTTCCACAGTAAGCAAACAGATACCACGAAGAAAAACAGATGCGAGATAGAAGCAGTTCCTTATTTGGGGCCATACCATCCACCTTCCCACCAAAGTTTACCTTCCATCCTGCTTAGAATGTGAGTAATGAATAGTTAAATACTATGTGTTCAATATATACAGAAATACCTTTCTCTTTCTTATACTGATAAAATACTCAAATTGTAGCAATCTTCAAAGGAAAAGAAATTATGTTTCCTTTTGCAAAATCCTCTTACATTTATACATGTCAAAGAAAAATATGTTGTAGACTCCTACCCGTTGTATCAAGACCCCTCAGTTGCCCATGAACTCGATGAATGTTTAACTTGGCTGCAATCTCTTTGCCTTTTTCCACTCCAGCATTTGATCTGAGAGATCCTGATGACTGAGGCTGCATCTTAGTGGCATGAACATACCTATCAAAATTTGATGTTCTACCAGGGTCTGCACTGTTTGAAGTCTCTTCAACCACACCTCTTTACGAAAAAAGAAAGAGTATGATGGTTAACATTTAAATAATATATAGTTCAGTAAAAACATTTAACTAGTATTAAAAAAAAACAATCCACTATTTTAATTAAACCAATATTAATAACAAATTCTTCAGTGTTTACTAAAAGACAGTATGAATAAAAACAGTACAAACTTTTTAAAACCTACTTTGCTAATCTTAAAGTGAGATTTGAAATTCCAATACCAGCTCTGAATTTTAACATTAGAATTTTCCGAAATGTATTAAAAGGATGGTTAAGGCTTGCTTTTACATCCAGCAAGACAGTCATGGCTCAAATTAATAAACTCTTTCTTACCTGTTCATACGAACTTGTGTAGCAATTCTGTCAAAGCACAGTGCTACTAAGGAGACATGAGTCACACTTCTACTAGGAGCTGTACTCGGACATTCTTCCACTGAGGCTTGTAACAAACATAAGTTCACCTAACACACAGAATGTCACGTATTTCAGAGTTGAAAAGTAAAAAGTTATCACTTAAACATAAGATATATAGGAAAATGAAAAACTACCATTAGGAATAGCATATCTATGTGTATGAGAGTAATGAAGGAGAAGCTTATAAACTCTCATAAAATAATAATTAAATTCTTACTGGATCAATGTGAATTATTTTAGTAAATATTACCCAACATTCTGGTTAAGTAAACTATTTACATTACATTAAATGTTACATTAGATCATCAAGTAAGTAAAATATATATTTTTGATATTACAATCTATTCTACCACCATTCAGTTTTAGTAAATACAAAGGATAAAAACCACCAAAATATTCTCTTTCAGGAAAACTTGTTTAAATGTTAAATTTTTACCTTTGGTATGCTAACATTAGCCTGAAGACCTTTAATTGTTACATTATCTTGCTTCATTATAAGATTTGTCTGTGCTTGTCCTTGGTTAGTCATTCCTATGGTAGAATGTTCAGTTTTTGTTCCTCTAATATCCTGTTTGGAAGATAGCTAAAAAGATTGAAAGCGGAATTATTATTTCACAGACCTTTCGTAATTTGCATATCATCTACAACAGCAACTTGTTATTCACTGTGCTCCTTTATACCCATCTAGGTACCAGCTGCCATCTGGTTCAGCATTCCCAGTCTGAAAGTCCAAACCTTAGAAAAGCTAGAAAATAGACTGGCAGCCCCAGTGTTGAGAGAAGTGATACGTAATAAAGCAAAATCAGCCTACATAAAATCATGTACTTGAGAACATATTTGGTTTCCAATAATTAGCTCCTTGTTGGCTGGGAACATTTTCAAATTTCTTTTGATTTGTACTCCTCTAGCCAAACTACTATCACATGAAATGCAAATATATTTTGAATAACTGGATCACTAAAAACAATCAGCTTTACTTTCACCTTGCCTCTCTGGTCCGTAGTCCAAATGCGACTCAGATAAATCTGAAAGTCAAGTGGACAATCACTAGATGAGGCTCAATCACCAGGATATGACTGCTAAGAAACTGGCTTTGTGACTAGGATCACAGTGTTAAGTAAAATATCGCACACTAGAAGACAGTGACTTGATTCACCGAGGTGAACAAAAATAACCTCAAAAATATTAAGATACAAGTTATCTAATCACAGAGGAAAGCCAAAATAATATGCAGATTTGCTTTCTTAGTAAATGAATGTACCAGTCCTAAACAACGCTCATTCACTTAGGACCAAAGCTCGTTAGGAAAGGCTTACAATTAAACTACTTCCAAAATAAAAGAAAAACTAATGCTACATTTTAATAAACATTTTACTCCTCTCATGCTATCTCTTATGGAGCCAATGACATATAAAGATTATTTAGAAATGTTCACGTATTCCAATTTAAATGACTAATAAAATTTTAGTATATTCAAATTTTTTTTCAAGTTTGGATATTATGTACCTGTGAAGAATACTCAATTTGCCACACTCACTGTACAAAAAGTTCTTACATTTTCTGAGAAGGTAGTCTTGCTATTTTGGACAGCTTCCCTGAGGACTTTGACATGTAGATCATCCACAATTGCAGCTGGATGTCTAGTACTAGCACAATGAACCATGGCTTCAATATACCTGAGGGAAGAAAAACAGTATATGAAACATTTTAATATCACTTAATACTATGATCTAGTTTATCTAATCTATCCCATTATGTTCCATTCTAGATTTTATTCATCTTAGTTTTGTCTCCCTAGATAGACTACATCTCCTTGCAGGACAGACAATATATTATTTCCTCTTTATACCTTCATTAACCAGACAGTAGTAAGAATATCAAACTTAATAATTAGTTCCTGGGTATTTGATAAATTTTATGCTTATCAGCCCAAGAGCAAAAAGTAGAAAATATGATGTAATATAATTATTATAATATTGCAATATATAATTATTTAGGCTGAAAAAGTAACAAATGATAACCAACTGAAACATGGTCCTTTTAAAATATATTTTCATTTTTATCCAATCAAAATAGCCATCATCGTTCTTTTTCATGAAAATACTGTATCACATACACTTATTATTTTATAAAATAGTAGTTGTAGTTTTAGACAAAATTAATACCGGTCTAAAGCTTCAGCCACTAGGGGAGTCAGAACAATATCAACGGTTCCTTTTACTTCAACTATGGCTGTTGTTCTGGTCTGAGAGACTGGTTGATCCAAGGTCCACTCTTCTGTTAATGTTTCATCATCTGTGTTATCAACAGCTTTCTTTTCCAGAGGAGTATATGGTGTGCTATACAATTTAACAAGCAAGTATATATTAAAAAGATCAGTATATATATGAAAAAAATAGAAGTTGGAGCTTCCTTAAGATGAGTGACCCTTAAACTTATACTTATTTCAACTGAAAATTTCATGAAATTGGACTAGATATGTCCCAAATACTCTTCAAGGACAAGACAAATGAGGCAGTAAAATGCAAACTGATCAAAGATGGTTAATACATCAAATGATCAAAAATTTTTTTTGATATATTTACTTGGCAGGGCTTTACCAAAATATGAAAATTATAATACTGAATTCTTGTTAGTTCCCAATTTTAATATGCCAAGTTATGGTTTGCATAGTATGTCTAAAAGAAATGTTACTGACTGCTTATACATGTAGGCAAAGCCATGAAAGACAACAGAGTTGAATTATTTGGGTCAATTTATTCGTAAAATAAAGACTACAGTCAAGTAAAGAGTGGTTATTCCTCAGAACGAACTCTATGTATCTCATAATCAAGAAAGACTGACTTTAAACTTCAAAAGTATATAATTGTTACTTACTTTGAAGTTGATCCTGAAAGCTGCATTCCTCTGTCTAGTAAAGAGTTAGCTGTGAGCCCTTGTTTGATAACCTAGAATAATATATAACATTACTTACAGACTAGAAATTTAATATTAATTATTCTGTAATTTTATGCTATAAACTGATAATTGTGAATATCCAAATTACCTTGTTAATGTGATTTTGATACGTATGATATAAATATTTAACAATTTGAAAAAATCACAGAAAATATTCAACTGGCAATTTCATTTTCTAATTATTCAGACAAATGACAGAGTAGGGCTGTGAGGATTCAGCAACGAGAGTAGACTACACAACTAAAGCTTAAAAGCAAGTGCTTCCAATGTTTTTCCTCCATGGTTCCTCTTTAAATTGTGCTTTTCTTAGAAAAAGCTAATTTTAGAGTCTTGTAGCACAATCAACTTTTAAGTGGGAAAGAATCCCAGAGTAACATTAAATTATAGGAAAAGCTAGATTGTATTTTATATCCATAAAAGATAACAAATAAAATAAATAATGCACTTGAATAACCAAACTAAACCCCTTTAAATGCTAGCCTGTTATTTAGATTTAATGAAGAAAAATAACTTTCTTATGTTCTATTTTTGAAGTTGTTTAAAGATATGAATTCCTTGACTTATTTTCTCTAGAGATTTGACCGCCTAATCAAACTAGATTTATTGAAAATACTACAATAATTCTAACCTCTCACAGCAATTCTAACCTCTATTTTTCACAGCAAGTGCAATTCAGTTTTATACTGGAACATTCATTTACCAACATATTTTCACATGGAATAAAGAGAACATTTTAAAATGTTGGCATGGGTAACCTATCTTAGGCAAGATAAGAAATAGGCACAACCTTAAAATCAAAATTTTGTGACTCTATGTTTCTTCTTCCTTCAATACATTTTACTCAAATGCATTTACCTCTAAGGATATTTCACTCCACTTATCACATTTCCGTCACTATTTAAGTCCAAGCCCATCATCTCTTGCACAGGCTGCTGTGACAGCCTCCTAGGTGATCACCCCAATTCTTCCTTGTGTAATGACAATTCTGTTCCACTTAGTAGCCAAAGTACATGAGACCACATCACATTTCCTTAAAGCTCTCATGAATTTCCCAATGAAATTAAAATTCTAACTACTGATACCCTGGTCTACAGGTCCTTAATGATCTCACCTGTGTTCAGGTCTCTAACCTCACCATGTGCAAAGCTCTCTGCTAACTCACTATGTCTCATGCACACTGACTTCTTTCCCACTTTAGAACTACCGCAAGGCCGATGCCTGTGCCCTGAGTATAGTATGTAGTACCCCTAAGTCTTCCCTTCCTCAATTCCTCCTCATCCTTTAAGTTTCAGTTTAAATATTACCTCCTGTGATAGACCTTTCATGTCAATACAAGCTAGGCAGCCCCACCCCCCATTATGCTCTATCCCAGCATCCTTTATCTTCATAAGACTTCTGAATTTATAATCATATACTGTACTTATCCATTTATCTATTTACTGCCCATCTCTCACCCTAAACTATAAGTCCCATGTCTGTTTCCCTCACCACTGAACATCAAATGATTGACACACAGTAGTGTATAATAAATATCTGAACTTAAAATGAGAATATTAACATTTAGACACTTTAAACAAGTATATATGTACAGGTTAGTATATACCACATGAGATTCTTGAATTGTTAATCAGTTCCATAAGATTTTATATGCTCAATTTTGGTCTTTAAAATCATAAAAAGTTCTCTTATAAATTTATAATTTTATAAAAATGTCCTCATATTGGATATTATCACTAAATTTATTTTGACCTATTTTTAGCTTTCCTAAAAAAAAAAGCTATTTACAGAATACATTACAGAAATGGACAATAATTAATTAATACTAAATTGTAAGATCTCAAATACCAAGTGTACAGAACTGGATTTGCATAGAAGCAGTTATGGATTAATACAATAGAACACCAACAATTAAAAACTATTTCAAAATTTTACTTTTAAGACACAGAAAAGATGAATTCACAGAGACATGAGCCTAATCATAGAATATAACGTAGACACAGACTATACGTTAATTGTTAATATTCTGACAATCAAGTCTGAAACTATTCCTTAATTTTATATGCTTAAATTTATAATACTCATCAATAAACCTGAGGCCTACTGTCATACATGAAGCCATGACTTCAGGAATTTTATCTTTCAGAAAAGTAGCCAATTGACTGAGAGAGTAATTTTTAAAATATCTTAAAAATCAATTTTCCTACATAAATTTATCAGTGGAAATTAATGATTTGGCTTATACCTTAAAAGTTGGAACAGAAAGCTGTTCAAATGATGATGAGCTTTCTTCACTGGTTGGTGTATCCAGATCGAGGGGGCGATGCAATGAGGACTTAGAGGTTCTTTTGTTGGTTGGATGCTTCACTGACCAATTAATTACTTGGAATTGTGTAAGGTAAGTCTGATAGCAATTCATCACAGGTTGATGAGAAGTCATCTGTTCGCTCTCTACTGTTTTCTCACTTTCTACGACATACAGATGCTCTATAACATCATCCTCTCCACCTAATGCAGAAACAAAGGAAGCCTGGGAAGGATGAGTTTTGAACGGCAGAGTCCGGGGGTCCTGAATGCTTTCGCCATGGCCCGTAAGTGGTCCTTCTACACTGTGATATATGGAACCTCTGCTGTAGTCAATCTGCTGGGCTTGCTTTTTCTTCTTTTTTCTACCTGGATAAGTCCCAGGGCCTTCATCACTGCTAATGGGCTCAAACTCTTCAGCTGCAGAAAAGTAGGCTTCACTATCAGCCATTGACATGCTGGAATCCATTGATCGATACTGATGAAATGAATTAGAGTCTGCTGATGGTGTATATGGAAAGGAACCAAAACTTCTTCTCTGCTTTGGTGAGTCTAGTACATTTTCATCACTTCGGGAGACATCACTACTAAACTGGACTCCAACCGTAACAGGCTGCTTGTCCCCATAAAAAGCAGCAGTAAGGCTCTTGGTACTTCCAAGTCGGGTGGAACATACAGAGGCTTGTCGTTTCAAGGGAGATCTCAGAGGAGACTGACCTACTGACTTATCCTGAGTATTAGGAGACACGGGGCTATTTCCTGAAATTTCTGTAGGAATGCTAAAACAGAAAGAAAAACTATTACCACTTACTGCACACCATATAATTTAAGTATAAATAGAGGTACTTATAAAATCCTTTCTGTATATATATATTAATCATTTATTTTACAAATAAAGGAAGTTGTAAACTTTCACAATAAAATATCCATAAAAAGTAGCAAAACAGTACAATATATGTTCCTACCCCACACAGTTCCAAAAAAAAATAATTGAGGCAACTTAAAACACAATAAAAATTTAAAGAAACCCTGAGTATAATCCTCTATCCATAATCCATGAACACTAATGCATTTATACGTTTTCTTTCCCACATCCTTTTTAAAGTTTATATAACAAAATATACCAGGGGCCTTTGATTAAATGAGAGGAAATAAGAGAGGGAGAAGTCACAGATAACCCCAATATTTCTGACTTCAGCAACTGATATACTAGTGCTGTTTACTGAGGCACAACAAGTTGAACATGACAGGCACAAGATCATTTTTTAATATGTTGAGTTTGAGCCCTCCATGAAACATCAAGAAGGTAGCTAGGTTCATAGGGACAAAGGTTTGGGATGGAGTTTTTAACATTTGTAAGATGTTAGCTACAGATCATAATTGAAGCCAAACAGTTACTAAGACTGCCTAGGGAAACGGTATAGAGTCAGTGGAGAAAAGGGTACATAACAGTCTTAAGGGATAATGACATTTAACAAATGGCAGGCTGTAAGAGGAAGAGAAAGAAGAAGGGGAGGGAAAAAAGTGGAGGACTTGGAGATAGAGACAGAGAAGGAAAAGCCAAGGAGATGGGAGGAAAATCTGAAATGTGCTATCAAGTCGAGCGGAGAGTGTATATTTCAAGAAGCAAGTAATCAACTAGCGGCCGAAAGAAGTACCAAAAAATATTCAACACACTGGAAGGATAATATCCAAATGTTAACAATGGTTCACTCTCAGTGGTGGGATGACAAGAAATATTCGTTTTTCTTATACTTTTCTGTATTTTCCTAACATCAGGAATGAATATATATGTATTACTTTCGTAATCAGAAAAACAACAGCAAATGAACATTTAAAAATAAGTTCAGGAGGAGAAAAAATTCTCTACAACGGGTGAGTTGAGAGGAGAGAAGTTTTTCTTGCCACAGTTTTAAGCACTTATAATCCTACGATCAGGTTTCTAAATCTAATTGAATACTGACCTCACTTGGCCATCGTCTCTTTTCGTACCATGCAAGAATTCTTTTTGAACCAAATGATTATCGGCAGCAGAAGAGGGACTTTCCTTTTCACCAGCCAATAGAGGCTGTGCAGCACTAGAGCTACTGTTCTCTTCTGAAGAAGAGGATGAGCTATGAGATCGTAATGGTACTTGAAGACTAAGGTGCTGAGTTTTTCTCTCCACTTCTATTCCCACTGATTTGTTTTCCCATTCTTTCCTCTTCATGCCATTCACATTACCTAAACAAACAAAAAAGTGAGTTACACGAACATAATAATTTCAAAGGCAATCTATGAAAACGATGATAACTTAATCCAATTCCCTGTTTTTAAGCATATAATCATTTTTTAAAAGCACAAGTAACTAATTTCACATAGCAACATGCTAAACACTACAGGAAGACAGCAACGTAAGTATGAATCCAGAGTCCATACACAGTGAATTTTTTCTTTTTTTTAAGCTATTTATAGGAAAATTTTCCAACTTAGAAAACTTTCAAGAGTGGTAACCAAGCCACCAAAGATAGTTTACTCGAAATTACCTATCTTAAACACTTTGCCCCCCTTTGCTCTATTTTTATAAATAAACATAATATTTTCGGAACCATCTGAGAGTCATCTGCAGATGTAGTAGGCTTTTACCCTAAATACTTAAAGGTTTATTTCCTAAGAATAATACAAAAACACAGTATAATTATCAACTTGGTATATTTGGTGTTTACACCATACTGTTATCTAGTCTACCACGTGCTTTCCAATTTTCTCAAATGACCACATAATGTCCTTTAAAGCACTTCTGCCCTCTCCAGTATAGGATCCAATCTAGGTCTGTATATTATTACATTCAGTTGTCATGTTTTCTTTAATCTGGAACATTTTCTCAGCCTTTTATAAGAGCCCTGTGATGTGTTATATAAATTGGGGGTGGAGAGGGATAAAAGGAGAATTCTATAGCTGCTTAGATCCAAAAAATAACTATTGCCCTACCTCCCCTCTTCTACAGCCATCCTTGTGCTACTCAAGAAAGAAGAACATACTAGTAGGAGAAAACACCTCTCCAAGCAGAAGGCACTTCTAGATGGAACTTAAGCGGTAAGAAGACTTAATAACTTACAGTATAAGTAATATTATTTGCTTCTACCACCACAAATGTAAAAATCCAACAAAAGTCAAAAGAAAAATGGGTTTGAGTCATTTCTAAGTGATAGGAAACTAGTGTTCACTGACCTTCCAAGGAAATTCTTTAGTTCCATCGATATGCCCTCCTTGATTCTATCCTGACACTGTACATCTATATGTGGCTCCTGGAAAATGCAGATACTTACACAGGGACTAATTCCAATCTTCCCTGCACAAGAAACTTATGGCAATTTACCAATTACAGCTCATTCCTGAGAAAATCACTAGGAGACACAGACACTCCCTCTTACACGTTATAAGAACTAAAATGAGGGCCTCCCTCGTGGCGCAGTGGTTGGGAGTCTGCCTACCGATGCAGGGGACACGGGTTCGTGCCCCGGTCCGGGAAGATTCCCACGTGCCGCGGAGCGGCTGGGCCCGTGAGCCATGGCCGCTGAGCCTGCGCGTCCGGAGCCTGTGCTCCGCAACGGGAGAGGCCACAACAGTGAGAGGCCCGCGTACGGCAAAAAAAAAAAAAAAAAAAAAAAAAAAAGAACTAAAATGAGGTTTCTTTTGTTTACTGTTAGAGAAATTGCTATTTTCTCCCTTTTATACCATGTGTAAATTCCCTGTAGATTTTCTTCCTTGAGTTTGCGATAGTTAAATTTTGATTTGCAGATTAGAAAATCAAACAACGTCTTTATAAATAGTGCCAGCTCTAGTAGGGTGGAAAGAACTAAAGTGGTTTCGATGACTGTAATTCTAGTTTATGCTCAGCCTTATACATGACTTTTTGACTTCATGCAACTCAGCCTCAGTAATGACCTCAGTTACTTCACCATATACAGGGAAAAAAAAGAACTCACATGGTAGTTTGCGGATGAAATAAGAAATGCCTGTGAACACCTTTAAAAACAAACATTATTCAAAAGTAAGAAAGTAATATTATAAGAAGACAGCTAAGTAAATTTTATTCTGTATCTTTCTTGACCTTTAACTGTCAAGAAGTTTTGGTGTTTGCTGATTTTATAAGATAATCTGCTCTTATTCTAGTAAAACTGCTGAAGTCAAGTAATCTTAAAATAACATGTACAAATTTATTATTATTCAGTGAAATATCATTTAAACAAGAATTTGGCATATGTAGTAGTCTAGCTCTTTCCTCTAAGAGCTCCTTACACATGAAAATCAATCCAATAAATTCTTAAAGTTAAAACTACTTCTTTTCTATCTCTGTCTACTGACAAAAGGCAGAGCTAAGTTAATGTTTCTGAATGGATCAAGGAAAAATAGCTAAATACTGGTGAGATATCAAGACTTTTCTACATTTCACTTCTTGACAGCATGGCAGCTTAAGCAGTAAGTATTGCACTTAATTGTAGGAATACACAACTAAGAAACACAAAGGAAAATGCATTTCTGAAGTCTTTGGAGAAAAGATGCTAGATAAATATAAATCCAGTATGCCTAAAGCCACCATTCACTGTTCATATCAAACTCATGTATTTGCAAAGTTATCCTACAGGCTCTAAGATCAAATTTCTCTTCTTGACATGTACAGTTTTAGTAAGAAGAATATTTTGCAAAAGTAGTGAATAAAATGAGGGCCAATAGTATAAATATTTCTACTGATAAGTTTTTCCTATAAAAGTAAGCTGGTAAAACAATCGTTACCTCAAAGCATAGCTATTCCTGAGTATATTTCTGAAATCTAGATTCTAGGGAAATAATGATATATAGGGAAATATTTAGAATAAGTTGGGCTAGGAAAAATCACCCATGTTAACAGCAGAAGATCTGAATAGTAGATCTTCTTTTGCCTTGTGCAACTCTGAAAAACTCACTAGTCTTATCTGGCTAATGTTAAATCACCTGCAAAACAAAGACAGATTATACTAAACCCTACGTGTAAGACTGCTTAAAAAACTGAGTTGAACAAAGTAACACTGAACTTCTCAGAATGGCATAGGGATGAAAATAATAAAAGATCAACACAAGTGACAACACATTACCCTCTACAATTTTGGGAACTTCTTTAGTAATGATCCATTCTCCAGGCTGTAGCAGAGACTGTCCATAATACATATCAGACTCTGCACTCGTGCTTGAAAATGCAGAGCTACTGGAAGGTGTGAACTCTTCAAGTCTGAAGAAATCTAGGCCAGTTACTGTGCCGCCGAAGAATCTGCAGCCACCAAGACAACCACACTTGTTCCTACACCTCTTATTCTTCAGGCTATCATCTGGCCACAAAAACCACAACCTAAACAAAAACCAAAATGAAACAAACAAAAGAATAACAACATAACAAAAAATCATTAAGAAATCAGAAACTTTTGAGCAGATAATCAATTAAATATAACTGTTAATATTTTTTAAAGAAGTTTGTTTTTACAATGGACTATCTTTTAAATTATTTTGCCTTTCTTAAAAAAAGAGTCTCACCATGGTGAGATGAAAATAGGTAGGAACAATAATGAGAAATAGAGCATATGTTAAAAAAAACCAAAAAACAAAGAGCTAAAAAAGAAGCATATATATAAAAATTAGACTTTTAAATCCAGTTTAAAGACAGCAGTAAACATTCTCAAAAGAACTAAAAATTTAAACATTAATCTAAAAAATAGACAAGGTACTTCCCTGGTGGTGCAGTGGTTAAGAATCAGTCTGCCAATGCAGGGAACATGGGTTTGAGCCTTGGTCCAGGAAGATCCCACATGCTGCAGAGTAACTAAGCCCTTGCGCCATAACTACTGAGCCCGTGTGCCGCAACTACTGAAGCCCATGCACCTAGAACCCGTGATCCGCAACAAGCCACCGCAATGAGAACCCCGCGCACCGTGACGAAGAGTAGCCCCCGCCCACCGCAACTAAAGAAAAGCCCACACGCAGCAACAAAGACCCAACACAGCCAAAAATAAATAAAAATTTTAAAAATGAATAAAAATTTTTAAAATAGACAAAACTATTAGTATAGATTATGCTTAATAGATTATTATCTTTAGCATTTCAGAGCTTATTTCACATGGTAAATTTAGTACACCAAAATGTTATAAATATGGGGCAAAAAATTATTTCTCAATAAAATCAAAATAATGCACCATTCTATATTTTAGGAAAAAAAATGTAATGATTTTGTAATAAGGATTCTGAATAAAGTATTGAGAATTAAGACAATAAGGTGTCTGTAAAATTCTGTAAAATGTCTGTAAAATTATTCAAGCTCTGTGAGTGACCCTCACAGAAAATTGTCAGCATTTATTAACTCTCCTTTCTTAAAAAATATTATAGGGCTTCCCTGGTGGCACAGTGGTTGAGAGGCCTTCTGCCGATGCAGGGGACGCGGGTTCGTGCCCCGGTCTGGGAAGATCCCACATGCCGCGGAGCGGCTGGGCCCCTGAGCCATGGCCGCTGGGCCTGCGCGTCCGGAGCCTGTGCTCCGCAACGGGAGAGGCCACAACAGTGAGAGGCCCGCATACCGCAAAAAAAAAATAATATATATATATATATATATATTATATGTCTGGGAAATATATCTTTATTCCTTTTTTTTTTACTTTAATAAAACCTCATATTAACAGTTCATTTTTCTAAGCATTTCCACATGCATTATCTCACTGGATCCTCAGGGCTCTCATACGAAGACAGAATAGGTATTGCATTTCCACTTTACATTCATTCATTTATATTTCCTGAACATATCTACTGTGTGCCTTGTATTGTGCTAGGCAAAACTGACATAGCCTTATCCGTGTGAAGTTTACAGTACAGAGGCAAAGACAGGCCACAAATAAGAATATCTAATCATAAATTATAGTAAATGCTCTGAGGAAAAGAACAGGGTGTTGTGACAAAGAAAATGCACGTAACCTTTCAAAACATAATATTTGACATGTGAAAAATAAGATGGAATAAATATATCAAGTTAGAAGTGAAGAAATTAATATATCAAATTAGAAGAGGAACATCCATCTAGAGAAGACAGAAGGAAAAATATGTATAACATATGTAAAGCAAAATCTGGAATACAGAAGTTGCACAACAAATGTAAACTCCCCTTCTCTGTCTTTATATAAACCAATGTGCTAGTTCTCAAAC
Organism: Kogia breviceps; assembly: GCF_026419965.1. Taxonomy (NCBI): domain Eukaryota; kingdom Metazoa; phylum Chordata; class Mammalia; order Artiodactyla; family Physeteridae; genus Kogia; species Kogia breviceps. Next base: position 128,351,949 of record NC_081315.1, on the reverse strand, counting down.
TACAGCTTGCATTAGAATCACCAGCAGGACTTATTAAAATATGGAGAGCTAGGCTCCACTTCCAGAGTTATTGATTGAGGTCTGGGAAGGCCTGATTACTAACAAGTTCCAAGGAGGCGTTGGTGCTGGTGGTTTAGGAACTATACTTTTCTGAAATACTAATCCAATGAAACTAATGGTCTGGGAGTCCAGTAACTTTTCCAGTTTTATCAGAAATGAATACACCTACTCCCCAAAACTCCTGGGAGTCCAATATGCACTAAGGCAGCCAAAGCAGAAGATCAATGAGCTACCATGTAGGGAGAAGCAATTCACCACGGGCCCTAAACAGCCCTACCTGTTCTTGCTGGATACGCCAAGAATGCAAGGCTCTGACCAGGCCATTTCTCAGGACTGTGCTGATAGTAAGCAACCTTAAGGGATGAGGTAATGTCTCAACCTGGAAAAGAGCAGGCTTGCTTCCACTTATTATAAAAGTAGAATTTTTATTCTTAGGTAGAATTCCTAAGCTCAGTGTTCCTCTTCTGTAATGCATCCCACTATGTGCAAACATCCAGCATGGGTGTTTTCTGACACCCCCATGGGACTCAGGGATAGGGGTACCAGGTTTAGCAAATAAAAATAAGTTTGTCCTATGCAATATGTGGGGTGTACTTATACTAAAAAGTTATTTGTTGTTTACCTGAAACAATTTTAACTGTGCATCCTGTATTTTATCTGGCAACCCTACTTGGAGGGTGCAGGGAACCAATGCAAACACATTTGACTCTGGCTAGTGCTTTTGCTGTGAGTAAATAAAGTCTTCTGTCTCTCACCAGGTTTCTTGTATCTTCTGCCAGCACTCAGGAAACTGTGGCAGGATAATTTGCCAGATTGTAAGTAGGATAAAATCTCAAACTCTTCACAATTCTTAACAAACCAGAGCACTGAAACTAATCTAAATGAGGCCTTAAATCACACGGAGCAGCCACCTTACCTTCACTCGTACCTCGTACCACCACCTGACCTATCAGAACAGGCACGGGGTTCATACTCACTGGCTTCCTGAGCAGTAATTGACAAAGAAACCAAAGTTTCTTTAAACAATATTCTCCACACATGAGTTTTCGTACTTAGATTTACAAGATAACAGCATCTTAAATAAACCTAAAAGATTAATGTAATCTCAGTAAAAACCTCAAAGGGATTTCTTTTAACTAGAAAAACAGTTCTTTGGGAAAAGTTAATAGATGAAAATATTTAAACATTTTGTGAAATGAGTATATGTTAGGTATTAATTTTTCCTCTATATTTGAATAGATATTTGCAGAAAAATCTATTTACATCCTTGGCTGTATTAACACACACACACAATTAAAAATCCAGATGGTTTAGAGTTTTTCCTCTATATCTGAATAGATATTTGCAGAAAAATCGATTTACATCCTTAGCTGTATTAATGCACACACACCACTAAAAATCCAGATGGTGTGTATTAATGCACATACACCATAAAAAAATCAAGATGGTTAGGAATAGAAAAAAATAAGAAAGTATAGGGGTCATGTGATTACTAGCAAAAAGAGTGTTCTCAAATTAGTACAAGAAATTACAAAAGGGAAAGTTTAACATATTTGAATACATAAGAATTAAAATCTGTTTAACATAAGGATAAAAAAATAAAAAACAAACTGCAAAATATTAGCACCAGGGATCAGAAAAGGATGATAATCTATAAAGAGCTCTTAAAAATTGGTAAGAAAGATACCAAGATCCCAATAAATAAATGTATGTAGAATACTAGCAGGCAATTCACAAATGAGGAAATAAAAATAGCCAATAATATTTGAAAAAAGTATTAAACTCAAAATAAAGAAATGCAAAATAAAGCAAAGAGATAACACCTTTCGGTTATTATAAAACACTCAAAGGGTAGCAAAGGTGCAGTAAGACAGAGACTCTCCTAAAAAGCCACTGGGAATATAAAATGAAATAATCTTTCTAGGAAGTAGTTTGGGAATGCATATGAAAAGCTCAGTTTTTAACACGGTCATACAGCCTTCTAAGGAAGTTATTTAAAGGAAATACCCAGAAATCGTGGGAAAAGCTTTGATGTATAATGAGAAATTTAGAAACAATCTATGTATTTAATGTAAGGGCAATGGCTAAGTAAAGCACAGTATACCTTTTTGATGGGTGCATTATCATTTGTTTAAAAGGAACTTTACCAGTCCACAGCTTACAGACGCCAGCCTCCTGACCCAGCAAAAACAAGCTGCCTGAGGGCTGCAGCCAACGAAGAACCCACAGCCTCCCCAGTCTCCTCCCTTCTCTCCTCGGTTCTCTCCCCTCCTCTGTTCTCCAGACTTGCCTATGGTTTGCCACCGTTTGCTTGTCTTGAATTGCAATTCTTTGCTATTCCCAAAAAAACTCATTTTGCTGGTAAAAACAAACCAAAAAATGGGCTCTTTTGTTTTTTTTAAGGGCAACATTACATACATGCAGATTTTTTTTTTTTTTTTTTTTTTTTGCAGTACGCAGGCCTCTCACTGTTGTGGCCTCTCCCATTGCGGAGCACAGGCTCCGGACGCGCAGGCTCCGCGGCGTGTGGGATCCTCCTGGACCGGGGCACGAATCCGTGTCCCCTGCATCGGCAGGCGGACTCTCAACCACTGCGCCATCAGGGAAGCCCCATGCAGAATTTTTAAATATAAATACAGGATGATTTCAAGTATAAGAAAAATACACTAAAAATACTGAAAAGAAATGTAACAAATTCAGTGTAGTAGGGCTATAATTATTTTTATTTCTTAATAGTTTTCTCTATTTTTAAAATAAACTTTATAAACTTTAGAAGGGAAGTGACGGGGATGGAAAAAGTCATACTATCATTTTAAACAGATGTAATTCAGTAAGAAGCTTTGGCAACTTTTTAAAAAGCAGATATAATCATTTCTTAAGGTTTAGGTACTCTGAGTCTTCCCTGCAGTTGTGAAGGCCTACAAAAGAAGTTTTGTAGAATAAATGGTTATTAGTAATGGTGTTTTCTAGGAATGACATATTGGAAGTGGAGGGCTGTGGTGAGAGAGAAGGGGGTGTAGTGCTTTACAAAATGTTATTTGGGGGCCAGTAATTTATATTTGTTTCACTGTTGACATACACAGCATGGGCTTAGAAACATCTCAAAAACTGATGTTTTTTTCCAGCAACCACACCATCATCAGATGATGTATACAATGTGATTACTTACATATAAAATCTTTATTTATTCATTGAGGTATACCCAGAATAATCACATTCAGTCTTTATTTTAGACATTCTTATTCCATTCTTAACAGTAGAATTTCCTCTATAATTATCTAGTAATTTTCACCTGAACTTGAGACTATTACCATTCCTAAATTTCACTTACCTCTTAGTTCTGGTATCATGAGTTTCTAAGAAATGTCTTTGCGCCTCATGCTTATAATGATGATCAGCAGCTAATGCAATATCAACAGTAATAAGTCCTAAGTTGGCTGACCCAGCTTCAAGCCAGTAGGCCCTCCGTAGTACTGCAGGCTGAAGTCCAACTCTGGAATTATTCAATTGTTCAATGTACTGTCTCACTTGAAAATCCTGAATTGCAGCACTTATTCCTTCCCCAACCGACTGATTGTGGAGATTACAGTTTGCAACCCGAATTGCACCCATCTAAAGGTGAATGAAGAAAATGAAACAAAACTGTAGTTTCTGTACTTTTAAGCAACTTACAGTAAACTATAGAATAAGTATTTCAAATTGCATGAAATATAGAAGAAGAAAAGAAAGGGAAAGGAAAAAAGAGAAAGGGGAAATAGAAAAGATAAATGCAACAGAATAAAAATAAACATTCAGTTTAAAAAAGAGGATAGAAGGAAAAGAACATAATTCCAAAGGAAAATGAGAGATGGAGGAAAGAAAAGTTACAAGAGTAGTAAGTAATGAAATCACAGAATCTTAACAACAATCTTGATTTTAAACAGGAACCAGTAAGCAGCAATGGCAAACAAATGTCTCCAGGAGCCAGACAGGAAATATAAATGAATAAAACCTAAAGGAATAAATCTTTCAAAAACATTACCAATTTATGTTCCTGCCATATAAGCACGCTACCAGTTTATATCCCTGCCATAAAGCAAGGTTATAATAATTCAGTTAGAGTAAAAAAGTAGTGAAAGTGTGCCTTTAAAAATATAAGACTGGAAGAGAACACAGATGGTATAAAATAGAAAGCTATCTCCTAGAATTCTGTACTACTCTGCGAGATGGCAAACTATAAATATGTGTTTTATTTAAAGAAATGGAGGTTTGGTTTGGCAAAAAGGAAAAAGAATTGCACTGGCCAAGAAACAGACAAATGTGTACCTTTATATTTGTAGCACAGCCATGCTCCACAATATAAATATCAGCTCCATCTACTGCTAAACGAGTCATAGTATACTTCAAATCATCTGAAGTTGGACAAGGCCCAGGAATACAACTCAACTAAAATGAAATGGATTGAACATTTAATTCTTCACCATCAATTCATTATTTTGATAAATAAATCTGCTTATTTAAATAAACACGAGTCTTGTTACATGTGTATTTTAAAATACCAATTAAATTTCACTTTTTTATAATGATAAATTATATATTTATAATTATATATATTTATAATGATAAATAAAATAATCAGCAATTAAAGTCTTGCCAATTAGAAAACTAATCATAAACAACCATGTGTCACTTTCTTTCAAAAGTGACATGTGGCAATATTATACTGACAGAATACATATAAAACTTGTTACTGAAACTCAAGAACAGCCAAAGGAAACTGATAAACAATGTCACAGGTTTATAAGGACTGTATAGGAGTTTAAAGTTGTAAGATTTTCTTTTTTTGCAGTACGCGGGCCTCTCTCTGTTGTGGCCTCTCCCGTTGCGGAGCACAGGCTCCGGACGTGCAGGCTTGGCCGCCATGGCTCACGGGCCCAGCCGCTCCGCGGCATGTGGGATCATCCCGGACCAGGGCACGAACCCGTGTCCCCTGCATCGGCAGGCGGACTCTCAACCACTGCACCACCAGGGCAGCCCTGTAAGATTTTCTTAAGAGTATTTCATATTCCATTCACATGCACATTTTTACACACATCCACAAATATATGAACTGTAAATGTTATGATGATATCTAGGAAAATCCACACAAATTTATTTTTGTTTTACTCCTAAAACATAGATTTGGTCATGATTAGGTTGGAAGATAACATACATATCCCCAACTTCAATGAACTTCTTTGGGAAATGGCAGCCCTGAATAAATTACCAGCCCAACAGCATGTACTCTGCTCATCAGTGGCAGAGCCAGGACTAGAAAAGGCAGGTGTCTTGCACGGTAGTCGGTGCTCCATGCTGATATATTTCCTCCACATGAAACAGACCTTAAAAAAAATCTGATCTAAAATGACAGAAAGAATATCAGTGGATGCATGGAATAGTGTCTGACTGCAAAGGGTCACAAAGGAATTTCCTAAGGTGATAGAAATGTTCTAGATCTTGATTGGTGGTAAAGGTTACACCAGTATATATAACTTTTCTCAAAACTCAAACTTTAAAAGGGTGAATTTATTGTATGTAAATTATGCCTCAATGAAGTTGATTTTTTTTAAAATTATAATACAACTTAAAAGCTTTGATGGGCTTCCCTGGTGGCGCAGTTGTTGAGAGTCCGCCTGCCGATGCAGGGGATGTGGGTTCGTGCCCCGGTCCGGGAAGATCCCACGTGCCGCGGAGCGGCTGGGCCCGTGAGCCATGGCCGCTGCGCCTGCGCGTCCGGAGCCTGTGCTCCGCAGCGGGAGAGGCCACAACAGTGAGAGGCCCGCATACCGCAAAAAAAAAAAAAAAAAAAAAAAAAGCTTTGAGTATTAGTAGGAAAAAAAAAGAGGGAGGAGATACCTACAAGTATGTACAAATTATTGGTAAGAAACTAATGACTAAGGAACCAATTCCCTGGAGCCTGGCATTGTGTTTATAACAAGAAAATAAATAACTTTATCACCAATTAAAGCTGTTTCCTTTATTGATGGTAAATTAGCACAGATTACAGATTTTCTTGGACATAAAATTAAAAGCAGAATGAATTACTTCCAATTCACAGTAATATAATAGCAAACATACAGTTTGTATAACAAAAGAAAAAAGAAAGGAAAGACACATAGAAAAGAAACTAGAAAGAAAAACTAAACTGTTAGCAATGGCTATCTCTATGTTGTAGAATTAGGGTAAGTTATTTTTCTTTTTTGAAACTGCAATGTTTTCCAGGTTTTCTCAAAGGAGAATACTTAAAAAATGTTCCCCACCCTAAATGCATAAGGAACAGTGTTTACTACAAAATAACACTTTGCATCTCTCTGCCCCTGTACATGATTTCAGGAATTATTATCTCCTTTTTTACAACCCTCTTGAAGGTAGTGTAATGACCCTTAGTCACGGTAGTGCAATGCGGTAGAAAGAGTGTAAGATCTGGAGTCAGGAAACTTGGCAAATGCCCAAAATTGTTAATCATGTTAAAGGAGAACATGCATGTTCCAGAAGGGTCTGAAAACAATGCCATGTAAGGAATTTAACCTTCTTCCTCCAATTTCTAAATCTTCTACATAAACACACAGCCATATCCCAAACAGTTAGTATAATAATGCAGTAAGAGATAAGACATAATTTTATAATTTCTCCACTTATTTGTGAATGTATGTTTTAATAATTACCTCATATTTTAAATTTTTTTAAAAAATTTCTTTGTGGTATGAGGGCCTCTCACTGCTGTGGCCTCTCCCGTCGTGGAGCACAGGCTCCGGACGCGCAGGCTCAGCAGCCATGGCTCACGGGCCCAGCCGCTCCGCGGCATGCGGGATCCTTCCAGACCAGGGCACGAACCCGTGTCCCCTGCATCGGCAGGCGGACTCTCAACCACTGCGCCACCAGGGAAGCCCTTACCTCATATTTTAGATATTTACAACTAAATAACAAGTGGCTATAAATGTGCAAAATAATTTTAGTAATTGAAAAAACTGAACTTTGATGTTTACTTGATGCTATGTGCAGTTGATTTAAAGCTGATATCTCTTTCATTTCGAAAAAAGCCATAAATGTTTATAATACTGCTAACATATCTGTTAACATACCTTGGATTCACAGAACCGACGATCAATTCCATGCTGACATACTATTACTGATTTTGGTCTTTCCAGTTCATACTCCCGACATACGACATGAAAAACAAATGTCTGTCCCCACTCCAAGAGACAAGCCAGCTGCAAATAAGCCATGACAGATTGACAACACTGTTAGCATTCTAAACAATTGTTCAGAGTTTAAAAGCTTATCAAGAATATTAATACAGCTTGAAAGAATCCAAACAGTGCCTTATACCTGCTACATAATCTACTTGTTAGCCAATATCATTTTTCTACCTTGACATCATTTATACGCTTGTGTTACTTTTCATTTGTGAATGACAAAATGCATTGCCAAAATGAAAACTCATTTCAACTGAAAAATTCAACTTCAGCAACCTCTAAAGCAAGTATTTTTTTTTCAAGGTTATACCTTTCTTCTTATATGATTAATCAGAATCCTCTGCACAGAAAAGCACCTAAAATTCTCTACCTAATAATAAACCAAGCTTTGAAGTGAAATTTATATCTATTAAGCTCCAATTTTAGAAAATCAGGTATTCTGAAGATTGAAGAACTTTTATGAATAGAAGTTTAAGTAAGTATATATCAATTTTTCATCAGATCTTAAGTTTAAAAAAAACCTTAGTTTTATAATTGGTTGGTTTACAATAAACACTGAGACAGGGGTATACATGGTATTATCCCCCCACAAAAAAAGAACATATCTTGAACTCTCAGAAAACATGAATTTCACTTTTAAAACATACAAAGAATGGAATAAACACTAAAAGCACCTATGGATTCATGAACCTTGCAGGAAACAGTGATGCCATGATTCTAGTGCAGAAGAAAGAGAAATGTTTCATCTTCTAATAAGGGCAACGTATATGAGAGTCTAGCAATCTTTAGGTTAAAGGAATTGTGTCCAGTCTTGAAGGGTCAGCACAGCTTCACTACATGCTTGCTGGGAACAAAATGTTTTGTTATATGCTTCAGTTTTTACTTGTATATTTAGAGACAGAAAATGGCAGATAAGAAGAAGATAGTTATGAGGCTATGGAGCAATGAATATTTGTTTTCACCCATTATTATATACTTCTTTCCATTCATTTTTATATAAAATATCCCTTTTCAATTCCATTCATTTTCCTACTATTTCTAGAATCTTAGTTTTTGCTGCCCTCCAACAATTTCCTTCCGATACACAAGGTATCTAGTCTTTTTTTTTTTTTTTTTGTGGTACGTGGGTCTCTCCCATTGCGGAGCACAGGCTCCGGATGCGCAGGCTCAGCGGCCATGACTCATGGGCCCAGCCGCTCCGCGGCATGTGGGATCTTCCCAGACCGGGGCACGAACCCGTGTCCCCTGCATCGGCAGGCGGATTCTCAACCACCGCGCCACCAGGGAAGCCCAAGGTATCTAGTCTTTATTCACCTGCTTGTTGCCACTACCTACCTCTAAATTACACGTATTTCACACTCATTCTGTAACTCTTTATTAAAAACTGAGTATGTACCTTTCTACCACATTCCAATCTTTTGAAATGCCAATTATGAAACGCACATTATAAATACAGGCATGCCTCAGAGACACTGTGGGTTTGGTTCCAGACCACCGCAATAAATTTTTAATATAGTGACTATCACAATAAAGCAAGTCACAAATACCTGGTTTCCCAGTGCATGTAGAAGTTATATTTACAAGTAACTAGTAGTCTATCAAATGTACAATAACATTATGTCTAAAAACAACCTTAATTAAAAGATACTTTATTGCTAAAAAATGCTAACCTGAGCCTTCAATGATTTATAATCTTTTTGCAATAGTAACTAACATCAAAGATCACTAATCAGGGGCTTCCCTGGTGGCGCAGTGGTTGGGAGTCCGCCTGCCGATGCGGGGCACGCAGGTTCGTTCCCCGGTCCGGGAGGATCCCACGTGCCGCGGAGCGGCTGGGCCCGTGAGCCATGGCCGCTGAGCCTGCGCGTCCGGAGCCTGCGCTCCGCAACGGGAGAGGCCGCAGCAGTGAGAGGCCCGCATACCACACACACAAAAAAAGATCACTAATCACAGATTACCATAACAAATGTAATAATAATGAAAACGGTTGAAATATTGCAATAATTACCAAAATGTGACACAGACACATAAATTGAGCAAATGCTGTCAGAAAAATGGTGCTGATAGATCTGCTTGATGCAGCATTGCTGCAGACCTTCAATGTTTAAAAAAAAAAAAAAAAAAAAAGCAGAATCTGTGAAGCACAGTAAAATGAGGTATGCCTGTATATGGCCCAACAGGTGAAATATTACAGTAATACAGACATTCGACTAAATTTCAATGGTCCATTTCTAGAACTAAATACAGTCTGCCCTCTGTTTCCTTAGGCTTCACATCTGCAGTTGGCTGAATCCACGGTTGGTTGAGCCTGTGGATGCAGAACCTGTGGATAGGGAGGACTGACTATAACCCTTTAGGCATTAGAGACTAAGTGGGACAGTGAGGGGGAAGGAGAATTTATCCAAAAGGATCAAAACTAGCACTCTAGACCAGATTTTCTACCAATAAATTCATTTTTATTTTTCTAAACCAGTATCCATATCACTAAGTGGAGGTTCAAACGATTTTATCTTGTTTTGGGACATCACAAGTAAAGAATCATGCTACCTTAATAGTATAAATGCTTTTTTCAAATCCTACTTAAGAAATATATAAGAAGGTAAAGTTCTTAGAAAATTATTCTGTGTACTGGGAAAACAAGATTGTTCCAACAGTGGAGAGCCAAGTAATGTAATTTTAATAATATATAATTTGATTTCCAGAAATTTCTCATCCTGAGTTTTTCTCAAAGAAAGTCTTGAATTCTTGAAAGTATTATACAGAACTATAAAACATCACACCTGTCAATTTTAGGTGGCCCAGAAAAGTGAAACTTGTCTCTGACTCATATACTACTGAGAAAATTCTGAATGGCAAGTGGAAATAAAATGAACATTCAAATGGGCATATAACCTATTCTTGGGGAGGTGGGTGAGTAAAGGAAAAAAAAAAGGCAGGAGATAGCACTCTGAGAACTGAGAACATACCTGTGGTGCTGTGACCTTAGCTGTAAGGCTTCCAGCCTGCACATCAATTAGCCATGCATATTCTAAGGAATCACTTCCCAAAGTAAGACCTTCTGCTGAGAACATAGCATGTGCTCTCAGCTGGAGACCTGACAAACTGATGTGACCTTCCCTGAGCACTTCATCCACAGGGGGTCGCTGCTGAAAACAATAATAAGACTGTAAGAAGCATAAGAAAAATCAGCATTATAATTGCTAGTTGCTTTTTAGCCCAGTGACAAAAGGTAAAATCATGCTATTTGGAAAATATGACTTTGGGATCCACAAGCTCCTAACACAACCTTGTACCCATAAAAGTAGTCTGTGTTAAGCTTCTTTAGTGACATTATCCATAAGAGCCCAACTGCAAAGTGAGACAGCAAAGTCCTAAAAAAAAAAATGCAGATCTCTGATTGGTAACTGCCTCAATGAATAAAAAGAAACAAGTATTCGGACTGAGAGGGAATGTAAGAGGCCAATCTTTTGTGACAAGGGAGGAATCATGAGATCAAAGTATTAAAAAGAAGAAAATAACATGGAAGAACTAAGACCATAAAACAAGGAACTAGCAAAGAAAGCCATCTTCCATAAAGATTTTGAGAATTATGTAAATATTAAAAGGATAGATTCATCTTACAAGAATAATTATACATTCACAACTAAAAAGCAGCAACATTTCAAAGAGAAAATTTCTAAGACTTACTCAGAAAGCTAAAGCATATGTCCTAAAATAGGGTATTCCACGCAACACTGGTTTCACAGATGGTTATTAGAAACACAGAATCAAGTAAGTCTGGTAATGCCCTACCCATCAGTCACCAATTTCTATAGAATCTACCTCCCAATCTCTCACAAATGCAGAGTTTCTTCCAGCTTCACTGCTATCATCCTGATCCAAATAATACAACCTCTTGCCAGGATCTCCCAAGCCTTAACTTTTACATATCTCTGGTCCACACTCTACAAAACTACCACAGAGATTTTTTAAAATCAAGTTTTATCATGTTCTTATCTTAAGACTTACAGGCTACCAAAGTACCTCATTCCTCTCCTTGCAGCACTTTTTACACCTGAAATTATTTATCTTAATTTTACCATGACAGTCTTTTTAGTGTGTGTGTGTACAGGCCATCTTACAGGGTTAATGTTCCCTGTTTCAACACAAATTTGGGGAACTGCATTCATAAAAAAGTGTTTTTAAGAATAGAGCTAAATCGAATTCATAAAGAATTCTTAAAAGGTCATTTCAAATTGTGACTATAACAATAGCTCTAGAAACTCTTCTGACACATTTTTAAATTTTATTTTCATCTAAGCTGTGTGACAGTATATAAAATCACTTAATTTCTCCAGGCCTCAGTTCCCTTCTGGTTTATCTGAGGCAGCTGGAGAAGATGGTCAATAAAGATCACTTCTGACACTGAGATTCAATAATTCTCAGTATAAAGTTTTTGATAGCTTTTTCTGAGCTCAAAATTACATGTGGATCTTGGCTTGGAAGAATCAATATTGTTAAAATGTCCACACTATCCAAAGCAATCTACAGACTCAATGCAATCCCTATCAAAATTCCAATGGCGTCTTTCAAAGAAATAGAACAAATAATCCTAGAATTCGTATAGAACCACAAAAAACCCCCCAATACCCAAAGTAATCTTGAAAAAGACATAAAAAGCTGGAGGTATCATGCTCCCTATCTCAAACTCTATCACATAGCTGTAATAATCAAAACAGTATGGTATTAGCATAAAAACAGACACATTAGTCAATGGAACAGAATAGAGAGCCCAGAAATAAACACACATCTATATGGTCAATTAATTTACAGCAAAGGATCCAAGAATATACAATGAGGAAAGGAGAGTCTCTTCAATAAATAGTGCTGGGAAAACTGGGTACCACATACTAAAAGAATGAAACTCGATCACTATCTTATACCATATAAAAAAATCAACTCAAAATTAATTAGAGACTTGAATGTAAGACCTGAAACCATAAAACTCCTAGAAGAAAATATCAAAAGTAGACTTCCTGACATGTGCTTGGTGATTATGTTTTGAATCTAACACCAAAGGCAAAGCAACAAAAGCAAAAATAAACATGCAGGACTACATCAAACTAAAAAGCTTCTTTGTAGCAAAGGAAACTATCAACAAAATGAAAAGGCGACCTGCAGAAGAAAAGAAAATATTTGCAAATCATAAATCTGATACAGGTCTAATACCCAAAATATATAAAGAATTCCCACAACTCAACAGCAAAAAACCAAACAATCCAATTTAAAAAATGGGCAGATGATCTGAATAGCTATTTCTCCAAAGAGGACATGCAGATGGTCAATAGACACATGAAAAGATGATCAACATCACTAAGCATCAGCGAAATGCAAATCAAAACCACAGTGAGATATCACTTCACACCTGTCAGAATGGCTCTCATCAAAAAGAACACAAATAACAAATGTTGGCGAGGATATGGAGAAAAGGGAACCCTGTGCACTGTTGGTGGGAATGTAAATTGGTGCATCCACTATGGAGAATAATGGTGGTTTCTCAAAAAATTAAAAATAGAACTGCCATATGATTCAGCAATTCCACTTCTGGGCAGTTATCCGAAGGAAATGAAAACACTAATTCAAAGAGATACACGCATCCCCATGTACACTGCAGTATTATTTACAAAGGCCAAGATATGGAAAAAACCTAAGTGTCTATCAATGTATGACTGGATAAAGAAATTATGGTGAATATATATATGCATACATATATATGTGTATACATATATACACACACACACAGTGGAATATCAGTCATAAAGAAATATGGTGAATATATATATACATACATATATATGTGTATATATATACACACACACACACAGTGGAATATCAGTCATAAATTATGGTAAATATATATATACATATATGTGTGTGTATATATATATATATATATACACATACACAAATACAGTGGAATATCAGTCATAAAGAAATATGGTGAATATATATATACATACATATATATGTGTATACACACACACACACACACACACACATATACAGAGGAATATCAGTCATTAAAAAAGAAAGGAAATCTTGCCATTTGCAACAACATAAATGGACCTCGAGGGCAATATGCTAAATGAAATAAGTAAGATAGAGAAAGGCAAATACCGTATGATCCCTCTTACATGTGGAATCTAAAAAAAAGCTCATAGAATACAGAAAACAGATTGGTGGTTGCCAGAGGTGAGAGTAGGGGGTGGGGGAAATGGGTGAAAGGGGTCAAAAGACAAAAGAAAATAAAGTGCATGTGGCCTTCAAGTTGGGGGGGGGGGTTCATGCAGACAAGACAGGGGGTATTGAGGGCATGATGCCTTTATCTGTCACTACCACCCAGCTTGTCTATTTTTATTATTTTTAGCCACATAGGTTATCACAGGGACCATCCAAATGTATTTTCCAAGAATGTTCAGGGCCCACATATGCATCTGCTGTTAGTATATTAGAGTACCATCAGAAAGTCAGCTATTTATGACTTTTGAATGCCACTGTACCTACACAGACACTTAGGTGAGTTTACCTCAGCTATTTCTCAAAGACAATGAAGTTCACTCTTTGGAAAATACTAGAAAATGAAGGTTGATTTCTTGGTAGTTCAAACCCAACATGCCCAGAAACGCATCATCTTCCCCTATAAACCAGTTCCTCCTCCCGTATTCTTTATCTCCCACTGGCTCAGTTAATTGCCCAAGGCAAAAACCAGGCATCATCCTGGATTCTATCCTCTCTCTCACCACCCACTGTGGAAAAAAAAACAAAAACAAACATGTGGATCTTGGCGTGTCCTAAAGGTAAAGCCTACCTGGTACACCAATAAAGATTATATTCTAGATTTTATTACGGCTTGCATCATTTAGTGGGTTGAATTGCGTCCCCTATGAAGACACGTTCAATTCCTAAGCTCAGGTACCTGTGAATGTGATCTTATTTGGAAATAGGGTCTTGACGAATGTAATCAAGTTAAAATGTGATTACACTGGATTACAGTGGGCCCTAATCCAAGGTACAGTGTCCTTGTAAGGGGAAAACTTAGACACACAGACTCATGGAGAGAATGCCACGTGAAGACAGAGGCAGAGATTTGAGTGATACAACTACAAAACAAGGAATGCCAAGGATTGTTAGCGACCACCAAAAGCTAGGAAAAGACAAGGAAGGATCCTCTTCTACAGCCTTGAAAGAGAGCATGGCCCCGCCAAACACACCGATTTCAGACTTCTAGGCTCCAAAGCTGTGAAAGAATAAGTTTCTGTTGTTCTAAGCCACCCAGTGTAGGGTACTTTGCATTGGCAGCCCTAGAAAACTAATATACATCAAAAGATGATCAAGTAAAAACTGTGTGGTTTCTTAAGTCAGACACAATAATAGACCCATCATATTAGATCCTTAACCTTGAAGTTCTGCACTAAGACTAATGCTACCAGAAATAAGCAGCTACAGGTGAGTGAACCAGAACTGAGTCTTGAGGGCAGTCACAGTGTGAAGCTTCCCACCATGAAAGAGTATTAGATAGTATAAAGACAAAAGAAGAAAATACTTCTTAGGAATGCTAGCACTACAAAATGTAAGCAAATTTAGTAGATAAGCAAATTCCAAGAGAATATGTATAGACCATGCTTGTCTTCAGGGTGAATTATGAAGTGTTAACCATCCAGGAAACAAAACATCACTAATACTTCTCCTACTGCCTTGATATCTCCACTCCTTGAATTCCTTTTCTTATCACCAAATAAATCACACTTTACACTTCAGTCTCTGTACAAGTTTGCCAGTAATTCTATAAGTAGGGTTAATATGAACTTTCATAATAAACTCAATAAAATATTTTTTATATCTACTAAAGTCTCTCGAGAATGCAGTGATTAAAACAGAAGTTGAAGTATCACCAGGTACTCAGAGCAACCAGAGATACTCACCTAAGAGTCTCAGAACTCAGCCATAAGAAGATATTTCCCTTTTACCTTTATTAATTTCCTCAACAGATTGAAAAAAGGAGATGGGCTCCCTCTCCATACACTTGCCTCCCCAAATAAAAAAACAACCAATCTAATGACCCACTAATTAGAGAGAGAAGGACAAGAGTTATTTTTAAGGTTTCATAGACAAGAAGGTTTCAAGGTTTCAAGACAAGACATGTGACAAGTTAAAATAAAAGTGTTAACACAAGTGAGATCTTTGTGATGATAGAATAGTTCTGTATCTTGATTTTGGTGGCAGTTACACAAATCTACACGTGATAAGATGACACAGAACTATGCACACATGTTGTGCCAATGTCAATCTCCTGGTTTTGATACTATACCATAATTATGTAAAAGATCAACATGAAGGAAACACAGAAACTCTCTGTACCACCTTTGTAACCTCCTATAAATCTATAATTCTTTTGAAATAAAAGTTTTAAAAAAAGAAACACATTCTGTGGCAAAAACTATCATACATTAAGTGTTAAGTTTTAGCTACTACAATAGAAAAATATAGTCAGTTATGGCAAAAGAGTGAAAAGGGGTATGCTCTTCTAAATAAGATGATCAGTTACTACATAGACTCCATAGCGAGTTATCATTCAGTGATGATTCACTGTCAGATTCATCCTCCTGTTTATAACTTTACTTTGCTCTGTACTAAAACACATCATAGTTCTAAAGCACACAACTTGATTAAAAGTAGGAAAGAGCCTTAAAGTAGTGGCAGATGCCAAGAGAAGCCACTGGCATTAAAAAATAATAATAATAATAATAATAAAGTAATAATCTACCCAGGAATGTAAAATATTCCCACTTGATGAATGTCACCAGTTCACTTCCAAAAAGAGCCTCAGGAATATCTTGAAGGAATTAACAAAGTATCTGGTAGGTACATTAGATGAAAAGAATAAATCATTGACCATGTAGGTATGCATGTTTTCAAGATTTATGGTACTGGTTAATATTAACACTTAGGTTGTGATTTTCAACACCATCTACCAACATTGTATACAATTCGTTTTTCCCTTCCATAAACATATGAGAAAGGTAGAGAGTATTTCTTTCCATTTCTAAAAACAGTAGATATAAAATATAATTGTTTGGGATCATATAAATAGGAAATAAGCAGAGGAAAAAAAAGAAAAACTAAGATTCTTGAAATAATTCTCATATATATATATATATATATATATACACACACACACAATACAAAACTGCTTAGTACAGTTAAACTAAAGGTCCCTAATTTTAAGAGCTATATATTCCATGCTCTGAAGTTAACACATTGTTCTGACCCCAACAACAGTAATAATACATCTCTAAGCCTCTACCATAACTCAGCTTCACATTACCTGATAGTTATCACTGACAAACACATTCAGGGGTGACAGGACAAGCTGCAGCATGGTCTCCCTAAATCCTTTTTTCATTTCAAAACATAGTCTTTCCAAAAAAGCTGTAGGGCATTCAGGGCCATCGGTAGTTCCATGCTAAAGTCAAGCAAAATACCACAATCAAGATACAGATTAAAGACCAAGGAGGTACAGGAAAATAAAAATTACATTTATACAATTAAAAGACTGATATTTTAACAGGAGAAACAGTGCTGACTGACAAAAAGAAGCATTCTGTACCCAGAAAAAGACATTAGGTTCACTAAGCACCAGAGGTGATTTCTTTCCCCTGCAACCCTAGGAACACGACATGGAACCAGTATGCAGCACAATGTTCTAGGGCCACACCCTCCCTATCTGGCCTGGCTCCAATGGCCATGGGTTCTTTGGACAATATAATCTCATTTCAAGTCAGCCCCAAGAGGCCCAAGGGTCATCCTTTAGAGTAAACCAGGATACTGTGCTGAATCCAAACCTCTGACACAACTCAACCTCCAGGGTCAAGTCTGAATCTTGATTTTGTAATAGGTCTAACATCCCAGACTGGTCTGGAGTTAGAGATAAAGGCTAAAAAATGTGAAGTCCTAGGACATCCATCAGGCTAACTATAAACCTAGCAACTCAACAGCATGGCAAAATGTTCTAAACTTATACAGAACAGCAAAGAAGGAACTGACGTGAAAGGAGAAAAACAGAACGGAAAATTATCAGTGATCGGGTAATTATACTATGAAGAAAATAATAAACTAGCTTTATAAAGATAAAAGGATAAATACAGAAGTGTTTTTGAATGTGAATTTTTTATGTAAGTGTCTGCACACACAGACACAGTTTCCTACGCTGAGTGGATTTCATAATAAACTCCAGACTATTTCGACACGTAAACACTTACAACAGGAAGACGCCCGTGAACTTTGTGCAAATTAACAAGTACAGTAATATCCCAAGGACGCAAGGTAAGCGGATGAATTGACTTGGCTGAACTTTCATTTTCTTTTTTGTCATTTTCCATCCCAACAGCAGTCCACCCAGAGCTGGATGATGTTGACAGTGACAGAACAGGACTTGAAATAACCTCTTCAAAATCCATATACATGTCATCTTCCCCAAAGTAGTTTTCCTACAAATATTAAGAGTAAATTGCCATCAAAAGAGATATGTAATAATAACTTTTCACCTTGGAGGCTGAAATTTGTAAACTAAGCAATTCTTTAACCTGATTTAAAGCATCAGTCTATTTCCTTAAAATGAAAACGAGATACATATATTTAAGGCACCCACTTAATACTTAACTTCATATATTTAAGCAGCCACTTACTTGGCTGCTTAGCAAATAAATATTCCGTAGCAAAAAAAAAAAAAAAAAACCCACAGAAAGTTACAGAAGTTTTTAGTAAAGCTTCATGATAACACCACCTCTAATTATAGCAAAAACTTGCAATTTAGGTCCTAAAAGAAACCTATGAAGATTTGAAAGGTTCAGTTGTTTTCAATCTGTGCCTCTCAGAGTTCTGAGGTAATAATACCCAGAGATATCCTTTGAGGGAAGCAGATCAATTCACTAAAAATCAATTTGGCTAAATCCAATTAGCTAAATCTGTTTATATATTACAGTTGGAATATTTATCAGGAATGTTTTAACAGCTTTAATAAGAATGTCCCATTTTCATTACTTGTGACAAAAACATTATAAACAGTTACCAAAACTTCCTTTCACACAGTTCATCCTGGTTTCTTAAGTATTCGAATTCCAGAAGTGTTTCAACAATTAATATCTGGTTTCTTTTGCATCAGAATTTAAATTTCTTTTTTTATTGAAATTCTTTTTTCTTCTTATTAATTTTAAATTTTGCCTATTTGATCTGTCAGTAGTAATCAAAAAGTTGTTAAAATAGTCCATTTAACACTGTTAAGTACATTTGCTCAATATTAAAACCAAGGTAGTATTTTGGTCAATTCTGCATTTTGGTTATTGACATATTTATTTTCTGGCTAGGGTTCTGGATATATGGCCAATTAATATCCTTTCATGGGAAAGGATATTGAAGGGCTTAAGGTCATTCAGTTAATTACTGGCAGGGCAAATATTAAAATCCCAAATATAGTGACTTGCAGAACTGGGGCTTTTTCCTATATTCTCTACTGTCATCTGCCTCTAAATAATACAGGCCCTACTTCGAACCTGCTTGATTTAATTGTGCTTATATAACTCTGAAGCATGGACAAATTCAAACACAAATAGAAAGGGAAATAAATATTGCTTTTTATCCTGAATTCCAACATTAAATTTTTAAAACTCAAAATAAATATCTAATTGATTTCAATCAACATTAAAAACCTAGAGGTACTTGGAGCAGTAGTTCTCCCTCAGATCATCTGAGAAGGCTTTTCAAAACATACATGCTGGGCTTCCCTGGTGGCGCAGTGGTTGAGAGTCCGCCTGCCGATGCAGGGGACACGGGTTCGTGCCCCGGTCCGGGAAGATCCCACATGCCGCGGAGCGGCTGGGCCCGTGAGCAATGGCCGCTGAGCCTGCGCGTCCGGAGCCTGTGCCCCGCAACGGGAGAGGCCACAACAGTGAGAGGCCCGCGTACCACAAAAAAAAAAAAAAAAAAAAAAAAAAAAAAAACATACATGCTGTCCCAGTCCTGGAGGTTTGCAGTGGCCATGGAGTCCAGAAACAAGTGGAAAATGGAAGTTCCTTTGGTGATTTTACCTGCACATGGCCTCCAGACCTAATCATCTCTGCCCTACCTCCCCTCCCCTCCACACAACTTATCTAAGGAGTCAATGTATACTATTCATGTTTATTAGCTTTCAACATACTAAGAGTTACCAACAAATCATTAGAAATGTTATACTTATTTTAGCTAATTTTTAATAATACTAGCCTAATAATCTCTTATTTTTAAAAGATTCCCTTGTAGTCTCTTACAATTTTTAACCCTAAAAAAAAGATTCCTATAGATTACTACAATTAAAGGAAAAAGATTCTCTTGGGCATAATGTTCAATTTGCTGCTAAACCAATCTCCGCTTAATTATCTGAAACAGAAATAACTCATATCAGATTCTCTAGGGATTACTGAATCTCCAACATAATAGAAGACAGTTGCTAAGTTTTATTAAATGTGTCAATGACTGTTTTTAAAGAGTTATAAAACACTAGAAGTCTTTTATGCGTTAACACATTTGTACCTGTTGAATATTATCAACAAAATGTACTTTATAAATCATAACTCTTTAAAAGTTAGCCTAATGTTAAATGTTTAATGTTGGTGTCTGATTTCAGTTTTGTGAGGTTTTTAAATATATGAGTTACATCTGTAAGAGTTAATTTCTTAAGGATTCACTAAAAAAATTACCAAAAGTTTGATTGAAGTATCTGGCAAGTAGTAATATATTATGGCAAACTTTTATGATATTTTAACATTAGTGAATGTATACAAATATTTAAAAATACAAGTAAAAATCCTATTTCCATTTTAAACAACCCTAAAAAAAACCATTGGCTTATAGAATTGGGAAAATGTATTCTTTTGTCAAGTTTTTAGCATGTATGACTTTAAGAATAATAAACTACATTTTCAATTTACTTAGGAGTCCTCTGAAATTTTATTTTCCCAGAAATATTTTATTACATGAGTATCAAGTAACCTACTTTAAGTAACAGAAGACTTTCATTTTTTTTCCCAGTTAAAATTTCATACTTATCCAATGATACTCATTTCTCAAAAAAAAAAAAGAAAAAACAGGTATTATCAACAATAATTAGAAGACCACTAATAAAATCAGAAATGAAGGGAAAAAACCCTACAAGTACTCTGTTTCCAATACTGTTTTTTTAATTGAAACTTGATAGCCAGTCTTCTGTTCAAGACCAATAAAACTATTTTTTAATATTTTTTATTTTTTACATAATTTTTAAAGGTTATACTCCACTTACAGTTATTACAAAATAATGGCTATATTCCCCATGAAAACTATTTTTTAATAAGAAAAACATATGTCATATATACCCTTAATCCATGGTTACTATTTGCCACCACTTATATGCTATCACTATTTAGATTCAGATTTCCTTCTTCCATTAAGAATAAATGTAATAAGACTAACAGAAGTCAATTCATAAAAGTAATATAAGGGGTATTGTTATCCAACCTTATGTCCACAACATAAGAAATGACATGAAGTTCTAATATTACTGAAAGGACTTTGGACTGACACTTAGAGTTGCTACGTAGTCTACATCTTCAGAAGACCTCTCATTTCCATAAAATGTCCTCGTAAATTATAATGCACATTCACTAAATACTCTTCTTAGAATTCTTTGTAATAATAATGCCAGGCCTAGTTTCCATTGTGGATTTTGTGGAAGTCAGTTTTACAGTCAAATAAATACAGGGCAATTCTTTTTTTCTAGTGATGTATCCTTTAGAATTTCTTGATGTTTAATTTCAATAACTAAGAAAAATATAATCTCAGTTACATGAGTTTTCATATTCTCTGTTTTCTTTTAAATATACATACATACATAATACATGTATCAAACCTAACTTCCAAAAAGTTTTAAAGCTCTAACACTGATACTAAGTAGAACTAAGTTATACATTAAAACTAATGAAAAAAGAGTAAGGGACATTTAAGACAGGATAACATCTCCATGTCAGCATGACACTAAGCCGAAAACAAACAACTTAAAGAGTTACATGTGACATATATTCCTAATAAAAGGAAGCAGAGAGTTCATTGGGTTAGAAATTATTTTTAAAAATATGTCAAAACTTAAAAATTTTAAATTTGTTTCAGTAGACACTTCAAGTTCTGAATTAACTTGATGAATATAAATACAAATATTTAGCACAACAAACTTCTGACACTACTAAAAAGTTGTTGTAAAGTCTGTAATGCATAGTGTGCATCAAAACATAATAAACTACCAACATGGGTAACATATATGGAACAGAATTTATAAAGAAGTCTAAAACAAAGGTATGTCTTTCTTTCTCTGTGTTCTTTGTTATAGTCCTCTTTTTTTTGTTTATGTATTACTATGGAATTTTTTTAATTAAAAAATTGAGGTTCAATGTACATGTGGTAATGCAAAAACAGAGTTAATACTTCTCTAGTAGTATTCAAAACTGATATTATATCAATATAACCGCCTACACCCGATAACTAAATCATTGCTTATATTTAAATTAAAATATAATTCAGCCTTTTCTGGAGACTACGGCTTGAAAATTCAATTTTAGATCCTTTATATTCACAGGCAATCCCAAGAAAATAAGATATTGGGAGAAATAATATCTGAAGAATATTTTAGGCCAAAAAATGATCACAAGAGAAAAATATATGTTTGTGTGTGTGTGTGTGTGTGTGTGTGTGTCCTCCCTTTGAAACTGAAGAATTACTTCTTTACTCTTTCAAGAATCTCTAAAACCCTAGGGGAAGAAAAGGTAAAAAGCAAACAAACTATAGGTTTCCACAAATATTAAACACATTTTCCCTTGCATCTTTCACCTTAAATTACATCATCTGATGCTATATGGTAGTTTTTAGTAAATATAATACAGTAACTCAAATACTGAGATTTTACAAAACTTCAAAATTTATTCAGCCAGCACATCTTAAAGACAGCCTTTGCTAACAAACCTTGATTGTCCTTCCCTGGCCAACCTTGCTCATCCTAGACCCTTTCCAGAATTATGTACTCCTGTTACTGTACATTAAGGGATTCCTTGTTAGCTAAGCATTCAATATCCAAACCTCTACAATTATGAAGTTACAAAAGGAAGCAAATAAGTAAGCATTGATAAAATTAGATTCACAGAAACATCCACACTACAATTAACTCTAAGGTTCATGATTGTTAATGTTTGAACAATTAGTCTCTCTTTGATTAACAGATGTAGTAAATAACCAATGGTACAATGAAAATCTAAAGCAAAGTGAATTTGCAAAATCCTGGAAAAATGCAAAATTTCATGAAGTAGCTGAATGTGATGTTGGATAACTGCTCAAATCATAGGTAAAACTATCAGTGATAAGTGAAAATCTGGAAGGCTTAGAGAAGTTACCTACAAAAAGGAATAAATCAACAAGAATTAGTGATGACTCACTAGGGACTTTTTAAAAATATGATTTGAGTATCAAATGAATAAAAATGATAAACAGAAAACTGAAAAAGTACTCAAATATTTTTCTTAAAATAGCCTCTCTTCATAATCATGCTCCAGACAGCAACCTTAAAGTGCTATCATACTATGCAGTCATACAATTTCACTGCAAAAATTATACCAGAATGAATCAACACTTGATTTGGTCTTTGCTCAAAGAAATAGTATATATTTCTTCAGAGCCTAAATTTGTCATACTCTGAAATGAATTCATTTTCTCATATTTGCTTCAATTTTCAAGATAGAGCTCCAAACAAATCTTTGCTTATTACTTACCGTGAAATGAAGTTGTTGGTTTCTGATAGACTCACTTGAAGTAGCCTTTTCCTAGTACAATTATCCTCAGATAACAAAGTTATTTTATACTTCTACTGCTGCGTTAATTACAGTGCGTTAAAATTGTCCATATATATATATATATATATATATCCTGCTATATCCCTCCAGCTTATTTTCTTATGGACAGATGCTATATCATCTGTATCTCTAGCAACTAGCACAACTAGAACACACTAATTGCTCAAAATAAAAAATACTAAACTGAGGAGTACACAATTTTTAATAAATAATTTTATAATTGTGTCTAACACCACAAACCTAGTTGACATATATAACATATCCTAAATACTTTAAATCATATAATTGGCCATTTCAAATGGTCTCAATTTCAATTAGATGTTAACTGCTTTTCCTATGTTTAAAAATATGGAGGTTCTTTTAAAATTCTTACCTTTATACATAGAAAGGCATTTAATAGAGGTCCATAGAGAGTTATCTGAGAATCTGGAGAAAGTTCCATTTCTACATGAAGTTTATCAGGTGGAAGTTCTGAGGGATCAATAGGTGGACGTGAAGAAGTAGAAGGAGAAGAAACAACTCTGTCTGTTTTCTGGGATGGCCTTAATACAGATAGCATTGTTTCTTCCATTTCTGACACTGGAATAAATTGAGGAAAAAAGAATAATGTTTGAGGGGTGAGGGAGGAAAGCACCTCTTAAAAGTTCTTCAAGGAACTAGTTACTAGGAAATTCGATTTTGCAAATATGAAAGCAACTAATGCTGATAAAATATCTGTAGTATACAATGAAAACAAACCTGAAAGATTAATGATTAAGAATGCAATAAAGAATGGACTTTATTGAAATATGTATAAAATACATAAATCAAACTTCAAAGAATCGATGAAAAGTTCCCACTAACAAAGGCAACATTCTCATCAAGTTCTGTCAATATACTGTAAATCTGGGTCACAATTAGGTTTTAACTATACTTAGGCATTAAACTATAAAGTTATTTTCACATAAACAGTTATTCAAATGCAGTGTGACATTATCAACATATACATAAGAGAAAGTTACAAAAACTATTCTTAAAAACTTAACTCACTGGAAAAATACACAGAAAATATTACTTAACACTAATTCCACTTTGTATCCAAATAAAGCAGCACTTAAGCCTCAGGGAAACTATAAATGATATGACAGTTGTCAAAATGCATTAAAGAAACTAACATCTCACAAAATCAAGTGCTTTAAATATATAGATTTACATATACCTAACTTCATACTCCAGCTCTGCTGCTTCTAGCTCAGCAGACCTTGAGAAAATTACTTACTTTCTCTGAGCATATCTCCTCAACTCTACAATGACAATAATAATTATAACATCTATCTCACAGAGTTGCTTCAAGAGTTAAATGAGATAAAGTTAACCAGGAAACAGCTTGGCCTAGTATTTGATATAGTACTTGATATATAGTAAATGCTCAATGAAAGTTAGCTGTAATTATACCAAAATCCTTAAAAGATTTTAAATGTATGAAACTGCCAATAGATGCATTTTCAAATATTTTTAATTTCTCCTTGTATCTTTGATGTTTATCAATTATAACACTAGATATTTCACTGTACAAATTATATAAAAACACTTACATGACTGTTTTAGCTGTTCATCTGCTTTTTGTGGATAAATTGGATGCCATGTGTAATCAATTGTAAGCATGACACTTGGGACAGTCCAGCATTCAACCCAACCAGCCCTTTGAAGAGTAAAAATAAAGTTTCTAGTCTGGTACTTATTCCTTTGATTGTATACAGACACCAGTTACAGATAATCAAATTTTACTGTCATTCTTTTAAAGAATTAGAAGAGTAATTTCTCCACATAAACTTAGATCAAAATACTTAGATCACTAATATTAAGTACTTACTTTTCTTGAGTAATGTTCCGCCATTTTGGTTTAACTGTTTTCTGGCCACTTTGACATTCAGCAGGAATACCAGTATCGTGAGCCATTTTATTTGGGTGGCAATTCTTTACCAGCATAAATAATGAATATTTACTAGGGTGGCAATCTGGTAGAAACAAATGAAGATCAACATCTTCTCCCTAAAAAATAATTTATAATAATCCAAAGTAACAAAATAGGTACATAAATTTGTTAGGTTACTATTTACAGACAAGCTTAACTATAATAATTAAACAGAAAATAAACATAAATTTGAAATGGCAGGTTTTACACTGAATAATCAGGTAAGTAACTGGAATAAGATCTTACATTGACTGAAACTAAATTCTTCTTAGAAAGTCAAGAAAGGGACTTCCCTGGTGGTGCAGTGGTTAAGAATCCGCCTGTCAATTCAGGGGACATGGGTTGGAGCCCTGGTCCAGGAAGATCCCACATGACACAGAGCAACTAAGCTTGTGTGCCACAACTACTGAGCCTGTGCTCTAGGTCCCGCGTGCCACAACTACGGAGCCTGAGTGCCACAACTACTGAAGCCCGCGCGCCTAGGGCCTGTGTTCCACAATAAGAGAAGCCACCGCAATGAGAGGCCCGTGCACCACAACGAAGAGTAGCCCCTGCTCTCCGCAAGAGAAAGCCCATGCGCAGCAACGAAGACCCAACACAGCCAAAATTAATTAATTAATTAACCTTCTTTAAAAAAGATAATAATAAAAATAAAATCTCTAAGGAAAAAAAGTCAAGAAAAAAATCAGGGAACTAAACAGCACAGTTTCTCGAAAACAGTAAGAAGATTATCTTCCATAGGTTTCCTTGGATATTTCACACGTAACTCAGTAAAAAAAAAATTAAAAATCAGCTAATATTAGCTCAAGTGGAATATGTTCTGTATTTTTTAAAATATGATTGTCTATTTTGATTCTAGTAAGTCTTGGTTCCTCAAGACTTACTAGAATTTAAGAATTGTATCAAAAGATCTTCACTGAGTTTCACTTTTTTTCCTTATAGGTCTCTGAATCTTTGCTCATTTTGATGCTTGGTTTCTTAACAGGAAGGCACAGTGGGGTGGTTAAAAGAGTGGAGCCCTAAACTATACTGCCTGGGCTCGGATTCTAACTTGGCCACTCACTAGCTATATGACAAGTTACATAAACTTGCCTCCTTAGTTTCCTATTCTGTAAATGCAGATAATAACAACAACTACTTCAAGAGGGCTGTTCTGAGAATGATTAAATGAGTTGCTACACATAAAGCACTTGGAGTAGTGTCTGGCACAAAGAAGATGTTAATACTTGCTGGCTGCTCTTATTATTGTTGCTACTTTTTACCTTCATAACCTCCATCAATACTCCAACTACTAATGATTGTATACCTTAAAGTTAGGTGTACCATGAATTGTGAACTCCTAAGAGCTGGCTTTTGGATCATGGGGTTTACTCCTTGAATTCATGGTTAAAATTAAGAATGAAATATAGCTGACCCTTGAACAACACAGGTTTGAACTGCACAGGCCACTTACACATGGATGTTTTTTCAACAGTAAATATTACAGTCCTACACAATCTGTGGTTGGTTGAATCTGCAGATGCTGAACCTCAAATACAGAGGAACCAAGAATGTGGAGGATATAATTTGTGTTGCACACAAATTTATGATGGCAGGGAGGGTCAGCGTCCCTAACCTCCACATTATTCAAGTGTCAACTGTATAGAGAAATGTAAAATCCAGTTCACAGACTAGTATTAGAGTTAGAATAAGTTCTTAAGAGAACATATAGATTAGTCACAGAGGTCAGAAATGAGCTCTAACAAAATAATGCACTCAAGGAATTTTTTTTTTTTTGCCCAGCTTTTTTTTTTTTAATAGAAGTATAGTTGATTTACTATATTCATTTCAGTCATATAACACAATTCAGTGTTTTTATGGATTATATGCTATATCAATACAAAGTTATAAAATATTGACTATATTCCCAGTGCTGTACATTACATCCCTGTGACTTATTTTATAACTGGTAATTTATATCTCTTAATCTCCTTCACCTACTTCACTCCTCCTCCTTCCCCTCCCCCCTCTGGTAACCACTAGTTTGTTTTCTATATCTGGAAGTCCATTTCTGTTTTATCTGTTCATTTTGGTTTTTAGATTCCAAATATAAGTGAAAACATACAGTATTTGCCTTTCTCTGTTTGACTTATTTCACTAAGCATAATACCCCTCCAGGTCATCCACGTCATAAATGGCAAGGTCTCATTCTTTTTTATGGCTGAGTAATACTCCAGTGAGTATATGTATCACATCTTTTTTATCCATTCATCTGTCAGTGGGCACTGAGGTCACTTCCATATCTTGGCTACTGTAAATAATGCTGCTATGAACACTGGGGTACACATATCTTTTCAAGTTACTGCCCAACTTCTTAGGGGAACTTGGGGAACTTAGGGGAAAGGCAGAATATTACAGTTAACTACAAAAAAGAAACAGGCAACTTCAGTGTGCCACTGAAGTTAGTGAACAATGGTGGAAAACCAAAATACTTCAGGGGGCAACAGGATGGGCAGGAGAGAGTAAAGGTAAGTGCTGGGAAATCAAACTTACTAATAAACCTTGTGGAATAAACAATGCATCCAATTATACGTACTCTTAAAGAGAATTTGGTATTACATGTAGCTGGAACAAAGTCCGTAAACGGCAAAGAGAAATCAATGTTTAATGTTTCCCCACAGGCTGCCAGGTACACTGCAAAAAAAAAAAAAGAAAAAGAAATTTGCTTTTCATTTCAAAAAAATTTTAAACAAAAACTGCCTTAAATACACACCTAAACAAAATTAAATTTAATATGCTTAGTGTAATACAAATTCTGAAATAGTTCTCTGAGAGTCTTATAAGACAATGGAAAAAAAGATCAGTTCTAGTATCTATTAAAACTACAAAAATCAGTATCAGTTTTCTTTGTTGGTATTTGTCTTAATGAACAGAATACTAACCTAATTTTTAAAAAGTACTTACCATTTTCCTGTTGTTTAGTGGAACAGTCAATCCAATTGTGCTGATTAGCTGCCCAAATCATTTCAAATTGATGAAACATGATTTTAAAATTCCATGTATATGGAACAAATGAAAAAATGTCTGGAGCATTATCACTTGACCAGTCTTGAATTAAATCTAAAATTATTGAGGTAGGAGACAGAATGTAAAATTAATTGAAATTCAGAAAATAAAATAAAAATATCCTAACACCAAAAAGTTTCCTATTGTTATCTAAAAAGAACTTTTATACAAAAATATTAA
Source organism: Kogia breviceps (assembly GCF_026419965.1). NCBI lineage: Eukaryota > Metazoa > Chordata > Mammalia > Artiodactyla > Physeteridae > Kogia > Kogia breviceps. The sequence goes on along the minus strand of NC_081315.1, from coordinate 128,323,555 downwards.
AAGGTGATTAAGATGTAGCTAAATGATTTGACAGTAAAAATGCTTACTTACTAATCACAGTACCAAATAAGAAAACTTTGATGCATCTCATATACCTATTATGTTTTTAAAGAAACTTCAGAAGATAAAAGAGGAAAAAAAAATTACCTGATATTCTGTTACCAAAATACCTAACATTGTGGATATATCTCATCCTAGTTCTTTTTTCTATGTAGATTTTTACACTATCCTAGATGTACAAGTTATATTACTTTTTACATTGAACTCAAAATTTTGTCATGTTATTTCATACACATTAACAAAAATTTTGTTCATTAAAAAGATTTGCAAAGATTTACTTAACCACTTACTGTACTGGGATATTTAGACTTTCTTCAAATTTTTAAATATATAATGTTATCATGTATATTTTCATGCAAGATATTTTAAATATTCAGGATTATTTTGTCAGGATAGATTTAAAATATGGATTTGCTAGGTCAAAGTTTATGAATTTTTAAAGGCTATTATAAATCACAAAACTGCTTTCCAAGAGTAGTAGATCCATTTATGCTCCTATTAGAAATGTATGGTCAACTATCCATTTCACTGTACCTGCTCCTGCATTATATTTCTTTCTACCTCTCTCCCTTTCTCTATTTTTTTTTTTGGCGGGGGTGCTGGGAGTGGGGGTGATGCAGCTTGATAACTGGTAATGAAAAATGCTCTCTCACTTTAATGTAATTTCTTAATTACAAGTAGGGCTGAACATTATTTGTGTTGTTTTATTCACAAAACAAATACCTACAGAGTGTCTACTGTGTGCCAGACTCTGTTTTAGACTGTGGGAATACGATGTGAACAAAACAAAGACTTGGCCTTAGAATGATAGTCAGTCATCTTTGTTGATTGCTGATTTACTGTATTGCTGATTTGTTGGTTTAAGTGTTGTTTTTTAAAATTGTGTTCATAGTCTAATCATAGTTCATAGTTCTTAGTCTGCTTATCCCTTCGTACCTTCATTTTTTTTTAACCTCAGTAGGCAAAAAGTCTTTATATAAAGATGTTAGCCCTGTTCTATCACAGTGCTTTCCTCTACTTTTCCTCTGGCATTCACATTACTGCATGCATTGTATACTCCCAGCAATGATGTTCTTCAATAAATGGTCTCCTCCTAAAAGGTGTCAAGCTCATCTTTGTATATACTCAGTACATAACACAGTGCTATAAAATCAGAACTTTGTGTATTTGAGAGAGGGAAACAACTACAAGTACCATTGTTATAGCACAAACCCTGACAACCAGACAGTCCTGGGTTTAAATTGTGGCGTTATCATTTTACTAGTTACATAATCTTGAACAAATGACTGAAATGTTATCGGTTTTCTCTTTTACAAAATGGGGACAACTTCACAGACTTATTGTGAGAATTTAGATGATATATGTGAACTTTTAGCACAGAAACTGCCACAAGATAAGCACTCCACAAACAGTAGCACTTAGTATTAAAGATATTCTAAGGAAAATAATAGGCAAAAATAATTAAATATTTAAAGTAGTTTTCTTTGAATTTTAAAGGATATCTTTAAACTGAAAAATATTAGATTCAGTAATGAAATAAGAAGTCAAATATCATATGAACTCATTTAAAATTTAGCTGCAATGTACAGAAACTTGTGCACATATATTCCTCTCTTGATAAAATAGCTAAATAATACATTTGATATCATATTTTAATAACAAGTTAAATTAATCTTACTAAGATGCAGTTTTACTATATCAACGATAAAAGGCATATGGCTATTAACCTGTTCTAAGACTAGAGAATGGAAATTTCCACTTAACAATTTTACTTTAAATATATTTTTATTTCATTTAACAAGCAATCACAGTAGCTCATCATACCTTATAGTATCTACGCCTACTTCTAAAATTTTACTTCTACATACCGCCCTACCTAACTAACCTGACTGCATCCCTACTACCTAACTTTATTCTTAAACACAGCGTTCAGCACTTAAGAGATGCCCAAAAGTCATCTCTGGGATTAGCCAACTACGCAATACAAATTCACCATTCATGAAGTTGATTTTCACACTTTTCTTCCTCATAAACATTTTTGGTTCTGCACTTTTACTCAAACTATTCATCCCTTCTAAAATGAACACACTCTTTGGTAACCTCTTTGTTGCAGGAAAACTCTAACCATCTTTAACAACAGCATGACACTACAGAGACAGTACAGAGTCTACTACAGTCAAAAAATTGTTCTTCCACTTACTAGCGTCGTAAGTCTGCCCAAGTCATTGAATGTTTCTTCAACTTCCTCACTGTTCACTCAAGGATAACAATAACAGCTATCCCTTTTCAGAGTTGTTGTGAAGATGATACCAATGAACATGCTTTGGAATGTTTTATGAAAACATACTATGCAAATTTTAGTTAACATTACTGAGTTCATTTACAAAGACCATTTCCGATCTTAATGTCCTCCCTTACTTTCTCTAATTATCTTCAGATCGTATTGATTTCCTCTGTATCCACGTCTTACATGCATTTGTTAGCTTTGAAATTCATGCCTGCACTCAACATGTGTGTGTGTGTATATACTGTTATGTATTGTTTTATTTGTCTAAGTCTAGTACTACACATGCCAATATACTGGAGACTGATAAATAAATTCCCATAAGTGATATCCCTATAAGTTCTCTCTGAGTTGAGATCATGGCTTATATTTGTTTTGAATCATTATTAATAAGTGACTCTCAACTTATACTGGTTGCATTTATCTACTTCACACTACTACTTAAAAGACTGAGCTATAATTGCTAGTAAAATAAACACATTCAAATAATCTACTAATCATCTAAGGAAACCAACATAATTTTATAGTTTTTAGCCAATTTCTATTTTAATGTCTTACTAGTTTTTTTAATATCTTATCTAAACATCAGTATAGTCTGCAATAGTGTTTCCCTACCAGCTTATACAATATCTTTACTGACAAATATGAAAAATTATGGTAAGAAAATATTTTTACTAGGAACCTCAAAAACTACTTCCAATATGTATTTCTCCTTAAAACAAAAGCTGCTCTTATTACCAGATGGTCTTACCAAATAAATTTATTTATTTGGAAGCACTTTCTTGATGACGGCCTTAATCATTTAGATAACAAAATTTTAAAAGTTGTGAAGTTGGTAATCTAAATGTTAGTCCGGGAAAAAACTCATCTACAACTCACTTTATAATTAAGTTGATAGGCCAAAACCCTACAAAATGTCCATCACCTGGTACTGGGGCTTTGCAATACCATTATATTGTCTTCTTCTCCCATTATCAGAGTAAACCTAAGTCAATTTCATTATTGCCTGTAAAGACTTCACTTTTGCCTTTGTTTTACATCTTTCATTCCTGAGGCTCTATATTGTATTTATCATGAAGAGATCTCTGTCCCACATTGAAATCTCTTAAGAACAATTTTATCCCACTAATAACTGGCATGAGAATGGCTCTTGAGGCATATTAGGTATTCCCTCACACCAAACAGATAATTTATTTTCTGCAAAAATCTGTCAACAGAGAAATGTAAAACTGAGAAAAGAGAAAAGTAATTCAAACACTATGACCAGGTATGTTCTCTCCAAGGCTAAATTAATATCACTCTCTGATAGTATCTTTTTTAAAGAATAAATAAGTTTTTGAAGGACTCTAGAAAGATTTCAGAAGTAATATATCTAAATGTTATAGCTGTTAAATCTGGGAGATGAGAACTTAAGTTTTGTACCTTTCTATATTTTTTAAATTTCTCCAAATAAATTTTAGAAAAAAATAACTAAAAAAGTGAAGTTAAATAGGTATAAGCATAAAGATTAGACTTAGAGAAAGAAAACAATTTAAGAAAAAAACACAACTGTAATTTAGGAAATGTGTACTTGTTTAACTAATACAATATTCAGTCTAAATGTAAGTGCTACTACAAAATAAAGTTTAAATTTTGAGAAATTTATACTTCTACTCCAAGTATTCTTAGCACTGCTAAAGTCTGAGATTGTGAAATTCTGGAGGAAAAACAATGTGAAGTATTGAATGCTTGAAATACTGGGTTTTTTCTTTAAGTTTAAATAAATTAAATAATTTATAATTTTAAAAGTCTAAAAAGAAAGAAAGAAACTGGAATCTATTTTAAAAGATTAGCAAAGTTAAAAATGATAAAATCTTAAGTGAGAAGGAAAAGACTATGCAAAGAAGCTATCTATATAAAGACAGATTCTTGAACCAGACTATTTGGGTTGGAATCCTAGCCTGACTTCATCGTGTAACCCTGTACAAATTGCTTAACCACTCTGTAACTCACTGCCTTCATCTGTAAAATAAGGATAATGATAATAAAATTGACCTCAGAGAATTATTATGAGGATTTAATGATTTAATACGTGAAACTGCTTAGAACAGACACAGACACTAATACACACTGTAAGTTTTAGCTATTATTTTTTTTCATAAATCTGAATTAAGTAGTACTTATTCAATATTCAGCTTCACTGACAAAAATCTAACTTGCCAGGGACTCTGTCAAAGTTTCTACTACTGGGACCTTGACTTGAGCCTTGGAGAAGAATTATACAACTGCAAAAATACAGAATCCTCCTATCTAATCCCCACGATAAGGCTCCTGATCAAAGCAAAAAACAAATATCGAAGACTAATGATTGAACATATTATAGTAATGGCATTATTATAAAAGGCCAAAACTCTAGCAATAGCAAAATTAGGTTAGAAATTGTTATCCCTATTTCACAGATAAGGAAACCGAAGCTTAAACAATTAGGAAACTTGGCCAACATCATATTGCTAGTAAGTAATGTCAGGACAGGGGAACCTGTGAATATCTTAATCACCGCTATACCCACAAATATTAGTACTCAGCACAGAATGCCTGTAAATGATTGGTGGGTGGATGGACGAACAGATAATTGCAGCAATCAGTCAAGCAAATATTAGGAGTTCTGGGGTAGCCACTGATCCTAGAAAAGCAGACCAACTCTGGCTAAACTTCTTACAGAAAGGCTCAAAAAATGCTTATTTTTATGTAGCAATATTTATGTCATTCAGAGACTAAGACCACATGTTCCCATAATCATAAAATAATGAGTAGCTATCATAATACGCTGCAAGAAATAAAAGAATTTTTTCCACCTAATGACAGCATCAACTCAATTATACATGCCAACAGAAAGGAGTTAAGTAGGGACTCCAAATACAAAAATAACATATTTGACTATTTGAATATACTATCTGTGGATTACTAACTAAAACAAAATAATAAAGCCACGATGATGCCTAATTCAGGAAGAGAAAGAAACTGATTCATCTCCCCCAACTTATCCCCCACTAGACTGACACAAAAATGAATTCTTGCACTTCCTCCTAAGCTCAATTTGGGGTTCATATTTTCCTCGTTTGGGTTAGAAGACAGCACAGAACATGTATATTTCAGTTTTTCCTTTGATAAACTTGGCTCCAAAAGAAGTGTAAAAGAAAGTATGAACTGTGTCATCAAGTCCCTATGTTGAATCTAAAAGCAAAACTTATTGACTATAAACAAGTTCACTATGATAAATCTCAAATCTCATTGTATTTATACTTATTAGAAAATTACCTGTGAAGAAATTCTTCTGTGCAAAGATGAAGTGGTAGGTGGCCTTATAAACCTCTAATTCACACTGCCATGTCTGTGGCATGTTCCATATTCGGGGGTAGCTGGCATTGATGTGAAACTGCAAACCAAATGTTAAGTTAAAATGTGAGAGGTTAAAATATGACATTGTGTGACAGCATTAGAAATGAACTCGCACAAACTGGCAAGTAATTAAAACTTATTTTCCGGGGCTTCCCTGGTGGCACAGTGGTTGAGAATCTGCCTGCCAATGCAGGGGACACGGGTTCGAGCCCTGGTCTGGGAGGATCCCACATGCCGTGGAACAACTAGGCCCGTGAGCCACAATAACTGAGCCTGCGCGTCTGGAGCCTGTGCTCCGCAACAAGAGGCCGCGATAGTGAGAGGCCCACGCACCGCGATGAAGAATGGCCCCCGCTTGCCACAACTAGAGAAAACCCTCGCACAGAAACGAAAACCCAACACAGCCATAAATAAATAATAAATTAATGAATTTAAAAAAAAAAAAAAAACTTATTTTCCTACTGAGCCAAACAGAATGTCCCTTAGAGATTTTAATATTGCTGTGGCTAAAGGTCAGTATCCATGGTTACATCCAGCTCCTTGAAATACTAAGCCATGATGTGGCCAGAAAACTTTAAGAACAAATCAGGTTACAGTTTTGATACTGTAGCTAAACAAACAGAGTAACAGCCAACTTCACTAACTCTTCTTTAAACCTAATACGTTAAGTGAGAGGCTCAGGGTCAGGCAGAGTAGAATGCAATGCATACTGTCACACAGAAGTTTGGCCACCAGTGCCTCCTCGGTTCTCATTTAACAGCACAGTAGTTATAAATCTGACATGATGCTTTGTGGTATATTCCACCTGCCAAAGCTTGGCAATTCTGCAAATGCAAGAGCTGCCTGGCCAGGAATACCATTATTGCACAGCACCATTTATCAGCAATAGCTCAGGAGTTCATTAAAATGCTGAATATTCACATTTATAGTATTCATTATATTCTTGGTAATTGCAAAATTTTCTTCTTAATTTACATATATCATATATAAATATGCTTGTTTAGACAAGCAATTAAGGACCTAATGACATCATCTAATATAAAAGAATCCTCTCTAAATATCAGCCATTCTACGCAGTGACTTTTGTTATTATTGGTGTTATTGTCACCCCTGAGAAAAAATAATAATCTGCTTGATTAATGAGTTCCTGACCTGCAGTTTTCAATCATGAGCATTTCCATATTTACTCTGTTTCTAATACGGAGCAATTCAGGGTATCAGTAAGATTTTTTTCCTTTTACCTTATTCATCAAGTAAAAAAGGACAATGAACTATTAAGCCCTGAGAATCTGATGGGGCCAGAAAACACAGAGTAAAAAATTATCTTACTTACAGCATAGGAGAGAGCTAGTCTAGCATACAATGAAGTTTAAAAACAATACACTGAGAACTTTTCGCATTTTTAAAGGCCAAAAACGCATGTAGTGTTGCCTTATATTCATTTCCCCCAAAAGAAGAGCAACAGAGAGATGCCAAAGGGAGTCCACGGCACTGGGAATCTATACCTCTTCCCAAAAGCATGGTCAAGAGCATCTGGTCATTCTTGAATGAGAAGACTGATCATTTGATGACCTCCTGGCCATTAAAATTTTATATTAAAAAATTAAAACCAAATTTGTATTTTGTGGATGTAGGCATATCATCATATACTCTAGACTTACTGCTAACATTTCTGCTTCTAAAAGAGTCCGGTATTGCATGCTGGTAGTGGCATCAACATGTAAGAGTTGTCCTTTAATTGCAGGGGTGTAACCTAAAATAAGTGAAAACATAAAAATTAAGAACCTAAAGAAATATATACATATAATTAAAAATTTTAGACTGGAAACAAATTCCCCCACCACCCAAAGAAGGAATTCCTGAAAAATGGTAATCAGACACTATTTAAATACACCCCCAATAATGTGGAGTATACTATCTAATAGGTAACCTTTCTCATTTCGGACAGCTCTGATGGAAGAGTTCCATCTTCATATAAGGTCTATCCTGACTCTGCTTTCCAGTGCAAAACTACAAGTCTATTTTCCAAATGATAGTGTGCAAATATTTAAGACTGCTCCCATGTCTTTTTTTTTTACTGACTCAAGGGTACATATTCTCATCATTTTCAACTATCCCTTATGTAGTGACAGTTTTTTTTTCTTTTTTTTTGGAAATTAAAACACCAGCTTTATTATAGAGGTATTGAAAACATGGCTTTGAATATCCCAATAAGAAAATCTTGGAGTTAGTCATAGCTACAGATAGGCAATGCTAGAAATCCAAATCTACTCCACCACCCAGGACAGACCCTTTCACTAAATGTCTTCAAAGAGCCTGAAATCTGTCTGTAGAAAAGGCAGTATAAAAAAAAAAAAAAAAAGGGAATAGGCTGGATCTAATATATCATATCCTTGTTCAAAATCCACCCATCAGGGCAAGAATAGGTAGGAGAGAAGTCAGGAGACTGCACAAATAAATTATTGAAAAAAATGTGTAATGACAGTCGCTAAACAAAAAACTATTCCTTACATAGTGACAGTTATCAAACAACACAGCCCCATTCTGAATAAAAGCAGAAAGGTTCAGAGTATTACACTTCTTTTCTTGATGGACTGCCCTTCTATGAACACTAACACTATGAACATTCTTATATGGCTAATTCAACATGCATCCTGCTCTGGGCATTCTTTTTTCCCCAAACACCTGAATCTCTGGGACCAGTTTTTAAATGTTGTCTAATTACATTTTGTTATTGTCTAAGAACTAAGTCTATTTTTCCCTTTGAAGACAGTCATCTTAAAAGCCACCTAACCTTTACCAAGAACTTGACTGGGTTTTCCTTAGACACTTAACTCACTCAGTTCAACAGTCAGTGTGCTGTGGCACTTCCCATGAATTCATAATAGGTAGATGCTCAAGATATTGATGCTTCAGTCCTCAGATGGTCCCTTTACCCCAGTGCACCAATAAATGTAGCCCCCCAAAATCTGTACAAATATTATTTCCTATATGCATCATCAGTTTAAAAAGGCAGAGGGGCTTCCCTGGTGACGCAGTGGTTTAGAATCTGCCTGCCAATGCAGGGGACACGGGTTCAAGCCCTGGTCCAGGAGGATCCCACATACCGCGGAGCAACTAAGCTCGTGCACCACAAATGCTGAGCCTGCGCTATAGAGCCCGCGAGCCACAAATGCTGAGCCCACGTGCTACAACTACTGAAGCCCATGCACCTAGAGCCTGTGCTCCGCAACGAGAAGCCCCCACTCGCCACAACTAGAAAAAGCCCATGCGCAGCAACGAAGACCCAACGCAGCCAAAGATAAATAAACAAATCAAAAAAAAAAAAAAAAAGGCAGAAGCCCTCCCTTAACTGAACCATTCTCAATTCTGTGCAACCCTCAACAGCCTCTTCCCCTACAGAATCAGAGGTCCTATATATCAGTAATTAAGGCTATCCTGAAAGATGCTTCTTTCCAACTGACTACTCTGAATCCTAGAGAATCTCAAGCATCTGCTTCAAGACTTAGGTTATTCTTTTAAAAGTAACTAAGATAAGGTTTTAGTTCTTCAGTGTAATACCCCTAAAGTTACAGGGAAAAGATATACTATCTCATTCTAGGTCACTTTTTCAATTAATTATCTAAGCAGGCCAGGCAGACTCAACTGCTACCTTTTTATGCAAGCTAATAAATCTAGTCAACACCTTTGCCTGTTTTCTTCTTATCGTAGCAACAAAATGAGTGACAGAAACAAGAAAAGAGAGCCAAGAAATACATCAAAATTATTCTAATTATACTTAGCAACAGTAACACTGCTATTCAGTAATTTAAAAACATTGGTGAGGGCTTCCCTGGTGGCGCAGTGGTTGAGAATCCGCCTGCCGATGCAGGGGTCACGGGTTCGTGCCCTGGTCCGGGAAGATCCCACATGCTGCGGAGCAACTAAGCCCGTGAGCCATGGCCGCTAGGCCTGCGCATCCGGAGCCTGTGCTCCGCAACGGGAGAGGCCACAGCAGTGAGAGGCCCGCATACCGCAAAAAAAAAAAAAAAAAAAAAAAAAAAAAAAAAAAAAAAAAAAAAAAAAAAAAAAAAAAAATAAAAACATTGGTGAGTTGCTACTCTCCATACTCTCAAGAAAGTGAAGAAATAAAGCAAAATTTCATTTCAACTGGTCTCAATTACAAATGTAATAAGAGGATGGGAAGAACAAGGAGAAATGAGGGAGACTATATAGTATTTTGATAAATTTAACAATAAAGTATTTAATCATGTTACTGATTAACCTGTATCAGAGCCCAAATTTCAAATTCATAATGAACTAAGATTATTTTAGCTCAGATAAAACTACAGCTAATCAGGGCATGATTTAATATTTTAAATATGAAATATTCTGCTTTCTTAAAGTTATGCTATTCAAAGTACCCAGGTTACTTCCTGACAAAAATCTACTAACAATATAACCTAAAACAAAGCCTATTAGTCATTCAATCTATTTCTGCCCATGGACCACATGCCAGGTCCTGGGCTTGGCACAGGTATACACCAGTGAAAAGAAATACGTAGCACCAGCCTTCACAGAGCAACAGACTAACAGGAAAAACATACACTAAGCAAACTACGCACAAACTTACAAAAGAAGTGTAAGGTATAATGAAAGCACAGAATAATAAGACCTAGCTTGATTAAAACACTTTTCCCTTCTCTCCAAGTGCATGAATAATATAGTATTTACTAACGACAGGCACATCAAAATATAATAAAAAGCTGAAAAAGAAAACCCCATTAATTTTAGTCTAACTGGATTAGCAATTGTTTATATATTAATTATTCCCCTACTAAACACTTAAAACAGAAAAACACTCATTGTAGCTTACCATTTTCCTCGACTGTCATTGGAATATTAATTTCTAAATATGAGCCAGCTCCGACATTTACATGTACAGCATTTGTTTCCTACCAAAAGCAAAAAATAATTCATGAGACATTTATTATACTTACACTCCCATCTTTACTTTTCAGTTGTTATCAAAGACAAAATTTAATCATCAATAATATTAAATAGGTATTAAAAGTTCCTAAGAGCAAAAGTTCAAATTTATACCAAAAATATACTAAAACAGTTTGGCCTGATTTAAAGGAGAAAATGAATCAGACTATAGTATAAAGGTCTATTATTATTAGTTAACTTCTTTCTACTATTTGGCACTTAATGAAAGTAACATACACACAATTACTGGGGGTGGGGGTCAGGGAAGCTCATAGAAATGAATCTGAGTATAGGACTAGTCATCAGAAAGATACTCTGGAAAATAATGTTCAAATTTGACACATAATTTTCTACTATATTATTTCAATAATTACCCTATTTTTGGTAAACAGCAAGTCAATTGTAGCATCTGCAATGATATTCATTCGTAGTTCAAAAGCAAGGATCTGTCTTGGTCTCTCAGGCTGTGCAATTTCAGAGACTTTCAGAACTTGATAATCAGGAGGGAAGAAGAACTTCCATAAACAATCTCTAAATAAGGAGGAAGAAAGACATATAATGACAAGTTATTCAAATAAAATTACCTCTGATAAGAGACAAAATCAGTATTATAACTTTCTATTACCACTGCTATCTTATTTAACAATTAGACAAAAAATTGAAAAAAAAAATTATAAGTCACAAAATAACACCTACCATGATTTCCTTTCAATAAAATGAAAGACTGTTTTCTCCAATGTTTTATACTTCCAGAGATCAATGAGCTTTGAGCACTTAATATACTACTATCAAATAAGACATAGGTAAGACCAAATTTGCACTATTCAAATATACTGTGAAAAATTAAAGACTTTCTACAGGTATATCAATTGTGGTGCAAATGGCAAAGAAAGAGCTGAAGGGGGATGGTTTAATTAGAATCATTCCACTCTGGACAATTACTACTTAACCTTTCTGAGGACACTCGCCTGCTTCCTCACCTGTAAAAGAGGATTATCATAACCAGTCTCAGAGAATAGATCCAATAATTAAATGACAACATATATGAAAAAGACTTGGCAGTACATGGCACATGAAGAAAGTGTATTTCTATTATTTTCATAATCACTATTAATCAATGTTATAACAATAAGAGTCTAAAGAGCAAGAGATTTCTAAAAAGAAGGAAGTGTTTGGAGGCTAGGACTCTAATGTATTTGCCTCCCCATATCATTTGACAAACATGAAAGAAACCAAGAAACTTTCAATTCATAGTCTTCTATATAATTAAAAATTAGCATGTTACTCATACATTCAGAAAAATATCAGTTTCTGACTTTTAAATAGGAAGAGCTGAGGAAGGAGTCATCAGTAACAGGAAATGCTGCTTGGAATAAACTGACTGGGAAAAATCAGATCAACAGAACAAAATTTGCAAACTGATCCATTATAGACATGAAAAGAAAATTAAGTCTGTAAATGTTTTGGCTAAGACACAAATATATAAAACTAAGCTTTCAAGACAAAGAATCCATCTGATCATGAGGTGATCATGGACTATAAAATGGGTAGCAGGATATAATGAAAAAAGCAGTGGACTTTAAGGGTTGGTCTGAATCTTGGCTCTAGATGCTATAGCTTTACTATCTTGCCCAAATCACTGAACTTCTGTGTCTCTATTTTCTCACAGGTATAATCAGATCACCATACCTGTCCTTGTGTCTCTCACTGTTATGAAGATCAAGTGTGAAAATATAAATGAAAGCACTTAAGGGAAAGCAATAAAAGGCCAGACAATATCAGGAATATTTGCATTATTATAGTTATCATTAAGGAGTTAAGTACGAATTTATAAAGTTTATATTTCAACTCTGTCATGAAAACTCTTAAAAAGAAAAGCTGAGTGTCTCAAAGATTCAGACACAAGAGGGAGGGGATATGGGGATGTATGTATATGTATAGCTGATTCACTTTGTTATACAACAGAAACCAACACACCACTGTAAAGCAATTATACTCCAATAAAGATGGTAAAAAAAAAAAAAAAAAAGAAAATCATGTAAAGATAATAGAACTGACATTAAAATCTATAAGCTAAATAAAGTCATGCTACATCAGAGATCAAAAACTCACAATGCTGAGTGAACTACCCAATAATAAAACAGTTGAGATATCTTTCTATATCTCTTACACTAATATGTAGATACTTTAAAAAATGACCTAATTAACATTTCTGATAACAGTTCATATTTGTTTAGAAACTCAGTATGGGGAAGGAGAAAAGGAAATGGGCTACAAGAGAGGAAATGCACAATTTGCATATATAAGGGAGGAGATAAATACTATTATTACTCACACAAGGAAACTAAACCCATGTGATAAATTTCTTTCTTTCTTCTTTCTTTTTAATAAATCTGAATGGTTTTGTTAAGTCCAGGTTAAAAAATGTATTGCTGTTCTCTCCTAGCAGTGGCAGGACCTACTCAGGGAGTTGGTAAAGCAAAGTTCTCTTTCATGTTATCTTCAGTATCATGAAGATCACCCAAGGAGTGAATAAGACTATGTATTAAAAGAATTTTAGCTAGGATTTTCATGTAAATATAGCCTAATACTTGTCTTAGTGCAATACAATTAAATATAGTTTAAGAAGAATCACACTTTATTCAAATTCTAAAATGCAAAAATATTCTGTGTCTGTGTTAAAGCACTGCTTTAATTTTTTCCTTTCAAATATAGCCAAGTGTAACTGTTACTTAAGGGAATGTAAAACCCCTCATTTTCAACTACTCCACAGTAAATACAGCATGGTTTAATGTATGAAAAATTTTATTATAAAAGGAAAATTTTAATCCAGTAATTTAAAAAATATTTGTTTTCTAACCTGAAATTTTAATCTATGTTTACCTTCGGGTCTAATAATCTAACCCAGAACTTAATGAAGTACTGTATTAGCATACTCCAAGTATTCAAATAACACACTTATACATTTACCATACAACTATTATTTAAGGAGCTACTTAATGAAGCAGGTATTTCTATATGCTAGAGATACCAAGGTTAACAGAATGTAGTAAAGTATATAGTTCTTCTAACAATGCTAGGTAGAAAGCACTTTTTTTTTGTTTTTTGGCTGCGTTGGGTCTTCGTTGCTGCGCCCAGGCTTAGAAAGAACTTTTTAAAACAATTAAGTATAGTTTGCAAGGCAGAAATAGAGACACAGATGTAGAGAACAAACGTATGGACACCAAGGGGGGAGGCGGCGGGGGTGGTTTGTGGTGCTGGGATTGACATATAGGCCCTAATATGTATAAAATAGATAACCAATAAGAACCTGCTGTATAAAAACATAAAATAAAATAAAATTCAAAAAATAAAACAATAAAACAATTAAGTATAAAAAGAGTCAGTATATCAAGTGAGTATCAGCACTCTTAGTAGTCCATCAGTGGCCCAGTAATATCTGCCTCAGTGACTGATTAAGCTTGTATTTCTCCATTCAAGCTAGTTTATGAAAGACTAAACTAGCTTTAAACAATGTATATTTACATAAAAATTCAGATGTTCCCTCATAAATAGTAGTACATGTCCCCTCCTTTGTTTAAAATTCTTCAATAAGTAGGTAGATGTTCATAATATATTAAAAATAGAAAATTACTTCAAAATTAATAGAATAACTAAGAAATAAAAAACCCTTTTTTACCTTTCAGGCACTCCCTATTACCTCCAGTATAAAATCTATATATTTCTTAACTACCTACAAATCTCTTTAACAACCTATAGAACTTACTAAGACAATTCTCCACTGCCATCATGCATTGGCAGAACTCCTCCCTTGCCTTGATTATTTACCCTTCCCTTCCTTCCCTGGCTAATTCTTACTTACGTTTCAAAACTCAACTCACATATTACCTCAACCAAAAAGCATTCCCCAGTTCTCTCCTCTTCAGTATGAGTTATGAACCTGTCATGGGCCAAATTGTGTCCCCCTAAAATTCATATGTCCTAATCCTCAGTACCTCATAATTTGGCCATAGTTAGAGACAGGGTCTTTAGAGAAGTAATTAAGTTAAAATGAGGTCAGTAGGGTGGGCCCTAATCCAATATGACTGGTATTCTTGCAAGAAGAGGAAATTTGGACACAGAGACCTACAAAACACACAAGAGAGAAGACCATGTGAAGATACGGGGAGAAGATGACCATCTACAAGCCAAGGAGGGAGGCTTTGAACACAGCCTTCCCTCCCGGCCCTCAGAAGGAACCTTGATCTCAGAATTCTAACCTCAAGAACGTGAGAAATTTCTGCTGTTTAAGCCACACAGTCTGCGGTACTTTGTTGTGGCAGCCTCAGCAAACTAATACGGTACCTCTCTAAATTCTTCATCAAGACTTTTTACATAACTCTAATGCAGCACTTAATAAAACTCTTTTGTTTATTTTTTCTGAAACTGAACTATGTATGTCTTTTAGCTCTGAATCTCCATAGTCCCAACAATCTCTGGCATATTTGGTGATTAAATACAAAAGAAAAAACCAAGGAACCAACAAATATCCTGCTCATTCACCATTTTTCTAATGAATTAGCTCCTCCTTTAGAGCAAACTTGCTTGTGCCAATTTCTCGACAAATTATTTGGATTAAAATGTTTAGTGATATCTTACCCTGCCATAACAAAATAGCTTATAAAAATAGTGATACTCAGCTAGTTTTTAATAAAAATTATAGTATTATAATTTTTGACTTAGAAATATAATTGAATCAAGTACCTCTGCCTATCAGCCCATGGCCCATAGTTGAAATCTGTTCCTTTACCACAAACTATATCCAGTCCCCAACAGGGAGGCAAATCTTGTAGTTTGCAATCCTCACTGCTCATTTCTCCTTCAATAGTTTCTTCTGTTTCTTCTGGAACAAGTCCTATATTGCAAAATATACAATATGAAGATAGTTACTTAAAATAACCATTAAAAGGCTTCCTTAGATCAACATTTCTAAAAATTTTTTGATCTCAGGAACCCTTTACACTCTATATTGAGGACCCCAAAGTGGGATTTTTTTTTTGTATTGTATCTATCAAAATTTACTATATTCAAAATTTGAATTGAGCAATATTTTAAAATTTTATTTTTAAAATAAACTCATTACATGTTGACATAACAAAATGTCTAATAAGATTTAATGAAAACATGATGTGAAAAATAACTACATTTTAATGAAAACAAATAAAATTTTATTTCATTTTTAATGAAAATATTTTTAATCAAAATAAGCATATTTTCTAAAACTAATTTATTGAGAAGTATTAGCATCATTTTTATTTTGGCAAATTTCTTAAATATACAGCTTAATAGAAAACAAGTGAATTCTCACAGCTGTTTCTACACTTAATCTATTGAAGTGTAGAAACACTATAGCCTCATACAAATAGGTAGACAGAAAAGGGAGGAGTATTTTAATAGCTTTTTCAGATAATTTTGGATATTCTTTGACACTAGACCAAAATTCAACAAGTGGTAATTTCTTAAAGATTACTTGCAGTGTGGAATCTGAAACCATATCGCTGAACTTCTCATACTCTGACACGTTAAAATTTACTGATCTCTCTTACACTCTGAATAAATCTTTTACGGACATCATGAATTGGTCATTTGGAAAATATTGGTTCACTGAGACATGCATATTTTTCCGAAATAGACAAATTTCATTATTAAACATTTTAAAAGTCATATTGTTAATATCACTGGTAGTCTCATCAGAAAAGTCATCAAACTCACAGTGGCAGACCTAAATTTTCCAAAATTCTAACTTTCACATGAAAGCTCAAAACCATAGTTTGTCCCTAGTTGTTCTTTCAAGCACAACTGGTATTCCATGAAAAGAGCAAACAGTTCAGCTTGGAACTCAATCACAGAGTGCTTTTCCTCGAAACAACAGTGTACTTTGGTATGGGGCAGAAGTGTATTATGTGTTCTTATCATTTTATTAAATGAATATTAAAAAGTTCACTGAAGGGTCAAGATCTGATAAAAGTAATTTTTACTGCTAAATCAAAGACACTGTAAAGTGCACTGGCATTTGTTTTATTGTGACTGCGTGGCAGTGAAAAAGACAGGGATTACTAGTCTAGTTTGGAATCACTGCCTTGGTTCATGCTAAAGCACCAGAAGTTTTGCCCCCTGTAACTTTTACACCATCAATACAACATGGTACCAAAACAAAAGGCAAATAATATCCTAATTTTGAACATACTTTGAACTAATAAACCTCCTGAAAGGTATGAAAAACAAGAATTAGGAAAAAATGACTAAAAATCCAATAGTTAGCTTATTTATAAAACTGAGGCCACCTGTGAAGCATGGTAACTAGCTGGACTTCAATCCTTAAACTTTAAGCCTCAAATCCAACTTACTGTGATTTTTTTCCCCTAAGCCAGCATGAACTACCTTAACTATCATCACATTCTCTAACGGTTTTCACTCCTGGTCATTTGTATTCACGATTTTTGAAGTATACTTGCAAAAATGGAATTTGAACGAAAGATTACTATATTGTTCTCTTTTGATCTGAAATACTAAAGTGATATTCAACTTTTGACAAGTGACACATATATTTTTTAGGTAGGCATTCTCACATCCACATTTACCATTATTAATGCTAATTTATATCCTAAGCAAGGATACTTAAAATATTATTCGATATCAGCATTTCATAGAAGAAAAAACTGTAGCTATGAAACATATTTTCAAAAAATAATACCTGGCTCATCCATGTAATAGTAGATGTCAACATCATTCGACTGCATCACCACAAAACCTTCTCCCATTAATCTTGGTGGTCTATACAAAGGAAGGTGCAAGGCAAACTAAGTACATCTCCAGAATATAAAATGTTCAGCATTCTAATTAACGATGGTAATGGGTGAAAACAAAAAAGAAAACTAAAAAGCAATCAAGTATAGAAACTTGAAAAGGGAAAACATCTTTCACATATACAATAAATTGTTCCATAATTGTTTTCTATATTAGACTATATAAAAAATTGGCACTGAAAAATTTTTGACCAGTAAAATCAGTTAAAGAAAGACAAAAAAATCTGTTCTGCATTTTTCATTTTAAGTTTTGAATGAGAGAAATCCATTTAAAACAAAGTTTAATTAAATACAATGGAAGAACAATGTTCTTTGGAATATAATAATCATATTCTGCATTTGCAACAATAAATTTAAAATTAGACTTCAAATTCAACCACTTTATATTAATAACACTATAAAACTGATTAAAAATATCATCTTATATATTGTAAAATAAAGCATAACCTTTCAGAAACATTATATTAAGAAAATGTGGTCATTTTTAACAACTTTATATTACCTATTTCCAAGAATATTTAGTTGATCAACTTGAAATAAACTTAAAGCAAACATCTTGAACACAAATTCTGGAATGAATGTTTCTGTACCATCAATTAACTTCCCTCTTTACTTGCTTTGATTTAACAACTTTTGTCTTTGTCATACACCACAATATCTTCCTTCCATATCAAAATTAACCTCTCAATCATCAGATAATATAACACATACAAATTCACAATCTTCTAAATATGTATTAAATCACAAAGGTTAGGGTCTAATCTCATTATATAATCTCCAACTTACTTCTGAAGAGTGAAAAACACAATTTTAAATCTTTTTATACAAATAGCAGGACACTTTTTCATTTTACTCTGTAGTAATTTTCACAAAAACCCAGATTTATTTTTTTCAGTATTATAACTTGCACCCATAAATACAGAATTTTGTGCATAGCTTATTCCAAGATGCTTAGCAATTCAGTGATCCTGAAGAGTGTGAAACCAGGTAGACCCAGAGCCTCCCAGGTACTCAATCTGGGAAAATGACTGTGTCATTCTAGCCAATCTCTAGAAAATGTAATAGCAAGCTAGCCAAAAGTTGGAACTAAAAAGAAACAATCATGTTTCTCATAACCTCAAACTTTATATTGCCTACACACAAAGACAAAAGCTAAGACAGTGGAAACTCATCAAATGAATACTTAAATTACACAAATTTAACCATAGACTCCTTAACAAAAAAGAATAGTGATTGAGAATAACAGATTTCAAGAGCCCTTACCCCACTCATGAACATGTGGCCTGGGAGTCAGACGCTAGTCATGTGTCTGTTACCTGAGGGTCCCAGTCCTCTGGAATGGAAGCATCCCACCACAAGGAGGGTGACTCTAGTGTGCATCATTATTACCATGTGTAATTACCACAAGGAGCTACTTCACTGAAGGAAAACAAGGAGCTACTTCACTGAAGGAAAACAAGGAGCTACTTCACTGAAGGAAAGCAAATCTGGAGAGCTAGGTGGAAAACTGACTGGGACTTAAATGTCAACTGAATTCCAAAACTGTCTTAACTTCATCAGTTTTCCAAGAGTAATTCTGATTCAATTTTCAACTTTTCATTAACTCAAATGATCCTCTACTATAATGAATTTGTTGAATTTACTATTTATCCATCCCTTCTGAAAATAAAAACCTACCTGTAATGTGTATTTTCTAACATACAAACATCAGGGCTCAATTGCCCAAAATAAATTTCCCAAATACACTGAGAAAAGGATAGAAAAATTATAAGCTTATAAACAGTGCCTGACATATATTAAATGGCAATAAATAGTAACTATTACAATTAAAAAACAAGAAAAATCGCTTATAGAAAAATATTTAAAATAGGAGTTTACCAGTGGATAAACTCCATTTATCTTATAAAGCAGGAATACTCTCAGTTGATTTAATAGAGAAATATACGTAATTATTGCCCAACTTATAGCAAAGAAATTAAAAGGATACTAAAGATTCTAAATGATAAGCTACAATAGGCATAAAGAAGTTATTTGTTATTTTTATGACTTTCTTACTCATCATTTTGAAGACCAACATATCTTGGACTAGGAACAAGCATGACTCGAACATTTTCCAGCTTTCCCTTCACAATATGCATGAACTGGTCAAGATGACTGGAAGGTGGTTTTGTAGTATAGGTTAAGAAAGCATCATCAAAGTTGATGCACAGAGTTTGAGGTTGGTAATGATTTCCAAAGGCCAAGCGTCCCTAAAAAAATATATATAAGAGATATTATGCCATACTATTTAGGCCATATTTTTTTTTCTCAGCTGACCTAATAACAAGCATTTTCAAGCAACTACTAAATGATTCCACTTTAGCACGATATACTGTTTAAATTGCTCCACTGATCAATTTAGACTAGTGTTTAAAGAAATTTGAGCACTTATGAATAAATAAATAGCCTTTAAGGTCTATACATTTGTGCTAAAATGGTATTGGTGTTGAAATAATTCTTTCACTTTATCAAGAATGTACCCCAAAGACCTCTACAAAATTACTTTCTTAAGTGAAAATTATATTTGCAAAAATAAAAGGTTCTGTTATTAACCCATGAAACATTAATTGTAGTGGAATTTACTTACCGTGCTCACATTGACCTTTATGACTGGAATAAGTGATCTCCATGAAGATGTGGGGTCTTGAGATTCTGTTTTTACTTCAACTCTGAGAAAAAAAACAAAAATTGACATATATGAGAAAAATTTAAGTACCTGAGAATACTGTTGACTTCCTCACAGTACACATTATTATTATTATTATTATTTTGGCTGTGTTGGGTCTTTGTTGCAGTGCGTGGGCTTTCTCTAGTTGTGGTTAGCAGGGGCTACTCTTTGTTGTGGTGTGCAGGCTTCTCACTGCAGTGGCTTCTCTTGTTGCGGAGCACAGGCTCTAGGCCCGCAGGCTTCAGCAGCTGTGGCTCACGGGCTCAGTGGTTGTGGCTCCTGGGCTCTAGGGAGCAGGCTCAGTAGTTGTGGCGCACAGGCTTAGCTGCTCCACAGCATGTGGGATCTTCACGGACCAGGGATTGAACCCGTGTCCCCTGCATTGGCAGGCAGATTCTTAACCACTACGCCACCAGGGAAGTCCCACAATACACATTATTAATACCAGTTATATCTTTCCAAATATATCTAATGACTGCTCAGTAAACAAAACAATGACCATCTAAGGGACACTAATATCCCTAAAATGTCTCCTAGAATGTACTCTATCACGCACCAATTTTTATGTAAGAAGCTATAACAAAAAAGCATATTTTCAGAATGACAAGCCTTAATGACAAAGTATAAATTATGATGTGCTGTCATTATATCTGTCATTATGCCTATCACACTACATTATATCATTTTACAAGACAGCAAAAATTATAATTAAAACAAAAATGACCAAGATATGTTACTTTGATGTTTTAAGTGTTTTAAGTACTTCTGACAGTTCAGCTGATCCTTCTCCTTCCCTACCCCTGCCACTCTGTGCCAAAATAATTTCCTCTCAATACAATGAAAAGGATAGACCAAGAGTAAGAAAAAAGGAATTGGCCATACACAAAGTACACAAAATTTAAGAAATGAAAAATTCACAGCAATTCACTAAAGATTTCATATGAAAACTCAAGGCATATCTCTTCAATAACCCAATAACTCCTAAATCACACTTCTGGAGCCATATTTGTAAGATGGCCTTCAGTGCTTAAAACTAAATTCAAAACTAACCTCACTACCACCCCCTAACCTTTCTCTAACGTTCCCTGACTAAGCATGACTACTGCTTAAATTAGAAAATTGGATTCGCTGTTGACTCATCCTTCTTATTTGTTCTCCACGTCTAATTCATCACTCTCTTAACTATTCATCTGCTTAAATGTATCTGGAATGCATCTCCTTCTCTTCCTTCCCCTTGCTAACAACCCAGATGATGATCATCTCTTCCCTGAACTGTTATTACGTCCTTCTATCTGGTCTCCCTGCCTCCAGTCTTATCTCCCTCCAATCACAATACAACACTGCTGACCTGGGGTAAGGCCACTTTTCTAACCCAGATCCTGCTAAACATTTTAGTCTAATTTATCCCCACCTCAAGCAATCCACTCCAGCCTCAGTAACAACTTCTCTATTGCATATGATGTTTCTTCTCCATGGAAGAACTTTCATCTCCTTCTCTGCTTAATTCATTCACCTTTAAGGTTCCTACCTTCTGGATCCTTCTATGTGTGCCCAGAGAATGCTATTCTTGTCTCTGTTATATTTCTTGCACTAAAATTGCCTGCTAAGTATTCTAACTCCCACAATAGGCTGTAAATTCCCTCAAGATAGAACAGTTGTCATATTCTCAGTATCCCCAGTACCTCAAGCTCAGTGCCTGGGACATAATATGCACTAAATATTTAACTGAGAATAAACATCCTCATCATCTACTTTAAAAAATAAAACTATTATGTATACAAGGCTGATTCAACATTCAAAAATCAATGAACAGGCTAAAAGTGAAAAATCAAAGGATCATACCAACAGATACAGAAAAAGCATCTGACAAAATCCAATACCCATTCATGATTAAAACCTCTAGTTTTACTAACTAGGAATAGAGGGGAACTTCCTCAACTTGATAAAGAATATCAACCAACAAAAACCTACAGTTAACATCATACTTAACAGTGAGAAACTAGAAGCTTTCCCACTAAGACCAGGTACGAAGCAAGATGTCCCCTCTCACCATTCTTTTCCAAATTCATACTAGAAGTTCTAGCTATTGCAATAAGACAAAAAAAGGAAATTAAAGGTATACAGATTGGGAAGGAAGAAATAAGACTTTGTTTGCAGCTGACACAATCATCTATGTTGAAAATCGGAAAGAACTGATCAAGAATACTCTTAGAACTAATGACTATAGCAAGGTTGCACGATACAAGGTTAGTAATATACAAGAGTCAATCACTTTCCTATATACCACCAATGAACAAGTGGAATTTGAAATTAAAAACATAATACCATACATTAGCACCACAGAAAATGAAATAGGTATAAATTTAACAATTTTTCTACAAGATCTACATGAGGAAAACTATAAAACTCTGATGAAAGATATCAAAGAGAACTAAATAACTGAAGAAACATTCCATGTTCATTGATAGGAAGACTCAATACTGTCAAGATGTCGATTCTTCCCAACTTGATTTATAGATTCAATGTAATCCCTATCGAAACCCCTGGATACTGGCAAACTGATTCTAAAGTTTATATGGAGAGGCAAAAGACCCAGAATAGCCAAGACAACACTGAAGGAGAAAAGCAAAGTTGGAGGACTGACACTACCTGATTTCAAGACTTAAATGTAAAGCTACAGAAATCAACACACTGTGGTACTGGTGAAAGAAAAACAAATAGGTCAATGAAACGAACAGAGAGCCCAGAAACAGATAAAATACAATAAAATAATT
This sequence comes from Kogia breviceps, assembly GCF_026419965.1. NCBI lineage: Eukaryota > Metazoa > Chordata > Mammalia > Artiodactyla > Physeteridae > Kogia > Kogia breviceps. The sequence goes on along the minus strand of NC_081315.1, from coordinate 128,300,539 downwards.
GTATATGCACCTTAGCTATGTATATGTATGTACAGACTTATGTATGTGCATTCAAAAGAATAAAAAACAAATTGATAGTAGTTATCAATAAAGAAGGAAGTAGAACTGGTGAGAAGAATAGACTGGGACTGCTTTTTCACATTACATAATTCTGTATTATTTGAAATTTTTGAAGAATTAAATACTTATTTGTGAGAATAAAAGTTTTAGTTAGTCTACAAAGAAAGATTAGGCTGTGCTTAGGTAAAGTGTTAATAATACTCTAATAAAAGCAGATGTTTAAATGTTGGAGATTAATAAAATTCAAGTGTGACAATCAACCTTTCAATTTTGGACTGGGTTCTTGTTCTTCCATTTTCTCGTGTTTTATCATCTTCTTTCTTGGGTAGAATTATTGTTGGCTCCAAACCAAACAATTCTTGAAGATGTCCATAAAGATCCGAACGATTATAGACATGAAATTCAAAGTCATTGACTGTGATGTATAATCTAGTTTCTGCCTTTGGATCTAAAGACATCAATTACAAAAAAAAAAAAAGTTTTTAGTCAACTTTTTAAAAACTTTAGTCAAAGTTTTAAGTCAAATTTTTTTCCACAACTAAAGTAACTCAAATGATTTCTTTTAAAACAGAAGTCTATGATAAAAGGGAATAATATTTTAAAAGCAATAAAACAAGGGCAAAAGAAAGCAAAAAGCTGATTTACTACAGTATTTCAATTTAGCACTCTAAAAACAATCTGAATTTCTACATTCTGGGTGTATAACAACAAAACTTAAAGACTGTATGCTAAGAACAGCACAATGCCATTTACAGAGTAAAACTTCACCCCAATATAGCCATAAGTGTATACTAAAATACAAATAGTAAATTGTTCAAAGTATGATGCATTTAAACATCACACTAATATTTGAACTTGTGCATCATAGAAACCAGGACTTTTCAAAAATACTAGTTTGTTTTTAAAAACTACACAATGCTAAAACAAAGATTCTATAAACTGTAGACTCAAATAATAATCTCAAATAAAAGACAATTATATTAAATATAAGTAAAAATAGTAATAAATCCATCTATAAAGTGATAGATGGGGCACTTGTTTCTACTGATGAAATAATCTAAGACAGTGCATCTCATGTCAACCAAAAAGGGTCAGAAGAAAGGTACCACAGTCAGTGCTCTATTTTGTTATAAATGATACATGTGTTTTTTAAGACTTCTTTTTCAACCTTTATCTGTTTTCATCCCTGTCAAACAAATTCAATTGAAAGGCAACTAAAATTAGATATTACCAGTTAGAATAATTTAATTTTTTTAATGGGTAAAGAGAATTACCAACTTTCATTTTAGTAGCTTAAGCTGTGGTTTAGTAAAGTACCAAATTTCACCAATATTAATTTCTTCTCAAATTATTAGCAAAACAGCATATGAGGTGTCAAACACCCTAAATAAATGTAAATTTTAGTTTAAATTAACAAATGAAAAATACACTGCCACTCATATTTCAAAAACAGCTGAGGAAAATGAATCAACAACATTCATATTTTTATACAGTAATACTTTTAGTTTTACTCCAATCAAGGTTTTTTCCCTCATTACTTCTTGAGACAAGGGAGGAAAAAGAGATAAACACAATCCTTCAAAAAACTAATGTTTAAGAGCTGTAACTTTTCTTATATTTTTTAGACAGCTCTTGACCTATGTTCTCTCTCCTATTTCTTCAGACTTATCAAATGGCTAAAAGCTAAGATGATCCCCTAAGCTATTACATAAAGTGTGTTCCCCTTTTCTTGCTGTAGGTCAAATTCTTAAAATAAAAATAAAAATAAGAAACACACTTTTTTAAATACACATGAAGTATTCTAAGACTTAATAGTTATAAATATCATTATCATTTTTAAATAAGTAAATCAAACTTTATCACTCATTAGGTTTTAAACCTTTCTACAGTAATCATTCATGACCTCTTCTCAAAATGTCAGGGTCAAATATCCAGCAGCCTACTCAAATATCTCCAATTTGACGTCTACCAGGCATCACGCACTTGACATATCCAACCAAACACCCGATTTTCCCACGCAAACCTACTCCACAATATTCCCGGCCTTATCAACAGCAAGTCAATCTTTTCAATTGCTCAGGCCAAAAAATTTGACTGCTCTCTTTCTTTCTTGTCCCAGATATTATCAGCAAATCCTGTCAGCTTTTCTTTCAACATATATCCAGAAACCACTCCTCACCACTCTGGCCCAAGTCACCATCAACCTGCACCTGTTTTAACACAAGAGCCTCCTAACTACTCTCCCTGCTTCTGCCCTTATTTCCCTTATGCCTGTGCTTTACACATTGGCCAGATCTTTCAAAAACCCTAACTAAAATCATGTCACTCTCCTGTTCCCTAACTTTCTGATGGTCTCCTCTCTCACTGATACCAAGTTCCTTTAAAAATGACCTATAGGGCTTCCCTGGTGGCGCAGTGGTTGAGAATCCGCCTGCCGATGCAGGGGACGCGGGTTCGTGCCCCGATCTGTGAGGATCCCACAGAGCCATGGCCACTGGGCCTGTGCGTCCGGAGCCTGTGCTCCGCAACGGTAGAGGCCACAACGGTGAGAGGCCCGCGTACCGCAAAAAACAAACAAAAAAAGACCTATAAAATCCTATAGGATCTGCACTCTTCTCCCCTTCTAGTCCTCCCTCCAGTAAACTGGCCTCCATTTTGGTTATAAACCAGGACCTGAACAACGAGGAAATGTCCTTCCCCCAGAGAGTCACAATAACTTATTTCCTTAACTTGCTTCATGTTTCTGTTTAACCATCCCCTATCAATGAAGCCTCTCCGGACTTCCCTATGTACACAGCACCCTCCCTGCAAAACAGCACTCTCTTCTCTACTGACCCTACTCTGATTTTCCTCAATGCCATATTTTCCTCACTCACTCCTCGATGCTACATATATTTACTCACTAATTATCTGAATCCTTCCCAAGCAAGGATTCAGAATGAAGCAAGGTCTTTAAGAGAAAAAACTTGTTTTATTCACTATTGTATCTCTGGTGCCTAGAACAATTCTTAGTACATAGTAGGGCTCATTTGTATGAAAGAGGAACAAAGCATCTTACCACAAATCGTACTCCTAAGTAAAACAAAAATATCCTCAAACAAATAGATCTAAGACTTTTTGGAAACCCAACATGTGGAAGCATAATAAATGCAAAGTAGGTTGTTTTTCTATTCCCACTTTGATCTATACAAGTAGGAATTAATTATTATGCAATTCTTCAAGGTCATAAACAACTCAATCAAAATTTACCTCAAAACTCATTTAAGTAATTTGTTTTCAAATTTACTTTTGGAACACTTGATCATGATCCCTGAACACAAATGCCTTGATCATTAGGAATATACTATAAAGGCCAGGGGATGAGCTATAGAAGGAGCAATGGGGCAAATCAAGAGTCTGGACTAGCTCCTAGTTGGATCAGCAGTGATGAATAAACAAATGATGACTGTAAAAAAATGGAAACAGCATTACTCTCAATTTGATCTTCAACCTGCTGGACATGCACAACTGATTCTCTTCTTTCAATATAACCGATACGAAAGAATATGGCTACATTAACTTACTAAAGACAACAAGGTACAAAGATAAAGGTATTAATCTCTGAAAGTATTTTGAAAACACTGATAAACACTAAATACTTAATACTAAAACACTGCAAGACCCTCTCAACAATCCCTACCCATTTTCCCAACTGTTTTTTTTTTTGCATTATTTATTATTGATTGTCACCTCCCCCAACTAGAATGTAAACTCCAATAGAGATGATTTTTTCCTGTTGTGTTCACTCTTCTATCCCTGGTGCCTAAAACAGTGCCTGGTATGTAGAAGGGGCTCAATAATATGTTAAATCCTTAAACAGAAATAATAAATGGGCTTTTAAATTTTAAGTAAGATTGAACAAAATGCCTAGACCACTCTTTTCCTTCCAAAAATCACTTTAGAAAAATACTGACTGAACAAATAGTGAATCTATAATCATTTTAAAAGTGGCTTTTGGGTTCATATTTTTAAATAGGGAGATGTAGCTGAGTTCACACTCAACTTCTTGGTTCTTTTGCTTCTATTTGTTTCACCTGAATTACTAATATTCCAGCCAGCAAGCTATGTGATTAAACAGTAAATCTGATCTCCAAGCCTGGTTGATCTCCAAGCTTACATGGTTTTATTCTCTTCAGAGTCTTTGCCCAGGATCTTTTCTGTCAATAATCCCAGCTTTCTGCCATCCCCAGGAATATTCCATATGGCAATTCCCTCTCCATCCGTCAACCCCTATCCCAACAAACACGGGTGCAAAAAGGTGGCCCAAGAGCACACCCACAGAGACAGAAACATAGGAAAAAGCACATACACAGAGGTGAGCACACATATACAGAGGGGGGCATGCACTCATTTAAGCAGTCAAACACAGAACCACTCACAAAGACAAACACATACATACATATACTCTCACAGAGCCATACACGCAGATGCATGAATACAAGTACTACTGTACTAGCATATTCAGTGCTCATAGCATCACCCTCACAGGAGATAAGTATGTACATACAGAGCCCACATGCAGAGGTACCCCACACATAGACAGGGATACCTTCCCAGATCAACAGGGCACATCCTCATAAATAAACGTCTCCCCTAACAGATAGATGAGCACTCTACCAAAGGACTGGTAGGTTTCAAAGGCATGTATCTCTCACATACAGACGTGTGAGTACACGCATGCACACCCACACACACACGTAACCGAGAAGGACCTGTGAGACCTTCTCAGAATAGAGAGCCACCCATGTCCTCTGCCTGCTTTTTGTCTCTAGAAAAACTTTAGTCAAAGAATAAATTTAATCAAAGCAGTGAGAAAATGCAGAAAGAAAGGGAAACAGTCAAGCAAGACAAAATAATAGTACTTTAGTAGCCATTAAACAAAGTCAAGGGCCTTTAGTTCTTCCTCAAGGACTACGGATAACATTCTGAGCCACGTCCTTTAAGCTGTTTTGCAGATACTGAAACCCCCATCAGGTGGAAGAAATTATCTGTATGCTGCCCACAAGCAGGCAGAGCTCAGACTGATTGGAACCAAAAGGCTGATGATGCCGACTCCCCATTACCTCACCACCAACCAATCAGAAGAATGTCCACAAGCTAATGACACTTGGCTCCTTGAACACTATAAGATTCCTCACTACCCGCTCCAGGGTGGGACACACAGTCCTGAGGACATTAGCCCGCTGTGGCCCCCTTTGCCTGGCAAAGCAATAAAGCTATTTCTTTCTACTTCACCCAAAACTCTGCCTCTGAGACTTAATCCAGCACCAGTGTACTGAGGCCTAATTTCAGCAACACACATATACAGCTTTTTTTTTTTTTTGGGGGGGGGAGAGAAAGTTGGGGAATCCTACACTAGATTCTCCAGGAATTAGAAAAAGGCAGTAAATAAACAGTAGAAAGGATATAAGACTGGATTCCTGTAACATTATTTACAAATGCTGTGACCTAAGGCAAGTACCTTAACCACGCTGAGCCTCATTTTTCTCATCTATAAAATGAGAATAACTCTACCTACCTGTAGGATTGTTGTATACCATAAATACTAGCTAGTTCCCTTGCCTTTGCAGGTCAAATTCTTACTGGTCATATAAATTATGTATTCACTTTTGATTTGTACTGAATTCTCTTCTTTTTAAATAATTTTTCATTTCATAATGTGACATAATGTTCATAATAACAAAAACAGCTCACCTCTATTGAACGGTTGCTATGTTCCAGGTACTGTTCTAGGCACTTTACTCATATAATCTCATTTAATCCTCACAACAACCCTAGCAGTCAGAGCCCAAGATTATATATAACTAGGAAGCAGACTAAAATCTAGGTCTCTAAATAGGTTCTTAACCACCAAATAAAATTACTTATCAATTATATTAATAAATGTAATGACTATTTCAAAAACAAAAGAGTTGTTAATCCCTGAAAACAGAAATGTACGAAACAGGTCCAGTTATTTCTTTGCATTTTATTAAAAAAAAACTGATCAACAGTCAAAACTTAAGTGTAGTATTTAATTGTTAAATTCTGGTAACACTAGATTTCTCACTGACATTTATCTCTCCTGGAAATTTTAAAAGCAGTTTTTAGGTTTCATTCATTCTGGTGATACTGGGGGTCAAACGGAAAACTTTATTTTATACATAATTTAAGAAAGGTATAATCAACTGGTTCTTTTAAATCTTCTCTCTACATTACCACTGCTCTACCCTTGAAGGCAGAAATCTTCTCTTTCTCATACTCCTTGTCATCTAACATTCACATAATGGGCTTCCCAAACTCATTTTTTAATAAAATACCCAATAGATAGAAGTATAGACATAAAAGGCTCTTAACAAGCAGTTAATTTACGGAGGAAAAAAGTAAATGAATGTTGTAGGACAGTTTAAGTCTCCTGAGCAAACAGCTAATTGAGATGTCTTATTTTCCAAAGGGAAATCGGGAAAAAGGCACTTATTTAATTATATAATTGGGACACATGTTATTTGCAGTAAAAAATCTAAAGTGCAGAAGCGCTGACAAAGCCTTGTAATACTTAGAATCGATACTTAGTAAAAAGAAAAAATAGTCTGCTGACCTTTTAAGAATTGCTCAGGGATTTTTATTTCCTTTATGTATTTAACAAATAAGATCTAGATGCTACAAATCTAAAAGTACTAGATTATATTAGGCTAAAACTTCTAAGCAACAAAATAACAGAAAGGGACATGCTTTACCGTCATCCTTTCACTTCTCGACAGCCCAAGAATCCCTCTGGATAAGAAGGATGCATGCCTAGTCTGTCAGACTAGTATGAATTTAAACACTATGATATATCACCACATATTAAGAGGTAACTGGCCCTGCCATTTATTTTCCAAAAGAGTCCCTTAAAATTATATATCCTAAAAATAAAGATTTTTGACTGATATCCTTATTAAGTGGCCTTTAGCCAACAATCATCTATAACAGATCACTAATTCATGACCTAGGGCATATTTTACAACAAACTCTATGGTAAATGAATTAGATGTGTTCTGTTTTCTCTTTTTTGAAGGGTTAAACTGGACAAGTGACAACTTTAAATCTGCTCCTGGCTTAAATTATCCCAACCAAGCTCTATGGCATAGTAGTTTCAGCACTTAACACACCTCTCTTCTCCTAAAAGAGCAGCTCTAAAACTTCCTAATGAAAATCTTGGTTCTACCCACCAATGGGGCCTATCTCCCTGGAAGGCTGGTGGCCATGTATCTTCTCAGGCACATGCCTCGGTTAGGCTTCTAAATTTTACATCCAAGAAACATCAATCATCTCTACTTCCTGCTTGGTTAACTGTCAAAGCACATGGATCTTCCCTTCATCAGCAAGAAGTAATATCCAGAATGTAAGGTCTTGCTACTAACTATAGCTCACTATTTTAACCTATACTCCATAATACTGTCCAACTTTTTATCAAAAGCTTACTTTGCAGCTTATTCATTCCTCTACACTATATTCTACTGATAAATTCTGTCCTTTATAAATGCTAGACTAATCATGTACTTAGACCAAACTGCTAATTCCTGCACTGCTGTTTGGCATTGCGTCTTTACCTTTGAAGGGTGTAACTGTGAGCACACTGTTGAGAATGTCATCCTTTACAACACAGAATATCTTTCAAAAGCACATGGAAGAGAAACTTCTTTGGCCATTCACCAAAGCTGTGCTATTCATGAGCACATACATTTAAATTTTTAAATGTAGGTAAAACTATGAGCAAATAATTAGCATTATAAGAGTGATAACTGATAAAGTCTACCAACTTTTAACATCACTGTAAAATGGAGGGGTGAAATCTTTTTTCTACTGAAAACCACTGGCATAACAAAAAATGAGAAAGAACAATTGGGAAAAAATAATTTAACTGTTTTTCATTATTAAGAAAAACATAAAATATCCAAAAATTATGATAATATTTCTGTTCTACATTATGGACAAATACAGAGGGAGAGCAGAGACACAGATTTATGTTAACATTAAGAGTGGCAAAAAGAATTCAAGACACAAAGAAATGACAGGGGAGAGCCAGTCAAGGAAGGGCTAATATCTGAGCTATTTATATTAGTCTTGGGTTATGCATCTCAAGTAGTGATTACATTTTGCTATATTCTTTGAAATGAGCTAAGTTCATATCACTCCCCTGCCCAAAAACCTTTCACAGCAGTGGCTGCCAGGTGTTCAATATCCTCCATAACACAGCTTCCAAATTATCCCCTATTATTCTTTTACCTTATATTTACCACCAAATGGAGTTGTTAATTCCTAAACACACCGGTTTTCCAACCTTATTGCCACTGGTCAAACCAGTTATTCCATCTGAGCTACCCTCCCTTCCACTCCGCCTCTGCATGACACAAGCCTACTCACTCATCATCAAGCATGCTGCCTAAGAGATGGAACTTTCACAACAGCCCTCCATCTACCATTCTGCTTCCTGACCAATGGGCAGAACTTTCAACATCATCAAACCATGAACCAGCTGGGACCACACCAAGCGGTCCATACAAAAGTTAGTATGGACCAACTTTGAAGATGGTTCCGAAGATGGTTCTCAGTATTTTCCTCAACACACACTCATTGCTCCATTTTTTCTTTAATTAATTAAATTATTTAATTTAATTCTTGTATGCATGTATTCCGTCAAGTAGATTTGGACAGCATCTCTTTTTTTTATACCCCACTCCAACTTAACACAATGATCAGTAAAGTGAATTCAAAATAAAAATCTGTTCAATTAGGTAAAGATTTTTATCAAAAGTTACCTCTTTCTTAAAGAACTTGGGTCAGTTACTCTTGACCCTCATGCATGTGTTTTGGTGAACAGCAATCCACTTTAAGGAGATTGTTACATTTCATGATAAAATGAATTATTTTCTTCAAAAAAAAAAAAAAAAGACTGTAAACAATTTAGGATGGTATTCCCCATGCCAAAGAAAATTCTGAAATGGGCAATCGCAGTTGGCTTAGTTTAAGTCGTGCAGTTGCCTCTGGATACTGCAAATGTCTTCATTCCTCCCCATAAGCTGTGATCACTGTTTATCCATAAGAATCTCTAAGGAACCTTCTTGGGCCACATTTGACAAGGTTGTTTTATAAATATAAGAAGCACTAGGCTGGAAGTTAGCAGACCTGGGTTTTTGTCCTGATTTTACCAGCTATAATCACAGTAGTTTCTGATTTTCCATCTGCCAAATGAGGGGTTTTGAGAACATTAATTGTTTCCAAATTGGTAACAGATTTTGAGAAAAACTGGTTGTTTCCTAACAGTGTTCCTTGGAATACTGGGGTAAAGAGCATGGGGTGCAGGTGCCCTAAGGCTGAATGGGCTTCCTCACCCCACCACCCCCTACAGCTTTATCAGTTCACATGAACATTTTAAAACACTAAAAAAGAAAAAACTTCGGAATAAAATTCCCAATATAAATATACTAATAGGTTTTTTTTAATCACAAACAAGCTATATAAATGAAGAGAACTTTTGTTTCAGCTCTATTGTAACCTTGTTAACAACAAAGCTTATGTTAACTAAACGTGTAAGAGAAAAAAAAAAGATTAAGTCAAAACAGCAAGTCACCTAACAAATAGACTACAAGATTAAAAGAAGCATGATGTGCTGAGGAAAAATATTCTCCTAAAGTAATCTATCTCTAAGGGACAAACTAGATGGACTTTTCAAACTAAATCAGAGGCAGAAATACTGGGCCTGTGCAGTTAAGTAAATGTGTTAGAAGCTGGGACTGAGCTCAAAGGAACTTGGCTCTCAGGAATGAGCTTTAACCATCTCTAAAGTGTAAGATATCTTTACTTAACTGCCACCTTTAAGACTTACAAATAATACCAAAAAAAAGTCAAGAAAATTATCTCCACAACATTTAACATGGTTAACAGTGTAGGAAAGTGACTCAAAATCTTGAATTTATTCAGATTTCATAAAAAGTCAAAACTTAAAAGATTCCCAATGCACTAACATAATATCTAAAGAACAGTTTTTTTTTTCCTGTGAGAATGCTTCTAGTAAATGCTAAGAAAAGAGGTAAAAAGGTTGGTTTAACAACTGATATTCTAAAATCACAGACTGAACACTGGTAATAACATACAGCCAGCCATTCTCAATCACAGATGAGAGATTGCAAAAATCCTATTCCAAAGTCCCACAGAATACTTTTATCATACAAAGTCACTCAGCCTCTGTTCAAAATGATCTAATGTACAACTCTAATTTTTAGAAAACTTTTTCCAGACATGAAATTTGCCATTATTTCTTCTAATCATTCTGATTTCATTACCTCTTCAGATGTCAAGTTGTAACCAACTAATGCCAACCTTTTCAAGGTAGAGTACATTATTACATATTATACAGGAGGGGCAAAAGATACGTGGGAGCAAGGAAATGACAGTTTAAAAAAAGACTAAACAATGGTGAAACAATAGCAAAATCTAAAAGTAATTTAGGATAGCTCAAAGTTTTGGTAAGTTTTAAAACTTTTGGAACTTTAAATCTATTTTCCTATACAAAGAAGTTACACACACACACACACACACACACACACACACACACACACACACACAAAACCCAACATTTAATTGGAAAGTTCCAAAGTTATACAGAACCAACCACCATTTCACAATCTCAATGGGGTGCCAGAAACAGAGGTCTTCATTGCTAAGACAAGGTGGAGGGGTTTCATCCTCTTTTGACCTTACACTCCCAGGCCTCATTTAAAATCTCTGTAGTTATCAAAGTATGGTCCAGGGACCTCTGGGGAGATATTGAAATCCTTTCTGGAGGACCACAAAGTCAGAATTATACTAAGACAACAAAGTCAGTATTATACTAAGATGTTTGACTTTTTCTCATTCTCCCATGAGTGGACAATGGAGTTTTTTAAAGGCTACATGAAGTATATGGTACAACAGACTAAATATAAAAGCAGAGGTGAGAAGTCAATTATCTTCCACTAGGGTATTTAAAATATTTGCAAAATATAAAACAGTGTCACTCTTCTCACTAATTTTTTTGCTTTGGAAAAGTTATTCTTCATAAAGCTTGTTATTTATTTTAATATGTAATGGATTTATGATAGGTATTTTTAATGAAATAAAAATGTTTCTATAATGAACAGGCTTAATTTTGAATGCAGTAAATATAAATAGATATAACTTACATAAATAAAAGCTCTTTGGAATCCTCAATAACTTAGAACAATGTAATAGGTTCCTGAGATCAAAAATGTTTGAGAATCAATATTCTAGAAAGTAAAGACAGGGTCTACTCTCCTTGAGGCCACTGGTGTGGTTAATGTAGAGAAGGAAAAGTACATTCACAGACAGGAACACCTACAGTCGTGAAATGAAGATTTGAGAACAATATTCTGAGAGAAAATTCTGATGATAAAAAGCAGAACCAGAAGAGAGTCAAAGTCTGCATTTCCTCTTTTCTGCTTATCCTTACCACAGCAGATAAGTGAGAATTAGTCACAATGTCACATAAAAGTATAAATAAAGTCAAAGAAGCTGAAAAGTAAGAGAAGTGTCTTAGTAGAATGATTAAAGAGTGCTTGGAAGTCCACTCTAGCCACAGTATGGGATTAAGTCCATAGATGTAATAGGAGGTAAGGGTGGAAATGTGGGTAAGGGTCATACTGAGAATAACCCTAAATAAATAATAGGCTAAAGAAACTAAATTTAACCATGCAAGAGGAAAGCTGCTGAAGGATTTTCAGCCAAGGGGTATTAAAATCAGTTCTGTAAACTCCAAAGCTTTTAAAAATATTTCTATCTATTACAAAATGTGAGACATTCCAATATCTACAAATGAAAATTCTGATTACATGATTGAAGATTTCAAACACATGAAAAAATGAAAGCTCACCATGTTGCTTCTGCTTTGGGTTATACATTTTCCACCACCGAAAAATTATAAATCCATCTTGAATTCTAAGCAAGATAAATTACAGAAATGAAAGCTTAAGTAACAATTTACTTAACTCATTTCTTAATTATTATAAAACGCAGGCAATTGATAATAAGGAAATACACAAAATTTTCAACAGGACACTAGCATACCAAGATGTTTCATAATCTTCCAGTTAAGAAAGGAAAAGATTTGCAAAGCTCTTAGATTCTTCTATTTAGGTAAACTGTAATACCAGATTACATTTAACAGGAAAATAAAGTGTTAATAGAAAAAATAAATTTTAAATTTTTTAAATTTAAAAAAGGAGTTAAAATTATATAAATTAAAAGCCAAATCTTCAAAGGGGGATATTAGCACACTAAGGGAAAACTTTTAAAGATTTTCTTTCATTTCTATAATGATACAACACTTCATACCCCAGAAGGATGGAATTACATCCTAACTTTTAGTTTTTTACTTTTAACTTGGAAATAATTTTAGACTCACAAAGAAGTTACCTCTCCGTTATAAGTGAGGTATGAGGGCTGCCAAACCCTAGCACCTCTCAACTAATTCCATATCTTCAAGTTTTATCTAAGTAACAAATTTTAAGCAAATCACAAAAATAAGAGTAAGCTTTTCTTTCAAGGCTTACAGAAGACAGAATATATCAAACATATGAACTATCATTTCTCATTATATTCAGATTTCATTTCCTCCTTAAGGTAAAATTAGAAATGCTAATAAATGCTAAATAATTCTAAAAACTGACTATCTATACTAAGGAACTAATGAATGAGAGTTATCAACCTCTCCCATCCTTGCTTACATAACAAATGACAACAACGAATTCTACAACAAAAATGGTCAGGTAATCTAATGGCTCAACATTTAAAACTAGGGATGATATAAAATTATTCATTTCCATAAGCTGCTATTCAATAATATTTTGCCAGGTTAAACCTTAGCTAAATTAATCCACTGATAGAAACATTTACAAAAATCAATTCACCAAGTATGAGTCACTGAAGAAATTTTTTTATTTATTTTTTTTTTTTTTTGTGGTGCATGGGCCTCTCCCATTGCAGAGCACAGGCTCTGGACGCACAGGCTCAGGACGCACAGGCTCAGCGGCCATGGCTTACAGGCCCAGCCGCTCTGCGGCATGTGGGATCTTCCCAAACCGGTGCATGAACCCGTGTCCCCTGCATCAGCAGGTGGATTCTCAACCACTGTGCCACCAGGGAAGCCCATAAAATGATTTTTGATTTATGATTTTATTTGAAAAAGCCAACATTTCAATATGAAAAAGCAAATCATATTCAATAGAGTATCATAATCAAAAAAATTTTGTAATATTTCAGATTTGTTTAAGATGGGTCCTCATTTATTTATTTATTTATTCTTACCTAATAGACATGTCTTCCGTAATGTAATAGATTTCACGAACCATGACTTTTCCAGAAAGAACAGAGAAAGAAAAGGAGCCTGTTGTAGGAAAAAAACAACAGCAATTAATGTAATTGTTTTGAAAGACAGTAGAGCCCTTAAAGCTTTAAATGCTCTTAGCATTCAATTTACTCAATAATTAAATGTTCTCTCCCTACTCCCTTCCTGATATCCTTAAAGCCTTACTAACCTTTTAACATTTTTCCCTCAAATATAACAAAAAGTGCCATACATATCATCACTATGAACTGAACTACTAAATAACTATATGAGAACATTAGTTTAAACAGCTGCTTCCTATGGATAATTCCCTTAATTAGGCACAGCCATTAAATAAATCCAAAGCAGTGCAGAGGGCAGACAGCAGAAGCAAGAAGAACTACAATCCTGCAGCCTGTGGAACAGAAACCACATTCACAGAAAGACAGACAAGATGAAAAGGCAGAGGGCTATATACCAGATGAAGGAACAAGATAAAACCCCAGAAAAACAACTAAATGAAGTGGAGATATGCAGCCTTCCAGAAAAAGAATTCACAATAATGACAGTGAAGATGATCCAGGACCTCGGAAAAAAGAATGGATGCAAAGATCGAGAAGATGCAAGAAATGTTTAACAAAGACCTACAAGAATTAAAGAACAAACAAACAGAGATGACCAAAACAACTACTGAAATGAAAACTACACTAGAAGGAATCAATAGAATAACTGAGGCAGAAGAACGGATAAGTGACCTGGAAGACAGAATGGTGGAATTCACTGCTGTGGAACAGAATAAAAAGAAAAGAATGAAAAGAAATGAAGACAGCCTAAGAGACCTCTGGGACAACATTAAATGCAACAACATTTGCATTATAGGGGTCCCAGAAGGAGAAGAGAGAGAGAAAAAAATATTTGAAGAGATTATAGTCGAAAACTTCCCTAACATGGGAAAGGAAATAGCCACCCAAGTCCAAGAAGCGCAGCAAATTCCATACAAGATAAACCCAAGGAGAAACATGCTGAGACACATAGTAACCAAATTGGCAAAAATCAAAGACAAAGAAAAATTATTAAAAGCATCAAGGGAAAAACAAAAAATAACATACAAGAGAACTCCCATAATGTTAACAGCTGATTTCTCAGCAGAAACCCTACAAGCCAGAAGGGAGTGGCATGATATATTTAAAATGATGAAAGGGAAGAACCTACAACCAAGATTACTCTACCTGGCAAGGATCTCATTCAGATTCGATGGAGAAATCAAAAGCTTTACAGACAAGCAAAAGCTAAGAGAATTCAGCACCACCAAACCAGCTCTAAAACAAATGCTAAAGGAACTTCTCTAAGTGGGAAACAGAAGAGAAGAAAAGGACCTACAAAAACAAACCCTAAACAATTAAGAAAATGATAATAGGAACATACATATTGATAATTACCTTAAACGTGCATGGATTAAATGCTCCAACCAAAAGACACAGGCTTGCTGAATGGATAAAAAAAACAAGACCCAAATATATGCTGTCTACAAGAGACCCACTTCAGACCTAGGGACACATACAGACTGAAAGTGAGGGGATGGAAAAAGATATTCCACGCAAATGGAAATCAAAAGAACCCTGGAGCAGCTATACTCATATCAGATAAAGTAGACTTTAAAATAAAGAATGTTACAAGAGACAAGGCAGGACACTACATAATGATCAAGGGATCAATCCAAGAAGAAGACATAACAATTATAAATATATATGCACCCAACATAGGGGCACCTCAATATGTAAGGCAACTGCTAAGAGGTATAAAACAGGAAATTGACAGTAACACAATAATACTGGGGGACTTTAACACCTCACTTACACCAATGGACAGATCATACAAAAATGAAAATAAATAAGGAAACAGAAGCTTTAAATGACACAATAGACCAGATAGATTTAATTCATATTTTTGGACATTCCATCCAAAAACAGCAGATTACACTTTCATCTCAAATGTGCATGGAACATTCTCCAGGATAGATCACATCTTGGGTAACAAATCAAGACTCAGTAAATTTAAGAAAATTGAAATCATATCAAGCATCTTGTCTGACCACAACGCTATGAGATTAGAAATGAATTACAGGGAAAAAAATGTAAAAAACACAAACACATGGAGACTAAACAATACGTTACTAAATAACCAACAGATCACTGAAGAAATCAAAGAGGAAATCAAAAAATACCTAGAGTCAAATGACAATGAAAACACAATGATCCAAAATCTATGGGATGCAGCAAAAGCAGTTCTAAGAGGGAAATTTATAGCTATACAAGCCTACCTCAAGAAACAAGAAAAATCTCAAGTAAACAATCTAAACTTACACCCAAAGGAACTAGAGAAAGAAGAACAAAACAAAGGTCAGCAGAAGGAACGAAATCATAAAGATCAGAGCAGAAATAAATGAAATAGAAACAAAGAAAACAATAGCAAAGATCAATAAAACTAAAAGCTGGTTCTTTGAGAAGATAAACAAAATTGATAAACCTTAGCCAGACTCATCAAGAAAAAGAGGGAGAGGACTCAAATCAATAAAATTGCAAATGAAAAAGGAGAAGTTACAACAGACACTGCAGAAACACAAAGCATCCTAAGAGACTACCACAAGCAACTCTATGCCAATAAAATGGACAACCTGGAAGAAATGGACAAATTCTTAGGAAGGTATAACCTTCCAAGACTGAACCAGGAAGAAATAGAAAATATAAACAAACTAATCACAAGTAATGAAATTGAAACTGTGATTTAAAATCTTCCAACAAACAAAAGTCCAGGACCAGATGGCTTCAAAAGAGAATTCTATCAAACATTTAGAGAAGAGCTAACACCCATCCTTCTCAAACTCTTCCAAAAATTGCAGAGGAAGGAACACTCCCAAATTCATTCTATGAGGCCATCATCACCCTGATACCAAAACCAGACAAAGATAATACAAAAAAAGAAATTTACAGACCAATATCACCTATGAATACAGATGCAAAAATCCTCAACAAAATACTAGCAAACAGAATCCAACAACACATTAAAAGGATCATACACCATGATCAAGTGGGATTTATCCCAGGGATGCAAGGATTCTTCAATATATGCAAATCAATCAATGTGATACACCATATTAACAAATTGAAGAATAAAAACCATAAGATCATCTCAATAGATGCAGAAGATGCTTCTGACAAAATTCAACACCCATTTATGATAAAAACTCTCCAGAAAGTGGGCATAGAGGGAACCTACCTCAACATAATAAAGGCCATATATGACAAACCCACAGCAAACATCATTCTCAATGGTGAAAAACTAAAAGCCTTTCCTCTAAGATCAAGAATGAGACAAGGATCTCCACTCTTGCCACTATTATTCAACATAGTTTTGGAAGTCCTAGCCACAGCAATCAGAGAAGAAAAATAAAAGGAATACAAATTGGAAAAGAAGTAAAACTGTCACTGTTTGCAGATGACATGATACTATACATAGAGAATCCTAAAGATGCTACCAGATAACTACTAGAGCTAATCAATGAATCTCGTAAAGTAGCAGGATACAAAATGAATGTACAGAAATCTCTTGCATTCCTATACACTAATGATGAAAAATCTGAAAGAGAAATTATGGAAACACTTCCATTTACCATTGCAACAAAAAGAATAAAATACCTAGGAATAAACCTACCTAGGGAGACAAAAGATCTGTATGCAGAAACTATAAGACACTGATGAAAGAAATTAAAGATGATACCAACAGATGGAGAGATATACCATGTTCTTGGATTGGAAGAATCAATATTGTGAAAATTACTATACTACCCAAAGCAATCTACAGATTCAATGCACTCCCTATCAAATTACCAATGGCATTTTTTATGGAACTAGAGCAAATCATCTTAAAATTTGTATGGAAACACAAAAGACCCCGAATAGCCAAAGCCGTCTTGAGGGAAAAAAAATGAGCTGGAGTAATCAGACTCCCTGACTTCAGACTATACTACAAAGCTACAGTAATCAAGACAATATGGTACCGGCACAGAAACAGAAATACAGATCAATGGAACAAGACAGAAATCCCAGAGATAAACCCACGCACCTATGGTCAACTAATCTATGACAAAGGAGGCAAGGATATACAACGGAGAGAAGACAGTCTCTTCAATAAGTGGTAATGGGAAAACCGGATAGCTACATGTAAAAGAATGAAATTAGAACACTCCCTAACACCATACACAAAAATAAACTCAAAATGGATTTGAGACCAAAATGTAAGACCGGACACTATAAAACTCTTAGAGGAAAACATAGGAAGAACACTCTTTGACATAAGTCACAGCAAGATCTTTTTTGATCCACCTCTTAGACTAATGGAAAGAAAAACAAAAATAAACAAATGGGACCTAATGAAACTTCAAAGCTTTTGCAAAGCAAAGGAAACCATAAACAAGACGAAAAGACAACCCTCAGAATGGGAGAAAATATTTGCAAACGAATCAACAGACAAAGGATTAATCTCTAAAACATATAAACAGCTCATGCAGCTCAATATTAAAGAGACAAACAACCCAATCCAAAAATAGACAGAAGACCTTAATAGACATTTCTGCAAAGAAGACATACAGATGGCCAAGAAGCACATGAAAAGCTACTCAACATAACTAATTATTAGAGAAATGCAAATCAAAACTACAATGAGGTAACACCTCACGCCAGTTAGAATAGGCATCATCAGAAAATTTACAAACAACAAATGCTGGAGAGGGTGTGGAGAAAAGAGAACCCTCTTGCACTGTTGATGGGAATGTAAATTGATACAGTCACTATGGAGAACAGTATGGAGGTTCCTTAAAAAACTAAAAATAGAATTACCATATGATCCAGCAATCCCACTACTGGGCGTATACCCAGAGAAAACCATAATTCAAAAAGACACATGCATCCCAATGTTCACTGCAGCACTATTTACAATAGCCAGGTCATGGAAGCAACCTAAATGCCCATCAACAGACGAACGGATAAAGAAGTAGTGGTACATGTATACAATGGAATATTACTCAGCCATAAAAAGGAACAAAATTGAGTCATTTGTTGAGACGTGGATGGATTTAGAGACTGTCATACAGAGTGAAGTAAGTCAGAAAGAGAAAAAAATACATCATATATTAGCACATGTATGTGGAACCTAGAAAAATGGTACAGGTGAACCGGTTTGCAGGGCAGAAGTTGAGACACAGATGTAGAGAACAAACGTATGGACACCAAGGGGGGAAAACCACAGTGGGGTGGGGATGGTGGTGTGCTGAACTGGGTGATTGGGATTGACATGTATACACTGATGTGTATAAAATTGATGACTAATAAGAACCTGCTGAATAAAGAAACAAACAAACAAAAAACCCAAAGCAGTGACTAATTCACCATTCCTCTCCATTAATTTGGGTGACTCCAGGAACCAGTCATTGCCTCAAATTAGTGAAAGACTACTTACGTTTGAGAGAAGTTTTATTTATGACCACTAAGAGGTACTCAACTCTACGGAAAATCAGAAACATTCTATTTGCTGACCCCTTACCCCTTTTTCCCAGTGGTTTAGGGCTTTCTAAGGCATATAACTTCCTAATACACCCTCCTATCTGTTTGCAAACTTCCCATTTATAAGGAGTCAAGCTAAATTAATAAAGAAGGCTACAAAATGAAATACACAAGATGATTCCAATTACAGTTATAGATTTTTTAGGTATCAGTTTAAAAAAAACAGTAAAACTTCATCAAGCATTAGAAATTTTCTTTGGATAGTAGGACCTTAAGAAACTTCTAGTTCCATATTTTATATGTCTAGATTTTTCAAATTATTTTAATGATTATCTCTTATAAGCCAAAGGAAAAAAAACCGCTTAGAAACACTTTAAGAAATAAGAATGAGGTAAAGGACATAACCAAGTACTAGTTCAACTCTACTTGAACTATATGCTATATGAGAGAAATTCCAGTTAGATTAGTTTAACTTTCATAAAACAAAGGTAAATTTCTAAAGCTACTGTTCATAAAATACATAATTACAATATACATCTCAAGATTACACAGAAGAAAAAAATTACTCAAACTTACCAATATGGATATAGCCATGCTTGTATAATCTGTTAAGAACCAGTGTTAAAATAAGACCAACATTCCGAGAATTATAATATGTGAGATAAATAATCCATCCACAGGACAAAATGGTAGCTGTTGGGAGAAAAAAAAAAAAAGGATCTCACTATGTTTCCTTTGATCATCTTAATATCTTAATAAAAATTTGCTAGTGAAAGATCATTTATCATGTTCAGAAATGAGAGGATTTACTTCCATATGGTAAAATGTCCTCTTACAATTTAATACTTGAATTTTCAAAACCAGAAGTTGATTATTTATCCAACTTTCTTCATTCTCTGTAAGTCATTAGCCAGAAAAACAGAGATTTCAATCAGATGAAGTAAAGCAATGTTTCAAGTAAAACTGCTTTCCTTTTTTTCCTGTTTCCTTTTTCACTCCTTTGTACTGTTTTAAACATATACAAAGATGTTCTGGGACGAAAAAGCCCATATTTCTGAATATTAAGAAAAAAAACTACATTTATTAGGCTAAAAACTCACTCCTAATACAGTCCACTTAAAAATAAAGAAAACTGATGGTTTTTTTACATCACAGAAAAGTCACTTTAAAAAAAATAAATTTATTTATTTTATTTTTGGCTGTATTGGATCTTTGTTGCTGCGCACAGGCTTTCTCTAGTTGTGGCAAGCGGGGGCTACTCTTTGTTGCGGGGTGCGGGTTTCTCATTGTGGTGGCTTCTCTTGTTGTGGAGCACGGGCTCCAGGTGCACGGGCTTCAGTAGTTGTGGAACATGGGCTCAGTAGTTGTGGCTCACGGGATCTAGAGTGCAGGTTCAGTAGTTGTGGCACACGGGCTTAGCTGCTCCATGGCACGTGGGATCTTCCTGGACCAGGGCTCAAACCCGTGTCCCCTGCACTGGCAGGCGGATTCTAACCACTGTACCACCAGGGAAGCCCGAAAAGTCACTTTTAAAAAAAATTAACAGTCTCTGCTTTTAAAGTACTATTGGAAAGAAGTGACAATTTTAACCTACTTCAAGATATATCTATATTAAATAGGCCACCAAATACTATTTTGCTGCAATTGATAAGACATTAACTTACTTTTAAAGAACACCAGTAAATATTACTACAGTAAATGATATTCTAAATTTGATCATGAATTTTTCATGAAAAGTTTATGGTCACTTATAAAATTTATAATATTCCCAAAAAACTTAGTTCGTAAACGTACAAAAGGCAAAACACAGGAAAGCATTTCTCGATAAAATTTCTTTTACTTATCCATTTAAATAGTATAACTATTTTCTAGATTAAGACAGTCATATAAAGCAATTTAATACGTGTAACCTTTTAGCAACATCATATTAAGTTTGTAAAATTTTTTAAAAATTATTTAACATAGGTAAAACAAAGCAGTCACTGAGAGTCAAAATACAACATTCCTCAAGGTAGCTTAGATTGATGGTAATAGCTCTGAGGTAGCAAGTGCTATGATTTGCCCATAAAAATTATTTCTAGAACAATTCTTTTGAACACTTATTTTGATGGTACAACATTGTTTTAAGCTTAAAGTCATTTTGTATTAATTTTTACTGTAAATCACTGTGTGAAGAGCAGGTAGTTATGGGTCCTTCAGAAAAGCAAAAGGTATTTGCTGAGAAAGTACGCTTCTTTCCCAGAGAGTAACCACCTGAGGATTATGGCCTTTTCATTGTATCATGTCCCCCCATCCCCTTCAATAGCGTAAGGCCATTAGTAAAACAGAGGGATTAAACAATCCCTCAAGGTTTTTCTGGTCATTGCTATTATTTTCACCTTAAAGAAAGGAGCTGTATACAATGTGAAAATGAGAAACTCAAGGTGACAGGAGAAGGGGCACATAGAAAATAAGAAAGAATCCTGCTGGGACTTCCCGGGTGGTCCAGTGGGTAAGACTCCACGCTCCCAACGCAGTGGGCCCAGGTTTGATCCCTGGTCAGGAACTAGATCCCACATGCATGCTGCAACTAAGAGTCCATATGCTGCAACTAAAGATCCCATATGCCGCAATGAAGATCCCAATTGCTGCAACTAAGACCCAGCACAGCCAAAATAAATAAATAAATGTTAAAAAGAAAAAAAGAAAGAATTCTGCTTTTAATTAAACTAAAACATAATTTTAAATGCTGCTTTTATGAAGTTATATTTCATAGTATTGTTTTGCATTTCATATTACTTTTAATTTTTCGTTAATGATAATTTACAGTAGTTCATGTTTGTCAACTAGGAAAAAAAAACTTGAAGTTGAAATGGTAATCCAATCCTACCTACAAATCATGAATCATTATAATTCCCTTTATATACACTTCACCTCTACCATAACCCTACCATGCATCCTACAGTGTCATGAAAGAAGCATAAGCCTGCACTCAGAAAAAAACAGCTGTGTAACCTGTGTAAGTTAATTAATCCTTATGGGCCTCAATTCCCCAACATGTTAATAGGAAAATAACACCTACCCTCATAAGTCTGCTGTGAGCATTAAGTGAGACAACATATGCAAAATGCCTGTGGCATGTGGCACACAAAGGATGCTCAATAAATATTACCTCAATAAATATTACCATTACCCTCCCTTTCCTCTCTCACCCCATCTTACCCTTCCTACTTTCCTCTCTGTATCTTTCTAATTCCCACGCTAAAATTCAAATTAAACACCACTCTTCCACAAAACATCCTGGGCAGTAACAGCCTACAGTAATCTCTCCCTTCCTTGGTATTTTATTTGTATTTCTCCTTCTTATTTGTTCATACTCATTCATTCACTCATATTTCTTCCCTCTCTCTGCAATTTAAGTATAGACTGTCTTGTATTATTTGTGTACACCTAGAAAAGTTCGGCAATATAAGACAAAAATCTTATTACCGGAAAAGCCCACTGTCAAGTGCATAAAGAGTGAGGAAAGAGATAAGAAGATTAATTAGGCAAACACATATTTACCGCGAGCATTTATCACTTTTATAATAAAACAAAAGTGTTTGCTTGTATGTTGGGATGGGGAATGGAAGAGCTGATCTGAAACAGGAAAGATAAGCTATGTCTTTCTTCTCATCCCACTTCTCCTAAGTCAGACAAGGAGGCAGTCTAAGGAAACAGCCTTCCAGAGCAGTTTCCAGAGCAAATATTCATAGAGGCATAGATTAAAATCTTCTCCCCCCAAAATAAACAAATGGTATTGTAAGCATTCTAACTTCAGTCAACCACTGCTTAAAATCTGGCAATTGTTAATCCGTACACAAAAAACAATAAAGTACAAGAAAATATATTCTACTTACCAACAAGAAGCCAAACAACATTGGAATTGTGTTCTGTAAGAAAATCTTCTAATTGAGTTATACTAGGAACAATACTCTCATTCTTCCTTTGATCCATTACTTAAGTTTTTCCAGAATAGCATCTAAAGGCCTGAAAGAGTTCAAAGGTTAAATTTAGAACTTAACCTATGTTAGGGGGAAAATAAGGTGAATTTAATAAATGTGAAAGTTTATTAAATCATATTCTGCTTTCTTCAATAAGAATGCAAAAATATAAGAAACAACAAACATGTCCAAATTTCTACATAAAATATAAAACAATGTATCATATTTTTAATGTCCTGATTTCACCATTCTAAGTATGAACAGAGACTCAGGTTCATTTACTATACTCTGGCTCAAAATAAGAGGGACATAATTATTCTTAAATCTAATCTATTTATCTCAACAATAAAGGAGTAAGTATTAATCATCTACATTAGACAAATTCACCTACACTTGTCCTAAAAACTGCTACTTAATAATAATATATTTATATATTAAGTTGTGTTAATCCTTCTTAACCTCTATCAGCTGTGTATTCCCATTATTCCATGGAGAAACAATCTTCTTAGTTTAGATTCACTCTGGATAGTTTGGACAGTAAACAGATCTCCTGCTACCAGATGCTCAGGATAAATTACAACATATGTCAAATTGTGATCAGACATGAAAAATGTGTGTGTGTGTGTGTGTGTGTGTGTGTGTGTGTGTACTGAGAATGAGCAAAAAGTGAGGAATGAAAGTTCTGATTTTATGATCTAAGAAACAAGAAAATCATCCCTCTGATAATACAGTATTAGCATGACTAACCCAACCCACCTATAACAAAATTATCTTGTGATAAATCAGAAAAAAAAGGGGGAAAGAAGCTAGACAAAGAAAGCTATGCAGTTAATAATCCCTTAAGACCAAACAGTATATGGGACTTTTATGAACAACTAGAAAAACAGTTTTTAAAACAGGAAGAATATGTGAGGACAACTTTCTAGATGAAATTCAGTACAGTTAGCTTGTCAACTTAAAAGTGGTTTCTGTTTACTCACCACAAATCTATCTTCACAGATCACAAAACAAGTTTAAAAACTGTGTGAGACAACATTGCAAGATACTATCTACAAGAGATTACAATACTTCATATTTCTACATTGTTGAAATCAGTATAATTTAGAGGCAAATTAAACATGCACTTTTAAAAAATGAAGAGCTCAGTAATAAAAGGTTTATTATTAAAAGTGATATGCAAATCTAAGGGCAAGATGGCTACAGAAATTTTTTTAATGTTTTCATTTTTCAGTAAACCTTTTTTCCTATGGTTTAGAGAGTAAAAAATGTTCACATATTGAAAATACTGGTGGTGGCCAAAGGCGTGGGGTGGCGGAAATGATTGAACATGTTCAAAGGGTCCGAACTTCCAGTTATAAGATAAATAAGTTTGGGGAGTGTAATGGACAACATGGTGACTACAGTTAACAATACCGTATTGCGCATTTGAAAGTAGTTAAGAGATCTTAAAATTTCACATCACAAAAACGAACAACGTGTAACTATGCAAGGTGATGAATGTTATCTAAACTTACTGTGGCAATCATCTTGCAATATATACATATATCAAATCATTATGTTGCATACATTAAACTAATACAATGTTATATGTCAATTATGTTTCAGTAAAACTGGGAAAAATGTTGTATTTTTCAAGGCTTTGAAAAATCTGTCAACTAGCAACTTAAAATTTGGAGGCTGACTTTCACAACATGAGCTTTCTTTCTTCCCTTTTCAGGTCTGTAGACTAGAAGAAGTAAAAGTTTTAAAAGAGAGAAAACACTTTGAAAAGACCTATTATCTAAAACCAAATATTCACATATTATATAATGGCTTACATATTATAAAATAACATCTATACCTATTTCATACCTATTTTTACCATTTTACAGATGTATCACCAGCTCACTACTGAGGATGAAAAGAGCACCTGGTGACTCCTAGGGGATGCTCCATGAGGGATGTACCCCGGCATTCAGAACTCCACATAAAAGGGAAAGTGATCTATCCACCAAAAGGAGCTACAGTCCTCATGCAAAATCACCTGGACCACCCACCACTGTAACAACCCACAGCCAAAGAGAATGTAATTAGAAAGAGGGTATTCAAGTTACCAAGAGAGAAAAGTGCAGTATCACACAGTTTTAACCAACATTTGTCCAATTACTAGTTAATGCAAAACCTTTAAGAGAAATCAACAGATAAAGGCTCAATAGTTAAAAGAACATATTTTGAGCAAATACAGAAGTAAAGGCTAAGACTTAACAAGAGCCCTAAAGTAAAAAGTAGACATTATGGCATAAAGTAAGTGAGTAAAAACACTGGACACAGAAAATCCAGACTGAAACGGGGCTATATGCTTTGCCACACTGTTTAAGTGGCACACCAGCAATCCTTTAAGGAAGAGGAAGTGGAGACTGATATAAGAACCTACTGCAAAACCTTTTCGTGGAGCAAATGATGGAATAAAACAAAAATCGGTTGTTTCCTCTTCCTCTTCCCTTCCTGAACAGTTCAGTCTAAAAGCCGTAACGTGGGACTTCCCTAGTGGCGCAGTGGTTAAGAATCTGCCTGCCAACGCAGGGGACACGGGTTCGAGCCCTGGTCCGGGAAGATTCCACATGCCACAGAGCAACTAGGCCCATGTGCCACAACTAGAGCCCCCGAGCCACAACTGCTGAAGCCCATGTGCCTAGAGTCTGTGCTCTGCAGCAAGAGAAGCCACCGCAATGAGGAGCCCGTGTACCGCAATGAAGAGTAGCCTCGCTCTCCACAACTAGAGAAAGCCCGCGTGCAGCGACACAGACAGAATGCAGCCAAAAATAAATAAACCAATTAATTTTAAAAAAGAGAGAGCAGATTGCTCCATCTCCTATTAAATAAATAAACAAACAAATAAATAAATTGTAAAAAGCCATAAGGTAAAGCAGAGTAAGGCAGGCACCTGCACATGGGGGAGAGAGGGACAGGAGTCTCAGTGGCCTACAGTAGAATATCAGAGCCAAATAATACCTTTAAATACCCTAAATTAAATACCCATTTGTGCGGTGACGAGGCTAGTGGAAAAGTGGCCGTATTTCCGGGTACTGAAGCCATAGCAGGATGAGGAGGCGATACTTGCAGGGAAGAGGTCAGGCACAGGGTGCTGGAGACTGAGTGGAAGGACAAGGGTCCAAGGCAGGGGGAGAGGGGCAGGAGAAGCAGTCCAGCTCAAGGTGTCAGAGCCTGGGCGAGTGAGGTCATCCACACAGGCAGGTTGCCTGGTGCAGGGTGTCAGAACCCAAGTGGAGGGCAGCAGACCCCAAAGAGATGGGTAGAGCTTCCCATGCAGGAGGGCGATCTGGGGTACTGCATTGATGCAGGAGCAGGATATGAAGGGCGAACACCTGGGAGACAGCCCATGCAGGGGATGGGGGAGGGGATTAATCAAGTAAGTAAATATATCAAGAATAATGGGAGCCAAGTTTCTCACTGCTAGAGGATATATAAAGGAAGAAAACCAGAATTAAGCCCGTGGTGTTGGATAAGAACTGGAAGTACGGTTTTCAATATAAATGGATATAGAAACAAATAGAGCTGTAAATGTATATATGTATATGTATGCATGTGTTCATTAACAGGCCCTGAGAGCAGCAACACCCCAATATAAATGAGCAGAGAACTTTTCTTCTAAAAACGGTTTTCTATTAAGAGAGCTCCTTGAAGAAATGGCTGATTCCACAACTAGGGCAGGGAAAGTCAAGATGAGCCTTGTTTTCCAGAAAGGAAAGAAGTATTCAAAGAACGATGGGAACATGTCAAAAGGACGTAAAAACCAGAGGCTCCCACTGGCAAAATCTGGGACAATTTAAGCAGTAAACTAAATAACAGTAATAAATTACAACCCATTTAACAAATACAAATCTATGAGTCTATACGAATATAAATAATCAATTAAATTTTGATGAGCAACAGGATACTCATATCATCTCAAAATAACTGCCCCCCAAAATAATTATCAATGACAAAGGGAAAAAGAGGAACTCTGAAAAAGCTGGCAATTAATTAAGTGATCAAAGTAAACACCATCAATATAGGGACAATCAAAATCGTGCACTTTCTTACAGAAGAAAACAGCCTCACTTCCTTGATATTCCTGCCAAAGATACATAACCTGAATCTAATCTATCTTGCCTCTCTCTTCTGAATCATAATGACCAATAGAGATTGTTCTAGTCATTTCTGTATCCAAAATACCAGTGACAATGCCTTGAACACAGCCACTGTTTTCAAGTATCATATCATTTTAAATGGCATTTTTATCTATTACATAAGACGGTAACACTGATCTACATGTTTTAAGACATGTTCTCTCAATATTTTCATGATTCATCTATATTCTTCTCTTCATTCTTCCTGAAATCCATGGTACTCATTTCAAAACTGCTGTCCACATTAGAAAAGAAATTGTGGCAATTAATATTTTAGTGGCATACAAAGAAAAGCATGAAAATGTGAAACAGTTTAATCAAACACAGCAACAACCAGAGATTTATCAAAGTCCCTAATTTAATACCACCACTACTACCAACATTCTCAGAAACAGCTTTCCAAAAAAGATTACTTTTCAAAATGAATTATCTGTAAAATCTTTTCAAATACTACATTCAACCTATTTTCTCTTCCACTAGCATGAAGCAATAAAACTATCTTACATCTAATACTTGCATCATCAGACTTTTAAAGATAGCACTCCAAATCTTGATTGGTCCTACAAGAATAGAGGTCATCCTACAAGTCAATACAAAAAATACAAATAATCTAATAGAAAAATGAGAAAATATATAAACAGGCAATTCACAGAGAAAGATAATATCACTAGCAATCGGGGATAATCACAATTTATCACCCACTATGAGCGAAAATTAGATAGACTGAAAACAACTATATTGGCAAAAGTATGGGGAAATGGGCACTTATACAGTTGATGGGAGTAAACTGCCTTTGAGAAGACCAATTTATCAGATACTATAAAAATGTACATGCCTTGACTTGAACATTTCAGTTCTAAGGCTCTATTTCTCAGAAATACTTAGACACAAAGATTTTTTTCAAGGACAATCACTGCAACATTATATATCATACTGAGAAAACAGAAAAAATGTCAATTAATAGGAAAATAGTTAAATAAATTATGGTACACTCTTACCATATAAATACTATTACCATGTGAAATAATATGCAGCCTTTTAAAAAGAATAAAATAGCTCTATAGGGGATAATACAGAGAAATGTCCAGCATACGTGTAATGTTAGCAGGAGAAAAGCAAGTTGAGCAAAAAGATGTAGAGTATTCCACTTACATTCCCCGCCCCCCCCCAGTACGGGGGCCTCTCCCTGTCGTGGCCTCTCCCGTTGCGGAGCACAGGCTCCGGACGCGCAGGCTCAGCGGCCATGGCTCACGGGCCCAGCCGCTCCGCGGCATCTGGGATCTTCCCGGACTGGGGCACGAACCCGTGTCCCCTGCATCGGCAGGAGGACTCTCAACCACAGCGCCACCAGGGAAGCCCCGCACTTACATTTTTTAAAAAGTCTATCCATTATGTGTATTACATATATACACCATATAAACACACCACATATGCATGTACATATATGGTGTGTGTATATGTATATACTTTTATTAATCTGCAAAAACATTAGCTAAGCCATTACCTCCGAGAGCAGTGGGAGGAGATTTGGGGGAAGGAAAAGAATCCGTAAAGCAGGACTTTCACTTTTACTCTTGATAACTAAGTATTATTTAAATGTTTTACAATTGGCTTGTAATTCTTCCATAATTTAAAAAGAAAAAAGGGAGGGTGCTGGCTGGAAGACAGGACATGTCAGGCGAGAGAGGGGCTTTTTTTGCCCAAGCACACACCCCTTGGCCTCTCCTTATAACTATGGCCAAGGAATAGCTGTTTCCCAACCTAAAAATATCAACTTGATCTTCTGTCATTCTACCAGCATGTCTGTCCTTCTACAGTTCTTAAATCTTTGTCTTTTTAAAAAATTAAAATGCAAATACCAAGCAATATGAAACTCAAAGCCTTCATCAAAACATCAGAAAGATCAGTTAACACCTTAGCAAGAATTATTTGATTTGATAACCTTGAGTGTAAGAATAGAAGCTGAACAGCTGTACTGTTCTAGAGAGGGGCAAGCTACAAACAAGGAAGGAAGTAGAGAACACTAACAGGAAAGAGACTGGAGGAAGGGAGAAAGAGGAAGCAGTTACCAAGGGAAAACAGAAGAGTGAAAAGGTCCTGCTTCAGGCTGTATTGTTCCAAAAGCAGTCCATTATGTGGATTGAGAGCATGGACTCTGTACTAGACCACCTGGGTTCAAAAACCAGTTCTGACATTATAGCTATGTGATCATGGGCAAGTTACCTAACCACTCTGTGCTCTATTTCTTCATCTGTTAAATGAGGACACTTACAGTACCTACCTCACAGAGTTGTACAGTGAGAATTGATGAGTTCAGATATGTAAAGCATTTAGAACAATGCATAGCACATAGTAGATAATACATTGTGTAAATGCCTGATACTGGCAACAAATGCCATTGGTGTCTTGCCCATAAACTGTTGACATTCACCTCTACACCAGAAGATTATTCATTCTGAACACCTGTAACATCCTACTGTAGGCTGCTTTCTGGCTGCAGGGAACATGCTCAGTTTGTACTCAGGGCAAGCCAGAAATGCCGGAGTTAATGTCAATGATGGCTCGGAAGTTGGTGGGTAAACACCCGCAGCTTCCCTGCTCTTGGCTTGGGATAACTCTGAGGAATATTTTGTTTAGTCTCCGCGAGTTCCCCAGTGGTAGTGAGCTCCAGATGCCCACGGTGGTAACTGTATCTTAGCATTTATCACACTGTATTGTAATTATCAGTTTAGAAGTCTGTCTCCCCACCTAGACAGCTAACTGCTCTTTAAGGATACGCTTGCCCTATTCATTGACTGTGCAATATCCAACAAAGTTCCTGGTGTGCAGTAGTCTCTCAATACTTGTTTCATAAATGAATGAAATAAATGCATCATTATAAAAAGTACATAATTATGAGCTATTGCCAAAGGTAAGCAAGTTATTTCCACTGTACTCAAGGCCAAGAGAGTCCTAAATGATCTTTTTCACACTCAAGAAAATTTGGTTTTCATTCACTTGAGTTTAAGAAAAGGATATCAAAATATCCTTTTGATAACCCAATTCCAAATATAACAAAAATGAAGGAAAAAAATTCATCATACTCAAATCCCTCATGCAACAATAAAGTCACAATTATCTGTATAAAAGGCATTTACATACCTTCAGACCATTATATTAAAGTTCTTTGAATTTAATCACAGTTCCTTTTCCATAAAGGAAACTACCTGGGGTTTTTTTTGTTTGTTTCTTTGCTTTTTAAATTTTTTTTGAAGCCAATCAACTATAGCTGGGCACAAGATTGTGGTGCCCATCTCTGCTGTGCAGCAAAGTGACTCAGTCATATACACATTGACATTTTTTTCCTTTATATTCTTTTCCATTATGGTTCCTCACAGGATATTCAATACAGTTCCCTGTGCTACGTGGGTTTGAGGAGTTGGAAAATGTATCGACTTCATAGCTCTCCTTTAAGCTTCATCAACGTTGGCATTCTCTTCAACATCAAGCTTGAATACCTATTAGCACATAGCAGCATTCTGTATACTAGAAGTTCTGTGAAGTATGCACTTTGTACACACTTTTGCATTGCTTGCCCATAAACCAAACTTGACTCATTTTACATTAGCTGTTATAGAATATACACTTACTTGAAAACTTTTCAGGTACGGTTTGGTTTCTGTAAATATGTAAGAAACTACCTTGAGATACCTTTGTAGAGGTCCCAATTTCAAAGTCATTTATATCCTCCTTAATTAAGAAGTCAGGTAATTGACCCAAAGAGCTCAGTAAATACCAACACAAAGGAACTGCCAAAACAGACTGCTTAACTTTCCTATGGCATAATGACATCCCAAAACAAAAGTAAAACACACATCAGATGGCAACATTTTTATACAAAATGAAGTTTCAAGAGTGTTTAATTCATTTGCACTGTTTCTACAATGGCTCAAGTAGTCTGAGCACTCAGCAATCTAAAGGCAGTGGGCCTGCAACAAATGATTTTGTAATGCTCCTTCCAATTATAAGATGCTACACAAATAAAATAATACAAAACAGAAAAGTACCTGCAATTGAACATCTCAAGCAAAAGAAATATGTAAACATTTATATTTAAGATAGTATTGGAATGCATATAAAGGTTGGTGTTACCAACTAAGCATATAGTGATTTGAAGAGCCCTCTATGCCTAAAAAAATTTGCCCAGCAGGATACAAGGCCTAAAATCCCACCATCCATTTCTCCAAATAGAGTACCAACCAATATTCTCTATTAAAATGCAAAGATACCTTTAGAGTATCACAATAATAGCTACCATTAATTATTACCATGTGTTATTAGTGTAAATTAATTCAATAGATTACTTTTCTCATTAACAAGCAAGATCCAGGAATATCACAAAAGGCCTGAGATTCCTGAAAATGGGAAAAACCTTAAAGAGAAGACGGTGGGCAAAAAAAGCAAATTTAGTTCCTTAACAAATATGGTTAGAGTTGGCAGCTTTGTGTACATAAAGCAAAATTATATAATGTCCTATTCTGTTCATTTAAACAAACAAAATAGACAATTATCCTCTTAGATCAAACAGATTGGGAATAATCCTCTCTACCTAGAAAGAGTCATTCCAGGACCCTTTCAGCCCCAGGATTCTACATGCAACAAGCACAATTTGACCTTTTAACTATTAACTAACTCTAAAGACCAACAGAATTAAGTGGTAAAGTTAACAGTCAGAAATAACAGAAATCAAACAGAATAGGCTTTAAAGCAGATTTGCAATGTAAAGCTCTTTCTCTCTATCCCTTCTAGCCCTTCCTTAGCGGTGAGATAACTGGAGCAAGTTACTTAATCTCTTTGAGCCTGTTTCCAAGTTGTAAAATGGCCATCTCTTCCTTGAAGAGCAAACATAAAACTCAGAGAAAGGTGTTTGACAAGAAACACATTATAACAGTGGTAGCTAAGCTAGCATTAATGTTCTTCTTTAAAAGTAAACCAGTTCAACACAAGGTGAAAGTTAAAAAAACATAAGATGGGCTTTTCCCTGGTGGCGCAGTGGTTGGGAGTCGGCCTGCCAATACAGGCGACACGGGTTCGTGCCCCGGTCCGGGAAGATCCCACATGCTGTGGAGCGGCTGGGCCCGTGAGCCATGGCCTCTGAGCCTGTGCGTCCGGAGCCTGTGCTCCGCAACAGGGGAGGCCACAGCAGTGAGAGGCCCGTGTACCGCAAAAAAAAAAAAAGACCAACCATAAGATGCACACCAGTAAACAATGACTAATGTATTGTTAGTAAAAGATTAAAATAGAAAAGAGAAATATATATATTTAAACAACAGAAATTTATAACAAAGAAGAAATTAGTTGATATAAATGACAATCAAAAACATATTAAATGCACCAAACTTTGCGACAGCATGGGCCATGAGTCTAGGAAGCACTAAAAAAAAAAAAAAAGGTATTAAGTTAATATGGATAACATAGCTCTAAAAATACTATTGAGATTCTTAAAAACAGATCAAATACCAAAGTTCAATGGTCATCAGGCAATTATTGCTGAAGTATTGATATTATTCAGATATGGTGACCAATGATTCAAACAGTATAAATCAACAAACTAAACAAATGTAGAGTACCTTTTAATATCATAATCTGTGCTACAAAAATGGTTCTTCATGTCACATATGGAAGAGTTTTTAATATCTAAGAAGTCATATCATCCAATAAAAATATTGCACTTTAGCAAACCTCACTGCTATAGCCAGAAATTTATGCCGGTTCACCTAAATATTCATAGAAAGCACAAAAAACAAAACAAAACTCTTAAAAAGCTGTAGAAAGCATATCTACTAATAATGGGGTAAAAAGAGCTAACTTCAACGTCTTCAAATCTAGAAACCATGATTTATAAATATTACCCACCTCCATACAGCACACCAGAAGTAATTACTACCTTCAGCAAATTCTTCAATATGGCCAGCGATACAAAGACATCAACAGAAAGTGCCATGAGTGAAAAGTTTAACCCTTCCACTTCTGCATCCCATAAATTGATTAACTGTGGGGTTTTGTTTTCACTTTTTGTACTGGCTGGTGAACACAATCTACAAGTTTCTTTTAATTCTTTTAATCTAGAATTCTATATATCCCTTCCATATTGATACACCAGAAGGCATAAAACTTTAAAAAAACTAGCATCAGCAAAGTAAAATTCTAAAGAGGTTTCTTGTAATAAAACCTGTATTTCCATTTTCTTATCTGGCTCTTAATCTTGTTATCTTCTGCCTTAAGTCACATCAGAAAACCCCACCTAATATATATTCAAACTACTCACCCAATAAAATCGGGTATTCGGATATGGGAGGGAGGGAGGAAGAAACTGGTCATGCGAGTTTACCAACAATCTCATCATATCAAGTTCAAGGAAACTACTTTTTATTAGCATGTTGCTATGCACAGAGCCCAAAAGATCCATTTAATAGCCAATTCCTATGAACTGAGAGCACTGCTGTGATTGAAATTGAACTGCTACGTACCTACTACAACCAAAAAGCCTGCTTCGGGGAAAAAATGCAGATGTGACCTGATACAATACTACTGGTGATATCTGACACAGTATTTTAAATGGATATGGAGCTGTATAGAAACACACCTTCCATATACATCAAAAGTGACAAAGTCCAATAAGGTGAGTAGTCTATAAAGTTTAGACTGTAAACATTTTGGACAATGTTATATTACTCTTTGAAATGTTCATGCCATGGTATTAACTCACCATTATAATGATAAAATATAGCTACCATAAAATGGCTAACATTTATTCACTGCTTGCTATGTGCCAGGCACTGTTCTAAACACTTTACGTGTATTTACTGATCTAATTGTCAGAAATAACTACCTACTTACAATTCCCCATTTTACACGAGGAAGTTGTGGCAGTGAGAAGCTAAGCACAAATACAGCTAAGACATGGCTGACCTGGGATTTGAAACTAGACAGTCTGGCTTTAGAGTCTGTGTTATATTGCCCCTCATATCATATATGTTCACAGAAATCAGCCTGTACTTGTCTTTTAGTCCTCAATGTCTTTGCTCTGAAAAATGAGTTCCTTCCTTCTACCTCTGAGTTCTAGTTTAGGAGCTAATATTGAATGTTACCAAAATCCATATTCTGGTATAAAAATTCATATTTTGCCCACTATGGCATTTTTTTCTCCTAAAAGAATCCTCTATTAAATCAAAGGTCAGCAATCACTTTTTTTCATTAACTACAAGAGGCAACACATCAAGTTATTGAGCCTAATTAGCAGCAATGGAGACCAAATGGTAAAATGAGCCAAATGTGACTGAACCACCTCCCCACTTTTCTGTACTTCTCTCTCACCTGGATATAAAGGCTGAATCTACATATTTTTAAAGAGCTTATTTGCTGCCCTAAAGAAACTGACAATTGATAGAATTGTGGTAGTTTTTAAATATGTCCAAAAAGTATGTGATATTCCTCCCTTCAAGAGGTGGAGCTTAATTCATTCCCCTCCCAAGTGTGGGCTGGACTTAGTGATTCAGTTCTAAAAGAACAGGGCAAAGCAATGGTTTGTGACTGAGTCAAAAACGGCATCACAGCCTCCTCCTTTCTCTTTCTCTCTTTCTCTCTCTCTCTCTCTCTCTCTCTCTCTCTCTCTCTCTTTCTCTCTCTCTCTCTCTCTCGGATCATCTGCTCCAGGGGAAGACAGCTGCCTTGTTAGGACACTTCAGAAGCCCTAGAGAAGCTCATGTGGTGAGGATTTCAGGCCTCCGGCCAACAGACATGTGAATGAACCATCATGGAGGCAAATCTTCCAGCCCCAGCTGAGCACTCAGTTGATTGAAGTCCCAGCCAATCAACTACAACCTCATGAGACCTGAAGCCAGAAGCAACCAGTTCAGTCACTCCCAAATTCCCAACCCACAGAAACTCTGAGATAATAAATATTTGAAGCCACTAAGTTTTGGGATAATTTCGTACTCCGCAATAGATAACTAATACAAAGTACGAGAAAGGTAATTTTGTGAGATATCTGCAAGCCATCTCTACCCTGATGGTTCATACCTGCCATCTTAAGCTAAACTACCCTCACCACACTCATCCTCACCAAATGATCAGGTGTCAGCAATACCACACCAAGAAGGCTACCGATCACATGAGTGAATCATATACTCTTCCCACCATAAGTGGGAGTCTCCTGCAAGGAACCTGTGGAGCAACCTCTACCCTGCCTCCTACAAATTTATCTGTATCTATAATCATCACCACCTCCTTCCCTCCTGTCTCGGGAGAGGTCTATCTGAAACACCCTTGACTTGCATCTTTGTATTCTATCCCTTCCAACTTGGTTACTGACCTTGCTCCACCAATTCTTCTCCCTCACTCTTCTATCTTCAAATTCTCTTTTTGATGACTTCTTATCTTCAGCAAATAAAGACTGTAAATGTATTCATATCATTCGTACCTTTAAAAAACAAAAACCCTCTCTCAAACTCATCTATCTATCTATCTATCTCAAACTATCTCTAACTATCCCCTGTTTAAAACCAAACTTTCTGAAAGAGCAAGTGACATTAGCTATTTCAATTCCTTATCTCTTAGCCAGTGTGAACTGGATCCACCTATGTAATTGCACTTGCTGTAGTCAACCACTTAACAGACATGTCCAATGGATATTTTTGTTATCCTCATTTTATTTGATGTCTCATAGATGCCTAATACTCACTCCTTTTCTCCAAACTCAGTTCTTCCACTTACTTGTGACTCTGCTGATGTTCTCCCACTTCCCTGCCCACTACTTCATCTCTTTCGAGGTATGTTTTCCTTCCACCTTACCCTTAAATATCCTTAAATATTAGCGTTCCCCATCCTCATTTCTCTTCTTTTACCCTATGTTTTTCTCCCTGACTGATCTCATCCATTCCCATGGCTTTTCACTATCACCTATAAACTGTGACTTCAAATTTATATCTCAAGCTGAGTCTTCTTCTTAACGCCGACCTGTATTATACAACTGCCTAATTACACTTCTTGGAAGTCACAGAGGCCTCAAATATGATAGCCTCAACTGAACTCACCTCCTCCAACCATGTTCCTCAATCTATTTCTCTTCCTATATATTCCCTCAGTAAATGGCCCGGAATCCACTCAGCTTTCCAAGCCAGGTATCAGATAATTCATTTATTCTGAAAATATTTATTAGACACTACTTATAAAATGGAACATGATAATGGCTAGAAATCACCCTGACTCCACTTTCCCCCAAGCCCACTAAATCTTATCCATTCTATCTCCTTTATATCTATCTAATCCATCTCCATCCCTTAATTCCCATTTATACTACGGTGCTTCTAATTCTCATTTGCCACGTGGATTACTACAATAGCCTCTAATTGACTGCCATGCTTCCAAGCTCATCTCTCTCCAATTCATCATCCAGATTGTTGCATCTGACCATGTCCCTTCTATTTGTCATATATAAGTTCCCTGAAATTTTCTCAAATTAAAGGGTTAATTTTCTTAATCTCCCATGAACTTTTGAAATTCTATCACTATCTTTTTTTAATTTATTTTTTGAGGTAACATTGGTTTATAACATTATATAAGTTTCAAGTGTACATTATAATCGTACTTCTGTATAAACTACAATGTGCTCACCAACAAAAATTTAGTTTCTATCCATTACCATAAAGTTGATCCCCTTTTCCCATTTCGCCCTACCCCCTGCAATCCCTTTCCCTCTAGTAACCACTACTCTGTTCTCTGTAACTGTGTTTTTGTTTGGTTTGTTCATTTATTTTGTTTGTTTGTTATATTCCATATATGAGTGAAATCATGTTATTTGTCCTTCTCCATCTTATTTCAGTTACCATAATACCCTCAAGATCCATCCATGTTGTCACAAATGGCAAAGTTACATCTTTTTATATGGCTGAGTAGTATTCCATATATATATATATATATATCTCACATTATTTACAATAGCCAAGATATGGAAACAACCCAAGTCCCCATCAACAGATGAATGGATAAAGAACATGTGGTCTACTACTATCTCTAACATGGAAAAGAGTACACTAAAGTGAAGTCTGTAAGAATCCTAGTTTCCCACTGTACCTTAAAGTAGCTCTAGTAGAGTGCCTTCCTTTACTAACTAAAATAATATGAAAGAATTATTATAAATACAAACACTTACTGTATGAGTACTGCTGCTTTCCTAGTCTTTTACATAAACCAAAAACACCTTTGCATATAACACTTTTTAAAAAGATATGGGTTCAGGGACTTCCTTGGTGGTGCAGTGGTTAAGAATCTGCCTGCCAATGCAGGGGACATGGGTTCGATCCCTGGGCCAGGAAGATCCCACATGCCGCGGAGCAACTAAGCCCGTGTGCCACAGCTACTGAGCCTGTGCTCTAAAGCCCATGTGCCACAATGCTGAAGCCCACGCACCTAGGGCCTGTGCTCTACAACGAGAGAAGCCACCACAATGAGAAGCCCACGTCCCACAGCGAAGAGTAGCTCCCGCTCGCTGCAACTAGAGAAAGCCCGCACGCAGCAACGAAGACCCAATGCAGCCAAAAACAGATAGATAGATAGATAAATAAAAGATATGGGTTCACAAAAATCTTACCTTCTAGAAAAAAAGTTCACTGCTCTAGTACTCTCCAGGGCCATGATGACCACTACTCTTAACAGAAGCCTGAAAAAATGCCTGACGTACGGTACTCAATAAATATTTATGAAATTAATTAAGGTTTTCTCAATCATGTTTAACCATGTCTTCTACTATTCTCCATTGAACTCATAGTGAAAAATACACTTAAGTTCAAACAAACACAGTATTCTATGAAGAACAAACCAAACGTCAACTAATTTTCTTCCTTTCTTTTTAAAACCCTTTATAATATGGGCAGATCAATGAGGAAGCAAAAGAGAGAAAAGAAAGTTAACACTTGATAGAGAATCAAGCCAATGATCCCCTTCACTTTCTCCTGCCAATACATAAGCTAAGCACATGACTCAACTGTCAGTCACATAGCAACGGTTCAAAAGTCAGGTAAAATGAATGGCAGGTCACATTATACACTACTGTCACCCCACCCCCATTCATAGACCATTCGATCAGGTTAAATTACAATTGAAGCAGAAAGTCAGATTTCCTCTATCTGAGCTTTAACTGAAAACCCAAAATATTTACCAAGTTTTTTTTCCAGAGTCTGTAATGTTCTGTTTTTCTTTTTCTTGATCTTCAGAAGGCCTGTCTGCAGTGTTTCATCTTAACACACCTGAAAAGATCACCCATTTTAACCAATCATACAAGATATTCTGGCTTTATCAGCAGTTTCACCATTTCAGGTTAAATGATTTGATTATACATGCACCTGCATGCGTGCACACACAAGAAGTTTTTAGTATTAATCCAATATTATATTTCCTTCTTTAAAGTTTCTGAACAAGAAATACTACTAAAACTAGAATAAGACTATAATTTCCTAACTACAATCTTCCAAAGGTTTCAAAACCATTGTACTTACGGAAAGGGCATGACTTTGGTAATCAGAGGGTTCTACCTTTAAAACATACTCCTTGAAAAAGTTGTTCTCTCAAACTGTTGGGTCCTTGCTGCCAAGAATGGTGCCTCAGTTTCCTTCCTATTCCCACCTGGCACACTTTTTATCAAATGAAAATCACCTTGCAAATTCTCATGATGCTTGGGAGTGGTAAAGCATACTGACTAAGGGACTCTGAACTGGAGTACAATTACCTGATCTAAATCACAGCTCTGACTTTCGACAAGTTGTTTTTTAGGGCTGTGGAATTTAGTTCTCTCATCTATAAAATGAGAGTAATAACAGACTTTACGTGATAGGATTGTTATGATGATTAAATAAGATAATGTATGCACATAAAGCATGTACCACTCAATACTTATATAAAATAAATGTTCTGGTTAATTCATCTATTTTTATACTTTATGTATCTAGTGAACTTAAAATAAATCAGCTTCATTGCCATGCACAGAGCTGAAAGCAGCAACATGAAACCAGTTGAAACTTAGACGCTTGAACAGTCATGGAAAACAATGATTTCCTTACAGAGGAAATTTACAAGAACTCTTTCCCTTTAACACGCGTCCCTAACTTGCATCTGTCAAAACTAAGGCCAAAAGGAGAAGGAGGGGGACAATTCTGCAGAGGGAAAATCAACTTCCCTTCACCCTCCTTTGGTCAAAAGATGTTTCCGCTGAAACATACTCTTCCATAGTGTAGACCCAGCAAGCACCAATCAGAATACAAACACACCACGCCTGGGGAGTAAAGAGGGTTTCTAAGGCTCCACCGCCCTGGGTCCAAAATCAACTCTGCGTTAACCAGTATGGGGTCTCCTGCAGCCCGATGCAGCTAACAAGGCTAAAGCCGGAGTTTGCAGGTGCACGGTCCTTCCCACACACCCGCAGGTGGGCGTCGCCCGCCCGCCATACCACCACCCAGGCGCCCGTTCCTGCATTCGAGCCCCCAGTCACCCATCGTGGCCTTTTCTGGCCTTCTCATGGCCCTTCGACAACCGGTGTACAAGTCCCCGTGCTGCAGGTAAGGATGGCAAACGAATAAGAGATGAGTCGACGCCGCACCAGGCAGTCGCGACGAAGCCACACCTCCCTGATTCCGACCAGACTGAGGTCCAGAGATGCTGGGAAGACTACTGCCCACCCAAACTCTGCTCAGCCGGACCCATCCCCTCACCTGAGCGAGCGCCGGGGCGGCCCGGAATCGCTCTGGTCTCTCTCCGGGGGATGCCGAGGGCTTTAGGCGGCGGCGGCGGCAGCTGCAGCGCCCAGCCGGACACGGCCTGCTGAGCGCTGCGCGGGTCCACACCCTCCAACCCCGCCACCCGGACCCGCCGTCCGAAGTCCGGCCCGGGGCCCCAGCCTCTGACACAGAGTGGGGCGGAGGAGGATGGGAGGGGTCCGAGTTGGGGCCGGGCGCCACTGCGGCTGCGTCAATTGGTAACGTCGTGCGTCACGGCGCCGGCGCCTCGAGGCACGCCACACGAGCCCCGCCCAGGAACTAGGACGCCCCGCCCCTTCTCCCCCTCCTGGGCGGGTTGGGGGCGGAACCTCGACCTTGAGGCGGAGGTTAGGGACGGATTTGAAAAATCATTTCGCTACCCACCCTAAGGGAATCGTAATGAATTGCCTTTCTGAGGGCAAGAGGCAGATGAGCACAGGAGGCAGATGAGCACAGGTGGGGACAGATCGCTAACAAAAAGGAGACCGGTGCTCTGATTTGAAGAGAATCCGCTCTGAATGGAGAGCAAAACTTTTATGACCGTATCAATAAAGGGAGCTTCATTGTGTGAAATGCTGCCACAGCGAATCTATTAGAACTAAGTCTCTTATTGTTATACTACTGAAAAGTGGTTGATGCTCACCATTTTTAAAGAGAAAGGCTCTTCATATTATTAGCGGGTGCACCAAAGCAAACGACTTCCTGGAGTTAGAGGCTTGTTACAGGTATTTTGCTCACTTCTCAGGTACAAATTGTAATAGGAAAAGTGGGAAACAGTCTTAGCTCTGTAAAAGTTTTCTGATTGCTTGGGGCAGATGTGGAGTATGCACATAAGACAACTAGAAATGCAAACGGTAACATATTAGTAATAGCTAACAGTGTCAAGCATGAGCGAGGCACTGTTCTAAGCACTTTTTATTTACTGACTCATTTAATCCTCCCCAAACCCTGTGATGTAAATACTGTTATTATCCCCACTTATTTCCATTTCACAAATTAAAAACTCAGATACAGAGAGAGGTTTAATAACTTGCCAAACTGGAGAACTAGGGTTCCCAAGCACTATGGCTCCAGAGTTCATGCTCTTAAGCATTACTATATACTGCCTCTTAAATTCTAAATGTCGAAATGTCTAGTCTGACTTCCGTGAGCTGAAGTACCACTCTCGGTAACATTTTTACATGGGAGTTCCATTTTTACCTCAAAACAACAGCTATGAAGCCAAATTTAAAATAAAGCTAGAAAAGGTTAATCACATGAGGTATTGTATTAACCTTTATTGCATATAAGGAAATGGTGGCTCAAGCAGAAGTGGTTTGTGAAAGGACTGGATGAAAGCCAAGAAGAGAAAAGCATACACCTATCTTAGTTACTTCCACCTACTACGGAGACAAACCTGCCTCCCTTATTTGAATTAGCTCTTTAGAGTTTATTTCTGCACTTCTACAAAGAAATTAATTTCAATAGTTTTTTTCAAAGTCTGGAGAATCTCAATCATTCTTAATCCTTATTCCCTAGTAAGGCTCCAGGACCCCGACAAGGATTCAAGTTTGCTCCTGTCAAACATTCAACTCTGCCTTAAAAGGAAATTGTCCCAGCACAAGTTATCTGGAGTAGGAATACCAAGATATGGTTCAAGTTCCTCAAATCAAAAACTAAACTGAAACTGAATTGCCCTGGAGCTAAGGGAAAGAGTTAAGAGGAAAGAGGGAAGATGGGGGTGAAGTTGAATGTGGTCTTCATCTAACTACTGAGCAGACAGTTGGAATCTGAAAGTTTCTGACTCTACTTCCTTTCATCCCTAAGAAAAAGGGCCACCCTGTAACAACTACAGATATGCATTAGACAGCGTCCTAAAAATGAATTATTTATTTTAAAAGCTTTCTATTCCAAAGGTGTTTAATGTTGTGAAGATCATTAAACTCTCTGACATTTCATTTGACTCACTAATTTTCATGACAAGGCTTATTCCCTTCACTTGTCCACCACCTACTTTCACCTTTCACCAGCAAAGAGGAATACAAAAGCAAATGTCTCCATCCAGAGACTTCACTAAGAATTGCTCTAATGATGGAAGCCCTCTAATGATTTGGGGTTTTTTTTTTTTAACCTTTTACTTTGAAATAATTATAGATACACAGAAGTTGCAAAGGTAGTACAGAGTGGTTTTGTGTACCCTTCACCCAGTTTCCCCCAATGGTTATATGGTACATAATTATAATACAACATGAAAACCAGGAATTAGACATTGGTATAATGTGTATATATAGCTTTATGTCATTGCATCACATGTAAAGTCATGTAACCATCACTGCAAACATGATAAGAGCTATTTTGTTACCACAAATATATCCCCTCATGCTATCGCTACCCCCTTATAGTCACACTTACTCCCCTCCCTGTATAATTCCTAGCCTCTGGCAACTACTAATCTGTCTTCCACCTCTATAAATTTAATCATTTCAAGAATATTATATAAATGAAACCACACAGTATGTGACCTTTAGAGACTGGCTTTTTTCACTCAGCACAGTGTCCTTGAGAGCTAGCCAAGTTGTTGCACATATTGATAGTTCATTCTTTTTAATGCTGAGTTTTCCACAGTCTGTTTAACAATTCACCTACTGAGGAACATTTTG
The DNA here is from genome assembly GCF_026419965.1 of Kogia breviceps. NCBI lineage: Eukaryota > Metazoa > Chordata > Mammalia > Artiodactyla > Physeteridae > Kogia > Kogia breviceps. Next base: position 128,257,982 of record NC_081315.1, on the reverse strand, counting down.
GTTGTTTCCCATTTGGGGCTATTATAAATAAAGTTACTATGAATAACTGTGTATAAGTTTTCTTTGTGGTCTAGTGGTTAAAAAATAAAATATATATATACATATATATGTATATATATATATATATATATATATGACATTTTCTTTGTCTTCATTTCTTTTGGTCCACTGACGAGGACTATTTTTTTAAGTTGAGACCAAGGTGAAATTTACATCTTTCAGTTTTGTCTCTCCCCTTTGTTACTCTCATTTGCCACTTACTAGCTCACATACAAAGGTCAGCCTCAAGTCTGATTAACTCAGGCTCTCATGGTCCCCTAAAATTATCTTCCTCATCTCCTTCTGGGGGATATTTCATTTTTATGTAAAAACATTAAAGACAATAAAAATCTTCAACTTTAAAGATACTGAATGGAATAAATCTCTAATGGTGTAATTTTGGGGACAGTGAAAGGATTATTTAAGGATAGAAGGGATTACTTGCAAAATAATCCACAGAGGTAGCCACCAAATTAACCAAATTTAGCCGCTTTTTATTTACACTGATATTGTCATCATGAAAATGTTTTACCCTAGAGTAAAATAAAATGTGCTTCAAAAACTAATGGCATATATACTAAGAAAAAAAATATTTAATTACATATTTATACTAAGTGCCAGGCACCTGGCTAATATCTGTTATGGACTATTTCATTTAATTCACACAAACCCATAATGTATATACCACCTGTGAATGAGGAAATTTAGAAAAGTTAAAGAACTTGCCCAAGGTCACACAAGCTAGAAAGTGGAACCAGAACTTGAACTCAAGAGAGTCTAACTCCAATACCTATTATTTTTCACTACTCCATACTAGATCCAAGTAAAAAAAAAAAAAAATTTCTCAAATTGTAGTACTGCAACAGATAATAATGTAAAACCACAAGTGTAACCAAGCAGGACCCTGTGGGACCTTCCTGGGACACCCCCATGCCCCTGCCACCATGTCCTCTGCCTGCATTTTGTTTGTAGAAAAACTTTAGCCTCCTAGGCCTTCCAGAGTTCCAAAGAATAAATTTAATCAGAGAAGTGAGAAAATGCAGAAACAAAGGGAAGCAGTTAAGCAAGATAAAATAATAATAGTTTAGCCAATAAACTAGTCAAGGACCTTTAGTTCCTCCTCAAGGGCTATAAATAATATTCTGAGCCATATTCTTTGAGCTATTTTGCAGATACTAAAACCCCCAACTTGGGCTTCCCTGGTGGCGCAGTGATTGGGAGTCCGCCTGCCGATGCAGGGGACACGGGTTCGTGCCCCGGTCCGGGAGGATCCCACGTGCCGCGGAGCGGCTGGGCCCGTGGGCCGTGGCCGCTGAGCCTGCACGTCCGGAGCCTGTGCTCCGCAACGGGAGAGGCCGCAGCAGTGGGAGGCCCGCGTACCACAAAAAAAAAAAATTAAAAATAAATAAATAAATAAATAAAACCCTCAACAAGTGGAAGAAGTTAACTACATGCTGCCCACAAGCACGGAGACCCCAGACAGGCTGGTACCAGAAGGCTGACAATGTTGACTGACTACCAACCAATAAGAGGAATGTCCATGAGCTGATCACATACCCCACAACCCTCTCCCTCACCCTGGCATTAAAAACCTTTCCCTGAAAGCCATGGGGGAGTTTGGGCCTTTTGAGCACTAGCTGCCTGGACTCCGTGCTTGGTGCCGGCAATAAACGCTGCCCTTTCCTTCACTACAACCGGGTGTCAGTAGATTGGCTTTCCTGAGCTTGGGCAAGCTGACCGAGGTTTGGTTCAGTAACACAACTACTTTACAGATAATTTAAAAACAGTGACGATAAAGCAGCATATTGTCTGTATTTTAATGCATAAAAGAATTTAATGGCACCAAGTTCGATATGTTAAAGTTGTTGTGAATGCTTAATTCAGATTTTTATTTCACTACCCTTTAATCATTTCTTAAAGCCACTATTCCTTTATAGATAAACTTGAGTGTTCCTCAAGTTGTTACACACTTTTTATAATACCATACCAAGTCTGAAGTTAATGCTCACACCAAAAAGAAGAAAAAAGTAATATCAATAAGTCCATAAAACACACACACAAAATAATTAATAGTTTCCTGTATTATTTCCCAATATATCTACCAACTGAAATTATTTTTTTCATTTCACTTACCCCCAGCCAATGCAGGCCACACTGTCCCAGGAGCCACCAATGCTAAAACAAACAAACCAATGCTATTTAAGTCAAACATATTTTAAGAAAACCACAATTACACACTTTAAAGCTGATGAAAAAGTGAAAGGAGCTGAACGTGTGTGTTGAAAGAGGAAGTGTGTACATCTCTTTAATATACTAGAAAAATCCAGTTTTCTAATAATGATTTGAACTTTAATGACATATAATACCCTACAAATCAACAAGCAAGACCAGCAACATGATGAGCAAAACATGTGAATATACAGTTCACATAAAAGGAGATACAACTGGGCTTAAAACTTGAGAAAAGACAGTCTTCATTCCCATAAAAATAAAAAGGCCAATTACAGCTAAAGTTTAGGTACTATTTCTTTTCAATTGACAAAGCTCAAAACATTTTTTGATAACTCAATATTAGAAAGGGTTTGAAGAAATAGACACCCTCCTGCCTTGCTGGTGGTCATGAATTGATTTAGCCTCAATGGAGAGCAATACAGAAATATCTTTTTAAAGCTTTATGTGCTCATATCTTTGACCCAGCAATTCCATTTCTAGAAATGAATCATATAGAAATCTTCGCACATGACCAAAACGTACAAGTTATCCATTGCTACATTGTTTATAAAGGTAAAAGATTGTTAGCCACCTAAACATGTTCAGTTCTAGAAGACTAGTTTAAAAATATGAAACATTTGTAGAGCAGTGAAAAATTGTGATACCTATAAATGCACTGATATGAGATAATCTACAATGTATATTATAAAAAAGGTGAAGAGCAAAAAATATATGTGTATGTGTGAAAAATAATAAGTAAATAGGCCAAAACCTACAAGTGACTTTAAAAATATATTGGTCAAAAACTAAATTGGACAAAAGTTATAATTTCCAGTCAATGGCACATAATGTAAAATAACATGTATGTACATGGATGAGATGGCCACCTTCTCACTTTTTCCTCACATGTCCTTTCTCTCTGCAAGCTTGACCCTGGTGTCTCCCCTTTTGTCTTAATTTCTCTTCTTGCAAAGACACCAGTCAGATTAAACACACTAATGGCCTCATTTTAACTTAATTACCTCTTTCAAAGCCCTCTCTCCAAATATAGTCACATTCTGAGGTACTGGAGGTTAAGGCTTCAACATATGAATGTTGAGGGGACACAGTTCAGCCCACAACACATGATAAATATGATCTCTTGTATAATTCTTTGAAATATATACTCCACATACCTTATTCTAAAACTCTTGCTATTTCTTAATTTGTATTAATTTACCAGTTTATCATCCATCTCTCCAGACTAGACTGAATGCCCCTGAAGGCAGGGACCAAGCTCCTTTGTTCACCACGATGTATCCAGTGCCCAGCTGAGCACAGCACATGGTAGATGCCCAATAAACCTTTGTTAAAAAAAACAAAACAACTCTTGCTACATGTATTTTTGTATTATGTTATCTTGTTCATTTATCTTATCATTCTTTTGTAAAAAGTAGAAGGTTTAAAAATTTTTTGTAAGTTATCATTTGATCTTGTGTGTGTTCCAGAAAAGGCTGAAGGGTGGGGATTTTTTTTCCCTTCTCCCTTGGTATTGGTCAAGCCCACTCTTGGCATATGTGCTAATCTAAGTGGCAGCATCTTACCTCTCTAATAAACTCCTCTATTGCCTTTGTAGCTACAGTCCTCTACAATTCATTAATCATCTTATCACTGTATCTCTGCTCCTCAGGACAATGTGAAAACTTATTTCAAAGTCTTCTTTATTTTGATTCTTCACGTGTCTATTTTTCTTCTTCACATCAGTCAATAAATATTTAATATTTTGTACAGTACACACTGGACTAGCTCCTAGATATGAAGAAATAATCAAGGTAGACATGGTCTCTGCCCACGAGGAGTCTTATAGTCAGTGGTAAAGACAGATAATAAACCAAAACTTAAACTCTGATCTCTCACTGTAGTCTAATGATTCCTGTTAATGGTATTTTTTTTCCCAACCCATGTTAAGTTCAAATTCTTTTGATTGTATATGATAGGAAACTAGCATAAGTTGGCCTAAGTAAAGGTAATATACTGGCCCTTATAAGCTTTAAACCCCAGAAACTGGCTTCACGCCAGGCTGAGGCTCCATGACATATATGTCTTCAGGACCAAGCTTGGCTATGTCTCTCAGCAAAACTATTCACATTGATGTTGGCTTCAATCTCCTGTTTCCCATTGTAGCAAGACAGTGCTAGAGCTCCCACACCCTCCCCATTTTTGGATCCAGCAAGATAGAGCAAGAGTCTTTTCTCTAGAAATTTCAAAGTCTTCTTGAGTCTCATTGACTATTAGGTCCCATGCTTATCCCCAGTGGCAATGGAAACTGCAGTAGTGTTGATTAGTGTAGACCTTGGTCATGAACTCCACCCACAGAATCAGAGCTGGTATCAACTTTGTGCTGCCATTATGTCATCAATAAAGATGTATCACAGTGTTTTCCAATTTTTCTGTTTCTAAATACCTTTTGCCCTAATAGATTGTGAATTCTCTGAAGAAGGAACTGCCTTATAGAATTTTTGTTGTCAGACCTAGCATTGTGTCTGGCATAAGGTAAATATTCAATAAATGGTTATTAAATAGATGAAGGCAGGAACAATTAGCTTCAGGTAACAGAAATCTATATGAAAACAAACATGTAAAAGAGTGTTCAAGATCAATAAACGTCACACCCTTCATTTGAATGTAAAATACTGCACACTTTAAAATACTGGAATTTCCATTTACTGAGAAATATTTCAAAAATAAAGTTATCATTATATAATGCTCTTGGTTATTTTTCTATACTTCTCAATTTGAAATGTGATGCAATAATCCAACACCTATTATGTTTAAAGGATCTTACCTGTTCATATTCATACTACATATTCATATTACATATTCAAATTTGCTGAGTGACATCATCATCATCATAATTGCTATAGTTAAGACTGCTAACTAAGAACAATAAAACAGGCAGTTATTTTACCAGCAAAATGGATTTATTCAAGAGCTGCAAAGAATTGCAGTTTGGGACATGCAGTGATAGTGAACCACATGCATGTTCAGTAAAGCAAAGGACAGGAAACTGTTTTATAGAGGAGGAAGGAAAGTTGCACGGGGCTGTTATAAACAAAAAAGTCCACTGGAGGAAACTGGGAATTCAAAGTATAGTGGCTTTTCATCAGCTGAGTTGTGACAATCTTTCATTGGCTGAGCTGTTACCAGGCAAGGAGAAAATCTTTCTTCCTCCTGTTGGTGGTAGTAATATCACTTCCTCCTGGAAACACAAGATATTTCTCTTCCTGTTGTGATCCGTATTGATGTCAACTGGCATGTGCATAAGCACTCTCCCTTCTGGTCTCCTGACTCTATTTTAGTGGTTTCCCTTTATTAATTTTCATATTTCCCCAGTTTGATCAAGATCTTTCTCTGAAAGCATCACTGATCAAGAATTCGGTTTTATTTAATTTTTTGGCCAGCATTCAGTGGCCTTTTGTCCCTCAGTGCCAGGAAGGACCTTTCCTGGGTGTCATGTCCCATGTCAGAGGGAAAGTGCACAGACTGGGAACCTATTGTGGTCACATTTGAGTAACAAGGAGGGGTAGGAGGGGGACATCTCAGGCATTTCCCACCTAAAATCTGCATCTTAGAATAGTGCATCCAGCAAGGGCACACTCAAAATTGAAGGAATTAAACAAGCACTTTGGGAAGACTCAGTGCAGGAACAAACATGAAGTAATTAAACAATATTGTTATCTCAAAAGAAACTGCTTGGAACCAAATGTTTTATCAACAATACAGCTTGTAGTTCGCAAATTCAGAGAGTATGAACTTGGAAAAGAATCCAGAGTCAGTTTACAGTCCAAATGAAAGAGAGACTTCTGTGACTTCTAAACCTTCTGACAGGCCTGGTCTGGACATCTTGGAAAAGCTGTCTTATAAGATGTCATGTGCTTCAATTCTGGGAAATTTTGACCTTCGGGTCACCAGATGATGTGCAGGTCCAATCAGGACTTGGTGCTTTCTTTAGACGTGTCATGTGGATCCAGGAGTCTATGCTCTGGAGTTTGGTGCACACAGGTTGGTTATCAGTACCTGATAGGGGGCCTTTCCAGCAAGGTTGAGGAGAATCCTTCTGGAATTGATTTTTCCAATAGACGAAATCTCCAGGTTGCAGCATATGATGCTTAAGGTCTTCATCTCCCAAGAGCACACTGTGAAAAGATTGCTCTACGGGACTTCCCTGGTGGCGCACTGGTTAAGAATCTGCCTGCCAATGCAGGGGACATGGGTTCGATCCCTGGTCCTGGAAGATCCCACATGCCTCAGAGCAACTAAGCCCGAACGCCACAACTACTGAGCCTGTGCTCTAGAACCCATGTGCCGCAACTACTGAGCCCAGGCACTGCAACTACTTAAGTCCGTGCACCTAGAGCCTGTGCTCCACAACAAGAGAAGCCACCACAATGAGAAGCCCGCACACCACAACGTAGAGTGGCCCCTGCTCGCCGCAACGAAGACCCAATGCAGCCAAAACAAAAAACAAAATGCATTGCTCTACCAGAGCATCGTTATCTTTAATAGAAGTTAGGTCTTTACAATGTTGAAGCATATCCCCTTTTATCAAATGCAGATTAAAAGAGGCAAGGGTCAGGTGCACTGGTTGACTAGTGACTATATCAAAGGGTTAGAGTTTATGAGTTCTGATAGGAGTAGATCTGAGATTTAGAAGGACCAACGGTAGTGCTTTTGGCCAAGGTACCTTAAGGGCCTCTATGAATTTTGCCAATTGGGTCTTTTTTTTTTTCTTTTTGGCAGTACGCGGGCCCCTCACTGTTGTGGCCTCTCCCGTTGCGGAGCACAGGCTCCGGACGCGCAGGGCCAGCGGCCATGGCTCACGGGCCCAACCGCTTCGTGGCGTGTGGGATCCTCCCAAACCAGGGCACGAACCCGTGTCCCCTGCATCGGCAGGGGGACTCCCAACCACTGCACCACCAGGGAAGCTCGATCCAATTGGTTTTCTACTATACTTCATTCTCCATGAGGCTCACTATATTCTCAGTTCATGCTGTTTTCTGTCTCCTTCAGCAGTTATTCAGTAAGAAGGCTGTTTCAAGGTTCTAGGTCACCTTGCAGGTTTGGGGTTTTTTCTATGCATTCTCTCTGGGGCTGAACTCCAGCTAGTGAACTAGATCAAGTCACCTAGGTCCAGGTCCGTGGTCTTCAAATATTCTTGCTCATGTGTTCCTTAAAGATGTCATAAGCAGTATACCCCTTCACACCTTAGCATTTAAAATTTTTCATCGTAAATTTAGATATTTGCAAAGGATGCAGTTTTCCAGACTATTATAAATACTGACATTTTAACATAAAGCAATATCACTCTTTTAAATGTATTCAATGGGATCTAAATACTATAGTCATTTACATGCACATACAAAAATAAATTGTAAGGTAGAGTACTAGAAATAAAGCCATATTATTCACTTAAAAAGAATAATGGACACATTCTTCTTTAACAGTTAAAATTTTTATATCATTTCTTTTCCTTTCTGAACTTGTAATTTCATCATACTTCCCCTGCAGAATGTTACCTAATATAATATACATTTAATGCTTAAAAGTGTTTTCTTGAACACCTCTCTTTCTTTTCTGCAACAAATTATGTAAATAAATATAAATTCAGTTTCTAAAATTGCATGTGACCATAAAACTCTTAAGAGTTAATTATTTCCCCTCTGGATTGAATTATAAATGCAGTGAAAATGTATCTGCTATTGTAAAAAAAAAAAAGTGTTTTTCCCCAGTTAGTATATCTGTGGATGAATCCTACTGATTGCTTGAAGGAGACCTGATTATTCCTATTTTTTCATGTGCACTGATATAGGCTCTGAGAAACCTTGCTCATATAAAGAAGGAGATAGAAATGAAAGAAGTTTTACTACATCAATATCACTTAAGTCTTTGAACTCCTGTTACATGCTAAAAGTCACATTATAATCCATTATCAAAAATTATTTCTTTGATTAGGTCCTTCTAATACTAATTGGAAACCAATCAGTAACTTCTTGAGTTGCAAAATAATTTGTTACCTAGTCATTAGCCATTTATTCCAAAAAGAATTTACCAAAACTTCTTAAACAATAATAACTGTATATTTTCACTTAGAGCCACCTTGTTTAACCCATTATAATCAAAAAAAGTTGAGAAAATTGAAATATTGTTAATTTCAGCATATTTGCTATACAATATGCTTGATAAAATGTTTTATCATGCCATGTGCTTTAAGTATGTTTTGTCAAAACCTTAGACCTTCAGATTAAGCTTGTTTATAGAAAATGTCTACTTTGAACCTCATTAGTGAAGTTAGACTTCATAATTATTCCAGTTAGCCAAACCAGATTGACTTTCTGTTAAAAAAATTAAAGTCTTGGGGCTCCCCCGGTGGTGCAGTGGTTGAGAGTCCGCCTGGCAATGCAAGGGATGCGGGTTCGTGCCCCGGTCCGGGAAGATCCCACCTGCCGCGGAGCGGTTGGGCCCGTGAGCCATGGCCGCTGAGCCTGTGCGTCCGGAGTCTGTGCCCCACAACGGGAGAGGCGACGACAGTGAAAGGCCCACGTACAGCAAAAAAAAAAAAAAAAAAAAAAAGGTCAACTTTTAATTCAAATGAATGTGTTCATGTGCATTTTGAGGGATAATATCACTGAAAAATAAATCGTAAGGTAGAGTACTAGAAATAAAGCCATCAAGATTAAAACCACATAGTTTAATATAATTTTTTTCATTCTCTTAATAATCTATAAGCCAAAGAGTAAATTTTTTGCTAGTTTTCATTATTTAACTTATAATAACGCAATGCAATGGTTAGCCAAAACTATGAGTTATTTATAAAGCAGAAAGTATGATCAAAAGCATGGCGCATGTTTTAGCAGACCGAAGGCAGAAGTTTGAGAGCAAGTGCTGGATCAGGAAGTGAAGGAGAAGAAAAGCAAGTGCAGAAATGGAGCAGATACAAACGTTGGCTATTCTTGATGACTGCTATAAAAAAATGTGCCTTGGGACCACCCATCTGGAGAAGAAAATGGGGAAGCAGTGTCCTTTGGCTCCCACCTCGGAGCGAGAGGACTAATCCTTTATTGTGGTTCCTCAGTTTGCCACAGATTCCAACTGGCCACACTGGATGCCTGCACTAGTTTAAAAAAGGGGGCGGGCAGCGGCTAAGGCAGAACTTTGAGAATGATGAAGCGAGGAGCTCAGCAGGCCCTCTCCCCAGCCAAACAGTGGTGTAACTGATGAAAATTATAAAAATCAGTCATTCTAAGTCTCTGGAAATTGTGCCAAGAACATACAGCAAATAAATAAACATTCACTAAAGAAACTATACTAAATCTTGGTTAAGAACAGTGAGAGCCTGGGACATATGAACCATGATCTGCTCCTTTACACAAACCCCCTCAGCTCCACATTATGAAAGTTCTCCCACAGGCATTTGCAACCAAGAATGAGACTCCTCTCCCTCCTGCTCCCAGTCTGAGGCTATGGTGACCACAAGAAGGTCAGGCAGTTGGTTTGTTGTTTTTTTTTTCCTCCTCCCCAGGCCTGTGTTACAGGAGCTCTATTCCAGGCAGGAGTAGCAGACATCTGTCTTCCCACACACAGCTTCCCCTCAAGGACAGAAACCCTACCTTAGGTACAGCAGTCCGAAAATACTAAGGCTCCAATTTATCCCAGCCCCAGCTGGCTGTAGGGAGAATGTTCCATGCTGAGAGGCCAAAGCTGAGAAAACTAGGGCCTGCCCCTGCCCCAGTGGGTGGGTGGGAGCAGTTTCCTGCCTTTAGTTTTAGTGCAATGGTGCAAGGGTTCTGCCCAGGGAGAAAGGCAGGCCACAAGGACAAAGAGCTCTGCAGCTCTGCCTGAAGGAACTGACTTTATTTGGAACAGAGAGTGGAGAACTCCATGCTTATTGAAAACAACTGAGATCTTGGTGGAGCACAGTTAAGAAAAGGCTGTTAGTTTCATATAAGCAAAGTAACACAGCAGCCAGAAGAGGCAGAAAAGAACTTTCTTGAGATCACAGACAACTCTGGGGTCAGGAAGGTGTGTACATATGATAGGCTGCACCTACCCAGGAGCAATTGCAGCAAGACATGAGACAGACTTTTAAAGCTTCAGCCAAGATGCATACAGGCCCATCAACACAGGGCTGACACAGATGTTGGAATTATCAGATACGGAATTTTATTTTATTTTATTTATTTATTTATTTTGGTGGTAGGCGGGCCTCTCACTGTTGTGGCCTCTCCCGTTGCAGAGCACAGGCTCTGGACGCGCAGGCTCAGCGGCCATGGCTCACGGGCCCAGCCGCTCTGTGGCATGTGGGATCTTCCCGGACCGGGGCACGAACCCGCGTCCCCTGCATTGGCAGGCGGAATCTCAACCACTGCGCCACCAGGGAAGCCCAGGGAAGCCCAGGGAATTTTAAATAACTATGATTGATATATTAAGGGTTCTAATGGAAAAAAGTAGGCAACATGAAAGAACATGTTATACTACAATACAGCTACTATAAGCAGAGAGATAAGAACTCAAAGAAAGAAAAAATTTAAGTTCTAGAATCCCAAAACACTGTAACAGAAATGAAGAATGCCTTTGATGTAAATGAAGGTAGTCAAGGAAAGAATCAGTGAGCTTGAAGATATGTAAATAAAAATTTCCCCAACTGAAATGCAATGAGGAAAAAGAATGAAAACAAATAGGACAAAACATCCAAGAACTGAAAAACAATTTTAAAAGGTATAAAATAGATGCATTTTGAATATAAGAAGAAAATGAAACAGAAGAAATATTTGAAGTAACGATGGCTGAGAATTTCCCCAAATTAATAATAGACACCAAAACACAGACCTAGGGAGTTCAGACAACACCAGCAAGCAGGATGAATACCAAAAAAACAAAAACAGAAAAAAAACCAACAAAACAGAAAAACAACACATAGGCATATCATATTCAAACTACAGAAAACTTAAGGTAAAGAGAAAATCTTTAAAAAAAGTCAGAGAAAAAAAAATCACCTTGTCTTTTAAAGGAAAAAGGATAAAAATTATAAGACTTCCTGTCATGGGGCTTCCCTGGTGGCGCAGTGGTTGAGAGTCCACCTGCCGATGTAGGGGACACGGGTTCGTGCCCCGGTCCGGGAAGATCCCACATGCCGTGGAGCGGCTGGGCCCGTGAGCCATGGCCGCTGAGCCTGCACGTCTGGAGCCTGTGCTCCACAACGGGAGAGGCCACAGCAGTGAGGGGCCCTCATACAGCAAAAAAAAAAAAAAAAAAAAAAAAAAGACTTCCTATCAGAAACCATGTAAGCAAGAAAAGAGTGGTGTGAGATATTTTGAATGTTCAAAGAAAAACTCCACCAAACTAGAATTCTATATACAAGGGAAATTAAACTTCAAACGTGAAAGAAAAAGACTCTTACAGACAAACAAAAACAGGGAATTCACTGCTAGCAGACCTGCTCTACAAGAAATATTAAAAGAAGTTCTTCAGGGAGAAGGGAAATTATACAGGCCAGAAACTTGGATTTACAGAAAGAAAGGAAGAGTACTGGAGAAGGAATAAATTAAGGTTAAATAAATCATTATATTTTTCTTATTCTTAATTGATCTAAAAGATGCTTTTGTTTAAAGCAACATTAGTAAAAATATGTTGGGTGATTATAGCATATGGATAAATAAGTGAAAAATGACAGTAATGTCATAAAGGATGGAGAAATTAGAAATACTTTTATAAAGTACCTGCACTATGTGTGAAGTGATGGAGTATTAGTTGAAGATGGATTTAGAATAGTTTAAAAGTGTACTGGAAATTCTAGGGTAATCACTAAAATATTTTAAAGTATAATTGATAGGAGAGGAGATAAAATGGAAGTATATAAAGTGCTCAATTAAAACCAGAGAAGGCAGAAAAAGAAGGGGGAAAATAAAGAACAGATGCAATGAATATGAAAAGTTACTAACATGATGGTTATTAGTCCAACTATATCAATAATCACTTTAAATGTGAATGGTCTTAACACCAGTGAGAATACAGAAAAGAAATACAGTGTCAGAGTAGATAATAAAAAAAAAAAACACAACAGAACCCTACTTCTTGCCTATAAGAAATTTACTTTAGGGCTTCCCTGGTGGTGCAGTGGTTGAGAGTCCGCCTGCTGATGCAGGGGATGCGGGTTGGTGCCCCGGTCTGGGAGGATTCCACATGCCACAGAGAGGCTGGGCCCATGAGCCATGGCCGCTGAGCCTGCGCATCTGGAGCCTGTGCTCCGCAAAGGGAGAGGCCACAACAGTGAGAGGCCTGCGTACTGCAAAAAAAAAAAAAAAAGAAAAAAAAAGAAAGAAAGAAATTTACTTTAAATATGAAGACTTGGAATCAACGAGATGAAGAAAGATATACTACACTAACACTAATCAAGAAAAAGCTGGAGTAGGTACATTAATTTCAGATAAGGCAGACTTTAGAACGAGGAAAATTATCAGGGATTAGAGGGGCATTACAAAATGACAAAGGAGTCAATTCTCCAAGAAGACATAACAATTCTAAATCTGCATAAACTCCCCAAAAGAGCAGGAGAATACATTGAGGCAAAAACTCATAGGACTGAAGGGAGATTTCAAGAACCCTCTTCCATTAATTGATAGATGAAGCAGGCAGAAAATCAGTAAGGATATAATTGACCAAACAGCATAATCAATAAACTTGATCTTATTGACATTTGTGGAATACTCCATTCAACAACAGGAGAATACACATTCTTCTCAAGCTCACATGAAATATTCACGAAGATAGACCCCATCCTGGGCACAAATTTAAAAGAATAGAAATCATAACAATGTATGCTCTCAAACCGCAATGGAATCAAACTAGAAATCAATAAAATAGCTGGAAGTTTTTCCAAATACTTGAAAAGTAAGCAACACACTTCTAAATAACACATGGGTCAAACAGAAGCTTTAAGAAAAATTTTAAAATATTTTGAACTTAATAAAAATGAAAATACTATTTATCAAATTTGTGAGATGCAGTGAAAGTGGTGATTAGAAGGAATCTTACAGCATTAAAACATTATTAGGAAAACAGGAATATCTAGAATCAGTAACCTAAGCTTCCACCTTATGACATTAGAAAAAGAAGGGCAATTTACTCTGGAAGCAAGCAGAAAGAAATAAGTAAATACTAAAATTAGAGCAGAACTCTATAAAATTGAAAACAGAAAAACATTAGAGAAAATTAACAAAACCAAAAACCAGTTCTTTGACAAGATCAATAAATTTCATAAACCTCTAGCCAGGCTAGCTAAGAAAAAAAGAGACAAGATACATTTACCAATATCAGAAATGAAAGAGGGGTCATCACTACTGATCACATGGACATTAAATGGATTTTTTAAAAGTATTACAAACAATTCTGTGCCCACAGATTTGACAATTTATACGAACTGGACCAAAATACCAAAACTCACATTAGGAAAAACAGAAACCTGAAGAGACCTATATCTATTAAAGAAATTGAATTCAATAACTAACAACCTTCAAAAAAAGAAAGTATCATGCTCAGATAGTTTCACTGGTGAATTCTTTCAAACTCTTAAGGAAGGAGTGATACATGTTATCCCCAATATCTTCCAGAAAATAGAAGCAGAGGGAAATTTTCCTAACCCATTTTATGAGGCCAGAGTTACCCTAATGCCAAAACCAGATAAAAACATTACAAGAAAGGAAAACTACAGACCAGTATCTCTCACGAAGATAGATGTAAAATTCCTCAACGAAGTATCAGCTAATTGAATCAAAAATGTATGAAAAGAATTATACACTTTGAGTAAGTGAGATTTATTCCAGTATGCAAGGCTGGTTCAACATTCAAAAACAAAACAATGTAATTCACATATCAACAAGCTAAAGAAGAAAAATCATATTATTATGTCAATTGATGCAGAAAAAGCATTGACAAAATCCAACATTATTCATGATAAAAGTTTTCAGCAAACTAGGAAATTTCCTCAACTTGATAAAGAAGATCTACAAAAAGCCTACAGTTAACATCATTATTAATGGTGTGAAACTAGACGTTTTTCCTTAAAATAGAGAACATGGAAGGAATGTCTGTTCTAACCACTCCTATTCAACATTGTACTGGAAACCCTAGCTAGTGCAATAAGACAAAAAAGGAAATGAAAGGTGTATATATTAAGAAGGAAGATATAAAACTGTCATTATTCAAAGATGACATGATTATTTATGTAGAGAATCCCTTAGAACTAATAAGAAAACTCTTGCAACTAATAAGTGAGTATAGCAAGGTTACAGAATACAAGAATAGTATACAAAAGTAAACTACTTTCCTATATACCAATACCAAATAATTGAAATTTGGAATTTAAAAAAACCAGCATTTGCAATAGCACCAAAAAAAGAAATAATTAGGTATAAATCTGACAAAATATGTACAGGATCTATATTCAGCAAACTAAAATACTGATGAAAGAAATCAAAGAAGATCTAAATAAATTGAGAGATATTCTTTATTTAGGAATTAGAAAACTCCACATAGTTAAGATGTCAGTTCTTTCCGACTTCATCTACAGATTGGCAATGCAATACCAGAATGCTATTTTGTAGATATCCAAAAAAAAAAAAAAAACCTTATTCTAAAGGTTATATGAAAAAAGCAAAAGAACTTGAATAGCCAACATATGCTGAAGAAGAACAGGGTTGTAGAACCCACACTACCCAATTTTAGGACTTACTATAAAGCTACAGTAATCAAGACAATGTGGTATTGGTTAACGTATAGACACATAGATCAATAGAACAGAAAAGAGAGCCCCAAAATAGGCCCACTCAATATAGTTAACTGATCTTTGACAAAGGAGCAAAGGCAATTCAATGGAGAATGCACATTTATACAGAATGTAAAATACAAATCTATAAAATGTTAGAATAAAACACTGGGGTAAATCTTCATAACCTTGAGTTAGGCAATGGTTTCTTAGATATGACACCAAAAGCACAAGAAAAAAAAAGAAAATATAAATTGGAGTGTATCAAAATTAAAAACCTTTGTTCTACAAATGGTATCATCAATAAGTGAAAAGACAATCCACAGAATGGGAGAAGAATTTTGTCATCATATATCTGATAAGGAATTTGTATCCAAAACATATAAAGAACTACTATGACTCAACAACAAAAATATAAATTACCCAGTTTTTAAATGGGCAAACTATTTGAATATATATTCCTCCAAAAAGATATATAAACAGCTAATAAGAGCATAATATGCTCAATATCATTACTCTTTAGGACAACGCAAATCAAAACCTCAGTGAGATGTCTTTTCACACTAACTAGAATGGCCATAATCAAAACAACAGATGTGTGGAAGGGGGTGTGGAGAAATTGGAGCCCTCATATTTTGCTGATGGGAATGCAAAATGACAGGGCCACTTTGGAAAACAGTTTGGTAGTTCCTCAAAATGTTAAACATAAAGTTACCATATGACTCATCAATTCCACTTCTAGGTATATAGCTAGGAAAATTGAAAACACATGTTCACATAAAAATTTATAAGTGGACGTTCATAGCAGCATCATTTATAAAACCCAAAAGGGAAAACTCAAATGTTTTCAACTGATGGATGGATAAAAAAATGTGCTATATTGATAAAATGAAATATTTTTAGCAACAAAAAGAATGAGGTACTGATACTTGCTCTGGCATGGATTACACTTGAAGACATTACGATAAGTGAAAGAACCCAGTCACACAGAGACGTAGAGAACAAACATATGGATACAAAGGGGGGAAGGGAGGGGTTGGATGGATTGGGAGATTGGGATTGACATATATACACTACGAGGCATAAAATAGATAACTAATGAGAACAGACTGTATAGCACAGGGAACTCTACTCAGTGCTCTGTGGTGACCTAAACGGGAAGGAAATCCAAGGAAGAGGGGATATATGTATACGTGTGGCTGATTCACTTTGCTGTAGAGCAGAAACTAACACAACATTGTAAAGCAACTATACTCCAATTAAAAAAAAAAAAGAAAGAAAGAATCCAGTCATGAAAGACATATACTGTATAATCCCATTTATGTGAAATATCCAGAATAGGCAAATTCATAGATATAGGAAGTAGATTTGTGGTTGCTTAAGCTGGAGGAGGGGGGATGGGGATTCACTGCTGATGTGTATGGGGTTTCTTTTGGGGGGCACAAGTACGTTTTAAAATTAGACTGTGATGATGATTGCAAAACCCTGTGAGTATATCAAAAAACATTGAATCATACATTTTGAATGGGCAAATGGTATAGATTTCATCTTAATAAAACAGCTTAAGAGTAAATTTTACAAATTGACTGGTTTCTCCTTTTCCCAGCAGAGTTCTGGCTATGGCAGACTTGCTCCTCCACCCTCCCATGCCTCAACCCTCAGCAACTATCTCCCAGGATGGAAGCAGCCCCAGGTTCCATAAGGGCTTGTCCCTCTCTGAATTTAGTTCATTCATACTTCTTTGTGTCTTTAAATTTAAAAATGACTTTTTAGTTTATTTGATGTGTTTTCATTGTTAAGGTGACCTTCTATACCTAACCAGGGATGTTCAGTTGGTAGTCATTTGCATATAGTTAGTAACTAAAGACAAGAAAATGCACTGGATCACCCAGGAAGGAAGTAGGGCATGAGATTAAAGGGTAGCTCAGGATCGAGCTGTACCAATCTCTAGCATTATCAGGGGGACAGAGAAAAAAGAGTCAGACAAAATGGGACGAAGTGGCCAATAATGTGGGAAGGAAACAACTAAAGGACGATGGCAAGGAAGCCAAGAGAGGTTAATGTTTCAAAATGGAGATATGTTCCATAGACTGAAAATATGCAATTGCAACTGAAAGATGAACTTTTTCATCTGTAACAAAATGAGGTAGGGGAAATATGAGTATAATTTATTGGTGGTAAAGTGTAAGTTGTTTGGAGGAAAGATATTTTAGAGACAGAGAACTTAGGAGAGAGCTTATTTAGACAGAAAACCTATAGCACTGACTCTACTTTTGATGAGTTAGTAAATAGGCAAACTAAAATTATAAATTTCCTAAATTTGACTTAGGTTTTCTATCATTTCTCCTTAGCAGAATCAAAGTTCTGAGTAACAGCAAAGGTGAATAACAGCAAAAATTGCCCTCTTCACTTTATTAATGGTACAGAAAACATATATTTCAGTTAGTGCATACACCCAATTTTACTACTCTGGAATTAAAATTTTTTTGTCCCAACGAAGTTTAAATGTTGGACACACTACCATTGAATTATTATTCTAAAATTACTAAAACTTTTCAGCAATAGCTATAATTCTCAATAGAAATTTTTATGGGACATACTAAGTAATGTCCAGGTCACAAATCAGTGTCAGCATTTTCATTAGAAGAAAATATGGTAGTTTACTTGTTACTATACATCAAGGATGTAATTCTCTAATGTATACTTTTATTGAACTCTAATCATATTTTCTCTTCCATAAACTCCCACTTCAATAACATGTAATTGAATTATTGCCCCATTTATACAGCTATCATAAGTAATCCCTTGTCACTTTTTTCCTAAACTATCAATATAATGGTAATTCTTACAAAACCCAACAATTTATAACATGACATCTCAGTTTACATAAACTAAGTATCTCCCTAGCAGCTGACACAAATGTTAGTAGATAGTAAAATCAAGCTGTGTGCTTTTGGGTCCGAGAACACCTTGAAAGTCTCTGTCTTTTGAGTTAAGAAATGAGTCAGACTTGAGAAGAATTTGAATCAAATATAACATTTTAGTTTCTTTAAAGGGCATCTTTTTAATACTGTGGGAAAGCAAGCTAGATGGGGATCCTGATCAGAGTAGAAATGAAGGTTAGAATTGGGTGTGGGATTTCCCACGGAAGGAGCCAGATACACACACACACAGTGGTTTAAAAGTGTCTTTACCTTACAAACATGAAACTACTACAAAAATTAGTTTCCTTTCAAAACTAATACCAAGTGGTATTGGTTTTTTACAGTATAAAAAATACTATAATATACCTTCATTAAACAATTCCAACTAGGAATATAGAAAATGGGACACCATTAACAGAACTAGGCATTAATGAAAGATTGTATAAACCTTTATGAACTAAATTTTAAAGGATAAAAAAGATCTGAGTAAGTGAAGAGATAGATATGCTCATAATGTTTTAATTTAGCACAGTATGAATTATATTTAATACGTAAATTCAATGCAATTCTCCCCTCCGTCCAGTAAATGCAGCTGACAGTGTGAGGAACTGAAGAAACTCTAAATTTTATGTTGATGAATAGAAGCCAACAAATACCTAAATCAATTTTAATAAACAAGAGGAAAGAGCAGGGACATGTCTTACTAGGTATTGACTAAATCAAAGCTTTATTAGTAAAAACAATATAATACTGGAACAGGAACAAATAAATAGGCCAGTGAAATGGGACAGATTGTGTGTGTATGGAAATTGATGTATGAAATTCCTATCCCAGAACAGTGGAGAAATGAAAGTGCCTATTTTCAGGAGTGTTGAGATAACTAGTTCATTATATAAAGAATATATGTATATAACTGTATTCCTAACTTATTCGTATGAATAGGTGGACTAAAGGTAAACACTAGAGCCAATGGGAAGAAAATATAGGAGGATATATTTGTTCTATATGATCGGGGCCAGGCTTGCTAAACAAGACTCTGAAGGCAAACAGTAAGATGAAAAATTGATGCTGACTACATCGAAATTAGAGAAAACAATTTCTGTTCAGGGTAAGATACCACAGGTAACTTTAGTAGACAGGTGACTAAGAAAAAATATTTGCAGTATTTCAAAAATCAACAAATCAGGGACTTCCCTGGTGTCCAGTGGCCAAGACTCCTCGCTCCCAATGCAGGGGGCCTGGGTTCGATCCCTGGTCAGGGAACTAGATCCCACATGCCACAACTAAGAGTTTGCATGCCACAACTAAAGATCTGGCACGTGGCAGTGAAGATCCCGTGTGACGCAACTAAGACACGTGCAGCCAAATAAATAAATTTTTTTTTTTTCTAAATCAACAAATCAGGACTTCCCTGGTGGAGCAGTGGTTAAGAATCTGCCTGTCAGTTGGCTCAGGATTTGACAGAAGGAAGACAAATAGATACTGTATTAAAAAGATGTTTCTTGAGAAAAAAAAAAAAAAAGAATCTGCCTGCCAATGCAGGGGACACGGGGGTTTGATCCCTGGTCTGGGAAGATTCCACATGCCGCGGAGCAACCAAGCCTGTGCACCACAACTACTGAGCCTGCACTCTGGAGGCCGCAAGCCGCAAGTACTGAAGCACGTGCGCCTAGAGCCCATGCTCCACAAGAGAAGCCATTACAATGAGAAGCCCGTGCACTGCAACAGAGTACCCCCCACTTGCCACAGTTAGAGAAAGCCTGCGTGCAGCAACGAAGACTCAATGCAGCCAAAAATAAATAAATAAAATATAAAAATTAAAAAAAAAATAAAAACCAACAAATCATTAAGATAAAAAACAAAACAAGAGAAAGTAAAAACCAAGTGAAGGTATAATTTGAAGTTCGGATGTAATGGGAAAATGGTCCTAGGACATGAAGCATTCACAGAAGAGGAAGCCCAGTGCCCAACAAGCATACCAAGAGTCCCAAATTCACTAGTGTGGGGGTCGGAGAAGATGGCAGAAGTGTAAGATGCAGAGATCACCTTCCTCCCCACAGATACATCAGAAATACATCTACACGTGGAACTGCTCCTATAGAACACCCACCGAACGCTGGCAGAAGACCTCAGACCTCCCAAAAGGCAAGAAACTCCCCCACGTACCTGGGTAGGGCAAAAGAAAAAAGAATAAACAGAGACAAAAGAATAGGGACGGGACCTGCACCAGTGGGAGGGAGCTGGGAAGGAGGAAAGGTTTCCACACACTAGAAGCCCCTTCGCGGGCAGAGACTGCGGGTGGCAGAGGGGGAAGCTTTGGAGCCGCGGAGGAGAGCGCAGCCACAGGGTGCAGAGGGCAAAGCAGAGAGATTCCCGCACAAAGGATCGGTGCCGACCAGCACTCACCAGCCCGAGAGGCTTGTCTGCTCACCCGCCAGGGCGGGCGGGACCTGGAACTTGAGGCTCGGGCTTCGGAGGTCGGATCCCAGGGAGAGTACTGGGCTCGGCGGTGTGAACACAGCCTGAAGGGGTTAGTGCACCACGGCTAGCTGGGAGGGAGTCCGGGAAAAGGTCTGGAGCTGCCGAAGAGGCAAGAGACTTTTTCTTCCCTCTTTGTTTCCTGGTGCGCGAGGAGAGGGGATTAAGCGCGCCCTTAAAGGAGCTCCAGAGACAGGCGCAAGCCGCGGCTATCAGCGCGGACCCCAGAGACGGGCATGAAACGCTATGGCTGCTGCTGCCTCCACCAAGAAGCCTGTGTGCGAGCACAGGTCACTAGCCACACCTCCTCTCCCGGGAGCCTGTGCGGCCGCCACTGCCAGGGTCCCGTGATCCAGGGACAACTTCCACGGGAGAACGCACGGCGCCTCAGGCTGGTGCAGCGTCACGCCGGCCTCTGACGCCGCGGGCTCAACCCACATCCGTACCCCTCCCTCCCCCCGGCCTGAGTGAGCCAGAGCCCCCGAATCAGCTGCTCCTTTAACTCTGTCCTATCTGGGCGGGAACAGACGCCCTCAGGCGACCTACACACAGAGGCGGGACCACATCCAAAGCTGAGCCCCGGGAGCTGTGCGAACAAAGAAGAGAAAGGGAAACATCTCCCAGCAGCCTCAGGAGCAGCGGAGTAAATCTCCACAATCAACTTGATGTACCCTGCACCTGTGGAAAACCTGAATAGACAACGAATCATCCCAAATTGAGGAGGTGGACTTTGGGAGCAAAATATATTATTTTTTCCCCTTTTCTTCTTTTTGTGAGTGTGTATGTGTACGCTTCTCTGTGAGATTTTGTCTGTATAGCTTTGCATTCACCATTTGTCCTAGGGTTCTGTCTGTCTGTTTTTGTGGTTTTTTTTTTTTTTTTTTTACTTTAAAAAAATTTTTTTTCTTAATAATTATTTTTTATTTTAATAACTTTATTTTATCTTTATTTTATTTTACTTTATGCTCTTTCCTTCTATTTTTTCTCCCTTTTATTCTGAGCTGTATGGAGAACAGGCTCTTGGTGCTCCAACCAGGCATCAGGGCTGTGCCTCTGAGGTGTGAAAGCCAACTTCAGGACACTGGTCCACAAGAGACCTCCCAGCTCCATGTGATATCAAATGGTGAGAATCTCCCAGGGAACTCCAACTCAACACCAACACCCAGCTTCACTCAACGACCAGCAATCTACAGTGCTGGACACCCTATGCCAAACAACTAGCAAGACAGAAACACAACCCCACCCATTAGCAGAGAAGCTGCCTAAAATCATAATAAGGCCACAGACACCCCAAAACAGACCACCAGATGTGGACCTGCCCACCAGAAAGAAAAAGATCCAGCCTCATCCACCAGAACACAGGCACTAGTCCCCTCCACCAGAAACCCTACACAAACCTCTGAACCAAACTTAGCCACTGGGGACAGACACCAAAAACGACGGGAACTACAAACCTGCAGCCTGCAAAAAGGAGACCCCAAACACAGTAAGATAAGCAAAATGAGAAGACAGAAAACACACAGCAGATGAAGGAGCAAGGTAAAAACCCATCAGACCTAACGAATGAAGAGGAAATAGGCCGTCTACCTGAAAAAGAATTCAGAATAATGATAGTAAAGATGATCCAAAATCTTGTTAATAGAATAGACAAAATGCAAGAAACATTTAACCAGGACCTAGAGGAATTAAAGAGGAAACAAGCAATGATGAACAACACAATAAATGAAATTTAAAATACTCTAGAAGGGATCAATAGCAGAATAACTGAGGCAGAAGGACGGATAAGTGACCTGGAAGATAAAATAGTGGAAATAACTACTGCAGAGCAGAATAAAGAAAAAAGAATGAAGAGAACTGAGGACAGTCTCAGAGACCTCTGGGACAACATTAAACACACCAACATTCGAATTATAGGGGTCCCAGAAAAAGAAGAGAAAAAGAAAGGGACTGAGAAAATATTTGAAGAGATTATAGTTGAAAACTTCCCTAATATGGGAAAGGAAATAGTTAATCAAGTCGAGGAAGCACAGAGAGTCCCATACAGGATAAATCCAAGGAGAAACACACCAAGCCACATATTAATCAAACTATCAAAAATTAAATACAAAGAAAACACATTAAAAGCAGCAAGGGGAAAACAACAAATAACACACAAGGGAATCCCCATAAGGTTAACAGCTGATCTTTCAGCAGAAACTCTACAAGCCAGAAGGGAGTGGCAGGACATATTTAAAGTGATGAAGGAGAAAAACCTACAACCAAGATTACTCTTCCCAGCAAGGATCTCATTCAGATTTGATGGAGAAATTAAAACCTTTACAGACAAGAAAGAGGTGAGAGAGTTCAGCACCACCAAACCAGCTTTACAACAAATGCTAAAGGAACTTCTCTAGGCAAGAAACACAAGAGACGGAAAAGACCTACAATAACAAACCCAAAACAATTAAGAAATTGGGAATAGGAACATACATATCGATAATTACCTCAAATGTAAATGGATTAAATGCTCCCACCAAAAGACATAGACTGGCTGAATGGATACAAAAACAAGATCCGTATATATGCTGTCTACAAGAGACCCACTTCAGACCTAAGGGGACATACAGACTGAAAGTGAGGGGATGGAAAAAGATATGCCATGCAAATGGAAATCAGAAGAAAGCTGGAGTAGCAATTCTCATATCAGACAAAATAGACTTTAAAATAAAGACTATTACAAGAGACAAATAAGGACACTACATAATGATCAAGGGATTGATCCAAGAAGAAGTAATAACAATTGTAAATATTTATGCACCAAACATAGGAGCACCTCAATATATAAGGCATATACTAACAGCCATAAAAGGGGAAATCGACACTAACACATTCATAGTAGGGGACTTTAACACCCCACTTGCACCAATGGACAGATCATCCAAAATAAAAATAAACAAGGAAACACAAGCTTTAAATGATACATTAAACAAGATGGACTTAATTGATATTTATAGGACATTCCATCCAAAAACAACAGAATACACATTTTTCTCAAGTGCTCATGGAACATTCTCCAGGATAGATCATATCTTGGGTCACAAATCAAGCCTTGGTAAATTTAAGAAAATTGAAATTTTATCAAGTATCTTTTCCAACCACAATGCTATGAGACTAGATGTCAATTACAGGAAAAGATGTGTAAAAAATACAAACACATGGAGGCTAAAAAATACACTACTGAATAACGACGTGATCACTGAAGAAATCAAAGAGGGAATCAAAAACTACCTAGAAACAAATGACAATGGAGACACAAAGGCCCAAAACCTATGGAATGCAGCAAAAGCAGTTCTAAGAGGGAAGTTTATAGCAGTACAATCCTACCTTAAGAAACAGGAAACATCTCAAATAAACAACGTAACCTTGCACCTAAAGCAATTAGAGAAAGAAGAACAAAAAAACCCTAAAGTTAGCAGAAGGAAAGAAATCATAAAGATCAGATCAGAAATAAATGAAAAAGAAATGAAGGAAATGATAATAAAGATCAATAAAACTAGAAACTGGTTCTTTCAGAAGATAAACAAAATTGATAAACCATTAGCCAGACTCATCAAGAAAAAAAGGGAGAAGACTCAAATCAATAGAATTAGAAATGAAAAAGGAGAAGTAACAACTGACACTGCAGAAATACAAAGGATCCCGAGAGATTACTTCAAGCAACTGTATGCCAATAAAATGGACAACCTGGAAGAAATGGACAAATTCTTAGAAATGCACAACCTTCTGAGACTGAACCAGGAAGAAATAGAAAATGTGAACAGATCAATCTCAAGCACTGAAATTGAAAGTGTGATTACAAATCTTCCAACAAACAAAAGCCCAGGACAAGATGGCTTCACAAGCAAATTCTATCAAACATTTAGAGAAGAGCTAACACCTATCCTTCTCAAACTCTTCCAAAAGATAGCAGAGGGAGGAACACTCCCAAACTCATTCTACGAGGCCACCATGACCCTGATACCAAAACTAGACAAAGATGTCACAAAGAAAGAAAACTACAGGCCAATATCACTGATCAACATAGATACAAAAATCCTCAACAAAATACTAGAAAACAGAATCCAACAGCACATTAAAAGGATCATGCACCATGATCAAGTAGGGTTTATCCCAGGAATGCAAGGCTTCTTCAATATATGCAAATCAATCAATGTGATACACCATATTAACAAATTGAAGGAGAAAAACCATATGATCATCTCAATAGATGCAGAGATAGCTTTCGACAAAATTCAACACCAATTTATGATAAAAACCCTGCAGAAAGTAGGCACAGAGATAACTTTCCTCAACATAATAAAAGCCATATATGACAAACCCACAGCCAACATAGTTCTCAATGGTGGAAAACTGAAACCATTTCCACTAAGATCAGGAACAAGACAAAGTTGCCCACTCTCACCACTCTTATTCAACATAGTTTTGGAAGTTTTAGCCACAGCAATCAGAGAAGAAAAAGAAATAAAAGGAATCCAAATCAGAAAAGAAGTAAAGCTGTCACTGTTTGCAGATGACATGATACTCTACATAGAGAACCCTAAAGATGCTACCAGAAAACTGCTAGAGCTAATCAATGAATTTGGTAAAGTAGCAGGATACAAAATTAATGCACAGAAATCTCTTGCATTCCTATACACGAATGATGAAAAATCTGAAAGTTAAATTAAGAAAACACTCCCATTTCACCAAAAAGAATAAAATATCTAGGAATAAACCTACCTAAGGAGACAAAAGAACTGTATGCAGAAAATTTTAAGACACTGATGAAAGAAATTAAAGATGATACAAATAGATGGAGAGATATACCATGTTCTTGGATTGGAAGAATCAACATTGTGAAAATGACTCTACTACCCGAAGCAATCTACAGATTCAATGCAATCCCTATCAAACTACCATTGGCATTTTCCACAGAACTAGAACAAAAAATTTCACAATTTGTATGGAAACACAAACAACCCCAACTAGCCAAAGCAATCTTGAGAAAGAAAAACAAAGCTGGAGGTATCAGGCTCCTGGACTTCAGACTATACTACAAAGCTACAGTAATCAAGACAGTATGGTACTGCCACAAAAACAGAAATATAGATCAATGGAACAGGATAGAAAGCCCAGAAATAAACCAAATTCACTAGTAACCAGAGAAATGGACATTTTAAATAATATACTATGTTAACCTATCATGTTATTTAAATTATAAAGATGAACGTTACTGAGATTTGGTGAGTAATGGTGCACTGCTGGTGCTAGTCATTCTGAAAACAATCTGATCATGATCAAAGGAATGAGGTATGTGTACACCCTGTGACCTAGTGGTCCTAATCTGATGTATTCAGAGAAATCTTTTTATAAGTCCTTGATGGGCTATTTTTGAAGATATTCATGGTGGCATTGCTAGTGATGGTCGGGAGCTGAAAGCTGGAAGAATAGATATGTAAAATATGATAGATGCATATCATAGACTAATATACATCAGATAGAAGTTATTCTTCTGTAAAGCAAAGTTATAGGTATCAAAAATAGTAAAAAGAGTTAAGGAAAGAATGAGATTTATAGCACAATGCTATACACATCGAAATAGCACAGCATCTAGTACCACATATTTTACAAGGATAAATACACGGTTACAAACGTTTATCCTTGTAATTGTCTTTGATTAGAATGAGGGCCTAAGGTGAGAGAAGAATATGAGGATATGGGCAGATATTGATAATGTGCATAAAACTGAGGAGTAAGATTAGCTCAACTCTCTGCTCTCTAGGCACCTGAAAAATAAATAAAAATAAATACTACAAGTGCACAAGTAGACAGGAATATTTCATTCTTATACGTATAAGAGTTGCATTGCTCATCTAATAAAAACACTTCATGGCTGTTTTGTGAGGTCTAGCAAGCCTGTTACACTAACCAAACAAGAACATTATTTTGTTTTAAAGAAGGAATTTGGCTTCTTAGCTGTTTTAGTGAATACTATCCCAGATGACGTTTTTCAGACTCAGTTTCACAGTTTTCAAAAGCAAATTTCAAGTTTCTTGCTCAAGATCTCTGAAAAACAAGTAGCACTAGTACCATCTTTGTTGGATGAATTTTCACTTCTGTTCTTGACCTCATTGAGGACACTGTGTACAGGTTTCATGAACCAGATAAGGATTCTGTTGAATGATCTCCACCACACCTTGTAACTCTAACATCCTACGATCTTGTTATTCCTCTTCTGAGTTTCAGCCTTCATGGTACTGTTCTGTGCTCCAGTGAGAAAAATCAATTTAAAAAGAATAACATAGTTGGATGTTTTTTTCTGAATGTAATCAAAACATATTTTTAAAAAGTCAGACATCCTCTAGATGGCAACAAAACATTTTGCTAAAACAGTAATTAGTATACATAAATGTGAGACAAAGTGTTGAATTTTTTTTTCAATCCTGAGAACAACTGTTGGAAACCTTAATTACAAAATCTTTACCTGCCCTATTGTGGATTATTCCTGTTGAAGAAAAAATATGAATTTTATCACTCATCTTATTTTTAACGCCTTCACTAGCATTTCAAGCTATTATTCCATTTAGAACCAAACATTTAAAGAACGACTACGTCTAGAACCATAGTATACAGTTTGGAAAAGCATGCCTTACAAAGCTCTGACTCATCTTTCCTTAGAAGTGAAGTGACGGAGAGGTGAAAGGAGAGGAAGTAAAAAGAAATGTAAAAGCGGAAGGAGAAAAAGAGGAAGAGCATGTGATGTTAGCAACCCTTCAAACAGCACGTTAAAGACCTGTGGATCTATTTTCTCATTTTGGTGAGAAGTCCAACATCATCATCCCAGGTATGAAGAGAAACGTATGGGGAAGTATCTCAAGACATGGGCCCAGCTAAAACTTGAGACAAAACTCACTGAGGACAAGGAAAGCTGAGCTATCGGTATATGCCGCGTGTATCCCAAAGACCTAACCAAATGATGCTCTTTTTCTCTGCAATGGTGGAGAAATTTTATACACAACATTAAAGGAATACAATTGCAATTTCTAGAGCCAGTGTGTAAAGATGTAAAAATAGTCACAAGGAAAAGCACAGAAAACTGAGATGGTTGCTGGGTTGAAAAAAAAAAATTCATTTTCTTAAAAAAGATTTAGTCTCCTCAGTATGGAAGACCAACAGTGGAGTACATGACTGTCACCAGAGCAGGTAAACACAGAGGTTTACATTGCTGACTTCACCTTGATTTGTTGAGAATGAAATGTTAATAACAAGGAAACGTTTATGCAACAGGAAGAAAGTTATATAGATGTTAAATGTGTCATATCTTCTTTCCTGTCTGGAGAAAGCTCTACATTTTCCCCAAACTTAATTCCAAAATTATAACAGCTTAGGAAATGCTGGCTTTTCAATATTTTATCTTCAATATCCAATTCATGCACTGCTTATATCTCAGAGCTTATCTTCAGGCCTCACGGAAAAGGGATCTTGCTACAACTAAGAAAAATGAGTGATCCAAGATCTTCTGGTGGCAATATGGTTGGAACAATGAGTTATTTAGAAAAAGCCAAGACAACTGAGGTCCCAAGGTAACCTCAGGATCTGGCCTCTTCCTCAGGGATGTACAAAAGGTTTGGATGGTTGAGTGTGTCTGCGTATCATTTCCCTGCAATCACCCAAACTAGTAGGAACAGCAGAGAATGCTGGTAGTGATAGTGACATAAAACTTCTTCACTCTGCCTTTTCCTTCCCTTTACCTCCGTTACCCTCACCCTCTTTCCCTAAACTTCACCCTCTGCCTGGGAAGAGAGTTTAATTTTTAGGGGGAGTCCGGTTCAAATCATTATTGCACACCACTTTCCCTCAAGCTGCAGAAAATTCTACTACACCACATATGCAGCTTCTCCTGCTGACCTCTGTCTTTCTTTTCTCCCCTGCATTCACTGAGACTGATGGAAGCTTCTCCTCCTTGTCAGTCATTTGTTTTTCAGCCTTGTCTCCACTGTGCAATGCTGTTCTCATTACTTTTTATCTTTTAAAATTGCTTTATTGTGTATCAACAGCACAAAATCAGTTCTGCAAAGTGTTTAAATATATCATATTATTTTTTGCAAACTTTGCACCCTCCCCAATTTCATTTTTTTTTCTTATTTTTATTTTTGGCAGCATTGGGTCTTCGTTGCTGCACACGGGCTTACTCAAGTTGCATCGAGTGGGGGCTACTCTTCGTTGCGGTGCTCGGGCTTCTCATTGCGGTGGCTTCTCTTGTTGCGGAGCACGGGCTCTAGGTCCATGGGCTTCAGTAGTTGTGGCTCTTGGGCTCTAAAGCACAGGCTCAGTAGTTGTGGCGCACAGGCTTGGTTGTTAAGCGGCGTGTGGGATCTTCTTGGACCAGGGGTCAAACCTGTGTCCCCTGCATCGGTAGGTGGATTCTTAACCACTATGTCACCAGGGAAGCCCCCCCAATTGCTTATTTTGAAGAAATTCTGAATCAATAAAAAGCTGAAAAAATAGTAAAATTAACACTTTTTATCTTTCAACCTAACTTACCCATTGTTAATATTTTGCCACACTCCCTTTAACTCTCAGGACATTTCATCCCTAAATACTTCAGGAAGTATCTCCTATGAATAAGTACATTGGGCTACGTAACCACAATACCTAAGAAATCTTATGCCAACACAGTATTTTAACCTAATATACTGTCCAATACTCAGTTTTCTCCTACTGTCCCCAAAATGTGTCTTCTAGTTGTTTTTTGTTTTGTTTTTGATCCAGTATCCAATCAAAGGTCATGCATTGCATTTCTTTAATGTAGAAGAATTTAATCTTCTTTAATATAGAAGAGATCCCTCACCTTTTGTTTTGCTTTTAATGATTGACATTTTGGAAATCGTGTTTTATTGTAAGTTGTCTCATAATCTGGACTTACCTGATTGTTTCCTCATGGTTATATTCAGGTTAAACATTCTGGCAAGAGCATAGCATAGGTGATCTTGTGTCTTTCTCAGTACATCACAACAAGAGGCAAAAAATATCATCTAGTCCATTACTGACAAGGCAAAGTTTCATTACTTGGTTATGCTGGTGTCCACCGGATCTCTCCATTATAAAATTATATCTTTTTTCCCTCTTTATAATGAAAGTAATCTGTGGCATGATATTTGAAAACTGTGTGAATATTCTGTTCCCCAATAATTTTTTACTTATGAGTTTTAGCAACTATAAATGATTCCCACGTATATCAATCAGTGCTTACAAAATAGTGATTTTCCTACTTAGCATTTCTACTGCATCCATTGGCTTGTATTCTTTCATAGATAAAAGCTTTCTCTTTTTTCCTCTCTCCTCCGTCTCATTTTTGAAAAGAACACTATGGACTTATGGTTGTCTTTTTATTCAGTGTGTTATAATTCATTAGCATCATTTTTCAATTTGATGTTCAAATTTTCCCAAGTTTGGTCAGTGGGAACTCCTTCAAGCTGGCTCCTGTAACCTTTTGAGCACTTTCTTGGTTTTTTGGTATGAGAAAATGTTCCAGGCTCACCTTTTACTTTTTCTGTCCCAGATCTGGAGTCAACCATTTCTCCAAGGATTCCTGCTTCCTTTTTAATGGATATTGGTATTTTAAAAATCAAGCTCTGAGAACTAGATGTACTCATTGCTACTGGAGTATTATTGCTTCTAGGTCATTTCAGTGGCGAGTGATAAGAAATAAACATATCATCCTGATACTTGTGCTTATCGTACCAGTACTTGGGTGGGCATAGACTGGCCAAATCGTTTTGTCTACTTGGTTGTCTCTCATAATGGAAGCTCTCTGGTGGGCATTAAGATGCGATATAAAAACCTTCCTTCTACAAGTATACACCTTGTGTACACTTCCCACACGCTTCTATCCCAGACCTCTTTGTCACTGATAGTCTTGGCCAAGCCATTGCTCATGAGGCCTCTGCCCACTGAGGTAATTTTCCTTCATCACCACCAAGGTTGCAGCTGAATGAAGCTATAGTGCAGCTGTCTTCCACCTAACACGTAGAGCTGACCCACCCATAAACCAAGATCAGATTTTTTTCCCTCCTCCTTCATCTGAGAGCTGGGCACTGGCGTAACAGTGGTTGGGGTCGTGGAAATCTGGGTTACCTGAACATGCAGCTTCCTCTGTGCCCTCTGGCCCCGACTGTGCTCGATGGTGCTGAGAGTTCCACTTCCATCTTATGAGAGCTTGTTGCTGGTCTGCTTAATTTTATGAATTTGTGAGTTCTCATGAGAGGCAATTCCTGATATATGGTCACTTGGTTTCCCACGGTCAGGCATTCCACTCCTATAAGGCCCAAGCAGTATGCAAGGTACATGATTTTCTGCTACAGATGGCATTGATCTCAGGTGGCCTCAGTCTGCCGTGGCTTGAAGCAAGATTTCGGGTCCCTGGCAAGAGACTGAAGTCAGGCTACAGCAGTGAGAGTGCTGAATCCTAGCCACTAGACCACCAGGGACAGTGGACAGAGACAAGGCCCCTGGCCCATTGGCTTTGTAGAAATGAATTTCCACAAAGAGATGAAAAATGGTGAAACAAGTAAAGTGTTTAATAGGAGGAAAAAGAGCACGTGTGAATAGACTCACAAGGGCGGGCTCAGTGAGAGAGTCACGCTCGTGGTAGTTTAAATCACTTATATGGGGCATTTCTTCCAGATTTCCTTTGGCCAAACATCTTGCTTTGCCTGACTGTGAGTCTGTATTTGGTTTATCTCAGTGTCCTCCCCTGTGTGCGTGCTCATCTCTTAGCCAAGATGGATTCTAACAAAGAGGCCTATGGGTAGGTTGACATCACTTACTATGGGGTGGTGCCCCCTCCCTTTTTGAGCTCCAAGGAGTCCTTCTGTGCATGTGTAGTCAGAGAGGTCTCCTTGACTTCGAGAATTAAGAATATGTAGTCTCTTTATCTTTTATCTGGGGAGGGCTCAGCTCCTCCTATTATTCTCCTGCTACTGTCTTCCTCTCGGAGCATCTGTCCACACAGGACAAACTCCAGCGGCTCAGCCTGGGGCCCATCTATCTCCTGCCTCAGCATGGCCTTGCTCTAGAACCCCAGGGGCCCTCCTTTGTGATTTCCTTGCTAGGGCTTGCTACAAACTCCACACAGCATCCTTTTCTACCACTGATATCCTCACACCATATGTTCTACAGATCATATGGCCCCAGTGGTGAAACTGCTTACATTGCAACTTGGGTCTGCTGCACATCCCTTTCTTGCTCTGGGCTTCATTCAAAGCTGGCAGTCATTCATCACTCAGTATATTGGCCAGAGAAGTGTTGCTTCCAGAACCCAAACCTACCAACATTTATTTTTTTCATGGAAGGTGATGTTCTGCAGGATGTCCGGGTGGTCCAAATCTCTTTAGTCTATATTATGGTAGAGGATAAGAGAGATAACTGAGGTCTGGGGTAAGACTGTTTCATGTGATCCTCTTTCCTGATTGGGATAGAAAAGAATACATTCACTAAATCAATGGCTGCATACTATATACATGAGGTCATATTAAACTTCTCTAGCAAAGATACCACAGCTGGCATGGCAGCTGTGATTGGGGTACTAGTTGGTTGAGCTTGTGGTAGTTTATAAATATCCTCCAGCATTAGTCTAATTTCCGCAGGGGTCAGACTGGTGAATTAAATGGATGGGAACCACCGCTGCTGCATCTTGTAGAGTCTTAAAGGCAGCACTAATTTCTGCTGCCCTTGGGAAGCAATACTGTGTTTTATGTCTATTATCTTGGCATGTGGGTGGTAGTTTAGAGGCTTCCATTTGTTCTTCTTCACTCTTACTCCACAGACCAAGAAGCCAACGTGAGTGTTATACCAGCTGCCAAGTATATCAATCTCAATTCAAGGACTGGGGAAATGAGTGTGAACCATTGTGACCAATGAGTGTGAACCCTTGGGACCAATGGGACTCAGAGGACGAAATGTAAGCCTGATCTTGACCAGGACTCTGTTAACTGACCCTACAATTCTTCCACATTAACAGGGGACCATGATAATGCCTCAACGCTCCAGATTACAATGTCACCTAGACACTGGGTCCATCAGTCCTTGATGTCCGGATATTTCCCTTTCCTCAGTACATAGTTACCCACACAAATGGCCACAAGTTTCTTCAGGGAAGGACTGGGGAAATCATCACCATGTTTATTGCCACGGTCTTACACGGTCCTTCCTCCCAGAGACCCTGCTGCCTCTTAGTCAATGAGGTTTTCATCTGAATCCTGGCTCAGGTGAAGAACTGGGCAAGGAATCATATTGCTTACCCCTTGGTCATCTCTTCTTCATTGCTTCTGCTGGTATAAGCTAAATAGTTCCCACGCTGGCTGCCCATCTACTTTACCCCTGGAGATGCTGTATACTGTTAATAATCTTTGTAATTTTTTGTAAATCAGATCCCTTGGATTCCAGTCTGACCTTGCTCGTCATTACAATAATTGCTGTCCTCTGGCTTCTGGCTCTTAACTGCCACCCCCTACCTTCTGTTATTTTGGGATTCTATCATCCTCCTTTCTATCAGGGAGCGAAGTTGTACAACAGCCTCTCCTCCCAGCAGCCCTGACCCATGGAGGAGGATACCCCATGAAAATTTTTGTTGATGTTGGTGCCCCTCTCGCCAGTTCATTCTCACAGCCTTAGCCTTAGTCAACGGTGCATCCTCTGGGCCATCCGGTGGAACAGAGTCATCTGCCAAGCCTTCTCATCATTGTATTCTATCCATCCAAGCATCCTCACTTCCTTGACCTTTTAAATCCCTTCCTCTACCATCTACCAAGCAACTCTGTCATTTCAGCTGTGCCCAGTGTGGGCCATGATGTGGATGTCATGTGGGCAGGGTTTTTCCTGCTTCTAGGAGCCATTTTAGGAGCAAGTCCACACCATCTCCTGGGGCCTTTGCAAGGCTGTTAAATACTGTATCTTAGTTGAATGCTCCCTGGTCAACAAACTCTTTCTTTGATCAGCACCCTCAGAATCCAATCAATACATATTCTCTCGATAGCTGCTACCATGGTCTTGCAGCTCCTTTAGGGTATAATTTCTATCCTTCCTTATCAGACCCAGCTTGTTCCCAGCTGTGCTCTTTTGTGATTTAATCCTAATTATAGGCCAGAAAGAGAGATGGGGCAGATCTTGAGGGGGGTGCTTGTTGCCTTATGGGAAAGAGGCCTCTGTGATTTCTTCCAGTGTGGTTGCTGTGCTAGCTTTTTTTTTTTTAATTAATTTTTATTGGAGTATAGTTGCTTTACAATGTTGTGTTAGTTTATACTGTAGAGCAAAATGAATCAGCCATACATATGCATATGTCCCCTCCCTTTTGGACTTCCTTCCCATGGACCTAGACATACAGAGTGGAGTAGGTCAGAAAGAGAAAAACAAATATTGTATTTAACACGTATATGTGGAATCTAGAAAAATGGTATAGATGATCCTATTTGCAGTGCTAGCTTCTGACAGGGAAGAGTGGGACATTGTTGCAGGCTCAGAAGGTTCAGGAGAGTCTGGAGAGTCAAAATCTTCAGAAACATTGGCCCAGAGGTCTCCATCCCAGAGTCAGTTGCCCAAGTTTTCCCCATCAGAGCCCTGACCTTAATGTAACAGACCACCATGGTTGGACTGTAAATTTCTTTGAAATTCAGGGACTTCCCTGGTGTCACAGTGGTTAAGAATCTGCCTGCCAATGCAGGGGACACGGGTTCGAGCCCTGGTCCGGGAAGATCCCACATGCCGCGGAGCAGCTAAGCCTGTGCACCACAACTACTGAGCCTGCGCTCTAGAGCCCACGAGCCACAACTACCGAGCCCACGTGCCACAACTACTGAAGCCCGCGGGCCCGTGCTCCGCAACAAGAGAAGCCACCGCAATGAGAAGCCCGCGCACCGCCACGAAGAGTAGCCTCCGCTCTCCACAACTAGGGGAAGCCCGTGGGCAGCAACGAAGACCCAATGCAGCCAAAAAGAAAGAAAGACATTTATAAAAAAAAGAAATTTCTTTGAAATTCAGCCACTCAGACCATAAAGTCTGAACTTGCTCCTCAACTTTCTCTGCTCTTCTGCTATAGGAGTTGAGCTTATTTGTATGTACACAAAGAGGCTTTTCTGCTTCCAGAGTCCTTTTTAATTGTCTGTTATCTGGCCCTCAGCACTCCACTGTCTTTCTGTAGGGCATCAGTGGAGCTTGGCAACACTATACAGCACTGTACTCCTCAGAGCTACTATTTCCTCTATATGTCTCAGAGAGGAGACACAGAGCACCCGATCGTTAGTGCATTTCCTTTCACTGGTACACCCTTCCAACTCATTGCCAGTGAACAATTGGACCACCGCCTTGTGCCAGGGGCTGCTGTGTTCCACCTGCCACCAGCGAAGGGTCCTCATGACCAGCCAGGTGGTGAGTAATTCAGCTCTTGGCTGCAACTATTGCGAGCCGGGTTCTTGGGCAACAGACGCTGAGATGGAGTTTGGGGTGCAAGGTGTTTATTAGCGATCAATACTTGTGAAGAGAAGGGAGAGGAAACAGGATTTTGGAAAAGGGAGAAAACAAACTGTGATGCAAGCTAAACAAAGCCTCAGCCAACCTGGTGCGGAGCTCTGGGCCTTTAAGCCCCTGCCTGGCTCAGTGACAGGATGTGGTCGCCCCAGGAAGGGGGTGACTTTGCAGGAGGCTGTTCATCTGCAGCTGAGGCAAACCCTCAAGGAGCTGATAGCTGGAGGCTGTCTGCTGTCTGCGTTCCCTGGGTGGGCAGTGGTGCTTCCTTGAAAGACAATCTGAGTGGCACATTTTAGTATTTTCCACATTGTTTTAATTTTATGTTGGGGATTATTTTAAATATTTACATAATTTAAAAGTCAAAACCATGTAAAAATTTATACTCAAGGAAGTCTTAGTCCCATCTCTGTCTATTTGACTCCATAAAAAACATTTTCTTAGCTCCTGCTTTTTTTTTGCCTGCATTTTTTTTTGCAAAAATAAGCAAACACACATACACTTGCACACACACTCTCTTATTTCTGCTTCCTTCTTAGCATTCTACCGATATTCATTTGCCCCTTGCTTTTCTTAACAATAACCTAGAAATCATTCCATATCAATATATAGAAATTCTTTTTTCTTTTTTAGCAGCTTCACAGAACTTACTGTGTGCAGATACTAATTTATTAACTGATCTCCTATGGATAGACATTTAGGTTGCTTCTAGTATTTTGCTATTACAAATAATGCTGCAAATAATTTATGTTTTTCATATTTATGGAGGCACAACTTCAGGGTAAATTCCCTCAGTCGGGAGTGCTTGATGAAGTGATAAATGCATGTGAAGCTTTGTTAGATATTCTCACATCGCCCTCCGTAGGGGTTAAGCCCTTTTGCCCTCCCACCTGAGCTATTTGAGAATGCTCCTTTTCACACAGCCTCACCGACAAAGTGGGTTGTCAATCTTTAGAATATTTACCAATCTGACAAGCAAGAAACCTGATTTAGTTTTCAGACCTGTAAAATTTTGATTTCTTTCTTCACTTAACCTGTTATTCAGCCTCTCTTCTGTGGATTCCTGTTTTGTAGAATCTACAAGGCCTGAAATAACCTGGCCACTCCCCACCTCTCTGTCCTCATTGCATATCACTTTCCCACAGAGCCATCACCCCCACCGCTCTCATTGTGCTCCAGTAACAATGGCCTCCTTTCTGTTCCTCAAACCAGAGCTCTGTATCAGTCAGCTTTCTC
The DNA here is from genome assembly GCF_026419965.1 of Kogia breviceps. Taxonomy (NCBI): domain Eukaryota; kingdom Metazoa; phylum Chordata; class Mammalia; order Artiodactyla; family Physeteridae; genus Kogia; species Kogia breviceps. Next base: position 128,221,757 of record NC_081315.1, on the reverse strand, counting down.
CAGAGAAACAGAATCAATATGATATATTATATCTTGGCAGCAATTCTCACAGGCTGAGTTCTTCAGAAGCAGATGCTGAGATGTGTGTGTGTATGTGTATGTATGTATATATAAACCTCTGTCTCTCTCTCTCTGTCTCTCTCTTTCTCTCTGAATCTCTCAGTCTATGTATATTTTAAGGAATTGGTTCATACAGTTGTGGAGCTGACAGGTCCAAAATCCATAGGGAAGGCTGGACACTTAAGCAGAAGTCAATACTGTAGTCTTGAGGCAAAATTTCTTCTTTCCTGGGAAACCTGTTTTTGGAAACTGATTGGATGAGACCCACCACATTTTCTAGGGTAATCTCCTTTACTTAAAGTTAACTGATTTTTACATGTTAATCGTGCCTACTAAATACCTTCACAGCAACATCTAGACTAGTGTCTAATTAAATAATCAGGTACCACAGCCTAGCCAAGGTGATACATAAAATGAACCATCATGTGGTCCAAATTTGTTCTTGCATTCCATTTCCTCAGCCTAAAACCTCTGCTCTCTGATCCTAGAATGAATGGCTTCTCATCATTCAGGTCTGTGTTTTAAAAATATTTGTCAAATGAATGAAGCAGTAAAAACCCCAACTCAAGCATTTTAGTGCTCTGGAAAATGACAAACCCTAGTGCTAGTTCTGACATCTGCATAAGTCCTATGGTAGCAAGTAGGAGCTAAACCCATAAGGTCTTTTCTTGGACTTATTAAACTTGCCTACTCAACCTTCCAGTCCCCTTTTAAGGAGAAATCCCTTTCTCTATACTGAGCACTACTTCTGGGAAGTGGGGACAGGAATTGGAGTCTGATTGTGTCTCATTATATCAGTATCTTCTTTCCTGGAAAGCCACTTTGTTCCATAAGGCTATTTCTTTCTTTTTTTTTTTTTTTTTTTTTTTTGGTGGTACGCGGGCCTCTCACTGTTGTGGCCTCTCCCGTTGCGGAGCACAGGCCCCGGATGTGCAGGCTCAGCAGCCATGGCTCACGGGCCCAGCCGCTCCGCGGCACGTGGGATCTTCCCGGACCGGGGCACGAACCCGTGTCCCCTGCATCGGCAGGCGGACTCTCAACCACTGCGCCACCAGGGAAGCCCCATAAGGCTATTTCTTTTTCCGTGTTTGCTTGCTGCTGGTTGAATTGGGGGCTCGTGTGAAATGAGAGCAGGGACTTTGTTCTGTTACATTGCCATAGTCCCAGAACCTAGAACAGTATCTGTTGCATCATAAGAGATGAATATTCACTTGCCTGACTCTTAGACTAATTTTTTATTCATTTCATTAGATACTAGAGGAGTGAGATTCTGTGATCCTGCTTTGTTCTACCACTTTCTATTACTTCTGTAATCAGAAAATGTAATTTTTAAGTCTCAGTAATAACTAGAATCATTTTGATACTAAAGTTAATATCAATATTTTTTAACTCTCATTTCACACCAGAAATCAACCTTATCTTAATGCATAAAATAACGGTTTGCACACAATTCTCACAACACCCAGAAGATGTGCTGTAGTATGGTGATTAAAGCATGGGCTTTGGAGTCAGACTGACTGATCTCGACTTTGCTGCCTTTTGGCTGTGTGTTTTGACTTCCGGCATGTTTCCTGTCTCTCTAAGGGTTGGTGTCATGATCTGTACTGTGGTGAATGATAATATCTAACTCACAGGGTTATTGTAATGATTCAATAATTATGTAAAGTGCTTTGCATAGAGCAGGGAAGCCTCCTTTTTGGTGTGTGTGTGCCATGAACCCTTTGACAGTCAAACTTATAAACTGCTTCTCAGATTATGTTTTGAAAAACAAAATAGAATACATAGAATTTCAAAGGAAATAAATATTAAACATAGTTGTCAAAATATATTTAAAAGACAAACTTACAATACATACACTTTCCTATTAACACGTCAAAAAACAAGATGTAGTGGCAGGTCTGATAACCACTGAAATTTTTTTTATTATGGTAAAATATGCATTCTACTGAAATTTTGAGCATAAACATTATTTTGAGCTATCTACAGTAACTGTAATGTGGTATGCAAGTATCTATGACTTCTATTGGAGACAAAGTCATATATATAGCTGATACTTCCGTGGCTTGTTGCCTGCATTAATAATTGGAGAAATTAGTAAATTTCAGTTAGTGATAGCAAAAAAAATGTAATTTTTTCCCACCCAAGTTTATGAATCCCTGATTAAGAATCCTAGTTTGCAGAAGTGATTATTGTTATGACATTATGCTTCAGATGTCAGTGTCCCTAACCATCATTTTGAAAAACCTATGACGTGCATAATTGTACCTAATTTTTGCATGACTATTTAATATGACAGTTACATAGACTCATTTCCCTGGAATTTAGAATCTAAGACAGTCGGATGTGGACACAGAGCAGAATAAAAGCATTAAAGCAATACATCACTCAGTAAGTTGTCAATCCAAGGACAAGTGCATTTGAAGAGGATGGAGTGAGAGAAGTGCATGTTATGGTTGTAGGGGAGAGGTTCTTGTTCAGATTGGGCAGAACTGGGGAAGTAGTTGAGGATGAGGAGAAGGCAATCAGGCTTATCTAAGAGCAGAGCCATTTCCTTTCTCTGTCAAAAACCTGACTGTTGTTGGCAGATAGGACTGAGGAGAACGCAAAAGTATTAATCGCCCACTGCCCTTTTCTCTTTTTTTTTTTAAATTTCATTTTATTTATTTATTTTACACAGAAGGTTCTTATTAGTTATCCATTTTATAGATATTAGTGTGTGTATGTCAATCCCAATCTCCCGATTCATCCCCCCACCCCGCCACTTTCCCGCCTTGGTGTCCATACATTTGTTCTCTACATCTGTGTCTCTATTTCTGCCCTGCAAACTCACTGCCCTTTTCTTAACACACCTGGCTATGTAAGATTTTCTTTGACTTGTACAGACGTGCCATTTGAGGAGACAGCGGGACGCCCAGGGCGCCACCCTCTAGACATGATTACCATACACGGAATGCTCTCGCTCAAGATAGTATCACAATTCCAGTGCTCTCCCTTCTGATTTCCCGGGACATCATTTCTCTGCCTAAGATACCTTTCCTGTTTCCGAGAAGCCACAGTGATTCATTCACTGAGCGCCTCCTACATGCCAGGTACCATTCTAGGCAATGCGGATTCAGCAGTGAAAAATAAGGCACCTGGTAATAATAGGTGGAAGGTAGCCATTAAGGAGATGGTAGGATGGAGAAAAATGGCAAACTAGTGAAAACCAAAAAGGTACTGTGCCGCTTAAGCCACTAGGGTACCTCAGGGATACGTTGTTAAACCAAGAAAGTTCATTCTCCCTCTCCCCTGAGGCTAAGCTGTGGCAAAAATGCTAACTTCTGTGGTGCTGGTCTCAAGCAGATCCAAACTTGAGGTGATTCAGACCCGCACTAAACATGGCCATCCCACCTGGACCAGTTGCCCAGTGCTGAGATTCTTGAGACAGGGCTGATATTTGGCTGGTGTGTACGAATGTAATAGAGTGCTGCAGTGTGTAGCCCTTAGCACTTGGCCATTGCTGTGAGCCATTACCCAGGACCCCATTATCAGGCAACGGTTACCGGGAGACCATTAAGCCTAATGGTTAGAGCCGCTAGAGGTCCTGCTCAGCCACTGGTGGGTGCCACAGGGGGCCCCATTCAGCCATTGGTCAGTGCTGCAGTGGGTCCCTCCCTCAAGCAAGCATCAATGAACGACCTAGAGGGGCACTGGGCCAACGGTTGGTGGAGGGGTGGTCGTCAGGTGGAGAGTGAGGTAAGAGGCAGATCCTGGCCTTCTCCCTGGGGCCCTCCAGCTCACCCGGCCTTGGGCTGGTGGGTGAGCTGGGGGTGCCCAGGGGACAGGCTGGGGGTGCGTCCTGCAGGGCTCCAGAGCCCTCGCCACGATGCCCACTGGCCGGGCCCAGGCCCTGACATGACGGTGACCCTCTCCCCCATCCCTGCCTCTGCGACCTAACGGCAGTGGCGGTCTGCGTGGGACATAGTCTGGGGGACCTGGCCCCTACCATGTGGGCTGCCCAAGGAGCCTGAGGGCCAGCTGGGTCCTGGGTGTCTGACTCCCTCAGTGATGACAGCTGGGCAGGGTTGGGGACCTGGCCCTGAGGGAGCTGCTAACTGAGATCTGCCTTTTCAGCCAGGCCTGCGCGCTGACGGGAAGACCCAGACTGGGGTGCTGGACGAATGCTCCAGGGCAGGGTAACCGCCCCCCGTCCCCTGCAGGGACCCCCTTCTCTTAGCTGGACCTCGAAGCGTGAACGTTGTCCCTTGGGACCATCCCCTGTCTTGTCAGAACAGAGAGTGACATTTGTTTGGTGGAAATTTACAGGAATATAGTGACCTGACCATGACCTGACCTCAGGAACAAAGATCTGATGCCAAGAAGTTTGCAACAGCTACCCACGCCCCTCCCTCACCTTTCCTATAAAAGGGCTTTGCTGAAAGCTTTCATGGCGTTTGGGGGTTTTTTTAAGCCATGAGCCACCCATCTCCTTGCATGGCCCTGCAATAAACCTTTCTCTGCTCCAGACTCCGGCATTTTGGTACTGTTTGGCCTCACTATGCATCGGGCACACTGACTTGCGTTTTGGTGACACTAATACGGGAAAGGACTGTTAAAAGTGTTGAAATACGCTGGTAAAAGTGGGTGAATGGCTAATGTCCTGAGCCTCCTGCATGCCCCCTACACTTGCCCTGGCCTCCCCTGGAACCCTCAGGATCTCCACAGTCCGACAACCAAATGATTGATTAATGCCTGGTCTGGCAGGCAGCCTGGAGGCCCCTGCCTGTGCATTATGACTTCGGTCCCCTCTACCCGATCACAACGTGTCCCGTATCAATTATTAAATATATTTAATATCACCTCAAACGAAAATGATCTGTCAGTGGAGGCCACAAGCAAAAGAACAGGCTAAAGTCCAAAGATGTATTGAAAGAATGGCAGCTTCACTGTGAACTTCCTTCCAGTCAGGAGAAGAAGCATCCAGAAGGCCCCAGGAATAGTTAGCGGCTCTCATCTTTTCAAAGCTAGACACTTAGCTAGTAAGTAGCTGGCCAGTATGAGATATGAGGTACTGGCATACCAAGGGCATATGTGTAATGACCTAATTGCTTTCCTTGTTAACTTTAATGGACACCCTAGGTAGTGGCTCGGAAGCTCGCCTGTGGGCTGAGTCTAGCTGCTGGCCTGATTTCATCCTAGCCCTTCAGCCCAGAGAGGATTCTCCAGTGGTGCACAGCAAGGTATAACCTTTTCGGACTAGTCCTTCTACTTTCTTTTCCTCTCTTTTTAAAAGTTATTTTATATGAATTTTAATAATTTAATCTTTAAAGATGTACAGACACATGGCTGTACAACTTTAGAAGTCAAGTTGTTCTACAAGGCCCAAAAGGGAAGATAGCAGCCTCACTCACCTCATCCTTGATGCCTTCTCCTCAGGGCACTTAACTTTATCTCTTAGCTATGCCATCTGACGTTTACGTCCATATTTCTAAGTAACATGCATATTCAACCACTACCTGAGTTTTTCGTTTTAGACACTATCTATGGGCTTCCTACTATGGAAGATGAGGGTTAGCTCTTTTACATCCCTGCCCCAGCCCCTCCTTCTCCCCATATCCTTCCAGTACGGTTATATCATTTTAAAAAGCATTGCATTATGCAGAATTTTGAACATAACCACAAAAAGGATATTATATAATGAACCCTCAGGTACCCATTACCCAACTTCAACAACCATTAACCTATAGCTAGACCTGCCCTATCCACACGCCACCCATTTCCCCCATCATCTCACGCTATTTTGAAGCAAATCCCAGCATCTAGTTTTGTCTCACTTTCTTATTAGATCTGTATTCAGTGTTTGCATTATTATAACTGTATTATTTACAATTGAACTATACAGTAGACTATGATTATATTTCATTCCTTATAGAATTTTGTATCTTATTTGAAGTTAATAATTAACTCATTTTCAACTTACTTTGCTTTTTATGCATCTATCACTAATGTATCACCAAATACCTCCATACATATCTCCATATGTATATACATGTCCCACCCCTTGGAGTCCTCACTCCTGGAGTCCTCTGTCTTCCTACCACCAGGAGCTGGTGGCTATCTAGGTCTGTTGCTCAACTGTGACCTGGGATCTTCTTTCACCCTCCTCCTGGGAATTCTTCACACTGCTCTTTTACCTTGTATACATTGTTTCCTGGTTTCCATTCCTTTCTCTTGGTTTATTTCCTTGTATGGTGTAGTACATGTCCTAGAAGCTTCTTGAAAAGGGCATGAAAAGTGAAATATTTTGAGATCTTGTATGTCTGAAAATTTCTGTTTTATTTCATACTTAATTTGTTCTATTGGTGAGTATCTCTCAGTTTAAAACTTCTCCCACCCATGCTGGCTCTCTGCTTCTCCACTCCCTCACCCCAGCATCCTCTATAACTGAGTGAAGTGACCCTATTCCTCTGTAGCACCCATCATGGCTTCTGTAGTGGATATTTGTTGTTTTGGCTGACCAGCTTCCTAACATTCTTATTTTGGATGAATCCAGAGGCAGGTGGGACACAGCCTGATTTCTTTTTCACAAAAACGGATGGAGGGGCAGATATTTCTCTCTCTAGTGCCCTGGAAGTCAGAGCACCGAAATCTGACCTAAAAGTAGTCAATCAGATACTTCTGTCTAGAACTTTGGCTCTTAAAGAACTGACTTGAAGGCACAGGATCAGTAAGTTTCAGGTGGCTGCTGTGGAGTTTAGAAGGTAATGACATGGAGAGAAAGCATCCAAAGGCAACAGTGGCAGAGGTGGAAGTCGCGAGCAGCCATAACTGGGGCTGATCCTGGCTTTGCTTTACCACTTTTGGAACCTGCCCAGTCCTTGTTTTCCAGCTTTCTCATCATTTTTATGACCACCTCTTATCCCTTTCAATAATTCCCTTATAATGTTTACATTAACTGAAGTTAATTTTTTAAAAAGTGGAGTTGATTTTTGATGTAATGAAGAATCATGATAAATGCATCCTAATTTCAGAGCTCCTCTCAATCCCTAAAAGACATATTATGGTTCAATATTCTAGGAAGAATAAGTGAATGCAAGAAGAGATTCTGACAATATGATTCTTTTTTTTTCCTCTTCTTTTACAGTATGATTCTTGACAAGAGTTTTAGCACACTGGTTTAACGTAACAAAACTCTTCTCCAAAGTGGGCAACAAGCTCTGTTACTCACAACCAAACCTATGAACCGATATAGTTGTCCATCTTTCATTTATGAGCCTCAGAATTAAATCCTGATTGGTCTACATTAATCATTGGCTTGTACTTGCCTTGGCAGTGAACGGTTTAGTAGTTGTCATGGGACCCAGTTCCTGAAACACCAATGCAGGAGACTCCTGGAAAATGTTTCCTTCTCTGAGATACATGGGAAGAGATGGCCACCTTATCCATCAGACTTTGACATATCCGCGCATGATGCCTGGGACTTCACTTACAACCATGAAGGGAGCTGGTCTCTAAGTGAAAGGTGACATTCTAAGGAGAGCGTAATGGAAAGAACTTGGGTCTCTGATAAGACGATTGAGCCACTTGATAACTTCTCTTAACTCTGGACTACTTGTTATGTAAGATAATACATATTTCTAATGCTTGAGCAGGTTGAGATGAGTTTTCTACTAATTCCAGCTGAAAGCATCCTAAGTGATACAAAAATTCCTTGCTTATTTAATACTGTACCAGCTAGGGACGGTTGTTAAATAAATCACTGAACAAAATGTGTGAAGCATTGCCTTCTAGGACTTTACAATCTAGAGGTAATTATAATGACTATGAAACACACTGAGTGTAATAAACTTCTCATTAGTTACCCAATTAGGAAGAGTTATTCCTTCAATATCAAAAGGGAGCTCTGGGTCAGTATCAGATTTGTCCGTTAAATGTGACTTAAAAAACAAAAATTTTCCCCAGAGGAATATGATCCTTAATTAAAATAATCCCTTTTTGGCATACATAATATTAAATGATAATTATAGGCTTATACTTTTATTTTCATTCTGCATTCAATTCAGAGTATCTTGTCTTGAGATGCCAGAGTAGGTTCACATTTGAAAAGTAATATGGTGATGACGTAATGTTTTATCAATCACCCATATGCATAGCAAGTCACAAATTGGAGCTTTCTTAAAACACTACTCTAGAAATAAATGACTGATTTTAGATTAAGGACCGAATCTGGATTACTCATCTTCTCTATCCGGTTTTACATAATTAAGTCATGTTGGAATGGACAGGGTAACTTTGGCCATGTAGCTTGGGAGTTGAGAGAAGCAGGAAGACCTTTGGTTTCACTGAAGGGATCTGTGGGCACCAGGAGACGGGCAAGGCCTGGCAAAACTTACTTTGGGATTCAACCTTTAAACGTATGCCATGGATTCTTCCTCTTGACCCCAAAGACGTTTCTGTGGTAGTTACTCTCTGCACGTGAGGCATTTGAGCTCTCTGCGGGTTTTCGTGGTTTTTTTTTAAAGTTGTTTTTCATAGATACACTTTTTCCTCCAGTGTTTTTTTTATAGCTGCTCACATGCTGTGTTCATTGTGTACATCCCAACAGGAACTGTGGCTTCTATTCCTCACAGTTTGAAGCATTTTTATGTTGTTAGCTCCCTGCAGTGATTTGTTTCTAATTCTCACGAATATCCATTTTCAGGCTCATCTTTTGAAGCGCTCCTTGTATTCCACAGAAAATAGAGTGAGACATGGGGGCCAAGAGGCCTCGGACCCATATCACCCAGGAACAGCACCGCCAACCAACGTGGGCAGTGTTCACTAAGGACGTAAATTCATAGAATCAGGGAATTTTAGTGCTGCAGGGCGGCTTGCAGGACAAGACTGATTCTGTGCGTGCCACAGACTAAGTGGGACCTAACACCCAATGGGCTCACAAAGAAAATCAGTAGCACGTCACTATGACAACTTAACACAGAGCACACGCTAAACGTTAGACCCTGATAATGTAGTGGCACAGGATTTCCTTTTCCCTTCTCCTTGAGTCCTTATTCCCTACCACCCACTCCTATATGGGGAGAGTGCTCTGGGTAAAGCAGAATAAAGAGACCGAGGCTCCATTGCAAAATAATGCATCAGTTATGTTACAAGAGAATAACCAATATTAGGAAAAGGAGGGTTTGTTTGCCTTGACGTTGCTTCACTCTGAAGAATCTGAAGGATCTAAATGCCTCTGCAATGATTCATACTTGGAATTTCCTTGGCCTCACTGGGCTGGATCCACAAATGACTCCAAGACAAAGCTAAATTCCCAGGGGGAGGGTGAAAACAAAAAGCGATGCCACTATTTAATATGGAGATTGGCTCTGGCTCTCTAATTTCACCTGCCTGTCAGATGATTACATGTCAGGTCTGGTATAGGATGTATCCTGAGGAGAGGGTAGGATTGTTTGAGGGAGAAAGGGGGAGAGGGTGTAACCTGGTGTTCTCATATACTTGTCTGCAGCATATGCAAAGTTCAGTTTATGTGTGCCCAAATGAATGGCTTTATAGATTGTATCATCTAATCTTTAGTCTTCATAAAATGGACAGGTGGCCTCAATAATATTCCTGCAAAGAAGCCTCAGATCAAAGATAGAAGCAATACAGCAAGCACAAGTAAATGAAAACAAAATGTCAGAGATAATTCTTTTACTCCTAGCACAGGCTTCATTGGGCCACTTTCTGAGGTTAAAATAATTACACCTGATTATACCTGACTGTAACATTTACTTAAAAATTTTAAAATCTATCTGTGCCAAAGAAAAAAGGTGATGTTTGAAAAAATATTCTCTGGAGAACTCAGACTAAAGTAGCAACTTTCCAAGTACAGACATCTTTAAGTATTATCTGCAGTAAAACAACAGGACACTTGGATATATATTAGAGGTGATAAATTAATGAAGATGACCCGATGACCTCCTTTAGTTGGGATAGGCAGGAGTAAAAAGTTTTGACTTCCTGGTTTTCTTGTTTGGCCTCCAAAATGACCTTTGATGTGTCATAAAAATCTCAGTGAACCTGCTTTCATTCATTCAACAAGTACTTATAAAACACTTACTATGTTCCAGGCAAAGTTCTAGGCGCTGGTACATATCTTGGCCAGAATTGTTCAGGCATGAACATGTAAGTAAGAAAGTCTTTTTGAGGTTAATCCTAAGGTAAGGATGAGCAAAGGCTACATGGAAGAACAAAAGGTGAAGGAGTGATGGAGGCAATGACAAACATCCTACACTACCTTCCCCCTGTTCTTCTGCACAGAATTAGCCCTTGCTAATTCTTAACTTTGGGCAAGATTCCTATCATATCTGGTGTCATTAAAAATTCAATTTATCTGGGCTTCCCTGGTGGTGCAGTGGTTAAGAATCCACCTGCCAAGGCAGGGGACAAGGGTTCGAGCCCTGGTCCGGAAAGATCCCACATGCCGCAGTGAAGTTAAGGCCATGCGCCCCAACTACTGAAGCGTGCACTCTAGAGCCCGCGAGCCGCAACTACTGAAGCCCACGTGCCTAGAGCCCGTGCTCTGCAACAAGAGAAGCCACCGCAATGAGAAGCCAGCGCACCGCAAGGAAGAACAGCCCCCGCTCACCGCAACTAGAGAAAGCCTGCACGCAGCAACAAAGACCCAACGCAGCCAAAAATAAAATAAATAAATTTTTAAAAAATTTCAATGTATCTAACTTCAGCTGGGTCCTGAATGTTCAAGCCAATCTTTTCATTCACCTATCAGGAAATGGCGTCTCTTATTAACACAGAGCACAAAGCCATCCAAAGTTTGATCAGGGAAACACCAAAAGTGAAATCCTCCTTCTTTCCCCAAAGTTTTTGCATACTCAGTGTGCTTTCCTTTAATGCCTGTTGCTATCACACGAGATGGCCCAGCATCAAAAACAGAAAGAAACAATTACAGAATTGAAACTGGGCTGAGGCAAGTGGGTCACTCCCCTCAAGTACAATATTTTAAGGGAGAGTCAAAGCCTCAGCAATCAAGATAAATATCTTAAAGAAATACTGAAAAAAAAACCTAGTGCAAAAACTCCATGATGAAAAAAGTATCAAAATGTTAAATAATGACAGGATCCAACCTTACACTTACACAATCCTTCCTCATTTGCCTCACCCTAAACTCAGCCCTATTGGAAACCCTAGAAATGACTTTGCAAGGGACAGGCTTTTCATCTGAAACTTTTCGGGGAATCAGCAAACACCTTTACTGAAACTCAAACCCTCTCATCCTAATGTAACACGATTTTCACTCGTATTAAGTTAGCACAACTCTTCAGGCATATTTGCATGGCTTCCTTCCTTCCTGCCTATTCAAATTTGGTGATGCAAGGCCTTCAGGGTTGCTAAAAGGTGGTGTTGTCCGGGTTCTACTTATCTCTCTCTGACCCAGTTCATACCTAAAGGCTCCTGAGTCCATCCACTTAGGTTCAATTTCCAACCCTACGTCACAACAGATTAGATATCGACAAGTCCTCCCAGGCTACGGTTTTCAACTCAGCCCATCTTTGGAGCTTTTTGCTGGGAACTCTTTCAGGTGACTTTTCCCCCAGGCAGTTGGTCTTGCAAAATATATACTCATCACATGCTCACTTGGCAGCCAGGGAAATGTAGCACTCAAATCCCGTGCTACAGAGCAAAACTGAGATGCCTTCTCTCTGGATTGACCCCCAGGTCCATTCCATGCTTCCCGCAGGCTGCTTCCAGCCAACGACTTAACCATGGCAAGGGTACTAAAGCTAGCCCAGTCTTGCAAGATAGGAAACTCCCTTAACAGGGACTTTGGCTCCAGGATTTCCTACTGGCTTGCCCAAACTTCTTAGAACTGCATTTAAGTCTGAGACACTTCCTACCTAATCTTCCCTTCCTTCCCTTTCTCCTTCATAGAGATCAGAACTGAATCACAGTCTGAGGCTCTCACCACCTTCTGTGACCCTCCCCCTTCCATCCTTCCATCCATAGACATTTCCCCCCAATAAATCTCTAGCATATTCAATCCTGACTTGACACCTGCTTTCTGAAGGAGCGTAACACACTCACAATATACCCATTTATGTTTCTCTATTCTGATCTATAAAGAATTTGAGGTGTTAACGTGCTAGCCATCATTAACATGGTTAATACACGGTCAGATTTTCATATATACAATAATGCCACCACATCATACTTAGGTATATTACATTCCTTAATGCCATTGTTTAAAATCATTTCCACTCATCAAAAATCTCTGAATCCATTCTCGCTCCATCACTTTGATTACAGGTTATTTCACTTGAACATCAGTCTCCCTCGACATCCTTCCTCTCCACATCAAGACTTCTCTATTCTCATCCATTACTCTCTCCTATATTCCAGAATAAACTTTCTGCTTCCCAAAGACAAACGCTTGCACTCTTGATCCTTAGACGAAAGCAATGGTTAGATCTTCCACACTAAGAAAAATCCTCTTTTGCTCTTGCTTCATCCAAGGCACTCTCCATCTTCCTTTCACTGCCAAATAGTCTAGAATCATAGATAATATTTACTGGCTTAGTTCCTTACCTCACCTTACCTGTGCATTGGTTTCTATCCACACTGATCTAATTGAGATTGTTCGCTTAAAGAAGACACTGATTTCCTAATTGTCAAGCTTAGGGCATCATCTCATCCTTCACTCTATTCAACCTCAGAATTTGGCTCTATTTACTACTCCTTCCTTTTTGAAATTGTCTTTTATCTAAGTTTTGATGACATATCAAAAAGTTCTCTTTGATAGTCGTACTTCGTGCAGTGTCTTTCCCTTACCCCACCACTGGGTGGAGTAATAAATAAAATGCCTCTGTTAATTATAGGCATTTCCTAAAATTGGCCCTCTTCACTTCTGTTTTGGACTTACCCTCCTGCCAAATGAGCTTATTTACTTGCAAAGCCTCAGTCTTCGACAATTCCCAAGTCTACTCTTTTACCATTATTTCTCTTCTGAGTTCTAGGCCTCTATTTTCAAGTGCTGGGCATTTTCACATGGATGTATCCTTGGAGACTTGAGCTCAACAAGTCTAAAACTAAACTTGTCTTCATTTGCAACCCCTCTGCTTCTATATTCTCTGCTTCTGCCTGTGGCACCACTGCCTTTCTAGTTATCCAGATCCAAACCTCTTTTTCCTTTACCTCTACACCCAGTTTTCAAATCCTATTGATTCACCTCCTCGGAGACACTAAAAATCCATTCTGTCCTTTCCACTCCCAATGCTCTCATCGCTCATGGTTTTCTCCAACTCCTATCTCATATTTCTGAAGCACCCTTTACAGTGCTTCCAGAACTACCATAAACAGTTCAGATGACCTTACTGCTCACCTCAAAAGTTTGCAGTAAGGCTCCCACTAGCCAAAACTGGAACGATTTATGCATCAAAATAAATAATGATAATAATGGTTTGTAACTCATTGACTAAAATGAGTTCATTTTTATTCTAGTATAAATACATAAATAAATGTGCAAAGAGGGAAAAGCTCTTCCAAACAGTAATAAATGTAGAAGGAATGATGAAACTACAAAATTACCATTTGGCAATCTCCATAGTAATAGTTGTTTCAGGCAAGAAATTACTGGCTGAAAGTTTGATGAGAAAGAAGATATGATACAGTCTCACTGTGACTCTACACAAGACAATGTCGAAAATTTACAGTGGAGGGCTTCCCTGGTGGCGCAGTGGTTGAGAGTCCGCCTGCCGATGCAGGTGACGCGGGTTCGTGCCCCGGTCCGGGAAGATCCCACATGCCGCGGAGCGGCTGGGCCCGTGAGCCATGGCCGCTGAGCTTGTACGTCCGGAGCCTGTGCTCCGTAACGGGAGAGGCCACTACAGTGAGAGGCCCATATACCGCAAAAAAAAAAAAAAAAAAAGTAAATTTACAGTGGATACTACCTTACTAAGAGTTCAAGGTTAATATCATCTATAATTGGACAAATAGATATCACATATCTTCATATAACGCACTGAGAAGGAGCCAAATGTCACTCTGTGGTATTCCTGACCGCCCAGAACAGTATGAATCTAATCATGAGGAAACGTAAGAATCTACAAATGGATGTTCCTCAAAACAAATGGCCTGGACTCCCCAAAAGTGTTAAGGTTATTAGACTGGAGATTTCAGATTAAAGGAGACTAAAGAGAAAAAAAAACCAAACAACAATTTGTACTCCTAGATTGAATCTTAAACTAGATTTTTTCCCCCTTTTCCTATAAAGGATATTTATGAGACAACTGGTAAAATTTGAATGCGATCTGTAAATCAAAGTTAATTTCCCATTTTAGCTGTATCAAAGTTAATTGCCTGATTTTGATAACTGTAGTGTGGTTATACAGAGAATGCCCTTGGTTTTAGGAAATACACACTGGATCATTTAGTGATAAAGGAGCATCATGTCTATGACTTACTCTCAAGTGGTACTTAAAACATAATCATACTCATCTATCTCTCTATTTATATAAAAGATGACAAAGCAAATGTAAAATGTTAACTTTTGAGGAATCTGGGTGAAGGGTATATGGAAATGTTTGTCTCTGCAGTATTTTTGCAACTTTTTTGTAAATCTTAAAAATCATTTCAAAATAGAAACTTAAAACCTGCAGTGGTAGATAAATCACAAAATGCTTTACATATATTAGGAAGGCTTCATGACGTGCAAATTTTAACTAAGGCAGGTAAACCATCTTTGCCATACTCCCCTCTATTACTGATTAATTACTACCTTGGTAGAAGTTCTTCTGACTGATAGCTTAGTAGAAAATCAAGCTCAATATATCTCCAATAAGTTTTTATTACTAATGATTATATAATGATGATGATGATGAAATAAACTGCCTTACAGCTGTATCTCTTAGAGATTTTTATTGTAATGTATGTGTATGTTGCCTTTTACCTTGACAAATTCATTAATAATATACATGAGAAATTATAGCACATGAAAGCCTAATGGATAATTGGTCTTGGTACTCCATGTAATATTTGGGAGAGAAATTACATACCATATTTTCTAACACTAAAGTAGATCAATTCTTGTCTATCAGCATTAACACAGGAGGGTAGAAAGGGCCTTATTTCAAAATTTAGGACGTTCCAAAAATTAACTGGGTTTTTTAATATGTTCATATATTTATATTTCATATGGATGTCATTAATTTTCTGATAATTCATTCAGAAAAATAATGGATACCATGGCCTAACACAGTAATTTGGGAAACTGCCCAAATTGACCATCTTACTCTTGTTTAAATCCTCTGGGCTACTTACTTCCTGTTGAGAACACCTGGCTGTCTTCCAGGTTATTATAAGCTTACCACTAAAACCTGTTTTGAAGCAGAAACGGTAAGTAGTTGGGTTTCTAAAGCGTTCTCTGCATGTATGGTAAGCAGAGCAGATACTGTCAGTAAATATTTAAAAAAAAAAATTTTTTTAAGAAGCCACTATGAAGGTATGATATGGTGATATTTCTTTTCTCCATCTGGTAATATGTTATTTTGATTTTCCTTAGTCACAAGAGCACCGAGGGGTGTAATACTCGATAAGGATTACAACTAGCCTCAGGCTAAGAATAAGTCTCATCCTGGTGCTTTTGGAAGCGATAAGCATCCTGCAGGTGACACACTTCAGCTCTGAGGATCGCTTGGGGCCGAGGAGTGGAGCTGTCTGATTAGAGGAGGAGGAGCTCGTGTTAGCTGCGCTGAGAGGCTGCATCTGCGGATCATACTTCCCTAATTGAAGCATTTTACAATTGAAATTGAAGCTAAGAAGCCTGGTGTTTTTTTTTTTTTTTTGTCTAAAAAACAAAGAGACATCTAGTCAGTGAGCCTGTTCTCTGAGATAGACAAAGGATCTGGATTCAAGTTGTAAAACATCACCCTACAAGCTATGTAATCGGGGCAAGTCACTTAACCTCTTAGAGCAGGAGTCAGCAAACATTTTCTGTAAAGGGCCAGTTGATAAATGTTTTCAGCTTTGCAGGACATAGAGTCTCAGTTGCAACTACTCAGCTGTGCTGTTGTAGTGTGAAAGCAGCCATGGACAATATTTAATAAAGGAGCAGAGCTGTCTTCCAATAAAACTTTACTAATGAACACCAAAATTTGAATTTCATATAATTTTCACGTCATTAAATTAAAAAAAAAATTTTCCCCAACCATTTAAAAATGTGAAAACCTTTCTTAGTTCACAGGCTGCACAAAAGCAGAAGATGGGTTGAAGTTGCTTCCACTGCCTTAGAACTTCAATGTCCTAATCTGTAAATAAAATTTACCGTATATTTTCCTCTTACTTCATGTGATGATTAAATGAGAAAGTATATACGAGAGTCCATTTAAAACATATAAGCACTATATATTAACAGGATGCTGTATTTCCATCAGGGATATTTTTCTTACCCTCAAGTCACATTTTTACTTTTGCTTACTGGGTCCAGGACATCTATGGCTCTAGGTAACACACAAAAATATTTATAGAACTGAGGTCAAAGATTCAATAACATTGCTTTCAGAGGTTATGTCATATACAGCAAACATATGGGGAAATATTTTTAGTATATACTTGAATTAAGATTTGATTAGTCAAAGTGATGAAACACAATTTGTTCTGTAAGAGAAAATGTCAACTATTATGTCATTAGTGTTAATATTTCTTGGATGAAGGCCGAAAGATGATGAAAATAAATTCATTAAATAAGACAATCTCCCTGGAAGATAATACATAAAAACATTATCCTGGAGCAAACATTCAAATCCGAAAGTAGAATCACCTATTAGATGATGATGATAATGGTGATGATAGCTAACATTAAGTGCTTATTATATGCCAGGTAAGGTTCTTTAAAGTGCTGGTTCATTTAACACTCACAATAACCCTATGAAGAAGGGACTGGTATTACTCCATTTTCAGATGACAAAACCAAAGTACAGAGAAATTAAGCAATTTTGTCGAGGTTCTAATCTGGAAAATGGGAGAACCATTTATTGAACAAAAAAATACTTTCTATGTACACACATATATAAGCATGTATATATGCATGCCCATTGGCTACAGCTGGGCTGGCTCCACACCTCTGCCGGCCTAAGTTCAATTCAGTGGATATGGATTGAGACTGAGAGGACAGCTAAGTTTTTCAAAGTGTACCCTGCTGATAAATAATAGATCAGAAGTTTAAATCCTTGTCTACCAATGTTCAAACACAATGTCATTTCTACGTGAACTCTTATGAAAGATTCCATGTTGAAGATAGCACTTTGGCTGAATTTGGAAAGAAGGGTTTTATTGTATAAGGAACAGAATGAAAACGGAAGAGAGAGAAGAGACAATTCCAGAGTTAAAAAGAAAAAAAGTATAGAGGTAGAAAATCAAACAGTGTTATGGTAACAAATAGCAGGCAGATTCATTTAGCTGACACATTGGACCCCACCCCCCTCCATGACAAGAGACATGTTAAAAGATAGAGAAAAACTACCCTCATATGTTCATATTTGGGGGCCTGCAAATTAAACAGACAAAAGACAGATTAGTGAGAGAATAGACAAAATTTAATCACCTAAGCATGATAGTTCACAGAAAAATGTGAAGTAGAATTTGGGGCTTATATATCATCTTAACAGAGGAAAGGGAGGGGAGAAGAGAAAACAAATAACTTTTAGGGAAGATGAATGGGCCCTTAGGACAATAGATGGGAGACAGTGATAGTGTTAAGATACTGCCTGTTTTTTTTTTTTTTTTTTCTTTTTGCGGTACGCGGGCCTCTGACCGTTGTGGCCTCTCCCGTTGCGGAGCACAGGCTCCAGACACGCAGGCCCAGCGGTCATGGCTCACGGGCCCAGCCGCTCCGCGGCATGTGGGATCCTCCTGGACCGGGGCATGAACCCGTGTCCCCTGCATCGGCAGGTGGACTCTCAACCACTGCGCCACCAGGGAAACCCAATACTGCCTGTTTATGTATGGTGTGTGGTGTGTGACTTTTCTCCAGTGATAAGATCTTCCTTGGTTGGGAAACTCCCAGGGAGAGGATTTAAGACAATGAAGTCCCTTTGGGAGGCTCTGATTTTAGGCAGAAGTTCAGAAAAAAACCTATTCTCAAATTCCTTCAACACAATAGTTCTTATGCCACGGTGGTTTATTCTGGACCCCTTCACTTGCATTTTATTATGATAAAAAATATTGAAAAGGATTCTGGACCATGATAAAACGGGAGAGGAGACTGAGGGGCTTTAGCATTTTCAACAGTTATCATGGGGAATTAACTACTTACTAGATGATCTAGAGCTATTGTAACATTATGTGAACATTAAGTGAACATGACTCACCATGATTCTACCTTTATCCTAAGAAATTTTCTGTAGATGAAAAAAGCCAGTAATAGGCAGAGGATACCTAATCAAGACAACAGGGAGATATGAGATATTAAATATCCGAGAGAAAGGGACTTGGGCCCCAGGGAGCTAAAGCAATCTCAGCCATAGCTGGAAAGCTCCTAATAAGCAAAGCCAAACACAGAAAGCAGTGGGTCGTAAGGAGCAAGAAAACTTCAAGGAAGGAGCTAGCACAGCTCTCTTAAGAGAAGGAAAAAGACTCGAGATCGAGAGTTTTCAAGGCAACATTTAAAATATTCATTTTAACTCTTCTTTATTGACACTTATTTTTTATTTCAAGGCTTATAGCATGTATGCTGAAATAAAAGGCAAGGGTCTTGTTTGAACTGTCATTATCCTCATAGGTTCCAAAACTGTGCAACTCAGATGGGACTTGAACCCATGTGCCAGGACTCAAACCCAGCAAGATTCCAGATTGGGACTTGAACCCACAGACTTTTAATTGAGATCACACACCTGGCTGGGTAATTTCATAGGCTAATGAGTGGGAAGATTATTTCAATTATTTGGGGAAAGGGGCGGGGATATCCAGGAATTGGGCCACCCCCCACTTTTTGGCCTTTTATGGTTAGCCGCAGAACTGTCATGGTGCTGGTGGGTGTGTCATTGAGAAGAATATATTACAATGAGCATATAATGAGGCTCAAGGTCCACTGGAAATCAAATCTTCCACCATCTTGGACCTAGTTGGTTCTAACCAGTTTTTGTCATGTCCTATGGCTATGTCATTCTTTTAAAGGTTGTGTCCCGCCCCCTTCCCTCCAGTTTCAGTTCTGCCTTCTCAGCCAGCTAACCTCTCACCCAGTTTCCTGAGCTTTTGGTCATGGGAGCTATGTTTGTAAAATAATCCAACTAGACGTTGTGCCTTATAAGAGGTCTACATCCTGACTGTTGTGATCGTTGATTTCCTTTACCCATCTCGTGCTTTCCATGCTCTTGTGTTCTCACAGGACAATTCTCAGACACTGAACTCTCCTATTTCCTTCCTTCTGCAGCATTATTTTCCTGTTCTGACTACTACACAGCAGAGCTGCCAACGCTTCTCTTTCTCTTTGTCAAATCCTTATTCTCATGATGGCAGTTGTCCAAAAACTCCTTACGGCCTGCCACTTATACATTTGACTGCAAACAAGCTAAGCAAAGAATTAACTCTATTAAGAGTTGTGGTCACAGCTGTAAGCAAAGGCAGCCTGGGGAGAAGAAATTTAATTCAAGTCTTTGATTAGGTTTAAGGCCATTGAGTAAAGGATACTTAAAATGTCACAATTCATGCCCTGTAAAGCTGACAGAGGTGGAAGGTTGAGTACAATATTTCTGCCGCAGTCAACATCCTTGGACATTGAAGAGATCTGTTAAGCTTAGTCCTTTTCCCTAACGCTGTTGACCTTGGACAAGAGGCTGTTCCTCCATGGGCTGCAGGCTTCCTAATCCAGGGATGAGGAGTGGACTCTTGAGAAAAGGAACCAAGCACATTCACAACGTCACTGATCTCAGCATGAGCCTTTTCCCTTGGGTGTAACTTTCCAAGCAGTTCACATTTTTCTCATGGTTTTAGGAAACAAACAGACTCAATCGTGTTTATTTCCTGGGTAATAGTCCAGCATCATGGGAAATGGAAAGTAGGAAATGTATGATTTTGCTCAACTTGGCTATAACTTTCAGGAGAGGAAAAAAAGAATGATGTCTTCCCGAGACTATCTTCTACTTTGGTAAGACAGTCAAGCGATCTTAAACTGACCTAAGAGGTATTATTTTCATACTATATATCGTTAGGCATATTCTGTGAATAATTTACATTCTATTTAAGAAATGCTTTACATAAAAATTTAAAATTCCTCAGTCCTTTGGAAAAAAAATGAATCCTCTAATAGTTGCTATCTGAAAATCTGTTCCCTGTTTTCTCCTCTCATTATTTCTAATTACCCATCAAGGTCAACTGCTGATGTAATATTAGTTTCACATGGTGGGGGAAAATAAAATTAGAGATTAATTAACTCATGCTTTATGGTATTAGTCAATGCATTTAGACAGCCAATCTCAATTCGTTCAAATAAAAGACCACTTTGAAAAACTCATGACACATGAGTCAATATCCAGAACGTAGATAATGGTTCAAATAGAAGATTAAGTGGAAAATGAGTCAGCAATAGAAGAGATAGAGAATGCAAGGATGAGGCACACAGATCATTTGAGTCTGTTTTTCATGCTGTTACAACTTAGTCCAAGGCAGAAATTTTTGTTTTTTGGTTGTTTTTTCCAATCCTTATTCCTTAGAAATGCTCATTTGTTTTAGATGTAAAACTCAAAGAATATATATTCTTTCTACTTCATTTCATTTGTATGAGAATGATGTTTTTCAAAACAATATTTAAGCTTTTTTTTTTTTTTTTAAAAAGGACAGCATCTCTATGATAGGAAAAGCATGGATAGAGGAATGCAAGTCAGGTGTGTTTTGGGCCAAAAGCAGCCACTGTATTTTCTCACTTCCCATCTGGGTTGTGTAGAGAGTGGGATAAATGAAGACAAGAAGCATAGGTACTTATTCATTCATCCATCCATCCATCCATCCATCCATCCATCCATCCATCTATCCATCCATCCATCCATTCTTCAATAAGTACAGTGACTGGGACATTGGAAAATTTGCAGATGCAGAATCACATGAGGGGCAGCTAGAGACCAGAATTCCATCTGTGTGAAGATAGCCCACCTCTTGCCTATGATTGCTCACCACACAATCCCAGCCTGCTGAGTTTCACTTTGGTTATAATTTAACCCCAAGTTTGAGGAATTATAAATCAAGCTCAGAATCTATTTTCTAATATAGAAAATATAAGCCTTTCAAACATAGTGAAATGGAACAGAATATCCAAAGTCCTCACTCTTTAGAAACAAGCAACACACAGATGTAAGGGTTGAGGTTTTTTAATACTTAAAGTGATGAATGTAGTTACGTACCCATATCTCCTCATTGATGGAATTAGGGCATTTCGGGGATGGCCTTGGTTTTCTCTTGAGATGATCTGATCTAATCTCATTTACAAATTAAGGAGTTAGGGTTCGGACTTCAACCCCCCGGATCCAGTTCTACTCTCCCCCCAGAATTCTCTCTAGAAGGAGAAGATTCATGATGAGAGAAATGGTGGAAGGATCTGTCCAGCAGAACCTCAGAAAGCCCACCCATTCCCTCTCCACCTCAGCAGTGTGAAAGCAGTGTCCAAAGTCTTAGATAATGGGGATTCTGACTTTTCCACCGCATCTCCCAGAAAACAGCTAACTGTATTAGCTCCCTATTGTTGCTATAACTAATTACCACAAACGTACTGGCTTAAAAACAGCACAAGTTGATTATCGTATGGTTCTGGAGGTCGGAAGTCTGAACTGCATCTCACTGAGCTAAAACTGAGGTGTTGGCAAGGCTGTATTCCTTCTGGAGACTCGAGGGGAGACTGCAATTCCTTACCTTTCTAGCATCCAGAGGCTTCCTGCTTTCCTTGGTTTGTGGCCCCTTTCCATCTTCAAAGCCAGCAACTTCAGGCTGAGTCTTCATGCTGCCATCTTACTGGTTTTTTACTCGTCTGCCTCCCCTCTCCCCTTTCCCTTTTAAAGACCTTGTGATTTCACTGGGCCCACCTGGATAATCTATGACAATTTCCCTATTTTAAAATCCACTTATTAGCAACCTTCAATCCCCTTTCTGTGTAACCTAACATACTCACAGATTCTGGGCATTTGCATGTGGACATCTTTGCAGGGACCTTATTCTTCCTAACAAACCTACTAACCATAAGTTCATGTTGAGAATAATTTTAATTACTACAAAATTAGAACTTTCATTTTGTAAAGTTTTCACTTTCTCTGGATCCTCTAACTTTATATGACATGCTTCCTGGGAATTTTTTACTGCTGTATAAAAGGGAAGATTGTGAAATGAGTACCAGTTCTTGATTATAATTCAAATACAGTATAATGATAGTCATTTGCCTTTTAATAGATCTCAGAGATTTTAGACATTCCTGTGAGGAAATATGCTGTTATTCCTAAACTTTTGTAAATGACAGAATTGCGACCAAAAAATTTCCCACATGTGCTAAATAAATCTCTGTGAGGGAAGAAAACACTTGATTTAACCAGGTTCTATAAACTTCAGCATGTGGTGTATGTATGTTTGATGAAATAGTGAGTTGTCTATGATGTGTCATTTGTGATAAATTCAAAGGCAACATTAAAAAGTTCGACTATAAAATATAAAATTAACTAGTGAACATAAAAAAAGCAACAGACTCACAGATATAAAGAATAAACTAATGGTTACCAGTGGGGAGAGGGAAGGTGGGGAGGCGTGAGATAGCAGTAGGGGATTAAGAGGTACAAATCACTACATATGAAATAAATAAGCTACAAGGATATATAGAATGACACAGAGAATATAGCCAATATTTTATAACTATAAATGGAGTACAATGTTCAAAAACTATAAGTCACTATGTTGTACATCTGAAACTTACATAATATTGCACATCAACTATACCTCAATAAAAAAATAACTAAAAAATTAAGATGACTTTCATTGTCTTGTATGATCAGTAAGGGTGAAATGAAGCAGAACCTTATGGTCCTTGCCTCCCCATGTCCTCCATCTGCCTTTTGTTTGTGGAAAAACTTTAGCCAAAGAATAAGTTTAATCAGAGAAGTGAGAAAACGCAGAAGCAAAGAAAAGCAGTCAAACAGAACAAAACAATAACAGTTTAGTCAGTAAGCAAAGTCAAGGATCTTTAGTTCCTCTTCAAGGGCTATAGATAATCTTCTGAGCTGTATAGATACTGAAATCCCCACCAGGTGGAAGCAGTTAACTACATGATGACCAGGCTGTAGCCATGACATACGCTGCCACAAGTCCAAGAATTGGTCTCGAGGAAATGGGAACAAACCAACCCTGGCACTATAGGCTCTTCTTAAAACAATCAAGATGACACTGATCAGACAGCCGCATGACCCATTTCAAGAAGACTGTCAGGGCTTCCCTGGTGGCGCAGTGGTTGAGAGTCCGCCTGCCGATGCAGGGGACGCGGGTTCGTGCCCCGGTCCGGGAAGATCCCACATGCCGCGGAGCGGCTGGGCCCGTGAGCCATGGCCGCTGAGCCTGCGCGTCCGGAGCCTGTGCACCGCAACAGTGAGAGGCCCGCGTACCGCAAAAAAAAAGAAGACAGAGCTGACTGTGCTGTTTCTGCATGTAGCCCCCTCCCTCTGTCTATGAAAGCTCTTGCCCACTGATTGTCAATGGCGGGGGAGTTGGCCTTTGTGGGGAGTTGTCCACTCCCCACACCAACACCCCACCAACCCCACCCCACCACCAGTTGCCAGCATCCAAAATAAAGCAAACTTTCCTTTCCACGAACTTGCTTCTTTATCGGCTTTTGAGTGGTGAGCGGCCAGACCCCCACTTTTGGTTAACAAGGGTTTGAGAATGGCTTACTTCCATTTTTCTGTTACCCTCTAATACTTTTTATAGGGACATTATATGCTTTGTTTCTATAATGCAAGGACTTTCAAACGTGTCATGTAAATGCTATGGGTATACTGTGTATGAACCCCAGAGGGCACATAAGATAATTAACAGGGCCGTGAGAAAAAAAAAAAGAAAGAATTTCTACTGATATTTATTTTTGTGTTATCTAAAATAAGAAAAAATACGTTTGATTAATTTTATCTGTGTAGATTAACACTTGGTATATCAAACTGTCATGTAGACTGTATGTGCATGGAGTGCCTTTATATGATTGGTGTATGGAATTGAGAAATAAAAAATATTAATGTTTAGTAAGGCACCTACTGATGTACTTTCTCCATTCTGATGTACCCATTCTTGTGTGATATCTTTTCCAAATATGGCCCTTAAAACCAGGTATCTAAATAAATAAATCGAGGTTAGAGGTTGTCAAAAAAAAAAGTTAGAATTCAAGCTCCTTGCATTTTTTTTCCTTCTCAGCCTCTTTTTCCTTCTCAGCATCCACTGTCTGATGCAGAACAACAAGGGATTCTTCACCAAGGTAAAAATGACTCAAGCAGCAAGCACTGATGTCTTATAATACAGCAACCTCTTCAGATTGGGCCATTAGTACTAATGTCTTGGCAGGGAGCGTTAGGTCAGCACATTTAAACTCCAGGAGCTTTAAGAACTTTCTGGGATAAAAGAGGGAGTAGGTAGGAGAGGAGTGACTCTAAGAGAAACTCAAAGGATGAGCAAAACATCTGGTTTAATTCAGGCCAAATCTGAAGATTTGGAGGCTTTGTGAAAATTTAATTCATGGTGACAGTTGGAAAACTTTGATTCTGTGCATTTTAAAACTTACGTTTTACACAGTTGAAATTATATTTAAAAAAAATTTTTTTTTAATTAACTTTGCTCTCTTTGCCCAAGTCTGGAGCAGGGAAGGAGAGGGGAGTTTTGTTACAGGGAGGAGTTTTGTCTAAAGGCATCGATCTGCCTTATTCTTCGCTAGCCTAGCACCCCAGTTGCTGCAAAGCCTCTTGGCCCCCACCTGCAAGGTTGCCTGTGGTCTGTCCTGGGTGGGAAGCGAAGTAAGGAGAAAAGGAGGGGAGGGACGAAGGGGAATTCAGTAGCCCAGGCATTTAGCTGAGTTGGCTTTGCTGCAGCTAAAGCACTAAAAAGCATTCCTGTGCTGAAGTGGCCCTGCTTGCTAACACCAGGCCCCTGCTATGTCCTTCGTCTAAGTCTCCATCCAAAGTCCTCTGCAAACAAGGTCTTTGTCTTATTATCCTGTACCTAAAAGTTCATTTTGCTTAGTCTGCGCAGCACCATTCCTTTTTTTTTTTTATTCCAAACCAACATTCCTTGTAAATGACAGTCTTGCCTTTCACTTTTGTTCTAAACCAGGCTTTCCATCCACCCCCCTCCCCGCAGGGCACCAGGGTCCCATTCCTGAAACTCTGCCCTTTGACCTCTCCCCACAGCTGCCCTCCACCAACATCCCTATCAGGACCTCCCCTCCCCCCATCACCACTGTGACATTTTAAAACAACATAGAGAAAAGTACAAAGAATACGCTATTACAGTGGTTCTCAACCGTTAGTAAGCACCTAGAGGGCTTTGTTAAAATATAGGTTGTCAGGTTCCATCCCCAGAGCTTCCGGTTCAGTAGGTCTGCGGTGGAGGCTGAGAATTCGAATTTCTAACAAGTTTCCCAGTGATGTTGATGGTTACCGGTCTGGGGACCATTTATCTTTAGAACCACTGATTAATTATATACACGTGCCTCCAACACCCAGATTTAACAAATATTCACATTTTGCTGTATTTGCATTACACCTTGTTTCTTTTATGAGAAATGAACTGTTCTAGATACCTTGTGGCCTCCTTCTCCCTCCCTTCCCTGTGTCTTCCTTTTCCTGAAGATAACTAGGACTATATATTCCCTGGATACAGTGCACTGGTACGTGGTGGAATTTCCTGTGACTTGAAGTTGAATCTGCTTCCCTACTGGCAGCTTGACTCCTTAATTTCCATCTTCTAGCCCACACTGCTACTCTTAATTTTTCTGTCCCTGCTGGGTCACGGATGTAACAGAATATACATTACACTTTCATTAGGAGAAACTGAATTAGGTTTTTTACTGTGCGGAAGACTGGATTTACCAGGCAGGTATTCACTCTATTAATTAAGTTTTAGATGGAGAGAACAAAGAGAACTTAAAGGCTTAAGTATTAAGCCCAGGTTCTGGCATCCTAGCTTCCAAGAGAGGATCCAGGGATAAAGAGATATAGTGCACTGAGGAAACCAAATATCAAGCTTACTAATTAAAGACTCTCAAAGGGGCTAAGCTAGCACCATACATATCTGGCTTTAAATAGGTTGCCCACAAGAGTTTTCTTATTTGGTTCTTCCAATACCACAAATTTTTGTCTAAGTGGCAATTTTAAATCATATGAAATTAAAATTATCTAAATGGTCAAAGGTACTCAGAATTAATACAGATATAAGTATATAATTAATACATATATACTTAAACATGAGGGGTAAGAATGCCCTTCTCTAGGTCCTCTTCTCATTGTCTGTATGCCCCATTCTCTCTTAACATCTTTGCTTTGCTTTTCTATAAGCACTTCCCTCCCTCCTGGTCTTACCCCTTTATATAGGCAATTTATCTAGGCCCACTTCTGGCATGGTCACTGTCAGCTGCTGTGGCTGGGTGAGAATTTCTATCCACCCTTTCTCTTCTTTTCTTTATTAGGAAAACAGCTCTTAACTTAGTTCTCATCAACCCCAATGCCCAGCTTAGCTCCATCCGAGTTGAGTGGTTTGTTCAGTTGGCTTACTAGTGGGGATCCCAGCTATGCTGACCAGTGGGGCTTCCCACCTTTCCATGCCTCTCCAAATTGCTGGGAAATTAGACAGTAATATATACTGGATGGACAACTAGGTGCCATGGGAATTTAACTGAGGGAAGTTATGGCGAGCTGCGTCTGACCAGCAGAATAACAGTCGCCACACGCTAGATTCTTCTCGTATCACACTTTATTGGAGTACAGCTTGGTTGAGGAAAGATGGAAGGAAGACGCCGCAGCCTTAACGGCAGCTGCCTATATAAGATTCGGGATACTGTGCAAGTCTCTGATTGGTTCATATCGAAGGCATAATTACACGTCGCCTTCGGACTGGTTACTGCTCCAAAACCTTGTTAGCATATCTCAACGCATGCGCACTGGCTACAGGATGGATGACTCAGCTTTTTCTACCCTGCTTTGCGGCAACGCTTTGCCGCGCCCCACAGGAAGTTAATTCTGATCTGACGCAATTATTTTACTTGGTGCAAAATCTAAAACAAGCACTGTGTTTACTTAATGTTTCATGTTATTTATATGTAACCACTCTTGTGAGATGAGCATAATGTTTATGGTCCAGTATTTATATTGCAGTCATCAAATAGTTCTATTATTATCCCATCAGATAACAAAGATAATCATCTAGGCTGAAGATTAAACATAAAAATCTCAAAATTAATCAATACACACACACACATACACACACACATGATCTCTCTCTTAGGGGTAAAAAAAAATCTTCATAAGAATAACAACCACAGAAAAGGTAGATTGATTATTTGAAATGGAATATTTTAGGTTCTTTCCTTGCTCCATTACTGATGCTATCATTTTTCATGATAAAACACTACACTTTGTCAAATAGTTAATTTAAGGGGTTGACACTCTGGGAAGAAAAAGAAGAAAGTAAAGAATAAAACCTTTTACCTAAGCAGGGATTTACAGCTTCTTTAAAATGATGAGAATAGTGTAGACTAGATTCAAGAGAGAAATGCTGGAAACTCACAGCGTTTTTTAAAAAACTGTCAAGTGTTTTTCTCCTTTTTTGCTCCTTTTTAGATCTAGGTCTGAGCCATAGAGAGTTAGGAATTCAGAACTTGATGAGAAGAAGGGAATGCCAATATATGTTCATGATGGCAGTGTTTTCCTCTGCATTGAATCAGGTTATTAATATCAATGTTTTTTCCAACAAGATGATTTTACCAACCAAGAGACCATCCATCCTGAGTGAATTATCATAAATAAAACATTATCAAAATAAAACATAAAATTATCATAAATAAAACAAAAGTAAAAAATATCATAAATAAAACAGTAAATGACCACAGTTAACACAGACTGGATATAAAACATCCAAAGCTGAGGAAATGCAAAATGCTTAAGTAGTTAGACTAGAAATCTTTTGGTGCAGGGATCTCAAATCATAAGCCAATGGAATTTAATTTAATCTCCTTTACTGCCATGCAGAGTTAGGCATATATTGCTACAACCAATAAACCAAATCACTTTGTCCACTGGACAGATTTGAAATTCCGTGTCTTTATATTGTGTTACTATTCACTAACCATATGCGGCTTTGTTGCCAACACTATCAAGATCATCACTCTGTTTTTTACTTGACAGTGTGAAATAAGAGCACTTTCTCAAAATTTAATAAAACATTTCTTAAAGTTTGAGAAATATATTCATGTTTTAAATTGTGGTTTGTAAATTAGGAGATCTTCAATTCAGGTTCCCATCGGGCACAATATCATTTCTCTTATGTGTTCCAGGAAGCTCTTCTCTCTCTCTCTCTCTCTCCACCCTTCCCCTACTCTCCCCTTCTTTCCTCCTCACTTCCTAATTTCAGCTGATTTATAAATGTATATGATCCTCATTTGTTTGGTATATTGTGAATGCAGTATTTGGTGGCTAGAATTCATAGATAATTCATAGAAAGAATGCGTATTTGTGCTTCTGCTTTTTTTTTTTTTTTCATTTTTTGCTGGTTTCCTGTACTACAGACAAAAACACACTGTATCAAAGTCAATATCTGGAGTTAACCAGTACACATCATACCATATAACTGTACTTGGACACTCAACAAGAAGAATGAACATACATCTCAAACTGGAAACTGGTGAACATTAATCGGGCATAATATTTTTCATCTTTTCCCTCCTTCTTAATCGGGACTTTATTCCAAACCAATATGAAACCATTCTGCTTTATTTTCTAAAAGTATCAAGAGAATACCCATCCATTTGTTTATGGCTGCTATGCTGCTTTAAGATACTGTGAGGGATATGTTAAGTGTACCACAGATGATCAATAAATGAATGAATCTGTCCAGCTAATGAAGCCATGGGGCAGGATGTAAATGCTATTTACAGTAAACACACACACACACACACACACACACACACACATGCACGCGTGCGTTTCTTCCTGGGAAGGCATTACTAAGTGTTAAAAGGAGTTGGGAGAAGGTAAGGCTGGGATGGGAGTCATCCAGGAAAAGGAGAGATAGTACCACAATGAGCAAAGGCTCCCCACCTGCCATATGTTGGAAGGCTGATTGGCAGCCACACTGGCTGGATCCTCAGGCATGTGGACAGGACGGGTGGACAAAGAGTCAGCCCAGACACTTTGGGGCCACACCACAGAGGTCATAGCAGGTGAGACTTGAGTTGGTAGCAATAAGAAACCATGGGAGTTTGGCAAAGGCCAGTGACACAAAATGGTGCTTAAGAAGATTAATCTGGTGGCAGATTGTTCTCAGGACCTCATTCTGAGATTTAATAACAGGCAAGAAATTCTTATCCTTCTTTTTCCTCACATGCGGTCCTTATTGGAGGTGATGAACCGTTGGTGCATACTTTCTGAATAAAAGCCCCTTCCCAGGCTTGAAGAGGAAGTCTCACATAAAATTATAGAATTTTAATTGAGGCATAAAGGTGCCTTTGACACAATTTGGTCAACCCCTCCGGAAAGGAAATGCGCACTTGCCCAACAAGTCAGTGGTGGCCCCAGAAATTCTGATGCCTAAATATTTGTTCTTTTTCTTACTTTGTGACTCCTTGGTTCAACCTACCTCCTTCTCTGAGAGCCTCTCACAGATTCATTTTCTCTCTTATCTCCCTGAATCATAGGAGATATGATTTTAGCTGGACGCTTCTTGAGTTCTCCAAGCTGGAGAGATACTTCGCCTCTAAGACTCCTCTGCCTTCCTTTCTTCTGGGAAACCTTTCTTCTGGATCAAACCATACCCTACTACAAAAGACTTTCCCTGAATTAGCTCAATTAAATCTGATTATTCCTTTACTTTGTGTCCTCTCAGCTCTTAGTAATGAGAACATTTTCATTTTTCCACCTTTTTGAGGGAACGATCTGTTCTACACGAAGAAAAAATTTTGAAGACGAGCTTATTTCTTTGACTGCTGTTGGTTAGTCACCTAGATTGTTTTTTAAAGGTAAATTTTCTACAATGATATATCACCTATTTATTATGCCTTTTGTAACCAAGTCTATTGAATGTAAATTAACTTTTTCTTGATGTCACATCACCATCATAGGAAAGCATCAATCTTTCTGTCCAAATTCCTCCTCCCACAGTCTTTCTCATTTTGTTTATTAGCAATACCATATTTATAGTCGCCCAGCAGAAAGTCTGGCGTCATCCTTCATACCTCCCTATCTTGGCCCTACCTCTAACACATATCCAGAATCTAATCAGTTCTTACTGACTCTGTTCTTTCCATTTGGATCCAAGCCTCCATCACCTCTTTCCTGGATGGTTGCAATAACTTGCTAACTGGTTTCCTTACTTCTACCCCCTGATCCCTTCTACCCACAGTCTGTTCTCAACACGGCAGGCAGAGTGGTCCTGTCAAAAGGAGTTAGTTTACTATTACTCCTCTGCTCAAAACCCTGCAATGTCTTCTTTACTCCAGAATAAAAGCCAAAGTCCTTAAAGTATTCTGAACTGTGACTAAATAAGGCAGTTCTGGTAAAGTGCATGCATTTTCTAACTTGTATTTTCATTTGTGCAGTAACTGTTTTGCATATTCAGGATCTAAGACCGTGTCCCAGAGTTGAGACCAGCAGATAAGTGCTGGCTTGATAACTGTGTATTAACTTACACTTGATGTATTGCTTTTATAATAGAAAGGCTTGTCATTTTGTTTTTCACTTTCTGCCTCTGCAGCTGGACTGTTCTTCATGTAACCCTTTGTCTCCCACTATCCTGCTCTTCACATAGTGAAGGTTGGCTTCCTGCTTCTGCTTACAAACACTTCGGAAAAGTAAAAATGAAGAACAGAATCAATGATTCAGGGGCCTCTAAGCTGGCTGTTATGATCAGTTTTTTATCTATTTGAAAAGCTGTTTACCCTTCAGTTTTCCATTCATATTAAATCACCCAAACACAAACTTGAGAGCCATTTTTCCCTTGCCTTGACTCCATGGCTTAGCTCCTCATTTCCAGGAACAGGAACTTGGTTGGTAAGTGGTCATGCTATACAAGCATGGAAAGATCTCCCGGTGCAAACTGCTGACGATTTCCCACAATTTACACACCACAGGCAAGCCCCAGCCTAAACCATAATATGGCAAAGTTTTATAAATATAAAATCCATACCCACTATTAGTCTAGTGTTTTCCTCCAGAAAAAAAGGGCTCAATTTCGTAACTAAAAAACAAAAAAAAACCCGAAAAAAACAAACAAAAAAACATAGAGGGTATATGTGTGGGTGTGTGTGCCTGTGAGGGAGAGAGAGAGGGAGAGAGGGAGAAATGTGGAGGGGAGAAAAAGGAGAGAGAGAGAGGGAGGGAGTCTGCTATGGTACAATGGTAAAATATCTCAATCTATTTGCCCTCAGTTCCTCACTATAAAAATCCATGAATTTAACCAAATTAGTGCTAGGAAACATGTGTGTCCTCACACTGATACCCATAACAGCTATAACTTACCAATAAGTATTCTCGCCTGCTAAACAAAGACTTGTTATTGTAATCATTATTAACATAATACTCTAGAATGCACTAACAAGCAATTAAACATGGAATATGAGATAAAAACTATTTGCCTCTAATGATTTTTAAGGCCTCTGATTCTATTTTCTCTATTGTCATAAGAATGATAGTTTTCCATGTTAATTACCAAGATTTATCTACTAAGATAAGTAAGTTACTTCAAAATCTATTGCCGGGCTTCCCTGGTGGCGCAGTGGTTGAGAATCCGCCTGCCGATGCAGGGGACACGGGTTCGTGCCCTGGTCCAGGAAGATCCCACATGCCGCGGAGCAACTAAGCCCGTGAGCCATGGCCGCTAGGCCTGCGCGTCCGGAGCCTGTGCTCCGCAACGGTAGAGGCCACAACAGTGAGAGGCCTGCATACCGCAAAAAAAAAAAAAAAAAAAAAAAAAAAATCTTGCCTACTAAATACAAAATAATATATAATACCACTTATTGAGTATTTATTATGTGCCAAGTCATAGATTTTTAATGTATCCATAAATCTATCTATTATGTGCATTTGGTCATTGGAATAATCTTTTAAGATGGGTATTTTTGTCTTAACTAGGAAATTAAAGTTCTGAGAGGCTCAGTAACTTGCTCATGATTACACTTCTAATTTTAAAATACTCGTAAATTTATCATTTCTTACTTGTAAACTTGGCAACTTGACAATACACTCCATTGGCCAGGCACTAGGGAAAAAGGAACTTTCATCCATTGCTGTTGGGAACACAAAATGTTATAACCCTTTATGAAGGAAAATTTGGCAACATCTAATAAAACGATTTGCTTTAAACACCAGAAATTTCACTCCTTAGGAATCTACCCTTAACATACACCTCCACAGGGGCTTCCCTGAGGGGCTTCCCTGGTGGCGCAGTGGTTAAGAATCTGCCTGCCAATGCAGGGGACACGGGTTCGAGCCCTGGTGTGGGAAGATCCCACATGCCACGGAGCAACTAAGCCCATGCGCCACAACTACTGAGCCCGTGTGCCATAACTACTGAAGCCTGTGTGCCTAGAGCCTGTGCTCCACAACAAGAGAAGCCACCGCAATGAGAAGCCCGCGCAACGCAACAAAGAGTAGCCCCCGCTCACTGCAACTAGAGAAAGCCTGCG
This sequence comes from Kogia breviceps, assembly GCF_026419965.1. Lineage (NCBI taxonomy): Eukaryota > Metazoa > Chordata > Mammalia > Artiodactyla > Physeteridae > Kogia > Kogia breviceps. The sequence continues at coordinate 128,188,834 of NC_081315.1, read as the reverse complement.
CACAGCAACAAAGATCCAACGCAGTCAAAAATAAATAAATAAAATAAATAAATTTATTTTAAAAAATACACCTCCACAAATTCAAAACAACAGATGCACAAGTTTATTCATTGTGGCATTATTTGTAATAGCAAAATATTGTAACAACCTAAATGCCCATCCATAAAATACTGGTTAAATAAAGAATGGAGCAATAGTAGCTATGAAAAAAATGAGACAGATCTCTAAAAATTGATAAGGAATCATTTCCAGGATATAATGTTAAGTGAAAAAAAGCAAGAAAAAAGAATGTATATAGTATGTTGCCTTTTGTGCAAAAAAGAAGGTGACCTAAGTATATACATGAACATCTATCTATCTATCTATCTATCTATCTATCTATCTATCTATCTACCTATCTAACCATCTACCTATCTACCTATGGTGGGAACAAGGTAGAGGAGATTTGGAGAGAGACTTTGCTGACTATAGCTTTTTATATAGCTTTGACTTGTCAAACATGTCAATGTTATATGTTTTCAAAAAATAAAACTAAATTTAAAAGTGTGAAAAATCAAACACTAAAATGAAATACAAATAGAAACAAATGTCTTTAGCAGTATGTGAAATTAAAGACATATCCATATAGACAAAAACTTCAAGTAATTTAAGCACACACTCTAGATTGTATACTTTTGTCAGATATATAAGGACACTGCAAGTTACTTTATAATTTTACTTACTAGGTTTGTTATTGGTAATAGTATTGTTGTAATTCTGAAACTATTTTGAGTGTATGTTGGATAGGACTAATGAGTAAATATTTTGTTGTTTTTGGAAATCTCAGCTGATTTTTACTGAGGGATAAGGAGACACAAAGAAAAGGAAAAAGAAAAAGAAACCTATAGTGATGGATTTCGATTGTACATAATAATATCAACTCATGATTTTAAGGTACATTTTATATATATATATATATATATATATATACTTTTTTTTCATTGAAGGGGCCTAGAAGAAGTAACATTCCTGTTGTAATTGTATCCAGAATCCAGATTTTGATATCTAAAACTTATTTCCCATTAAAAGAAACCAGGTCTCCTTGGAGAAATGGAAGATTCCAGGTATGAGGCAAGGAAAATACAAGTACAAGGTGAGCCTGGAACATCTTATGCCAGGAAGCAACGACGTGCTCAAAGATTAATGGGACAATGTCAAAAGGACCCAGGAGCCAGCATGAAGTGCCACCTGCTGATCAAATTTGGGGTAATTTTGGCATCAAAAATAAAAATGATGTTAATGGATTATAACACACTGAATCTAAAAAAAAGAGACTACAAATTTATGGTAATATGAGAAAAAAGAGAGAGCAAGAGAGAAAGGGATATTTCTTTACAGCAGAATGGCAGCTAATAAATGTAGAAGGAAGAATGAGACTTTTTAAATCACCATTTTATAACACACAATATAATATCTGATTCAGACATGAATTATTAATGAATAGTGAAGTCATGGGGGTACAGATTTGTTGAGACAGAATGTTTACATAATCTCAAATGATTACCTCACAAATTACTTACTAATAACCAAAGGGAAAATGTGTTTTTATAATGAAAAGTGCCAACAGTTGGACAGCCTGACATCATGGCATTCTGTGTCTCCTGACACAATGTGGTAAGAGATAGAAGACATCAACTCACTGTGTTAATGCTGGAAAATTTTCATAAAGAATCAGAAGAATCCAGAATGTGGGACAATGTCCTGGAACAGCTGGCCTGAACTCTTCAAAGAATCAATGTTGTGGGAAAAAACAAGGGAAGTGGAGAACTGCTTCTGGATTGAGGAAGCATAATGAGACAAAGAGAGCCAATTTAATGCATGAAACCTTGATTGATACTGGGTGGGTTGGGGTGTAGAGCTATAACTGACATTTTCTGATAAGTAGGGAAATCTGAGTATTGGCTGTGCATTGAATTGTCATTGAATTAATGTTGACTTTCTTAGGTGTGATTATAGTGTCGTGGTTGGTTACGAGAATGTCTTTTTCTTGGGAGATGCATACTGAGGTGTCTACAGATGAAATGTCACGATGTCTGTGGTCTACAATGAGATGACTTGGCAAAAGGGAAGTGTGTGTGTGTGTGTGTGTGTGTGTGTGTGTGTGTACATGCGTGCGCCCGTGCACACGCAGAGGAAAGATGTTGACAGTGAATCTAGATGAGGAGTATGTGACTTTTTTTGTTCCATTCTTTCAACTTTTCTGTAGGTTTGAAAATTTTCACAATAAAAATATATATATTAAAAAAAAAATCATACTGCTACTAAGTAGTCAAACCCGGGTTTGAATTCAGAATTCAGGTCTTACTGTAGTGAAAAGGCATGCTCTTTCCCTTAAACCTCACAGTGTCTATTTGCATAAGTAGTTTGTGTGCGAATAACACAGTTTTTTTTCAAATTAGTGATTATTAGAATTTCTAAATACAACCCCTGGGAAACTCAAGCCTTTAAAATGTGATGGTTAGGACATAAACACTTTGTGCCACCTGAGGACACATTTTCTAATTTTATACTTGATAGGGTTTTTAAAAAGGAGCACTTACTGCTCTCTGGGGCCCTGTTATTGGTGTATATATTGAAAATGCATCTTCTGCGATTCTCTCTTTCTTATTAATGCCTCTAGAAAAAAACCATTTGTCTACTTGTTCCAACTAAACACTCATACATTTGTCTACTGGTTGATGGCAGGAATAAAATAAAATTTACTTATATCCATAGCCATATTTAAGAACTTAAATCCATATGTGAGAGTGCTGAAAACCATATATCTTAGATTCACTGTGTAATTGGAATTTATAGATGAAATTTGAGTAAAACAGGAAAAAATGGCACTGAAAAGTCTTCAATCTTGTGGCTAGCCATGGCTTCAGAAAGATACAATGCAAAATTAAAAACTGGGATCAGCCTTAGGTCTACCAGATATAATATTGAATGGATGCTCAGTTAAGTTAAAATTTCTGATAATAAATACTTTTTAGTATAAGTATGTCCCAAATATTTCAGGAGATATACTAAAAACAAAAACAAAAACTCCTTGCTTATCTGAAATACAAATCAGGTGGGCATCCATTCCTTTTTTTTTTTTTTTCTTTTTGCGTTACGCGGGCCTCTCACTGTTGTGGCCTCTCCCGTTGCGGAGCACAGGCTCCGGACGCACAGGCTCAGCGGCCATGGCTCACGGGCCCAGCCGCTCCGTGGCGTGTGGGATCCTCCCGGACCTGGGCACAAACCCGCGTCCCCTGCGTCGGCAGGTGGACTCTCAACCACTGCGCCACCAGGGAAGCCCCATTCCATATTTTTATTTGCTAAATCTGGAAACCCTACTCACCCCACCAACCACTGATGTCTGAGTTAGGAGCTGGGACTGAGGGATAGAGTGGGAGAAGTTGCGAATTGGTTAGTAAGAGGAATGGATCATGAAATCCTAAAAATATTACTTTGGAAGATTACCATTCTATGGCTTGCTTCCTTTATCAGAATAGTCAAAAGACATAAGAAATATCAAAACCTCCTAAAAAGAAATAACAGCTATATCATCATCAAAACTGTAGCCTCACAAAATATATTAATAACTCAGAATTCTAATCATTCATTTTCAAAACATAGGAGGTGATATGTGTGAACTGTTTATAAAAACAGCTATTCCGGGGCTTCCCTGGTGGTGCAGTGGTTAAGAATCTGCCTGCCAATGCAGTGAACACGGGTTCGAGCCCTAGTCCGGGAAGATCCCACATGCTGTGGAGCAACGAAGCCTGTGCGCCACAACTACTGAGCCTGCGCTCTAGAGCCCATGAGCCACAACTCCTGAAGCCTGAGCGCCTAGAGCCTGTGCTCCACAGCAAAAAGAAGCCACCGCAATGAGAAGCCCATGCACCACAACAAAGAGTAGCCCCTGCTCATTGCAACTAGAGAAAGTCTGCACACAGCAATGAAGACCTAATGCAGCCAAAAATAAATAAACAAATAAATTTATTTTAAAAACCCAGCTATTCCTTTGTATACAAACATGTAAAGTTCTTCTTATCCCTCAATAAATGTATAGCCTGTCATTTTATTTATTTTAAATTATTTATTATCAATGTTCCTAATTTTAGTGGGAAGTTAGGGTTTTACTGTAACTTTTGCTTTATGAGTATTCTTGAACATACTAAGAAAGTTCTATTGCTAATCCACCATGAATGTTTTCATTTGTTTGTAAATCAGAAACTTTGAATTCTACTAAGTGCCTTTTTAGTGATGATACTTTTTTTCTCCTTTATTCTGTTGAGGTAATGAATAGAATTAGTAGATTTCCTAATGTTTAATCAACCTTGTTTGCCTGGGTTCATATTCCAGCTTTGCTATTAACTACTTGCCACTAAACTGCCACTAACTTTGGGTAAGTCACTTAACGTTTCTGTTTCCTCTTTTATAAAATGACAGTAATAGGGTTGTTGTGAAGTTTAGTTGAGTTAATATATGTAAACTGCTTAGAGTGGCCTGGCATATAGAAAGCACTATATATGTTTTAGCTATTATTTCTATTCATAGGTGTGAATGAGCTATAATTGTGTATACGAGCGTGGGAATCTGCTACCTCCGTCAGGTTTGGTGTCAGGGTTATGTTCGTTCATAAAAATGAATCCAAAAGCTTCCCATTAATATCCAGGCTCTGAAACATTAAAAAATAACATAGGAAATTACCTATTGAGCCATCTGAGCTTAGGGACTTTACAAGCATTATGTCTGACTAACTTTTCCATTTCTTCCATGGCTATCGGTCTTTGGGATTTTCTACCTTTTCTTTAATTAATTTCAGCAGTTTTTTTCTCTGAGAAATCTACGACTTCATATTTGTTGGCATAGGGGGTCTGCCTCACATACTGAAAGGCTGTGCACTGCAGTGTAGAAAGCACAGACTCTGTAGCCAGGCCGCCAGATGTGAATCCCAGCCTCTCACTTACCAGGTAGATGATCTTGGGCTCATTTCTTAACCTCTTCCCACTTGAGTTTCTTTACCTTAATATTGGGCTAGAAAGATACCTCATAGGATTGTTGTAAGATTTAAATCAGTTAATAAATGTAAAGTACTTAGAACAGTGCCTAGCATATGGCAAGTGATATGTTGTATTTGTTATTATTTGCCTATGATTTTTATAATTTCCTTTATATCTGTGACTATATTCCTTTTTAATTCCTGATATAGTATATTTCTCCTCATTTTATTGGACCATTTAGCAAATGTTTGTCTATTTTCTTGGTTTTTTCAAAGAGCCAGCTCTTGAATTTCATCTCTTTCTTTTTTATTAATTACTTTCTCAATTTATCTTCAGTAATTCTTTGCTCCTTTCTTATTTTATTGTTCTTTTTTAGCTTTTTGTGTTCAGTCCTTAATTCATTTCATTGCTTCTTATATTCCACATAGTTGTCTTTCTCTGTCTGGCTTACTTCACTTAGTATGATAATCTCTAGGTCCATCCATGTTGCTGCAAATTGCATTATTTCATTCTTTTTTATGGCTAAATAGTATTCCATTGTATAGATATACCGCATCTTTAACCATTCATCTGTAGATGGACATTTAGGCTGCTTCCATGTCTTGGCTATTATAAATAGTGCTGCCATGAGTTTTCTCCAGATATATGCCCAGGAGTGGGATTGCTGGATCATATGGTAGCTCTGTTTTTAGTTTTTTAAAGAAACGCCATACTGTTTTCCATAGTGGCTGCACCAATTTACACATCACTCTCTTTTAATTTACTGTTTCTCTCTCTCTCTTTTAGTGAATGGTACCACCATTCACCCAGTTACTTTGGACACAAACATAGAGCTCCTCCTTAATTCTCCTCTTCCTCACCAGTTAACCCAGTCCATGTCACTGCCACCTTCCAAAAACATCTTGAACCCAACCACTTCTCACTACCTCCACTATTCTCACAGTGGTCCAAACCATGGTCAACCCCAGCCCAGACCACTGCAATGGCATCCTAGGTGGTCTTCTTGCTTCCCCTGCTGCTTTCAGCTTCAAGTTTGTTTTCCATACTGACAGAGCTCTTTAAAAATATATGTTGTAGTTCACTCATATGTGAAATATAAAAAACAAACAAAAACCAAACTAATTGAACAAACCACACCAGACAGAAACAGACACCTAGATATAGAGAACAGAGCAGTGGTCAGCAGAGGGGAAGGGGTGGGAGGTGCAGTGGTTAATGGGGATCAACTGTATGGTGACAGATGGAAACTTAGGGTGGTGAGCATGCTATTGGGTGTACAGAAGTAGAAATACAATGTTGTACACATGAAAGGTGTGTAATGTTATAAACCAGTGTTACCTCAGTAAGAATAAATAATATTTAAAAATTAAATTAAATTACAAAAAATACACATCATATCACATTTCTCCCCACACCACATTCATCAATAGCTTCCTGTCACATTTAGAGTAACACCTGAGCTCCTCCAAGGGGCCATGAGCCGCCCTCATGGGCAGCTGATATCTCCCCTTGTTCACTAGTGCTCACCAGGCACACTCGTCCAACTTGTTGCACTCAGGATGGCCACTGGCTGCTTCCTTCTCTTGGTGTGCCCTCCCCATGTAGGTGCATGACTTGCTCCTATACAGTGCTGGGTCCCTGCTCAGATGTTAACTCCTCAGAGATCCCTTCCTTGACCACCAGCCCTGTCTACTCACACTCGGTTTTATTTTTCTTCACTGAACTTATCTTCATGAACCTTTCCCACGCAAATATTTATGGGCTTATTTGTTTATTGTTTATGTTCCCTATGAGACTATAAGACCCCCTGAGGAACTTTGTTCACTGCTGTACTCTCAGCACCCAGAAGAGTGCTTGGCACACAGCACCCAAATATGTGTGTAGTAGTGTGCAATTTTTGTTTTGATTTTTTTCTCTAATCCAAGAGTTATTTAGAAGAGCATGGTATTGCTAAATTCTCTGTGATGTTTGCTTGTTAATTTTTTATTGTAAATTTCTAGTTTTACTATATTGTGTTGGAGAATGTGGCCTGTTTTGTTTGAGAAATTTACTGAACTATTTGACTCTTGTAAATGTTTCATGGACATTTGAGTAGAATGTATATCCTCTGTAGAGTTAAATATATTGGGTAAATCAAACTTCTTAATGGTATTATTTAATAGTTCTATATTTTAAAATACTTTGGTTTACTTGGTCAATCAAAGTCTAAAAGAACTGTGTTAGTCTCCCACTACAGTTGTGATTTGTGTCAAATTTTCCTTTGGTCCTTTAAAAAAAGTTTTGGGTTTATGTTTCACTTCTATGTTATTTGAATAAAAGCTAAATGCTACTGTAGTTTCTTTTTAGATTTTATGTCTTTGTCCCATTTAATGCATTTTCCCTTGAACTCTACTTTTTCCCACTTTATTATTGCCACCCTGCTCTCTTTTTTGTTTACATTTATTGATACTCTTTATCAATCAATTGACAATGTTTTGGAGTCTTTTAGTTATATCTCTTGCAAACAGTACATATGGGATGTCTCTTTTTACTCAATCTGATAATCTTTGTTAATCAAGAAATTAGCCACTTTACAGTTGTTATAAAATTAATATGCTAAATCTGACTTTTGTCATTTTATTTGATGCCTTTTTTTTGGTATTCTCTCATTTCCTCCTTTTCTGAGTTTACCGTAATGATTCAATTTTTTTTCATTGACATTTTTCCCCTTCTTTTAATTTAGGAATTCTACATCCTATTCTTTATACTAATAGTGGTTATTTAAGGTTGTCACTTGGCCAAGAAGAATTGTTAAAAATGGCAATTCTCTCAACAGAAAATGAGAGAAGCAAAATGATAGAGTTTTAAAATGTTATTGGTATGTTGACTTCCTTTAAAGCTAGAAAAATAACATTGTGGAATTCTGGTTTTGGTGTAAATAAAATATTTAAACAAAATAATATTGTGAGTTTGGGGACTTCCCTGGTGGTCCAGTGGTTAAGAATCTGCCTTCCAATGCACAGGACACAGGTTCAATCCCTGCTCGGGGAACTAAGATCCCACATGTCACAGGGCAACTAAGCCCATCTGTCACAACTACTGAGCCTGTGAGCCACAACTACTGAGCCTGCACACTTTGGAGCCCACATGCCACAACTAGAGAGAAGCCTGTGTGCCACAACTAGAGAAGCCCACACACCACAACGAAGGATCCCGCATGCTGCAGCTAAGATTCGATGCAGCCAAATAAATTAATTAATTAAATATAATATAATAATATTGTGAGTTTTAATACACCTACTTTTCAATTTTTGATATTTTTTTCAAATACTTTGATGTTCTGGGGAAAAAATTAACCATTAGAAAACCAACAACACATAAAAGCATTTATATCGGGCCACATAGTTCTTTCGCCTCAGGCTCCAGTATGGTTTGGCACTGCCCTGGTCTTCATCTAAAATTTTGATATTATAAAACCATCACGGATTTTTTTTTTTGTATTAACATTGATTTTTAAAAATTGCATTAGAACTTCCCTGGTGGTGGAGTGGTTAAGAATCCGCCTGCCAATGCAGGGGACGTGGGTTTGATCCCTGGTCCAGGAAGATCCCACGGGTCGCGGAGCAACTAAGCCTGTGCACCACAACTACTGAGCCTGAGCTCTAGAGCCTGCGAGCCACAACTACTGAGCTCCCATGCCACAACTACTGAAGCCCGCGTGCCCTAGAGCACACATACTGCAACTACTGAGCCCACGCGCTGCAACTACTGAAGCCCATGCATCACAACTACTGAAGCCTGCATGCTCTAGGGCCGCATGACACAACTACTGAGCCCGTGTGCTGCAACTACTGAAGCCCACGTGCCTAGAGCCTGTCCTGTGCTCCACAAGAAGAGAAGCCACCACAATGAGAAGCCCGAGCACCACAACAAAGAGCAGCCCCTGCTCACTGCAACTAGAGAAAGCCTGTGCGCAGCAACGAAGACCCAACACGGCCAAAAACAAAACCAAAAAAATTGCATCAAAATAGTCTTTATTTTGTTACTGAGTTTTTTGGTACCCCCTTAAACTCTGTGCCTTCAATGAGTGCTTCACTTGCCTCACCCTAACCCCAGACCAGTTTCAGAATTAAGTATGGTGTTTACTGTTAGGTTTTGGCGGCTAATCTTTATCAGGTTAAGGGTGTTTCTTCATTTTATAAGAGTTTATTTCATAAATGGATGTTGAATTTGGCTTCTCTTGAAAAGTTTCTTTGAATTCCTCCTTTAATCCCTTCTGAAATGAGTTACATCAGTTCAAATCTTGTCTAATGTTGAACCTTATTAGCATTCCTGGGACAAATGCTACTTGGCCTATTTTAAGAGACAAAATTCCCATTTTTAATACTTTGTATGATTTAGTTTATTAATATTTTAATATTTATATCCATATAAGATATTTGCTTATTGTTTCTTTGATGGCTGTTTCTATCAGGGTTATACCTCATAAAATGAGTTATGTGGCATCCCACATCTATCTATGCTCTAAAACTGTTGGGTAAGAAAAGAACTATCTGTTCCTTAGGTGCCTGGTAGAAATGACCCACAAAATTGCCTGGGCCTGGTGCCACTCGTGGGAGAGCAGGGGAAGAGAGAGTATTATTTCAATTTCTATTATTTAGGTCTTCTGTCTCTTCTTACACTAAATTTAGAAATTAATATTTTCCTACTAAATTGTAGGAACTTCCCTTTTAGGTTTTTAAAATTATTGGCATAAAAGTATATGTATTACTCTCTTATAATTAAAAATGTTTCCCTGTATCTGAAGTCCCTTCTCATTTTTGTTCTGCATGTTATTTCTCTCTTTTAGTTTATTTTAATTATTATTAACTTTTAGTTTTGTTTCATTAATTTCCTATTTTTGCATGTATTTGCATCTTGAGTTGAAAACATAGTTCATTTATTTTATATATTACTTTTAATATTTAGAGCTTTTAGTTTTGTTCTGTTCTGAATCATTTGTGTTTTTCATTTTGATTTCCTTTTTCAGTTAATACTTATTTTAAAGTGTTTTTATTTTTTTATCTACAGATGTGGATTTTTTGAATATGTTTTTATTATTAACCTCTGACTGTATTGCACTGTGGTCAGTAAATGTGGCCTATGTAGTATAAACTTTTGGAATTTGTTGATATTTCCTTTGTTAATACATGGGCAATTTGGGGGAATGCTCCAAGTGTGTTTGAAAAGAATGTATATTCTTTCTTTGTTGGGTATAATGTTTTCTCCCTACATATCTCCTACATATCTACTAGAGCAAGTAGTCATCCAAACTGGGTCATTCAAATTCTCTATATTCTTATTTATATTTCGTTAACTTCATCTGTTCTTTTCTGAGAGAGTTCTGCAAGAATCTCATGGTGGGATTGTGGATATGTCTATTATTCCCTGTAACTTTATCAACTTTTACTTAATTTTGAAGCCATGTTGTTAGAGAAGCATAAAAACTCATGGCTATTTTCTTATTGGTTAATTATGCTTTTTGCCAATATGAAACATCTCTCTCTCTCTCTCTCTCTCTCTCTCTCTCTTTTTTTTTTTTTTCTCTTCTAGGGCTCTTCACATTGAGTTCTATGTCTTCTGACATGAATCCTACAACAGCTTTCTTTTAGTTAGTGTTTGCCTTTGTCAGGGAAAATCAAGATTCTGGATTGTATTTCAAAACTTATATTAAAATGCAAAATGGTGCATATGTTAGAATGGGAAAAAGAAGAATATATACTAATATTTGCTTGTATTTGCATTAGAAGTACTAAAAGAGTACACGAGAAAGTAGGGATGTGCTGACTACACATTTTGGGCAAATGCTGAATGGCTGCATGTTAAGAATATCACCTTAATTTTTGCTGAAGCCAAATATCACCATCACAAAATGACTTCTGGGACATAAGTATATGAAATATGTTTGAATTTATGTTATAATTAAAATTTTATTATTAAAATTTGTTAGCCACATTTTACAAGTTTGACATTGTAGTGCAGAGACGATAATTCTTTTTCAGCACTGTCAGCACCTATGGAAAACTATACAGGGCATTTTTAATACCAATTACTTTCATTCTTTCAACTGAAGTGAGTGGAGGAGCAAGAGGCTTTCTCGCCAGCTCTGGCAGTATAGGGTTCTGCTCATGGTGTTGCTGCCACTGTACTATTAAATTTGCCTTCCTCCCTAATAGCAACTAAAATGAAGACTTAGTTTCTCTTCGACTCCTGGACTCGGAGATTTGATCAATGGTGATGGTGCATTCTCAACGAAGCAGTGCCACAAAGTCTGTATACAGACTTCAGATTATTACCCTTACTTACATGTTTTAAATTCTTAGTATAATTCACCTGAGAAAATTTTGTTATTAAATGTTGAATCTACAAAGGTAGTATTCGAACAACAAAATAGTCTTTCGAGATAATAAAATTGCCTCTGAATTTCCATTTCATATCAGTTTTCACTTTATACACACCAATTTCAGAAACCTCCCTGGGGTAGAATAATACATGACACTGATATAGGTATTTGGTCACTCAGCCTCTACAATACTGAGGCCCAGGCTACAGCTGAAAATCAAATGTTGGTTAAATACTGAAGCCCAAGGCAAACCTTGGTGCATCCTCATATAAAACTAATAAAAGTGGAAACTTGTATAAGTACTATCCATTAAATATTTTTAAATTAATAAAGTATTTTAAAAGTTTATCTGTCATTTATTCACTCTACTTATAAAAACAGGCTTTTACCTTTTTTTTAATGTTACTTATTTACTTTACCTGTCCCCCCAAAAAGTATTGCCTTTATCTGTATTCTTAATCATGAGAAGATCTGCACAGTCTTTATCATAATGGTTGTTAGTCCTAACACAAACAATGAGATACCAGTAGTGGGCTATTTATCACAAGATTAGTGACTAAAATTTATGCCTAAACTAGAATTCACAGTAGTATTAGGTGAGCAAGCATGGTTTTCCATGACTAACATTCTAACAAGTCTGTTCCTATAGCAAACTACACTAATTTTCATGGTCTTAAGGTCACAGCTCAACCATTTTTGGGGTGATTAAAACAAACTGTTCAACATTATCAGAAAGTTATTTGCCTCTTGTAAATGGACTTAGATAGAAACTCAGTTTTATGTTGGCAAGATATACACTAAGCATAAACCTGACAAGAAAGGATGTTCTCCTTAACTTGACTAATATTTATTTCTTAGTGCCCTTAAGATAAATGTTTTGAAATTATTTTCAATTTTTATATTTATTCATATTACAGTAGGCAATGGCTAGGTCAGCAATTTGCATTCATTTTCATAGCATCTGTTAATAGTCTTCCTTACTTTTAAGGTTCTTCACTAAATTGCTGTTTAGTCAAGAATGAAATAAAAATAAATGGTAATTATAATTTTCTATTTTCACAGCATGTGTTATCTATCTTATATCTTTATTTTCAAACTTTCCGAATTATTTTTATAAATATCTCTCTTATAAACAGCTTGTAGCTGGAGTTATTTCATAGAGTCTTAGAGTCTCTTTCTTTTAAGAAGCTAGTTACATTCATATTGTGATTTACTGATTATGTTGCAAATCCTTTCTCCAATTTTTCTCCATGCTTTGTACTTACCATAATTTCTAGTTGGTTACTTCCCCCCACTTTCTTGCCTCTTACTGTATTTAGATTTCTCTGATCCAGCATTTTGTTCCATGTATTTGAAATTTTGAGAAAAACTGAGACTATATCATATACATATGAAAGAATGAATTAGAGATCACATATTTTTAAAGCCTGATGATTAAAAAGATGAGTATCAGGATAGATATAACTGAAGAATAAATTAATGAGCTTAAGATCAAGACAAGAAATTCTCCCAGGATGTAGCAAAAGGATAAAAAGATGGTAAATCTGAACAAAAAGAAAAATGTTAAGACCTCTTTTGATATTGTTATATATCAGTACAGGGAAGGGTTCCTCCTATAGTACAGTGAAGATCCAAATTTTCCAACTTTAGGTCTAGTTGAAATTCCAGAAGGACAGAAGAGGGAGAAAATAGTCAAAGAAACAGTAGAAGAGAATTTCCAGAATGAAAGAAGACATGTGTGCTTATGCTAAAAGAACCCATCGAGTGCCAAGTAAGTTTTTATTTTAATTCCAAAATTAAGACAAAACACTACCACCACCAAGAGCAAACCCTTTATATCCAGACATGCTATATTAAAATTTTAGAGTATCAACAAATTAGAGAAAATCCTAACAACTTCCAAAGAGGAAATCTTAAAGAGAGACTAGAAGAAGATTGGTTTCAGATTCCTCGTCAACAACATTAGATGGATGATGATAGTAAAACATTTTCTGAGGCTATTATTATCTTGATACAAAAACCAGATAAAATAGCATGAAAAAGGAAAATAAAGGCCAATTACATTTATGAACACAGATGCAAAAAAATTGCAAACAAACTACCACCAAATCAAATCAAAATAATATATTACAACCAAATTGAATTATCCCAGGAATGCAAGAATTATTTAACATTAAAAAAATCAATAAATGTAATTCACTATATTATTTTATTAAAGGAGCACCATTTGATTATTATAATAGATGAGAAAACTTTTAACAAATTGAAATAATGATTGAATATGTTAGCAAAATAGGAATAAAAGGAACTTCCTTAATCAGAAAAAAAAAGAAGCATAAAACAAAAACCTCTAAAAAACACTAACCTAAATGATAAAATGTTAGACATATAACTTCTAAAATCAGGAACAACATAAACATGATTACCATCACAGCTTGTTCTCAACATTGTATTTTAGGTCAGTACAAAAAAAGAAGTGAAAGATATTAGAAAGGTCTAAGAATGGAAAAATTGTCCTATTCACAGAGATGAGTGGCTATGTAGAAAATCCCCCAAAATTTACATATTTAACTTAATAATAGATTTTTAGAAAAGTGGCTGAGAAAAAACTAGAATATACAAAAATTAATTGGATTTCTATATACCAGCAATACACAGAAAACATAATAATAAACAATTTTTTAAACACACACCATTTGCAATAGCAGCAAAAAATATAAGGTATCTAAGAATAAATATAAGAATAGACATGCAAGACCTTTTATAGAGAAGAATGTTAACTTTATCAAAATATATTATGGAAAATCTTGGAATGGATTGTTAACAAAATTGTTAATTCCAATTTAATCTATAGATTCAGTGAGATTTCATTGAAAATCTCAATTTTTTTTAAGGAACTCAATTATCTTATAGGCAACCACAAAGGCCTAAAAATTAGCCAAGAGACTCCTGAGTAACAACACAGTAGGGGGAGTTGCCCCACCTGGTACCCATGTATATTATGAAGCAAAAGTAATGGATTATGTGGGTAGGTGCAAGGAGAGTCAAGTTGACAACTGAAACAACATTAAAAGCCCAGAAACAGATCCACACCTTATAGAAACTTGAAATATGATAGAGGTAGCACTGTATAGCATTGAAGAAGGGAAAGAATGTTCGATAAATGCTGAGACAATAAGTAATCCATATGGAAAAAAGTGAAATAGAATTTTCTGTGTATTATACCATACCCCAAAATCAACATGAGATCTGAAGATACAAGACAGAATTTTTAGAAGAAAATAAAAGAGGATATCATTATGTACTCAGAGTAGAGAAGATTTTTTTAAAATAAGATGTAAAAAGCATTAACCATCAAAGGTGAGACTGATAAATTTGACTATATTAACATTAAGAATTTCTCTTTATCAAAAAAATCACAAAGTTTGTTAAAAGCCATAACTATATTTATGCATATAAAATAAAGTTGTATGTGAATATGCAACATAACGAACAAAGGATTGATATCCAAAGACCTATTATAAATCACTATGAAAAGAAACAAGAGATCAAACAGAAGAACAGGGAAAAGACATGAACAGGCATTTCAAAAGAAGAGGAAACATGAAAACTACTAAAATATATGAAAAGATGTCCAATCTCTTGAGTAATAAAGGAAAATGAAAATTCAAACCATAAGAGATGTATTTTATATCCCCCAAATTAGGGAAAAATTAGAGTTCTGATAACACCAAGGTTGGAGAAAATGTGGAAGAGTGAGAACTTTTATACATCGCTGTAGAGGTCTTAATTGGAAAAAAGTTGGTGTTATCTAAAGTTGCAGATCTGCATACTTCATGAGCCACGAATGCCAGTAGTAGGTGTGTACCTAAGGGGGAAATCCCTTGCACATATACACCAGTAGACATGTACAAAAATGTTTATAGCACCACTGTTACTAATAGAAAAAAAAGGAAGAAAGAGAGTGGGGGAGGGGCAACCCAAATGTCCAGCAATAGAGGAATGTATAAATAAAGTGAGGCACAGTCACACAACAGGCTATATTGCAAAGAGTGGAAAAAAATCAATAAATTGCAACTCTGCAAAAACATAATGGTAAAAAAACAGTAAGTCACAGAAAACTACTTATGGCATAGTCCCACTCTGATAAAGTCCAAAAACAAGCAAAATTAAATAAAATGTTGTTTAGACATCAGCAGTTAGGGTAAAACTGTGGGGAAATACAAGGGAATGGTAATAAACACGATGAAAATACTGACAAGGAGAGGGGAATGAGATTCAGGTGTGGCTAAAGAGGTAAAGGAGGTTAAGAGGCACAAACTTCCAGTTGCAAAATAAAATGACTCATGGGTATGAAATGTACAGTGTGGGAATATAGTCGATAATTATGTAATCTTCGTATGGTAACAGATGGTAACTAGACTTAATCATGGCTACCATTTTGAAGTGTATAAAAATACTGAATCACCAGAATTCGATATTTCTATACCAGGAAGTAACATAGTGTTGTAGGTCAGTTATACTTCACAAACAAACAAACAAGCAAACTCATCGAAAAAGAGATCAGATTTGTGGTTACCAGAGGCGGTGGGGCAGGAGGGAATCTGGATGAAGGCAGCCAGAAGGTACAAGCTTCCAGTTGTGAGGTAGATAAGTACTAGGGACGCTATGTACAACACGGTAAAGACAATTAACAGTGCTCTGCCTTATAGATGAAAGGTGTTGAGGGAGTAAAGCCTAAGAATGCTCATCACAAGGGAAATTTTTTCCTATTTCTTTAATGTTGTGGCTATACGAGACGGTGGATGGTCACTAAACTTATCGTAGTGATCATTTCATGGTGTATGTAAGTCAAACCATTATGCTGTACACGTTAAACTTATACAGCGCTAGATGTCAGTTATAGCTCAATCAAACTGGAAGAAAACAAAAAAGGAACATGCAGACAGCTTCGATATTCTTAAGTTAGGTGTGGGTTTATGAGTGTTTTATAAATAATTTATTTTGTTATTTTTTATACTTTTACAAATTACTACACATTAAATGTTACACATATTACATATTTTATTTTGTACATATGTACATGTATATGTACAAAAAATATATATATATGAAATAGCACCTAAATAAAAATATTTTTTAATGGCTCTGAGGGAAAATGACATTGACCACAGAATTCTATACCCAAAGCAATCCTGTAAGTAAAGGTGAAACAATGACATTTTCAGACATGCAGACTCAGAAAATGTATCATTCACAGCACCTCCCTGGGAGAATTACTGGAATATGTTCTCTAGGAAGAAGTAAAGTGAAAAGAGAAGGAAGAATAATTGGGATGCGATAAGCAATGTGAGCAAAGACATTAGTAAAAGGTCAGTATCAAGTGTGAATAAGAGGGGATTAGGAAAATTAATTATCTGGGACAAAAATTTCAGGCGTGATCCATACAGTAGATGGAAGAGAGGAGCGAGGAACGAAGTGAAGTAATAACTGGGGTAGGGGGAGAGGATATAAATGTAGATGCTAACTCCATGTGTGTTGAAAACACAATGAATAGAACAGGATCTACAACCTTTTAAGTCACTGGAGGAAAAAAAAAGTCAAAGGAAATTCAGTCTACCAAAGGCAGGAATGAAAAACTTGCAATGGCTTACAGTGACCTTTTTCTAAGAGCTCACTAACTATCAACTTAATGATCTGTCCAGAGTTTTGCTGCTGAATAATAATAATGATAAAAACAACAACCACACTAATAATAATGTTATTGACAAAAATCACAGTTATTTACTAAGTATATATTATTTCCCAAACTTTGTACTAAGTGCTGCTATGTAGTCATTTTTTTTCACTTAATCCTTCCAATAACCCCACTGGCTAGATTATATTAGTAATACAATTTTTTCAGACAAGAAAACCAGAGCACAAAGTTCAAGTTATTTGCCAAAGTTCTCGCAGCCAGGAAGAAGTGTGAGGCGTTCTAATCTGGGTCCATTTGACTCCTGAACCTGGATTCTTAAACATTTACTGTATGTCAGGGTAACTTTCAACTGAAAATCAGACTTTACATGTTCTAGCCTCTTCCCTTCTTCTGAGATATCATCAATTCACCATCTCACATTTGGATTATTCATTCTTTCTGTTGCTTTTCCAGTCTCTAGTTTTTTCTCCTTTATAACTCAGTTGGTATATCTAAGGCTCAAAGTTAGATTAATCTTCTTAAAAATTTCATCATGTCGCTGCCCTTAGAATTTTGAACCAAGTCAGCCAGCTTCTCAAAAGCCTCTAAAAAATACAACCGCACCCAGTATCTTTTACACCACTATACAATACAAACCCTCCTCACTAGATCAGTATCTTCACATTTCCCTAAGCACCTATTTCTGTGTTTGTTATTTATTCTTTTTTAACTTTTTATTTTATACTGAAGTACAGTTGATTAACAATGTTGTGTTAGTTTCAGGGGTATAACAAAGTGATTCAGATATACATATACATGTGTCTATTCTTTTTCAAATTCTTTTCACAATTAGGTTGTCACAGAATATTGAGCAGGGTTCCCTGTGCTATACAGCAATCTGTGTTTGTTATTTCTGGCCGGTTTCACCCCATCTTCCACCCCTCCATACCCACCCTGTGTACTTACCTCTTTTCCCTGCACCTTTACAGCTCATCCTGTTTTTCTGTTCTCTAAATTCCTACTGCATTTGTAAGCCATTCTGTTCATTACGCTTCTAATGGTTGAAAGTGATAGACTAAATACATAGAATGGAGTCTTAGCATTTAATTAAACACCTTCATTTTACGGATGAATAAATGAAGACAGAAAACATCAGTGGTTTCCCAGGGTCTCCAGAGAGTTGGTGGTGAATAGAGCTCCTGATTTGCTATCTGGTGCTCTTTCCTTCACACACACATGACTAACTGGTAAGGTAGTTAAATACTATATTGATTGGAATTATTACTCAGTATTAGATTCTGTTGGTTTTCCAAGCAACAGCTATTTACCCCTTCTTTTGTTTTGACTTAACTTTTTTTCTTCTGGTGACAACTTTCCCACATGATTTGGGTAAATAATCCTGCTTGATTAAGCCAGTCAACATGGGGGTTCTATTCCTTGGCCAATGATTGGGTTGGGGTAGAATGTGACCCAATTCTGGCAAATGAACTGTGAGAGGAATATGATGGGGATTCCTTCTGGAAAAGGCTTCAGATAAAGATTCACAGATAAACAGATAAAGATTCACAAGGATGAAGAAGGCTTTTTCTGCCTCTGGTGGGTGAAGATGTACCTATTTGTCCATCTCTGATCATGAAGAAAGCTAGTGGACATTAGGGTAGCTAAGTAGACAGAATGGGCTATACTACCTTAATTAAAGTAATAAATTTCCTAATTGTTTAAGCCACCTTTAATTGAGTTTATTATGATTTACAACCAAAAGCTGCAGGAATGACCTTGGAGGTTCTCTTATAGCACTTCTCATCCATTAGCAAATCATGTTGACTTCAGCTTTAAAAATATGCCCCCAGGGGCTTCCCTGGTGGCGCAGTGGTTGAGAGTCCGCCTGCCGATGCAGGGGACACGGGTTCGTGCCCCGGTCCGGGAAGATCCCACGTGCCGCGGAGCGGCTGGGCCCGTGAGCCGTGGCCGCTGAGCCTGCGCGTCCGGAGCCTGTGCTCCGCAACGGGAGAGGCCACAACAGTGAGAGGCCCGTGTACCGCAAAAAAAAACCCCAAAAAACAAAACCCAATGCAGGACTTTTCATCACCACTGACACCCTGGTCTCAGCAACCATCATCCCTTGCAAAGACTATTTCAATAATTTCTTGCCTGCCTCCTCCACTCCTCCCCTTCAGTCAATTCGCCACAACAGAGTGACCCTTGTAAACCATGTGAGATTATGTCAAGTGTCTCCTTAATATATTCTAGAGGCTTTCTATCTCACTTAGGATCAAATCCCAAATCCTTATTATGGCCTAAAAGGCTGCATAGGATCTAGCCTTTAGCTGCCTCTTGGGTCTTTGATTGTCTGGAAGCTGCACAGGCCTTCTTGTGGGACCTTGGACATATCAAGTGTTTAGTGCAGAGCCTTTGTACTGCTGTTTCCTCTGCCCGACACTGTCATTCCCCAGACATCTGCATGCCTCATCACCCTCAGGCTTTGCTCGAATATCTCCTTGTCAATGAGGCCTTTCCTAAGTAGCCTCTCTAAAGTAGCACAATCCTCCCCCCCGCCGGCCC
Organism: Kogia breviceps; assembly: GCF_026419965.1. Lineage (NCBI taxonomy): Eukaryota > Metazoa > Chordata > Mammalia > Artiodactyla > Physeteridae > Kogia > Kogia breviceps. The sequence goes on along the minus strand of NC_081315.1, from coordinate 128,169,222 downwards.
TATCACACTCTATTCCCTTGATTTTTCTTTGTTGTGCTTACCAGCTCTTGACATATTATGAATTTGCTTATTTTTTTCTTGTCTAGAATGCAATTACAGTGCCAGAGCTGTCATGGCCGTGACCGTCTATTTTATCCACTGCTCTATTCCCTTGAGTGCCTGGCACATAGTAGGCATTCAATAAATATTTACTGGATGAAAGAATTAATTAATGAAAGCACCTGCATTTTATGCATTTTATATTTATTTTATATTAAAAAGTAGTTGGCAGAGGTATGCAATTTGTTCAAGGTTACATCAAGGTTACAATTAACATGTGTGTTTTTCATTGCATGTATGTTATTCCTTGATAAGTCAAATCCTAAAAAACGTAATGATGGCCCTAGAGAACTAATTTAATTTTGATGAATATTTGTTTTTAGACTGTAATTAGGAACTTATTATGTAACTAAGATTCTATTATTTTAATGGCATATTATTCTCTATAAGTTTTACTTCACCCCATCTTTATAAACTATAAAAAAGGAACATGAAAGCATTTTATATTCAAATATAGAGAAATAAGTTACATTATCATTTCTATACCGCAAGAGTCTAGCATGGTGTGTCACACAGAGCTCAGTAATTGTGGACTTAAATCAAATGATAGTCTCCAGTAATTACAGCTTCCAGGAGCCTCTCTCCCCATTCCTTATCCTAATGAGGAGTCAGCCACAGAGGGTGTGGTTAGGAGGGGGCTCTGGAGCCACAGCACCAGGTCCAAGTCATAGCCAACCACTTGTGAACCTGCATGGCCCTGGAGAAATTACCTAACCTGTCTGGGAAACCTCAGTTTCCTTCTCGCAAGACTGAAATAGGAGAGTCACGATCCTATCCTTTCAATGGGGACGTTGTAAGGAAAAAAGCAGCCAGTGCACAAGTCCTCACGCACGGGGTGGGGCATAGGGTAAAGCGCTAAATGAACAGCAGCTCCTATTACAATGGGGATTTCCCTTTCGTCTTCCCTCTTCCTGCGGCTGCAGGATGAACAGGAGTTAGAGACTTCCTAAGGGACACAGAAGGACTGAGACCTGGTATTACTTGTTAGGAAGGGAGCAGGGAAATGCTCCTTCAATGGAAGCAAGGAGAAATGGGGGAAGAGAGAGTAACCCTTGCTGCCTCCCTCAGGCCTTGTTCTCATTTTGTCCAAACAAATGCCTTGGATCTGGTTAGAGCTGCCAAAGTCCTCCCCGAAGAACTTAACTACCATCAAGGGTGAGGCACGAAGGAACCAGCAGAGGGAAAACAACCCCAGACTTTTCTGTACACACATGCCCCACTCCCCAATTCTCAACCATACCTGTCATATTATTAAACAGATACTTTGAGCCTGGGAGACTGGTGTGAGGTTATTTGTGCATAGATCACCCTTGTCAGGACCACTCCAAGGGCAACGTGTAAGATCACATCCCCAAGAACTCCCTCCTAACACCAAGGAGTCTATCCCCAAGACACATTAGACACAGGTCCTGCTTTAACCCAGGGCACTAGGGGTGACAGTTTTCCAGCCATTTTTAGAAAAACCATTTTGTCCCAGAATCCATTCACCATGAGGTCAGGAATTAGCAAGGAGCAGACTCCTAAAATCGTTAAGAGTTTCTTAATGATTACAAAAGGGATATTTACATACACTGCTTAATTTTTCATTTCACTGGACAAAAAGCTGAAGAGTCCAGGCTGAAACCTGGCATCCATGATTGAGGTTCACCTGGGCCCAAAAAGGCCCTGGGGCTGCGTACCATCACCCTTGCCGCCTCATGAATTTGTGTCTCCCTCCTGTTAGCTTCATGTTTAATACCATCCTCCTGGTACAGCTATAGTAATACTGCTTTGTTTATTCTTGGCTTATTAAATGTGGTCCTGTACAGAATGTGTAATTATTGCATTTTGCTGGTTTGGAGCAGATTGATGGTGACAGAATGAGCTAAGAGGAATATGAGAAGCAGTGACTGAAAGCTCAGAGTCCAAAATAAAATGGGTCAGATTCTAAGTTTACACTTGGGACCACTGAGAGCAGCTCTGCCCTTAGAGTCTAGGGCCCACATTCCTCAGTGCAGGCATTAGCTGGGATCACAGTCTATTATTGCAACAAGGCTAGAGAGTTTTTTTAAAAAAATCTACTGTACCTTTTTTTCCAGAGTTGAAACCATTTTTAGAAAGATTTTGCTCCTGAGTTTTGAATATATTTAGAATCACACGAAGGCCTTACATAGACCCTTTGGTTGCATTAAAAAAAAAAAATCACTGGTGGGAGCCCATGGGAAGAGGTGGCATTGATAATTTACACTCACATAGAGCAGCATTTTGAAATAGTTTTCTCTCATGGGTTTTTTTTTTCTTTTCTGTCTTTTGTTTTTAATATTTACATTTTTACACTTTGTTTTCTGTTTTTTTATTTGAGATTCATTTTGAGGAGGAGGAAATTTTTCATTTTGTTTTGATGTCATGCTTTTTTTGAAGTGTACTTTACACTAGTTCTTTAGGAATGTTTGTAGTTCTTCATGATGAAACTTTATGAGTACTATTAACAAAGTAGAGAGGCAGTGAAGAAGAGTTACAGAGATGTTTATTTATTACACATCTCTTTTTAAGTTTCAGCTTATGCAGATCATTTTTCAAAGTCATGTACACAGAAGCATTTTGCTTCATGAAAATCTTATCATAGGCACTATATATAGTTTTGTGATATTAGCTAAATTTTTACCATTTTGAGATATTCTCTCATTTTTAAGAAGATCATATTTTTATTGCCAAGTGTGTAAATATATGTATGTTTAGACAGGAAGGGAGGAGAGTGGGAAGAAGGGAAGTATCATAGAGTAGAATATGCATCAAAAAAATCTGTTTCCTCCTGGGGCAGAGTCCTAGGGTTGCAGCAGAAAAACCCAGGTAAGGAATGAGTGCATGAGTTTCTAGGTCATGGGCCATGGACAGCTTTACAGAAATTTCCATGTTTCAAATGGCAACACAGCAGTAGAAATATTTCTGCTTCCTCAAATTGTGATCTAGCTTCTGGTGGTCCTGAAAATTCTGCTGTACCTTTTTTTCTGGGGAACAGGAAATGAAGAAATGGAGACATAAAGAAAGCATTTCAGTGGTGACCTGTATGTCCCAGATTGTGCTGTCTCCCATGTCTTGGCATTGTAAATGCCCCTAAACTGAGACCCCTCCATATGAAGGGGGATGGGGAACAATGAATTGACAAGGTAAAGGTGCTGCTATTCAAGTGGAATTAAGAGTTAAGATAGAAAGTTTAGTTGAATAACTGAAACTAAATACAAACTCTTGCACAATTGAATTTGTGGCCTGAGGTTTATATCCACTGGATGTACTTTGATTTTTTTCAACAGATATGTTCTTAAAGTAATTTCTTTTAAAGCAAGTTTTATTTTAAATGCACATAGAGTTTAGAAAGTATGTTCCATGAGGTTAGGAACCACGTTTTTCTCATTCTACACTTTTCCTAGCATAAGAATAATGTCCAACACCTAATAGTGCTCAGTAGTTGTTAACTTAATGAATAAGCTAGATGTTTAAAGAAGGAGTTTTATTAAAATGAATACATTTTGTGCAGAAAATAATCACTCTCAAATTTATTTAATTTTAATTCTCTGCACTGAGTTTTCTTGAAGAGATGCATGCTTAAATAAAGGAGTTTCAGACAACCTAGAAGAAATGTAAAAATTCGTAAAAATATACAACTTACCAAGATTGAATCAGGAAGAAACAGAAAATCTGAACAGACCAATTACTAGTAAGGACATCCAATCAGTAATCAGAATCTCCTAACAAAGAAAAGCTCAGGACCAAATGGCATCACTGGTGAATTTTGCCAAGCATTTAAAGAAGAGTTAATGCCAATCCCTCTCAAACTCTTCCAAAAAAATCAAAAAGGAGGGACTACTCTCAAGCTCATTTTACGAGATTGGCATTATCTTGATACCAAAACCAGAAAAGGACACTACTAGAAAAGAAAACTAGAGGACAATATCCATGATGAATATAAATGCACAGATTCTGAATAAAATATTATCAAATCAAATTCAGCAGCACATTAAAAGGATCTTCACCAGGATCAAGTGAGACATATCCCTGGGATGCAAGGATAGGTCAACATATGCAAATCAATCAATACAATACATCATACTAATAGAATAAAAGAATAATATGATCATCTCAGTAGACACAGAAAAAGCATTTGACAAAATTCAACATCAATTTATGATAAAAACTTTTATCAAATTAAGCATAGAAAGAAAATATTTCATCATAATAAAGGCCATATATGACAAGCCCATAGCTAACATCATACTCAATAGTGAAAGATTGAAAGTTTTTCTTTTAAGATCAGGAATAAGACAAGAGTGCCTACTCACACCAATCTTATTCGATATAGGACTGAAAGTCCTAGCTAAAGCAATAAGGCAAGAAAAAGAAATAAAAGGTATCAGAATTGGAAAGGAAAAAGTAAAACTGACTACATTTGCAGATGACATGATTTTATATATAGAAAAACCTAAACTCAACCAAAAAACTCTTAGATTTAATCAATGAATTCATTAAAGTTGCAGGATACAAAATTAACACACAAAAATCAGTAGCAATTCTTTACACTAACAATGCATGTTCCGGAAAAGAAATTTTAAAAAATCAATACCATTTACCATAGCATCAAAAAAAAAAAAACTTAGTTATATATTTAACCAAAGAGGTGAAAGATCTCTACTCTGAAAATTACAAGACATTGAAGAAGGAAATCAACAACACAAATAACTGGAAAGTATCTTGTTCATGGATTGGAAGAATTAATATTGTTAAAATGTCAATATTACCAAAAGTCATCCAAAGATTCAATGCCATCTCTATCAAGATTCCAATGGTATTTTTTACAGAAGTGAAAAAGCAGTCCTAAAACGTATATGGAAATACAAAAGACCACAAACACCCTGAGTAGCCAAAGAAATCCTGAGAAAGAAGAAAGAAGGAGGTATCACATTTCCTGATTTCAAGCTACACTATAAAGATACAGTCATCAAAACAGTATGGTACTGGCATAAAAACAGACAAATAAACCAATGGAACAGAATCAAGAGCCCAGAAATAAACCAAAGCATATACAGTTAACATATTTGACAGGGATCCAAGAATACTCAATGGAGAAAAGACAATCTCTTCAATAAATAGTGCTGGGATAATTGGATATTCACATGTAAAAGAATGAAAGTGGGCCCCTATCTTACAACATTCACAAAAATTAAACTCAAAATGGATTAAAGATTTAAATGTAAGACCTGAAACCATGAAACTCCTAGAAAAAAACACAGGAATAAAGTCCTTGACATAAGCCTTGGAAATGATTTTTTGGATATGACACCTAAAGCATAAGTAACAAAATCAAAATTAAACAAGTGAGACTACATCAAACTAAAAAACTTCTGCACAAGTAAAGAAACCATCAACAAAGTAAAAAAACAAAACAAACAAACAAACAAAAAAACACCTGTGGAATGGGAAAAAATATTTTCAAACCATATGTCTGATAAGAGGTTAATATCCAAAATATATAAAGAATCTAAGTCTTGGGATCACCCACAGAGCCACTGATACACACAGCTAAAAGGTAACAAGGTTAGGTTAGGAAAGTAAAAATTATCTCTTACTCGTCTTAAATGTGCTTTGACTTTAATCTTTTACATATTTTAAAATTCATCACATAACAGAGTTAAATCAGTAATACTGCTGTCTCAACAGCAACTCAATAATTAATTTTCTACGGCTGAGAGTAAACGTTAAACAATCAATTCTTATTTACATTCAGCTTTTCCAATAACAGGCTGGTCTTAGAATGTCAGGACTTAGGGAGACTAGAGTAGCAATGAAAGGAGCAGATTCATAGCATCATATAATGTCAGAATTGGAGGTGACCTTAGAGCTCATCTAGTACAACGTTCTCACCAACTCGAAAAAACCCAGGCCAAGAAAGGTGAAATGATTTGCATTAAGTCACAAAGGATGTTTGTGTTAATCTTCCAAAAATCAATAGAAGTAAAATTTCAATGTTTCTAGATTGAGGTTTCTCAATTTCAGCAAGTTAACATTTTGGACTTGACCATTCTTTTTTGTGGGTGATGTCCTGTGAATTGTAGAATGTTAGCAGGGAAGAAGAGAACAGCCACTCCAAAATATGGTCTTTGGCATAAGAATTATTTTGAGAGACAGCGGACACAGGAGAAACTATGAACACAGAGTAGATTACCTTTTTATTAAGGGTAAGGTGTCCCCCTTTCTTGTGATAAATCACAAGAAACTCTTATCAATGGAAAAGGCACAGACTTAAATCTAACAAACCTTACCCTTATTTACCGTAGTTTCCTGGTCACCCCCCATAACAGGCCTCCCCCACACCCTTCTCTCTCTTTTGTCTTTTGCTGAAGATAGAATTTAAGCCTGAATTTAAGCTACCTCTGAAAGTTACTCATTTCTTTCCTGGGTATTTTCCATATGTACATGAAATATACATGTTAATAAATTGTTTTTCTCTTGTTAGTCTGCCTTTTGGTATAGGGGCCCTAGAGAGAACCTAGAAGGATAGAAGGAAAATTACTTTTTCCTTCCCTGTAGCAGCATTCCTGGCCTCTACGCACCAGATGTCAGTTGCCTCCCCACAAAGTCACGACAACCAAAAATGTCTCCAGTTATTGTTAAATTGCCTCTTGCATAGGGGAGCAAAACTGTCTCCAGTGAGAATCAGTGGACTTGACATTGTCTAAAAAGGAAAGTTCTGGGTCTTACTTAAAGATAATTAGTCAAAGGATGGTGTTAATTATATAAATCTTATGAGGTTCATAGATGTCTTTGCTACTAGAAATTTGTTCACTTTAGCTTTTATGCAACTGTATCCCATACAGTGATGGACATGATATAGTTAAGTAGTCTCACCCTTGGGTTGTATTTTATCAGGGTATAAAGCCTTGTTCTGGTGCTTCCCAAGGAATTAAATCTATTCTCAGCTTGGATCCCCACAAGAAAGTAAACCTTCTTGCATGAAGGAATATAAAACCCCTTCACTGTATAGCTGCAATTCCAGGGCATGGAGTATGCTGATTGCAGCAAAAAAAATACAGTTGACACATTGTCAGAGGATAGTCTCAAATTAGAGAGCTAGATATAGAGTCCTGCACATTATTTATCCATTATTGAAGTAGGAAACTAGCATTTTACAGAGCACTTTGAAAGAAGCCAAAGACTTCCTTAGTTAACAAAAAGTCAGAACTCAAAGACTTCATTTTGAGAAGTCATAAGCAGAGGCTGTGAGCAGAAGTCTGAAGTAGTGGATAGCTCATTGTGGATACTGTGGGACATCTGATGAAAAGGAACACACTCCAGATAAGGAGAGCTCTACTCTTAGCTCTGGTGTCTAGTGGCTACCACCCACTGCTGAGTAAGGAGGTACCACCAGCTGCTTGCAGACCTTTCCATGCTTTTGTCACATCCCCTTGACCCACTTTTGATGTCAAGCAGCAGCTTCGGCAAACAGTTCACTTTCTCTCCCTGTCATGTTCTGCTCCGGGGCCTTGTCCGTTGGAGGTGACATCCTCTGCCCTCATGCAAGTACAAGCCCCAGAGGGTGGGGGCATTAGCGGCCCTACATGTAACCCTCAAGCAATATGGGACACAGAAGGTGGATAAATGTTCCAGTCTCCTGTCTTCAAGTGGAAAATTCTGGAAGACACTCTGCAGACTTCCCAGTGGAATCAAGTCTCTTGTAGCTCATAGCAGTGACCTCTATAACATGCTATCTATATTGGGTTTTCCTTTTTCCTTGTCTTATTCTCTCACTCCTCACTCCTGTTTCCTGGGATCTCTTCCCAAATAAACCACCTAGACCAGAGTTCTTGTCTCAGGCTCTGCTTTCAAAGGAACCCAGACTATAGACACCTGCTGCATGGTAATCATATCATTGCAAATATTTGAGTCAAAATTAACTATATGGTCAAAGGTGTCTGGTTCTTACCCCAGAGTCTGAGTTCATTCATTCTCAACAGTCATTTTATAATTCTCATATAGGGCTCAATTATAGATACAAATATCCTTCAGGTATTGTTGTGAGTTAGTACTCAGGCTGGGTACCTCCTATATTATAGTTAGGATTGTGGCTAACAAAATTTATTTCAGTCTGTGTGTAGTACACATTAAAAAATAATCTCTTGATATTAAGTAAGTTTTAAAGCCATAAACTAACTGAATTCCTAAATCCTTTAGCCCAAGAAGTCAAGATTTTTAGTACACAGCATGTGATTGGGAGTAGCCTCTCAGATTATCCACCTTAGCCATCCTGGAAAAACTGGGGTCCATCTTAATGAGGGAAGTGACTTCCATGCTATCCCTTGAGAATTAAAAGTATATGAAAAAGTTAGACTGTCAATGAGGCTGCCTAACAATTTTAATTAGTTTTCCCTAACTATTATATTTACATAATTTGAGTATTGTACAAAAAAAATAAGTACAAATCTAGACAAAAAACTTTTATCTTTCCAAATTCTTATAATTAACAATAGCCTGGAGGGGTGTGTGTGTGTGTGTGTGTGTGTGTGTGTGTGTGTGTGTGTGTGTGTCAGGAGAAGGGTGGTTGTAAAATTGCTGAGGAAGAGGATGCGGATGGTTGTAGTCTGTGATTTCCTGCCTCTTAGGAAAGTCTCTTAACTTTCATGGTGATGGATGATGGAGAGAAAATGCACAGATGTCAAGCTCAATGCTTTGGGGACTCCTGTAGTAGAGTGTATGACTACAGAAGTTATATCAATAGAATTGTCTTCCATGAAGCCCTTAGATTTAAATCTCCAAGAACTCAGGACCATGTCTTGCCCTCTGTCTATATCCCATAGTATCTAGTCGAATTCATTACCTTGAGTAAGAGTTACCAAGACTAATGCCTACATGTACCTGAATGGATGTGCCAGGCACTGTTCTAAGAGCTTTGCATCTGTTAATTCTTCTAATGAGATGTGCTCAGTAAATATTTTAGGGTATTGAATAAACACACAATAATTGTTTACTTACAATGTTTAGGTAAAATCTGAAGCACATTCAAAAAATCAGTTCAATAAATTTTTGAAGACTGTTCAACTCTGTAACACTATCAACAAACGACAGATCACATTCTTACTTCCTCTGATCAGTACACTTTTCTATGACTCATGTGTTTTTACTCTCATTTCTACTTCCTCTCTTCTCTCTCTAGGAGGTTCCAACTTTCCTGGGCAGACAAAGTGATCTAAACTGCCAATTATTTCAATTGCATTAAACTCAAATAAAATTACAGTGGTCATCAGGAGACAGAGCTTCCCCACTCTTCTAAGTTCTTTCCAGTTAGTAATGCCAATGGTTAGAAGAGAGAAAATAGATATGCAACTATATCCTTTATTACCTACACTGGTTTCAACTAGTCAGTGAGAGCAATAACAAGTGAGCGCTTTCCCCATGTTCTCCGGAGAACGTTCTCACTTTAACTGTTTTGTATACAACTCTGATCCCTTTTCTGTGGACCTCATATTTTATCTCTTCTCCCTCCCAACTCCTCCCAAAATCCTTCACCAAAGCAGACTATGTATGGCTCCACCTCTAATTACCATTCACTAATTTGCATGCATTTTTTCTCATTATAAATGTCATCACTGTCGGGAGTCAGTGCTGCTGGTAGGGTGCCCAGGAATAATGCAAGCTCAGTTAACCTTCAAATGGTCTCTCTTCTCCTTCGGCCAAACTTCTGCTGAGCACTTGGATCACTTCGCTTGTGGGGTCAGGAGAATGTAAACTTCCTGCAGCTTCTCCCTTAACCTCTGTTTTTTCACATCGTATTGGTGCCCTGTGAACATTTCTTTGAATTCATTAATTTGACACAGTCTTTTTCTGCAACCAACTTTGATTCACTTCCTTCTTCAAATATAGTATAATAGAGTCTCTTCAAATTTCTCCTCTGAAAGATACTGCCCTCTCAATGGTAGTCTTAGGAACTCTCTGTTTAAAGAAATTTACCATGCTCATCATTAAAAAAAAAAAGAAAAAAGAAAAGAAACTTAACTCACCCTGCTAGTCTGGGATGTCTACTGACTCTTGATTAAAAAGGAAAATTTGTGTGTGCTTTCTAAAGCAGAGGTCCCCAACCCCCGGGCCGTGGGCCGGTACCCGGACGCACAGCAGGAGATGAGCGGCCAGTGAGCAAAGCCTCACCTGCTGCCCCCCATCACTCGCATTACCGCCTGGACCATCCCCCTTCCCCACTCCAAGACCCCCACCGACCGTGGAAAAATTGTCTTCCACGAAACCGGTCCCTCGTGCCAAAAAGGTTGGGGACCACTGTTCTAAAGGATATTTAGAGCTGTAGATTTTTGATTGTGATGGGAGTAAATGAAATGGATGGTGACCAGCTGTTTCTTACAGAGACTATGAGACTAGAACAGTAAGAAACAAATTAAGCTGAAACTTGGTGTGGTTATGGTTCAGTGTGAGGAAAAACTTCCTGTGAATAAATGACGCAGAAAATTGGAATGGGTTTCTAGGGAAAATAACTCAACATGTCTGGATGTCTTCCAAAGAGGAATAAATTTGTCCTTGGACAGTTACAGTGATATCCTTTTATTGTGATATAATGCCTCAAGATTCTTTCCGTGACTGAGATTCTTTGACCTCTTTTTGGAGGAAACATAAAGTAGACATTATTGTAAAAATGACAAAATAGCATTTTAAAATAAAAATAATTACAAGATTATTTCCAACGAATTTAAAATATGGTTCGATTCTGGTTCAATGAATTTAACAAATACTTTTTAGGTATTTACTGATTAGACAAAGATAATTGAGACAAATTCCTCATTTCAAGGAGCTCCCTAGCTACTCAATCCACAAAGCAGGTTGTGAGCTTTCAAAGAGTGTTACGGTAGAGGTGATTAATTCTTACTGCAGTGAGATTTGGGACATCTTCATGGAGAAATAGGCCTTTGAGGTGGTCGTTGAAGGATGGACAGGACTTTGGTGGATAGAGTTAAAGCAGAGGGACACATTCCTTTTAAATGGATTTTTAAAAAATAAAAGTCTGGAATTAATCAATGCTTGAACTGGGTGGAGGGTAGAAGTATGTGGCAAAGAAAGGTGCTGATGAAAAAATTAAAAAGTCCAAGCAAGCGCATGACACTTCAATCCTTTGTCATGGAGGCAACAAAACTCAGGGAATAAATGATCCAGTAAAACCAGGACAAGGATGCAACTGTGGAAGTATAGTGGGTAAGTTAGGAATGCCATATTCAGAGATAATTCATCTGAGATGAAATATGAAAGAGATCCTAGTAAATAGTCACACCAGTCAGAATGGCCATCATCAAAAAATCTAGAAACAATAAATGCTGAAGAGGGTGTGGAGAAAAGGGGACACTCTTGCACTGTTGGTGGGAATGTAAATTGATACAACCACTATGGAGAACAGTATGGAGATTCCTTAAAAAACTACAAATAGAACTACCATACAACCCAGCAATCCCACTACTGGGCATATACTCTGAGAAAACCATAATTCAGAGAGTCATGTACCACAATGTTCACTGCACCTCTATTTACAATAGCCAGGACTTGGAAGCAACCTAAGTGTCCATCAACAGATGAATGGATAAAGAAGATGTGGCACATATATACAAGGGAATATTACTCAGCCATAAAAAGAAACAAAATTGAGTTATTTGTGGTGAGGTGGTAGGACCTACAGTCTGTCATACAGAGTGAAGTAAGTCAGAAGGAGAAAAACAAATACCGTATGCTAACACATATATATATGGAATCTAAGAAAAAAAAATGTCATGAAGAGATTAGTGGTAGGATGGGAATAAAACACAGACCTACTAGAGCATGGACTTGAGGATATGGGGAGGGGGAAGGGTAAGCTGGGACGAAGTGAGAGAGTGGTATGGACATATATACACTACCAAATGTAAAATAGATAGCTAGTGGGAAGCAGCCGCATAGCACAGGGAGATCAGGTCAGTGCTTTGTGACCACCTGGAGGGGTGGGATAGGGAGGGTGGAGGGAGGGAGATGCAAGAGGGAAGAGATATGGGAACAGATGTATATGTATAACTGATTCACTTTGTTGTAAAGCGGAAACTGGCACACCATTGTAAAGCAATTATACTCCAATAAAGATGTTTTTAAAAAAAAGAAAATACATTCCAGCCCGGCAACTATGGTATATGCAGGGCCTCTTCACCTTCTCTACCCCAGGAGTTTATCAAACATCCTAGGCTGGTGTTCCCCAAACTTCAGCTGTCCCTAGACCACCTTCATAACTTTTACTATATCCATGCCCCAACTGCACTAATGTTTCCTTAACATTTAAATTTAAATTAAATCATTTCACTTAAAATGTGGAAACTACATTATTACCATAAATAGAAAAACAGTATCATTTATCATTAATAGAATGTAACCATAAAAATAAATTCAACTAAAGCAAAATATTATTAAATTCTAGCTAAATTCCATTGTCTGCCTATCACTTTCAGCTTGAGGCCAGCTCTCTGTTAAAAATTTAGGCTAGAAACTCTTAGATGTTACAGATATTCTAGCATTAAAGTGAGAATTTCTTCTAGACCAAATAGAAGGATTGAAAGAAATTAAAAAGTATATGATCCAAAACTATCCAGTATGGTTAACAAGGATCAACTTTTTTTTATGTCTTCTTTTTTTAAAAACTGGAAATATAGGGTTTTTAAAAACTTTTTATTGGAGTATAGTTGATTTACAATGTTGTGTTAGTTTCTGTTGTACAGAAAAGTGAATTAGTTATACCTATATATGGATCCACTCTTTGGAACATGTCTCATATGTTAGTTTGTTCCTGTTACTCAGTATTGTAAAATTTTCCTCATTCTAGACATTTGATATTTCTTTGCTTTATTTTCTTGTGTTATAGGCAAGTGTTGACTTAAGCAACAAAACATAGATTATCAGTTGAAATCTTTTTGGCTGTAAGTAAAAGAAAAAATACCCTGACCCTACAAGTTTAAAGAGTGAAGAAAATTTGGACTTCCCTGGTGGCGCAGCAGTTAAGAATCCGCCTGCCAGTGCAGGGGATACGGGGGGATATGGGTTCGAGTCCTGGTCCAGGAGGATCCCACATACCGCAGAGCAACTAAGCCCGTGTGCCACAACTACTGAGCCTGACCTCTAGAGCCTGAGACCCACAACTACTGAAGCCCGTGTGCCTAGATCCCCTGCTCCACAACAAAAGAAACCACCGCAGTGAGAAGCCCGCGAGCCACAACGAAGAGTAGCCCCTGCTCAACGCAACTACAGAAAGCCCAACGCAGCCAAAAATAAAATTAATTAATTATTTTAAAAAAGAAAATTTGTTCCACATAATTAGCTCCTACATAGAGTGGCTCCAAGGATAGTTCACACAAGCAGCCCAATAACACTATCAAGGACCCAAGTTCTTTCCATCTTTATATGCTGCCAACCTCAGTGTGTTGGCTTCGTTTTCTGGCCGATCTCCTTCCTGGTTTTATGACAGCTGTTGCAGTTTTAAAGCATCACTTGGAGATATAGCAAATCCAGCAAAACAAAAAACTATCTTTGGGGAATGAATAAACTCTTCCTGGGGCTTCCCTGGTGGCTCAGTGGTTGAGAGTCCACCTGCCGATGCGGGGGACGCGGGTTCGTGCCCCGGTCCGGGAGGATCCCACGTGCCGTGGAGCGGCTGGGCCTGTGAGCCGTGGCCGCTGAGCCCGCGCGTCCGGAGCCTGTGCTCCGCAACGGGAGAGGCCGCGACAGTGAGAGGCTCGCTTACCGAAAAAAAAAAAAACCAAAAACTCTTCCTGAAGGTCCACCTCACCTCACCCCCATAGGCTTCCCCTTGTAACCCTTTGGCCCGAATTCTGTCACATGTCCATGCTAACCAGTCTGTCTAGAAGAGTGGAAGTCCCACAGCCCGGCCTGAGATCCCGGCTGGCAGCCCGCGCCCATCATTGCAGTAAACATTCTTGGGAGTGGATCCTCCAGCCCTAGGTGGGCCACTTAACTGTAACTGGAGCAGTGACAAGATCTTCCGACCAAGTCCTACCCAAGTCACAAAATCATGAGAAAATAAATGATTTTTGTTATACAACAATAGATAACCAAACACAAACAGATACTTTTAAAATATGACAATTCCATGGTTTATGAATTTTAAATGTTGGACATTAAAATGCTATTTTCAACTATCATCATCTCATGAAAGAAGAAAAAATTTAACATCCACACATACACACACACACACACACACACACAGAGTGAGAAGACAATCTCAGACAAGACGCTGGTTCTTTAATTTTAGTAAATTTAACTTCACTTCAAAAACTCACAATATTGCCCTTATTTTTCTCACTTTTTTCTGGACTTACTGAAATATTATTTGGAACTCATACTTAGAAATCATTGCTCTACCATCTCACAGGATGATACCAGAAGGATATCCTTATTTAAGAGCATTTTAAAGCTCAAATAATTTTTTTTTTTTTTTTTTTTTTCCCGTTGCGGGGCACAGGCTCCGGACGCGCAGGCTCAGCGGCCATGGCTCACGGGCCCAGCCGCTCCGCAGCATGTGGGATCTTCCCGGACCGGGGCACGAACCCGTATCCCCTGCATCGGCAGGCGGACTCTCAACCACTGCGCCACCAGGGAAGCCCTCAAATAATTTTTTTCTTGAGAAAATATTTACCTTACCCAAGCCAACAGTAAGTCCTGCCTTCTCTGAATTATAGTCTGTATCATTACTGAAATGTCACAAAATGATAAAATATCTTACTAGCTAAAACCACAATTTGAATATTCTTGTTGGTGTCATTTGCAAAACCTGGTTACCTACATACTTGAGGGAAACAAAGCTAGTGACACAACTGATGGATCAATGGTGAAGAGTTAGTTGCTATGGACAGGAAACATTGTCACCTGCATAACACGTTCCTAGGCCTGCCTTGATTGGAGGCTCCACACTAGTGACAGCCATGCTGCAGTGAATTGAGGGCCAATAAGCTATCCATGTTTTCATGCTGTGAGCCCACTGGGAAGAGCCTGCTGGGTGACACACCCAACTTCTCCCTGCCCAACTGAGGCTTGCAACATGCATACACATGTGCCCCGCAGGCCTGAGGTACCACCTAGTGGTTGGGAATTCCTGAAAACTGGAATACAGTGGAATACAGCGAAGTCTGCTGACTGTGTCACTAACAGCTCCTTTCTATACCTGCTTATGAAATTAATAGGATCTACACAAGACTTACTGAATTATTCAATTACTTCCATGATCAACATCTTGGACTCTCATACCTTAGAGGGATGTGGATTGATAATTATGTTTTAACATTCAAGCCGTTTTTCTCTTAGCATTTGTTTCTAAACTTCTGTCATTATTTTTGAGATAGAAAGTTTTCTCAATTTCTGCTCATCTTTGGCATCTTATAGCAGTTTTGTAGAAAGTAAAACAAAAAGGGCAAAAACATTTTGAACTAAATGCCTAGAAAGGTTTGATAAAGCCAACCTGAGAATGCCTGAAATACAATGTGACGAATTTCTTTCTTTGGCTCATTTTAAATATAATTGACAGTTATAAATGTATCCTTAAAATTTTCAAAGACGTCCACAAGTACATTTAAATTCAAAGTTGGACTGGTGATATTTAAGAGCAAGTGCATTTCCCGGTTTGAATAAACCACCTCTGAAGGACTTCTTTGGGAGAACTGAGGGAAGCTGGAAATTAAATATTATTAAGGAATAATTATTTTTGTAAGGTGTGATAATGAAATTGTGGATTTTAGGAAAATATCCTGTTTTCTTCAGGGATGCATATTGAAGTGTTTAAGGGTGAAGTGTCATGATATCTATAACTTGCTTCAAAGTACTTTAAATTTATGAATCAAATATGCCCACATGGTAAAAATTATTCTTGAAAGGTGATTGGTATATGTTTATTTGCTGGTCTCTCTACTTTTCAATATGTTTAACATTTTTCATAATAAAAGTGAAAACAAAAATTGATACAGGTATTATATTTTAATGTTTTCCTTTCAGGAATATGATGGAGGGAATTTAACAAATCTTGAATTGTACTTAAAAAAATAGATGTTAATCCTGAAAGAAACCTCTACTTTGAAGCCTATAAGCTTCCCACCAGAAGGGCTCTCTTTCTAATTCTGATTCAACCTTACTTATTTATTTTCTTAACCACTGTCCATAGATACACTTCTAGCAATCAGAATAATTTTGATATTGCTACAATGCGAACCCAAACAAGCACAAGATTCAAATTTTATTTTACTTAATTTGATGAGCTTCAAATGTGTGCACTTTGATTAAGCAGGCGATTTAGAGAGCAGATAATGGGGCTGACACAGCCTTCTGAAGGAGGAAAGCACAGCATAATTGAAGTCAGCTAACAGGATTTCCAGCAGGGAACGATTTCCCTGAGTGTGTGATCTGATTTTCTTTGATGTTTGTATTACAGTAATAACGTTAGTAGCGTCCCAAACACTGTTTAATGAAATTTTAGACTTGCTATACGTGAGGACTCTTCTGTCATCAAACTTGGCTGTTTTCTATATAGTTTCTCTCAGGTGTGCTAGCTAAACGTATGCGAAAACCAGGACAGTATAGGACACATGTCAGCTTCAAATTCCAGACCAAATATCACTGCTTTAAAAAATAACCCTATGTGCTATCCTTGCCTAGCCTGTGCAGATATCGAGGTGAGAAAGTACCTAAAATAGTCAAACTCAAAGAAGTGAAGAATAAAGCAGTGGTTGACAGGGGCTGGAGTGGCGGGGAGGGCGGGGAGAAATTGGAGAGTTGCTGATCAAAGGGTATAAAGCTTCAGCTTTGCAAGATGTGTACGTTCTACAGATTGCTGTACAACACTGTGCCTATGGTATTGTACACTTAAATATCTGTCGAGAGAATAGATCTCGTTATCACAGTAAAAAGGAAAAAGAATGTGGATAGATCAATATCAATTGATGCACGAATACAGAAATAATGATTGGGTAAATCCTGCTAATGGTTGGTAGCAACGGTAGCTACTGTACAAGGAATAGTGGACTTTAACATTTTCAGAAAATTGTTCATATCACTTTAAAGGTGATTTAGGATTATAACAAATGTTAAGTGCCATTGTAAGGAACTGAGGACTCCAATCACTACTTGTAATTTTATTAACAGTGAGTCAGTAAAGAAATATTGAACTGTATCTTTAAAAAGCTTTTCAATGAATAATTAACAGGAGAGAGAGAGAGTCGTCATCCTGACTTCACTGTCATATAATTTTGGAATCTGAAAATTCATCTCTCCCTGAAAATGTTTGTAAAATGGGGGAATAGATTCTTGCTTTCCATAATTCATGCCTGACTACTAATCCATAGGAGTGAACTGTACGTAAGTACCAAGATTAAATTCTGTGTCTAAGATTTTCCAGGTCTGATGGAAATGGCTTTATTCTGTGTGTGTATTTGAAAGAAAGGTCTTGGTTCTTAGGTTAGAACTAAAAATGGGGTGAGAGGAGTGGAGGAGAGTGGGAATCTATGGCTGATTGATAAGTTAAGCATATGTATTAATAATTCCATAAACTTAAGTTACACTAAAATTAAGCAAGTAATTATGAGAAATGAGTAAAAGTAGGCAATTACTGACAATTGCCAGTACAAACACAAAGGGCATTTGGCCACTTATGAGTCCTACCAGTGGAGTTAGAATCCATGTGGACCCAAGTTGCAGAATTTCAAGAGACACCAGGCATATGAACATTCTGTATTCTGATATTTGTGATCATTGACAATTTTTATCAAAGGCACGTCAAACAGTTCACTGAATACAAATCGGGTAAATGCTGTTGCTCTAACATGCCTGCTTGATTTTGAAGTTCAGCAGGCAGGATGATGTAGTCTTGGTTTCAGGATGCATAACACCTTCCCATTCACTACAACAGGTCTTTTTAGGACTCTGATTCCAAACGCAGTCACAGTAAAGACGTTAATTTGACAGTTCTGAAAATCATTTTTGTTTTCCTTCTGTTGGGATCAACGACCCTCTCATTTTAAAAATTCAGGTTCCACCTGGATTTATTAGCTAAATCAGAAAGCATGAATGTAGTATGAATGATGGCTTATTTTGGCTACAACTAGAAGATAGATTATAAAATTACTTCAGAATTTTCTTATATAATTTTGCTCATTTGGGGACTATAACATTTATTGAGCTCCTACGCTAATCAAGGAATGTGTTTGGTTGGCCGTGTGGTGTGTACAAATACAACAGCCCGGAAGGCAGTCCCTGTCCTCCAGTCGACCTTAAGAGATCGGTTCATTGATGACTTGCAAATATTCAAAAGTCTATAAGTTAGCTATTTGATATTTTTAAGTCAATAATAGATTATTTTATAGAAGTTGATCGTGTCTATCAAAGAATTGGAGAAAGGATTTTTAACATGGGGTATAACATAGGAAAAGCTTCCCGGTACCTGAAAAGAGCAAAAACCTTGAGTCTTGAACTAGGCTCTAGTTTTCTGGCAGCTAAGATGCAAAACAGAAACATGGATTATTTCTTGTTATTTTGTTGTTGTTGTTTTCTGAGAAAAAAAGAGCCGTTTATGTTTTCTTCAGTGGCACTATTTTTGCTGAAGTAAATCCTAATAATCATGAGTAACTTCCTGGCCAACATTAATGCAACAAAAACAGGATCCACTTTCATCAACTCAGGGTGAATTTATTTTTGCCATGTTAAGTGTTAACCACCATCACACATAGCACAGGTGGTGATTTTTATTCTGTTTTGTAGAATAAATAGCGGGATAATTCACATGTCCAAAAGATTTGAGATCACATCCTTTTCTAACTAGTTCGAAATATCTTAGTTTTCATTATCCTGATAGTTTGCAAACCCCAAAAGAAAAGTGTTCTGTTCTTCTGAGAATAGCCCACAGTAAAACATAAAGAAAGGTTCATGAGGAAATATAACTACTAACTCTAATGTGTTTAAAAGGTTACCCAGTTTCGGTGTCATTAAAAGCTTTTATCAGATGGTTTCCTAACGTAACATAATAATTCTGTTGAGGTAGTTATATAATGACTTTGGTATTTCCTCTTATTCAAAAGTGTGTTTAATTATAAAATGTGTAAGAACACATTTCTGTTGTTATCAAGTAAGCTGCATCTTAAATTATATTGGCAAGACAAACATCAATGTATTACGCTAGTAGAAATAGATTTTTTATTTAACAATCCAAGTTCCAAAACTGACTAACAATATAACAATAATATGATTTTTTGAGTTCTCTCCTATGGCTGGTTTTTATAAATTTTCAGTTTTCTGGACACCTATAGAACAACTGGACAGCCAAATGACTTGCTTGGCTTTGGTGACAAAATGTTAATGTGAGGCTTACATAGGTGTCAAATCTTTGTAAACTGAAATGCTTTACTAATTAATTTGAATTTAAATAATAAAACTGCATAGACCGATTGATTGAGATACTATTCTATTGTAATGTAAGAGTGATTGTTACTTATCATTTGCAATTGAGCATTCAATCATTTGGTAAATATTGAGTTATTAGTCCTATTCAAAGCCCAGAACTGTGTAAAGTGTGAGGATATACTAGTGGGTAAAACAGTCTCAACCTCGTGGTGTTTAAAGTTTACTGGGGGACTTCCCTGGCGGTAGAGTGGTTAAGACTCTGCTTCCACTTCAGGGGACAAGGGTTCAATCCCTGGTGAGGAACTAAGATCCCGCATGCCGCGAGGTGTGGCCAAGAATAAAATAAAATGGCGAGGTGTCTTTTTTTTTAATTCACTTAGTATTAAAAATAAGAAAGGGGCTTCCCTGGTGGTGCAGTGGTTGAGAATCCGCCTGCCGATGCAGGGGACACGGGTTCGTGCCCCGGTCCGGGAGGATCCCACATGCCGTGGAGCGGCTGGGCCCATGAGCCATGGCTGCTGAGCCTGCGTGTCCGGAGCCTGTGCTCCGCAACGGGAGAGGCCACAACAGTGAGGCCCGCATACCACAAAAAAAAAAATAAATAAATAAAAATAATAATAATAAGAAAGGAAGGGAGGGAGGGAGGAAGGAAGGAAGGAAGTCTGTTGAGAAGGCAAACAGTCAAAATATCTCACAAATATACAATTACAAATTGCAATAAGTGCTATAAAGGCACTTCTATTGCATAGAAGATGCAATTAGAGTGTATCATAGGCAGGCCTGATGCAATATGGGTATCAGAGACGGCTTCCTAGAGGAAGTGGTATTTGAGTTTCTATTTGAAGGATGAGTAGGTGTTAACCAGCTGTAAAGAAGTGGGTAGTGGAAGCACACCAGGCAGAAAGAAAAGTATGTACAAGGGCCCTGTGGTAGAGCTCTGGAGGAGCCAAGAAAAGAAAGGAAAGGTCTGTGGGACGGGGTCACAGAAAGTATGGGGGCAGTGGAATGAATGGGATCAGGGAGGCAGGCAGGGCCAGATGTTAAGATTTGGGTGTTTATTCTGAAAGTAATAGGAAGCCTTTGAAGTATTTTAAACAGGAGTGTGACATGAACAGATTTGCAGGTTTTTTTAAAAAATTGACTTCTATTTTTTAAAATTCCAAAGTATAATTTACATACAATAAAATGAACCCACTCTAAGTACACAGTTGATGAGCTTTGACAAATGTATATATTCTTGTAACCACTACAAAAATCAAGACATAAATATTTCTATTAGCCCAGAAAGTTGTCTCATGCCCCTTTCTAGTCTCAGAGATACCTCCCCTAACCCTAGGCAGTCACTAATCAGCTTTCTCTCGCTATATATATTATTTTTTCCTATTCTACAATTTTATGGAATTTTATGGAATTTTACTGTATGTCCTCTTTTATGTCTGGCTTTTTTCACTGGCATGTTTTAGAGATTCATCCATATTGTTGCAGGTATCAGTAATGTGTCTTTTTTGTTGTTGTTGTTGAGTACGATTCCATTCTTTGGCTATATCTCAATTTGTTTACCCATCAATCTGTTGGTGGACATTTGTGTTGTTCTTACTTTGGGGCCATCCTGAATAAAGCTTCTATGAATATAAAAGTCTTTTGTGGACATATATTTCCTTGGATAAATGTAAGAGTGGGTGGTTAGTGTAAGTTTACTTTCTAAGAAACTGCCCAACCATTCTCCAATGTGGTTTTACATTCCAAAATACATTTTTTTTACTCAAAAGCACATTTTACATTCCCATAAACAGTGTATAAGAATTCTAGCTCCTTCATATGCTCACCAACACTTAGCATGGTCAGTCTTGTTCATTTTAAACATTCTAACAGGTATGAAGTGATACATCATATTTTTAATATTTATTTTAAATAAATCACCCTGGCTTCAGTGTGGATAAGGATTGGAGGGAGGCAAAAGTGGAATCAGGGAGATACCGCTGATAATTAGGATGACCAATTCATCCGTCATTGACTAGAACTGATCCTTTTTAAAATTGCAAATCCCACATCTTGGGACCCCTCTTAATCCTGAGCAAACCTGGATGGTTAGTCACCCAATCAATAAAGAAGAACTGATGATGGTTTTGGCTTAAATGGATGACAGTGACCTTGAAGAGAAGTGGACAGATTTACTATTTAGGAGATACACTACGTTAGAACGGAGCGATGGAGTGGATAGATATGGGGGGGGGGGCACGGGTAACCACTAGGCTTCTGTCTTGCACAGCCGAGTAGACGGCAGTGTTACCCCCTGAGCACTGATGTGGAGAACACTGGAGGAGGACCAGGGCTGAGAGCATGACCTCGTGTTCAGCTTTGAACATGTAGAAGGTGAGGCATATATGAGACATCCAAGTGGTGCTGTCAAGTTCACTTATAGCCTGGAGCCTAGAGGACGGGTCTGGTCTAGAAATACAAATTAGGGAATTCTGGGCAAATCGCTGTGAAGGTTACTGAAGACATGGGTTTCGATGAGACCAGAGGGAACTTTAATGGAAATTTCTTAACTGACTTTTCCAAGGGTTTTTCTCTGTAATTTTTATAATATATAAGTCATGCTACTTCAGTATAAGGAACATGAGTAGAATTTTATCATTAACATGCCCCTTTATACAGCACTTTTAAAATGACTTTGGCATCATTAATATCGAAATGTACCATCTCAAACTCCCTCTTAAAACAGAAATCCCAATTTGGCATCATACTCACTCATAATTAGATGGATTAGCAAATAATCTCTGCCTAACCTATGTAAAAATATGTTACATTTATTGCAGCATCATTTAAAGAAAACATAAAGATGTCAGATTTCTGAGGAGACCTAATCTAAAGGTCTTCTGGCTTTTTGAAAAGAGATACCACCGCTTTGCTTGAAAGATGGGTATATCAAGAAGCAAAGACACAAAGATATAGAAAACATGTCCTATTATGAAATTCCAAATACTACATCTTAATTTAGGGTATGTTATTTTCATTTAAATGCATATGAAATATCTAGATTATCTCCTAACCAGGCCTCAGAGAATGCATGAAAATCTCAATCTTAGCAACGCCAGGGTTAGTAAGATATCTGGCTAAATATTATCTTAACAAATACAGAGGGTTTTTGTTTTGTTTTGTTTTGCTTTTATGTTATTTAAATTTTTATTGAAGTATAAAATACATACAGAAAAGTGGAAATATCCTCAGTGTATAGCTTGATAGATTTTTGCAAACTGAGCATACCATTCTTGTCACTACTGACTCTCTGGGAGTGTCTCCTCTTGGGAACCATGCCAAAAGTCTAAATTTGAGTCCCGTTGTATATATGAGGCCACTTTTTTTTTCTTTTGAGAGTTTATTGCAACTTTGGGAAATTAGTGGCAAACCATATGGTTTTAAAAAACAATATGTGGCTGTACTTAAATTCACATAAAAACTGAGCTGTTTTTTAAAAAAAGGTTTTAGGGACCTAATAAAGAGAGCTGAAGAAAGTGTAAAACTAGGAGAAAAAGCATGAGAAAGAGGCAAGCATTGAAAATGCAGATTATCTTTGTTGTAAAGCAGAAACTAACACACCACTGTAAAACAGTTATACTACAATATAGATGTTTAAAAAAAAAAAGAAGAAAATGCAGAGTATATGTTTGAGGAATAAGGATTTAACATAAGGATATGTACCCACAGAATAGGTCCAAGAGAACCTGGGACAGAAGAAGGAGAGATAATTGGGAAAACTCTGGCACCCAATTGTTCTGAGTATCAGAACATATGTTTCAACAATCAGGAAAGCACTCTTGTCATTTCACATGGCCAATTAGACCACAACTGAAATACTGCACTTAAATCTGTATTTCCGGAAGCTACATTTAAGCATTCAGTCCAAAACTGTTCTTAAAGATATGTTCTACTAGTTTTCCTTAATAGGGTTAAACACAAGAGCCAGAAAGTTGAAGAGAAAGAAAAAATTCAGAGAGGAACACAGGAATAGTTTAAAGGATGCTAGGTTTAAATAGTGTGATAAACAGAAATAGACTCATAGACATAGAAAAGAAGCTTATGGTTACCAAAGGGGAAAGCGGGGGCAGGGATAAATTAAGAGTTTGGCATTAACAGATACACACTACTATATATACAATTGATAAACAATAAAGACTTACTGTATAGCACAGGGAACTATATTCAGTATCTTGTAATAACCTATAATGGAAAAGAATATGAAAAAGAATATATATATATATATATAACTGAATCACTTTGCTGTACACCTGAAACTAGCAAAACATTGTAAATCGACTATACTTCAATAAAAAATTTAAAATAAATAGTGTGGTGAAATGAAAAGAACTAAACACATTAGCTGAGAGAAACTTATTAGGGACTGATTCATATGTATCTCTGAAGGTTGTACATATGAGAAAAAACGAAGATAAATGGTGGCTAGAAATGTCAGAATTTGGTAAGCATGGTAGAATGGAATAAGAAAAGATTCTTTTTTATTTTCTTTACTTAATTTTTGGTAGGAGGAAAACCATCTGACCTGGAAATTCCATGATAACTGGTAGAAGTTTTATACCATGAGGTATTCTAAAAACTTCATAAAAGCAAACTCAGGGAGTCTAACAAAAGAGGAAATGACTGTGTATGAAGATGTAAATGAGAATGAAATAGCATTTTAATGGGGCTCAGCTTGGACTCAGACTCTATGAGGAAAATACAGGAGGATGGTAGTGTGTGTTCCAAATGACTATTTGTCACTAAATTGTGTGCCATTTTATGCGTCAGTTGGTAAACTTTTTTATCAATCCCCCTGTTTGAAGATTGTTTCTGGGGATTAATTTGTGACCCCATTTGCTTAATAGATAGTCACCATTGTAGCCTTTATTTTCATACAGATTCTAATGTAGCTAATCTAAGCAAGCTTTAGATAATAAGGACCTGAAAGAATAAAGTAGGCTCCGTCCTCAATTCTAGAAATCCTGTGTTTCAGGCAAGCATTTGTTCTTGTCTGCCTATTACTGTGATTTCATGGCATGTCTGTAAGGTGCTAAATGCATTATTTAGAGTGCACTGAAAGTACAGGGAATATTTTCTGAGAACTTTTGTGCTCTAAGTTATTTTCTAAGGTGCTCTTTTACACTACAAGATGCTAATATAGAGATGTGACATATACAGAGCAGACTGGAGAAGGCCCTTCTCTATACTTTTTCCACTTCTCTGAATGCCAGCTTGCTGTGATTATTACATTCTGTCCTCTTTCATTCTACCCACAGTAGACTTCCAAAAGAGTGTAAATTTACGTTTGACTTATTCTTTGTTTTATGCAATGAATAGAACACTGAACTCTAATTCAGAGGACCCCATGCCATTCTATACATTTGTCCAACTGGACACTATTTTAGACTGCTTCAGAATATGTGTGCCTTTAGGGCAGGAAAAGGGGATTGGACAACTTGGGTTGTGTTCAATATGGAGGCGGCTGCATTAATAAACACCACTTGATACCACTGATCTCATTTCACAAACACAAATGTTTTTATTTAATTGTCCATTTCCCTGTGAAATAAGGTGAAATATTTCCCTCCCCATCTAATTCTAATTTTGATTAATGTTATGTTTTTCCTCCACAAATACAGAAATTCAAAATTTAACAAACGAACTATAATTCTAAGGAGAAAGAATGGGTTGAGTTCTTTAGTGCCACTTAAGAAGCAGTGGGAAAGGCAGCAGTTAACTGGGGTGAGATTTCCATTCATCCACATTCTTACATCCAACCTTGATTTTTCCTCTTCCCTGCCACACTTTGATCAGTTCAAAGTGTCTACTAGGCACCCACCAGACTGTGTTCATTCCTACTTCTGTGCCTTTGTTCACATAATTCCCTTTTCCTCTCGGCTTTTTAAAGATTTAAGTGCCTTATATGACATATTTCCAATACACAGAAGAAAGCAGGAAATAAAATACATAATAACCAAATGTATGCGTCTACCAACAGCTTTAATAGACATTCATGTTTGGTCCTACTTGCTTTGGTCTCTCCAACTTTATTTTTATTTTTTTTATTTTTTATTTTTTATTTTTTTTGCGGTACGCGGGCCTCTCACTGCTGTGGCCTCTCCCGTTGCAGAGCACAGGCTCCGGACGCGCAGGCGCAGCAGCCACGGCTCACGGGCCCAGCCGCTCCGCGGCGTGTGGGATCTTCCCGGACCAGGGCACGAACCCGCGTCCCCCGCATCGGCAGGCGGACTCGCAACCACTGCGCCACCAGGGAAGCCCCCTATTTTTGTTTTTTAAGAAAAAAAGTTTTGCTCCAAAATACCTCCCCATTGCTTTCAGTCTTTCATTTGTTTTTGTTATTCAGCAAACATTTCTTTATTGAGTATCTACTACATCCAGAGGCTGTGCCAGGGTGTGAAAAGGTGGGGAGAATAAACCAAGCAGCCTTATCTTTTAAAGTTCAACATACAAAGACCTCCTCTTGTTTAAATCCTATCTTCCCCCATCAAGGTCTTCCTAATAGGAGTCTGACTGGCTGACCTCCCTTATCTAGACATCCAGACAACATAATTTAAGGTGTTGTTCATGTAGACACACGACCCATGTGTGCCGGAGCTGGCTTGGACTGGCTTGTGAGAGACAGTTTTGCGTACCCCTTTCCAACTCTGCATTCAGTGATGGCCATGGTGGGAGTATATGTACCACAGAAACTGGCAAACACTACGAATCAGAGTTTTATGTTTTCTAAGAGAGCTGATTTACCAATTCACCATTGCATATAACCCATAAACTTGTAAACATGCCTGTCTCGTATACTGAAAATGCTTTTCTAGCTAAGTCAAATATAAAACCTATGATCTCCTTAAGGGATGGAATCATGTTTTACATGACTTTCTTAATCTCACAAGTGTTGGGCAAACAGTAGGCGTTTCCTAAATACTTTCTGATCACTTTAAACGAGTGTTTTCATTTCTCCTCTTGCCATAGTGATTCATTAATGACATCCACTTTTCCCTGTTTTTGTTATCCTGAATTTTAAAATGCTATTTGAAATTACTCTGATAGTTAATTGCTTTCTCTCTCCCTGTGAGGTAATTTCATAAACATTGAAATAGCAAGTCCTTACAGCCCAGAAAGATCCATTCCAGTAAATGATAGTCTCTCTGGTCCCGTGCATCTCCTGGCAATGCCGAGCTCTCTGACCCCAGGCACTTGCTCCGTCTATTTCTCAGCTGTGCTCTCTGCACATTCCGCATCACCCAGCAGGTCTCTTTTGGAGGCCTGGCTTGATGCAAATCATTTATGATGAATCTTGAGAAAGGGAGGGGTGGTGTGAGGCACGTTCTTCTGGATCAGCAAAGAGTCCTTAGCAGGGACCACAGGAGCTATCAGAGTGAAACGGAGTCAGATGCGAGCAGTAACGGTCGTGTACACATTTCTCAGAGTCCGGGCCTTTTTATGTCTTCATTTCTCATTCCACTAATTACACAGCAAAGCGTATTGGAGACACTGATGCTCATATGTGCAGACCACGGTCAGTGCTCCTTACAACGCTTATGCGAGTATAGAGATTCTCACAGATCAGGGGTATGTTGCATACGGCCTATCCTGCCTGAGGTGTTCTTTAAGAGACCAAGGATAACTGAATTTTTCTAGTTTGTCCTCTTTCTTCAGTAAACCACTCTAGTGTTCCATCACTTTGTCCTTTTTTTTTTTTTTTTTTTTTTTTTTGCGGTACGCGGGGCCCCTCACTGTTGCGGCCTCTCCCGTCGCGGAGCAACGTGTATGTTTTATCATCAGTAACTAAAACTGAGTATTCCTTTTCAAATATTAAAACCATTTTTGCTAAATCAGTAATCTTTGGCAAATTGGTCATTCAATTAACTGAATCTTGTCTTTCAAAGTATTGATTTTGGGTGAGTTGATCTACAAGGGTTGGAGGTTCTAAACTAGCTCCTTGCTTACATTGAACAACTTCTAGAGAATATAAATATACATTAACGTTTTTGAAGTATTTTGGCTACAGTAATATCTCAGATGGAAAGCATATACATTAGAAACACATCGTGTATGATGTAAATGATTAATAAAAGGACAAGTCCTTGAGAGATTTAGGCTCCAGAAATTGAGAACCATCTTTACCGCAATCCCAAACAGACTTTACAAATAACCTCGAAGGCTCAGGACTCGGTTTATAGATATTACATTTCATCCTTCATCAGGGAACATTGCTAAACACTGCTGGGCCTTTTGTGTGCTTATTTATTCATGATACCTTATACGAACTTTTGTTTCACTGTTTGGGCCATGAAGTTCCCACTTGTTAAAAGTTGTAATAATAAGTGTTGTTTGCATGGTAATATATTGCTTATAAAATGTTTTACATACCACTATCTCTGTTAATAGGGCCAGTTACCTCACAGTGCATTTTTTAATAAAGAGGGAGAATTTTGTATAGTAGTGTAGAAGAATATTTCAATTCTTCAGTTAAAATTTCATCTCATGACACATTCACACGTAGAAATTTCAGTTGAGTCAGGATTCTGTGAACAATCACCTTAACACTCAGAAAGCCAAGCTCCTTTTCCCTAAGCTGGTTTAGCATGGACTTATGCCTTCATCACTATTATGCTTCAACTCTAATGTAGCCTCTTGTAAGACTGAAGATAACACCTTCAAGATGAATTTATTTAGCTGGAGCTAACACTAGGATGGAGATTATTAGAATGGCTTTTTTGATAAAGTCAGGAATCAAACTGACAGCACTAATGAAAACTGGGATATCTTTGGCTTCACTGACAAGACAAAAAACCCAAGAAGCAATGTTTGGCTACAAAACTGAATAACAGCAAATGTGCACATACCAAAATTTTTTCCTAGTATTCATGAAGTGAAGTTACTGTCCCTAAGTTTCCCCCAGCCATCCCTGCCCCCACCAGGCTCTATTCCAATCTATCCCTGGAGACAGTACAATCATTGACCAATCTTGAACTATATTCATATTGGTGACTGGCAGGGACAAATATCCTCTCTGAATTTCAGTAAGTTCCTCTGAATAAAACCCATGCATGAAAAACCCACTCTGATTACAATATATAAGTATGGTATAAAATTAAGGAGCAAAATCTCTGGACACTGAAAACCAAAATAGCTTCTTAACCGTTTTTCCTAAAATAGGTTATATGAAACCTTTTATAAAGAGATAATTAACTACCATAAATAGTATAATAAAAGCAGTCTCTTGTTTCTGCTGCAAAACTTGAAATATATTCATGACAAAAGAGAACACTCTTGAGTTCTAACCTTGGTTTTTAATACAGAAGTCATTTTGCAAAAATATGTGATGTGTTATTTTATACAGTTGTTACGCTAGCTAAGACTTTTCTATCAAATGGTTACCTGCTTGGGTACTGTTAAATGACTTAATTTCCAACATATTTCTTCACTTAATAATTAGGGCCATTAGTCACACTTTAGCCCATATAATTTATAAATGATTGATATGATTAAAACTTAACTCATCTAATTATGGGAATATGCCTATGTATGAAGCACAGGTTGCAGTATGAGAGCATATTTTTAAGGTTGTAAAATAACAGTTTGACCAGCTGAATCCTAAGTTTGAGAAGTTTTATAGATTAAAGATAAAATGATATCAAAATAGCAAACACTATCAAAAGTGTCCTTCCTGCCCTGCGTTTTGAGATCGTCTCTACCTTGTCATTGGAAGGTCAGTTCAGAATCCAGTTCCATGTTATGCCGTTAGTGTAGAGCTCTCGCCAAACGAGGAGTGATCAAAGGCACAATGATGGCAGCTGGAAAGATGTGAAAAGCTGCTTCTGTGAGGGTGGGTGCTGTTACAATGTAAGGCAATAGAAGGCAAAAGAATTTTGTGATTAGCTTTCACCATGGCCCGTGCCCCCCCGCCCCCCACCGTCGGGGATGGTGGTGGCAAGAACTACCCAGTGGTCTACAATGGGCTTGGCTACAGGCTACGGGCCATGAGAAAAAGCCTGTGGTCATCTTCCCATAAATGAACCATTCAGCTCCAGAGGTCAAAACCAATCATCGATTGAGAAGCCCCATCTTAATCTTGAAAAAGTCTGCTTCAAAGAGTGTGGCCAATAGTCACATATAGCTTGGCATTGAATTGATGAAAAAGAGTGAAGGAAATCATGTCCTATAACTCTAACTATGATAAAAAATAAAAGAAGATCAATGGATGATGTGGTCCAAAGAGGGGGTCAGTACCATTTGACATATGCTAAGAAAGACAGGCAATCATGATAATTATAATAAGTTGCATTTGAATGCTCACTCCATGCCAGGCTAAGCATTTTATATACTTATCTCTCCAACCGTGCAAGATAAATGGTATTATTACCTCATTTTATAGATAAGGAAACTAAAGGTTAAAGAGATTAAGTAAATTGCCCAAAGACACATGATAATTTTATTAGAATTCACACTCAAACCTGTACCATAGACACCAAAGCTCTATTGTCTTCCCAGGACAAATGGGAAGGGACAGCCCTTGGGTCTCCCCTCAAAAGCTGAAAACCTTGGGGGTGGGGAAAGAGGTGAGTTGCATTTTTAAAAAATGGAATTCTCCTCCAGATTTTGAACTCTGGCTATGAGGCCCCTATTTTGCAGATGAGGTTCTTGGAGGTTGAGTAATTTGCTCAAAGTCACACAATTATTAAGTAGCACAACCCAAATCTTGCCATCCTGAGATGAATAATAATATGTTTGTAATGGGTTAAGTCTGAACCTCCATGTTTGAGAAGCTTGTGAGTATTAACCTTGGAAATTAAAGTGCTGATCAAAATAGAACATGTTTTCCCCAGAAAAGGATTCTGCTATTAACTGAATTAACAAACCAGATGGAGTGCCTCTGGAAGGCACATTTTCTTTTCTTTCCTTTTTTTTTTGTTTGTTTTTTTAACTTTTTGTAAAAAAAATTATTTATCTTTGGCTGTGTTGGGTCTTCTTTGTCTGTGTTGGGTCTTCTTTGCTGCACGCAGGCTTTCTCTAGTTGTGGCAAGCAGGGGCTACTCTTCGTTGCAGTGCATGCGCTTCTCATTGAAGTGGCTTCTCTTGTTGCGGAGCATGGGTTCTAGGCATGTGGGCTTCAGTAGTTGCAGCACGCGGGCTCAGTAGTTGTGGCTCGCGGGCTTAGTTGATCTGCGGCATGTGGGATATTCCCAGACCAGGGATCAAACCCGTGTCCCCTGCATTGGCAGGATTCTTAACCATTATGCCACGAGGGAAGTCCTCAGAAGGTATTTTTTCCTCAGGGTTCCTCAGGGTACAGAGACAAGCCTGTAAGATCACGCTTGGTCTCTTACAAAATTGTGTGGGATAGCAATTGGCAATGTGGAGAAATATTTGGAAGAATAGATCATATTGGCCCAGAATCACTCAAGAACTAAAAGACAAAAAGGTATTTACCGTGTAGTAACAGCCCAAAGGGATGATTACTGAAAAATGACCAGCCTCAGTTCAGTGGAATTGAACGAAGGTTTGAACATAGTTTGGTGGTTAAAAGATTTAGGTTTGTAAATTTTATACTATGTATTGATGTTAATTGAGAGATTAAGGTTTAAAACACATTTTCTGTATTAAAACACAGAAAAGGACATTCATAATATATGTCTAAGGTAGTGATAAGAAAATTAAAAACGTAACAGAGACTAACAATGTAGGTAACTGTGGTACTCTAGTTATAGCTGTGCCTTAATGGCCCTATATAAAGTTTCTTCCATTCCCCTAACGGATATTCTTTGTGATTTCATTTCCACAGAGCTGTGCTGAGGAGTTCAGGAATGAAAAACTATTCTAATAGGACAATAATATAGTCTCTGTAGTTCTCAAACTTTAGAGTACTTGGAACAAATTTCAGTGCCCCAACCCCAGAGTTTCTGACTCAGCAGGATTTGGGTGGGGCCTGAGACTTTGCATCTCTAACTTGTTCTCAGTTGATGCTGATGGTGTTGGTCCAGGGAAGACACTTTGATAATCTCTGATCTAACTGTATGGGCAGATCTTTTGCCTTAGATGAGAGACATCCGGAAAGTCTTTTTCTCCGTATGTTTCTAGCAAGGACCAGTTTCACATGCATGACAAGGTTAGAGTTGAGGTTTAGAAATGAAAACAGTGTTGGCATCTCTGTTCCAACCCAAACACAGAAGCCAACAAAATGCTTTAAGATGAATCTAAAATCAAAGCCCCAAAAGAGAAACCCCCCAAAGCCCCCAAAAGGCCAATCTAACTTTCCATGAGATTTTGCTGTGTTCTATGGACACATTGTATTATGATTTATTTGGTGACGACAGAGCAGTAACTCTCAATAAAATCATGTGAGAAAAGCACTATTTCTTCATTTAGCAGTTAACAAAAATGTAGACTTGAATGGCAGTAAATAATTCACCCATTGCAGCAGACTAAAGGAATGGTAAAAGAAATGAAGACAGAAGAAAGTCACAGAAAGAGAAAAATTATCAACTTTTCTATTGTCCTTTGCATGTAAAGTACACACATCACACTTGTATTGATATGAATAGGAAAGATTCCTGATGGTCCTGTTTGCCTATCCTAGGATCATAGAATGTGAGAGCAAAAGGGGATTTCATTTTACAGAAAAGGAAACTGAGGCTCAGAGATCAAGCAATCATTGCAAGTTTCTCTGGCTGGCAAGGAGAGACTTACTGGAAGTCCTGGGGCTCTGATCCCGTACCCTCTCTACCACCCAAGTTACACCAGTTCTAAAGACAAAAGACTCTCTGGTTGAAACAGAAAAAGCACTACGCTAGAGGTTGGGTTCTGGCTGTCCTCTGTGGACCTGTTATAAAAATCTATCTGATTTCAGTTTCTTCAATTCTCGAGTGGGAATAACAATTCCTGTTCCATAGGGTTGTCCTGGGGCTCCGTGATGGGCTGGACATGAGGTCACATTTTGTAAACCGAAAAGCACTGCATGGATCGCTAATACTCTGGTGATACATCTGGTGTGACTGATGGGCCTGTTGGCATTTTAGAGCTCAATGTGAGGTTATAGACAGAAAGGGGCAAGGTCTTAAACCAAAAAGTATATCCAAAATAAAAAGCCAATATCAAGTAATTCCAAAAGACTTCTGGTTCACATTCCTGCTGCTGAATGGCATATGCTTTTGAAAAAAATAGCATGTCAAAAAAAAAAAATAGAAAAAAAAGAAACAAGCAAAAAGTAAGAAAAGATTTAACCAAGTCACATCCCATAACACCCAGGTTATCCTCTAGGCTAGCACTGGCTGGGAGAACTAAGTAAATCACACTATAAGTCTTTTGTATTCGTGACATATTCCATAGAGCCCTTGGGCTAACTCTAGCTATTCATGCCAAGTTGCCTGTCTTCCTGCTTCAGCTGGGGAAGTTCTAGGTCAGTAATACCCACCAGACCTCAACTTTCAAATGGCTTATGGCTCTTGTAATTACCAAGAGACTCCCAAACTTCTGGTTTTTGTCTTAGAATATCCGTGAGACCATTTAACAACACTGGGGCTCATCCAATTAACGGTGATTGTAGCCGTGAGGCTCCAGAATCCCAGGGCTGCAGATACTACTGGCCTGGGTATTAACTTTGAAGCACTAGAAGTGATATGGTGACCTCTGTGGAAGGACCCAAAATAACCAAGGCCACGCTGAGATGAAATAAGGAAAACTGAGCCTGAGCTAGCACCCACGATATACAGCAAGAAAAACAGGGATTGCTTGTCTCCACAGTCTATGTTTAGCAGACCGTGCTCCTTCGAAAGCTGGAAATGTGTGGCTGTTATTTACAGAAAGCACCATAAGCATGTCCGGGACCTTTCTGAGGTATAAAAAAGCAAACTGTGGTGAGCCACAGAGAGGAATTTATTGTCAATGTTGATAAACCAAAACCACAGTGATGGGGATGTGATTATGCGACTCACTGGGGCGACTTCCCCCATCGGCCATGTGTTCCACGAGGATCAGGGCAGCTATGAGGGTAGAGATGGAGGAGGGAAACATTGATAGTAAGAAAAAAAAAATTTTAAGTTAAAGGAAGTGTTTACTCTTCTGGTATCCCTATGTGACAAGAGAAGGGATATAATAGGATTGTCCTCAATAGTCATGCTGTTGAGTAGAGTGGACCAAAACACAAAACAAACAAACAAAAAAACAAAAACAGCTATAAGGAGGAAATAAGCCATGAAAAGCAATAAGAACATATACTTTAAGTCATTTGCTTTCACTTTCCTTTTGGCCTATTATCAAGAAAACCATTACCTTTCTTCTTCCATAAGGTATTCATTTAGTTTAAGAAGCACTTTATGGGCATTTATGTGCTTCACTTCTATAGGAAAAAGGTTACTTCTGCCATTATTTATCTGTTTTGTGTTTCAGAAGAATGCATCTTTCCTTCAAAAGAGTTTTAGGTCCCAGGCAGGTTTGCTTTGTTTTCAGTGGGGCCACTGCTGGCCTACAGGGTGCCATTGAAGGCGTGCAGGCAGCCTCGTGGGCACATGGCTTAGGGTGAGAAGTGAGGGCTAGATTTCAGCTTCCCCTTGTGCTCCAAGCTAGGCGTCATTGCGCAGTGCACAAACTACATACCCGTACTCAGCAGCCTAGCTTCATGTAATAATATGTTTTTTAATAAGTTGTGTGTGAACTAAATGTATGTGGACTCACTATGATCTTTGGTTTCCACATAAGAGGAGATTTTGTGAATTGCCAGGGCAGTGTTTTATACTCTGAAACCAAATATTTGCAGCAATTCCATGATGCATTGTTTGTTAAGATGAAGCATTATCTCACAATTTACCCATGATACAAAATCAATAAGTAATAGTAATATTATACCAATTATTTCATTATTGTAGAATAATTTAATGAGGAATTAAATTAAGCTCAGCTCACTTCCTCATGTCCAGGGTGGCAAAGAACCTCTATTTATGTGCCCCAGAGTTCTTCAGAATAAAAACTTTATTACCAGCTATTATGTAGAAATATGTGACACAATAAAAATTTATTTCTCACTGTCTGATGGTCAGGGAAGTCTCCTTGCAATATAAAATTCTTGACAGTCAGCAAGGAATATACAAAAACAGGAGTGCTACTGGTGGAATTCCAAAAATTTGTTTCTCTGCTCTGTCAACCCTTACCACTACCCTCCCATCTACAGCTGCAGAGTCTAAGTTTAGCGATAAGGAAGTGTATGCCATCTCCAGAGACAAAAGACAAAAAGTATTTTCCCCTTTCTCTCAGTATAAACACGAACTTAATGTGTTAGTGAGAATTTTCATAAACACGGCGTCCTGGTCAACACTATTTTGGTTGGAAGTGACTAAACCCAACTAGTTGGCAAAGGGGATGTAAGGAAAAGAGTGGAGATGGAGCCTGAGAACAACATGATACCAGGTCTCAAACTCTGCCTTTCTTACTATCTCTCCTTCTCTCCTCATGGTTTCTATCTCTCAATTTCTCAGTTTCTGACTACAGAAATATATCTATATATTTACATATAATATACATTATATATGTAAATATCTATATATTTACATATAATATACATTAAGTCTGGGAATAAATGTAAAGGTCACCTTTATATTCCCAGACCTAATGTAGAAACACCAGCTGCTCTCATGCCGGACTTCTCCTAGCTTCGCCACCAGAGGGAGACTGAGACTAAGGTCCCAGCTGCAAGATCAGAGGGGAGGACTCTGATTGGCCGAGCTTGTGTTCACCCAGCTGGGCCCAAACCTGTTGCAGTCATCTCTAAGCAGGTCCAATCAGAGGAGGCACGAGAGAGTGGGATGGGAACGTGAAAGGCAGCTCCCCTTTGCGTATGGCTAGAGTAGGGGAAGGAGCATTTCCCAGAAGAAAGACGTGCGGCTGTAGGCAAACAATGGTTACTGTGCCTGTTCTTACACCAACAGGTGAGAGTTGAGCTAACAGGCTCCTTCATGTTTGTTCCACACGTATTTATTGAACTCCTCCTTAAGTTCCAGGTAGGAAGCTTGGAGTTGGAAAATGTATGGAACGGGTGTATTCCAGAGCCCAGTGCATTTAGGGGAGGGATGCTTAGTGATTAAGAACTTGGGCTCTGAGGTGACAGACAGGAGCTCAAAGCTCAGCTTTACTATTTACTTCGGGTGTGATCTTGGGCAAGTTTTTTTTTTAACTTCCTTCAAATCAATCCTCATTATACTCAAAGCACTTTACCAAAGAGCATGGCATAAAGAAAGCACTCAATAAGTGACGGCTATTATTATTTAAAAATCAGACGGAGAGGGTCTTATTGTCTCCATTGTGTTAGTAAAATGGTGGACTGTCTTCATGAAAACCAAACAGAATTTGCATAAACCTATCTTGTTTTCTTTCGATGGGTGGTGGGGGATGCTTAGGTACCTCTCCAGAGCAGTCCCTGTTCTGGCACAGAATATAGAGAACCCCTGTGCAAACTAGACCTTACTGCAGAATAATTTTCTTATTATGGTGGCACCTGGTCCTAAGTTCCTTGTGTGTCTGGATTTTGTGCATTTTCTCTGCCCCTTCTCTAATACCTCCTGCCTCTCGGTCTGCGCTGTGATTCTCAGGTTCCTGACATCCTTGTTGTTTCTGACTTCCTCTACTTTTACCTTTGTGGCAGGTGTTCCTGACTCTCCAGACAATTGAGGCCTCCATACTTTCATACCGTTGCTGCTGTAACTCATACTGTACAGAGAATCAGGAACACACTGGGATATCAGCACGGCACAGGAAGAGCAAATGGAAAACAGGGAAGGGTTTATATTGGGTTTATAAGGGTTTATATTTATATCCTCCGAATATATTGGAGGAGAGAGGGATAGAGTGTAAGTGGACCACCAAAGCCCTTATAAGAAGAGAAGCATACGTCCCAAGGATCAGCCATTAGCTAAATTTGAGTGAAGCGTTGCCATAAGGCAGTCTATGGGCTGGTCCAAAAGGGACTGGGAAAGAGCAAGGCAAGGAAAATGAAGACACACTGCAAAAAAACACCCTCAGTAGAAGGATTATCAGGGAGCCACTAAATTGCCAGAAGGTGGAACTATCTGAGTTGGAAATGGGCAGGCACCAGGGCAGCTCTGGAAGAACAAGAAGGAAGAACCCTAGCAAGGTCTCCTGACAGGTCAGGGTACCACTGATGAAGTGCATCAGGCCCTATGTTTCTTCGTTATGTCCCTCACTCCAGAGGCTTTGAGAGGAAAGATCAGGTCACTTCAGCTCCTGTGGAGGGAGGTCCCTGTATTCACCATCCACCAGCATCACAGTCAGTGGGAAAGAGGTAATTCCCCAAAAGGAAATCAGGGTCCTGCTAGGAAAAGGGAGTATATCCCAGGCAAATATCCTCCACACATTCCTGAAACATGATATTTTGGTTATTTCAATGCAGAAAAATGATTCGCTTTGATTGGAAAAAAAAAATAAATGTCTCCACGATTCCATCATTCAGGGATTTACAATTTTTTTCCCCTCAGAATCCATTTTTTAATTGTAAATGTTACATAGAAATCCAAATGTAAAACGTAAAAAGCAAAACTCCTGGGGTAGGAAGGGGAAAGAACCCTCCCCGCCCACACACTCAGCCCCAATTTTGGCAGCCCTGAGGTACCACCATGGAAAACTTGTGGCTTTGAGAAACACACTTTGAAAACCTCTGCAGAAAAACTCTAATGGTGGCTATACATATTTTTAAAAAAAAAACCTTCAACCACTTATTAAAAGGCAGTTCTCACATTAGAGTTTTTAGAGGAGGAAAATATATGAAGCAGTGTATTTATATCCTAGTTCTTGTCCTTCCTTCCGTCAACCAAAGGTTAAATTATGGTTGCTAAGAAATTCAGATGCAATGGTGCTAGACTGCCCATAAAAATGTTTCTTTGCTTTTTTAGATATTTGTCCCATGTTGCCGTGTCCTTTCAAGCTGTTCCTTGAAAGGCTAGAAAATGTATTCTTCATCGTTAACATGTTGCACTTGGGACTTGAAAAGGATGAGACTGAATGCTGTGTGATTGTTAGAAACACTGGTACAGCCAGCAGACCCTGATCTCTACACAAGTAGCTTCAATGGAGAAGAAACTAACACCTGGAGGGCATGAACTGTACAATTGCAGCGTATTCTCTGCAGCTCAGAATGAAAGTGCATTGACTAGACAGAAAAGCAAATTGCTAGCACTAAGCCCCATGGCACAAATAAGGGAGTCAGAGGTATCTGCATTACTGAACAGGCACGGTTCAACAGCATCAAAATTTATAGTCACCTTCTTTTTTTTTTTCCAGTTTAAAATGGTTTCCAACATCTTCAAACAGAAACTTGTATAAAATTTGTGAATATGTGCTTGGTTCAAGTTCTTAGTCTTTACACTTAAAACACTTACTCCCAAACTTCCCTTTGCTTAATTGCAAAATTAATCATAACTACCTGAAATGATAAACTTTAGCAGCCTGTTCTTCTCACAATTAGAAAAAAGAGAACAAAACATGATGACTGTCACTGTTTAACATTTAGGGTCAGAGAGAGGAAATTCAGGAATGGAAAGAAGTACTTATTATTGTTGTTGTTGTTATTATTGAAAAGTAGACTCATAATATCCAGCACACATTGTACTAAACCTGCTGACTTTCCTTTCAAATGAGAAGCTAAATATGGGTGAGAGAAAATCAGTAGTGCGGGGAATTTCGAAGAGATCTCACATTCTAATCCTTCCTTTCACAATTTGCGATATTGTTCAATATGCTTTTACGGGAGAGTTGGGGGAAATGCTAACATTAATTAGCCCTTGAGGAAAAAAGAAAATTAAATGTATTTCTGAACAACTCGTTTATATATAGGAATTAATTTTATCCTCAGGGAGTTCATTGTTGTGCCTGTGAGCCAGAATTACTGGGGCTGAATTCTTATATTTAGCCCAAGCTAGAATCATACAATGACATTTATAGGACATTTATAAGCCTTATGTGACTTCTGACTTTTCATTCCTGATGTACCACCTACATAGACTGTTGATAATTGCTTTAGGTACCTAATGAGGATGATAATGATAATAATAATAATAAATAGCCTTCTACAGTTGGGAATTTATAATCTAGTTGGGCAAGTAGCACATGAAAAACCATATTAAGAAAGTAAAGCAGTACTTATTTAAGGTCCAAATAGGGTAACAGTGCCCTAGGAGTTAGGAGAAGACAGAGGTCACCATGAGCTGTAATGGTCCTCAAAAGGTTTGTGGATTGGGTAAGATTCCAGGTGGGTTTCTACACATTGGTAGGATTTTGATTAGAAAAAAATGGAGGAAAGAGAGTATACACTTTAGGCAAGAGAATTCCCATGCACGATATTGAGAGCTGCGTTAGGGTAAATGGCACTCACTGTTATAACAATCTTCGAGTCTCAGTGGCTTAACACAATAAATCTTAGTTATTCTTCACTTGATCTTAGCCAAAAGGCCGAGAAGCGATCTTAGTTATTCTTTTACATCCCAATCTAATGTGATGGGGGTGGCTGTGTGGGGAGAATAAAGGACTCATCTCCACCCAACCATTCAGAGACCTGAGCTCATCTATCTTTTGATGTCATCAACCTCCATGTGTGATTCCCAAGGTTAGCACAGAAGAGGAAATGGAGCATTGAGGATGGAAGAGTTCTATGGGTAAATTCCTCTGCTTACGTTCCACCGTCCAGAACACAGTCAGATGGCTCCAATCTGACCGCAAGGAGATTGGGAAATGTCGTTTGTCTGTGTACGCAAGAGTAAACTTCAGTTATTGAACCAGGCATTGTTTTTGCTGCAGGAGGTCATGTGAAAGACAGTAAGAAAAGCATATCATGGTGGCAAACTTTAATGGCAATTGCTGGTCACGTCCTTAGTCCCCTCTCCTCCTCTTAATATTACCCCAGTTTTGGTACCCTATGCACTCCTTCACTTCAAGGGATATTGACACTAAGGTTAAGTACAGCTGGAGAAGAGAAGTTCAGACTAGATATCAAAGATAGTAAATTGGAAGCCACTGTTGGTTCCTTTTTAGAGAACTGACATGGCAAAAAATGGTGCTAGTAGACAGTGGTATCAAGATATTGAAAAGAGGGTAGAGACCTGAAAAAGCATAATATCTTTGTAATCTTTTAAACCATGTTTTTCTTATTTGTCTTTTTTTCTCCCTACAATCTCTTATTATTACTAGACCCGGAGATTCTGGACTTTTGTCCTAGGGAAGAGGAAAGCAAATGCCGTCCCAGGGAAGGTAGAAGAAGCTAGGGTGATATTTAAGTATCTGAGAACTTAAATGGTCTCTGGGGGCAAGAGCAGGAGGAGAGGAGGAGAAGAATCCAGAACTGGCCAAGCTTAAATGCTAAAGGACTGACCCTATAATAATCTAAAGAGACTTTTTTAACCGAAAGATGCTGAGTTACCTTGGACCAAATAAGTACTCCCCCACCCCAATTACAAAGTAGAAGTGGAAACTTCATTATTGCAAATACAAAATAAGTGTATTTCTACCCGTTACATTTAGTAATGAAAAAGTGTATCTGGCTTAGGATGCTGGCTTAGCCTGGGTGTTCCCATTAAGTGGAGCCCTGAGGCGTAGCTTGTGTGCAGGTCGTTCATTCTGAGAAGTGATCTTGAAGAGCAAGAATGGGGACCTGGGTA
Source organism: Kogia breviceps (assembly GCF_026419965.1). Classification (NCBI taxonomy): domain Eukaryota; kingdom Metazoa; phylum Chordata; class Mammalia; order Artiodactyla; family Physeteridae; genus Kogia; species Kogia breviceps. The sequence goes on along the minus strand of NC_081315.1, from coordinate 128,129,005 downwards.
GTGGGAAACAGGGAGGGAGGAGAGCCAACACAAGCGTGCGTTTTCTGGTTGGCTGCCACTGCGGGCAGCTGGGGCTTCCTGCCAATGGCACCACCTGTGGAACCATGTAGAAATGCCTCCGATCTATCCACCCAAGGGATGGAAGAGAAGGGAATTTGGTTACCCTGCCTCCAAGCACAGACACTTCCGGGCCACAGGTGTGAGTCCCGTAGGTCCCACAGGCATCCCACACTGAGGCATCTGAGGAGCCCCACAGTACTAGGTGAGAGGAGCTTAGAGCACCTTGCATCCGGTGCTGCAAGGTGACCCTCTGCGGAGCTGGGTGGCTCAGTAAAGCCTGGAACAGTAGGTGGGCTGAGATGATGGCAGGTGTCTGAAGCAGGTGCAGTGTTCCAGCCCCAGGATGATGAGGGCACAGGTTAGAGTACTGAAAGCTGAGGAAAGGAAAAGATGTCACGTTGCCCTGTCCTTCAGCGGCAGGTCTCCTCTGTCCTTTTAAAAAGAGCAACACTCCCAGCTTTCGTAAGAAAGCAAGATTTTACTCATGGGCTTCAGTAGAATATGCTACTTAAGGGCGCTTCTAAAAAATGGAGAAAGGGGGCCGACTACCAATTTCCCTTTCTAAAAAATCCTACTGATAAAGAAAGCCAGACCAATTTGGGTGCCATGGCCCCTCAGTGTCATTACTTAGTCTGCTGTAAATTGTGGCTTCCCAGAGGCTAAGTCGCTGGTTAATGCATTTCACTTACTTTTCCTATAGAATTCTGTGATACTTGCCATGACACAGAAAAAGCAGCTAAAATAGTTATGCCTGGCACTGGCCTCCTCTATGGTGCCCACTGTAAATGAAATGTTTTTGGCTTATACCCACAGTCAGACAAATGTTTTTACCAGATAATGGTCTCTGGGCACTGGATTCCTTCCTCTAGAGAGTTTCTCATACTGAAACATTCCATTTTCCATGCTCCTTCACCCCTGCTGGTTTTCACAGTTCAGCGTTTTTGACATTGTCCTTAAGTTGATAGCAGCAGGCAGTAATGTCATAACTAATAGAGTCAAAACTTTACTGCAGGTTCCAAAACAAGGAGATTTGACATGAAAATGAGGATAAAGAAATGTCTTGGTGGATTTTTCTGTTAATCACTGTACTCTCTTACATTTTTCTAAGCCCAAGAATCCATTTAGCTTGTGTCACCTCTTTTAAGTGATTACAACTTCAGTTATTCTGACTGAAAAAATTTCCATGCTGAGTATGTGAGACAGAAAATTACAAGCAAGCTGTGCCTCTATAATATATTGCTAATGCAGTTATTTTAAAAAAACCTGTGCTAATATGGGGATCTTTTAAGCCAGTGTTAATACATTTATTCACTCAGTGCTTATTAAGGAGCTGTTATGTACTAGGGGCAGGGATTCAAATGTGAGGAAGCCCCTACCCTCAGTCTAGTGGGGGAGAAAAAAAGTAATTAATGGTACTGCCTGTGGAAAATGCTCTAAGAGGAGCATGCATAATGTGTCAGTGGGTCAGAGACAACTCTAACTTCCTCTGGGTGTGGGGGGTGTGGTGATAGGGTGGGAGAAGATGGGGAGGAAGGCTGTGAAGAGGAGGCTGCTCTTGCACTGAATGTTGACAGTTGTGTGAAAAATCCTCAGAAGAACAAAGGGAAAGGGCAAGTGCAAAGGTGTGGCTTTGATCGTGGCTTACTTGAAGAGCTGCGGGGCAGAGAGTCAAGTTGGACCGTAGGGTGCAACTGGAGGAGCTCCAAGAGGGAAAAACTGATTGTGAAGGGGTCTGCTGAGCTTCAACGCTACACTGTATCCAGGCATTGGGAAGGCAGTCTGGGGGTTTAAGCTGGAGAGTGACATGACCACATTTGCATCTTAGAAAGAAAACCGAGGTGTGGGAAATGGACGGATGGGTTGGTGCAATACCTAGGCAAGAGGCAATGAGTGCCTGAAGGAAAGCAGTGGTGATGGAGTGGAAAAAAAAAGAGTGTACTTGAGAAATACCCAGAGTGTAAGACTGGCTGGTTCCATAGCCAACTGAGGAGAGGATATTGCGAGGGAGAGGGTAGGGTCTGGGTTGACTGTGTTTGCTCTTCTGTCTTCCCTCACTGGCATCAGTGGCTCCTTGCTACAACTGCTGCCTGCTGTCCTGCCACTAATTCTCCCCACATAAGTGACAGAGTAAAAGTGGTGTCTCATTTGAATGTCTTGGTTATAGTTCTTACCTTCTGGCATTTGACCTTTGACGTAGAAGATGAGCTGTTTTTACATATCTGGGGGACAATCGTGTTTGCACTCGAATTTTAAAATAACTCTGCAGTTTACAAAGCAGTTTTCCATTCGTCATGTCACTTGAGACTCATGTCAGTGCTCTGGTGGGTAAAGCAAGGGCTATGACTATTTGCATGTTGCCATGGGCAGCTGTGAGTGAGGGAGCTAAGGAGACTTGCCCAAACCCGCACAGCTTCTGAGGAGCTGACCCAGGAATCCCGTAACACCTTTCTCCATAACTTTACAGTACCCCACATCAGCTGAGACTTTTGGTTTCTAGTTTGGAATGTCATATATTGCTTTTCATTTCCATTTTAATGCTTTTTTATCCAACTTGATTATGATTCTCATAAGGCTAGGAACTAGATATTAGACTTCTTCCTTCCACACATACTAACTACACAATTGATAACCATCACTGATAAGAGTGATTTCTTTTAAAACTATAAAGATCTAGGGGCTTCCCTGGTGGCGCAGTGGTTGAGAATCCGCCTGCGGATGCGGGGGACACGGGTTCATGCCCCGGTCCGGGAAGATCCCACGTGCCGCGGAGCGGCTGGGCCCGTGAGCCATGGCCGCTGAGCCTGCGCGTCCGGAGCCTGTGCTCCGCAAAGGGAGAGGCCACAGCAGTGAGAGGCCCGCGTACCACCAAAAAAAAAAGATCTAGGAATTTGGGGCAGCATTTAAAGGCATCACTTAATTACTTCTGCTAAGGGAAAGGACTGTGGATCAAAGAGTGCGAATCAGTACTGTGGAGCTGATAGGAACCCTGGAAAGGTAGTATAAGTTGCTGGTTAAAAACGTGGGCTTTTGTGTCACGCAGATCTATGTTCTCAGTTTAGCTTCAGCATGTATGGCCTAAGGCAAGTTATTTAACATTTCTATGTTTCAATTTCTTCATCTCAAACAGGGAAAGTGATTAAAAACATGTAGGATTGTTGCAAAGAATGCACAAGAGAGCACGAGTAAACCCTTTGTCCAAGGTCTGGCACATAGTAAATCTCTCAATACATGTTGGTAATCATTAATATGTTAGTAACCCCGATGTCAACTCAAGCCACCATCCCATTCCCTCCTTGGAATTTCTGTGCCAACTTTGGGCTCTATTTGTTACTCTGTGAGTTCCTGCCCTACGGAGCTCTCAGTCTCATCAAAGTCAGAATGGCAAGAAGGTTACATCACAGATTTCTAAGACAGACTACTTAAAATATAATGATAGGCTTCCTTCTTTGTTTCATTAACTCTAGCTTCCCACCAGGTTGCCCAGCTGTGGCTCTGCCTCCCTCTTCGGCTGCCACAAATGACTTAAAGAACAACAGTAACAATGGTTCTTCCTACAGTTGACAGGGTGGGAGCGAACTCGGCAGCTCTCTCCAACATCTCTCCTCCAACTCAGTACCAAGCCCCTCATGAATGACCAAAGACTATGAACGATGGGTCGCTGCTCCAGGTCTCACTCTCCTCTCCCCTCCTCCAAAGTCTCTGTTAGGAGGAAGAAGCCATATAGAGACTTATAGAAATTGATTTCTCCCCTGAAATGAATTATGCCACCTCTTCCTTATAAGGAAGAACAGGCCACAGCCAGGCCACAGCCAGTTTTAGTTTCAGATACATGCTTTTCTCTTAGTAACATATTATTATTGTACATTCTGGTGATGGATGCAGCCTGCTTAACAAGATATTAAAAGATGATATTGAACGGCTTGGGCTTTTTTTAAGATTGCTCTTCATTTGATCAACACCTTCACTCCCATCCCAGGACTTGCCCTCTGCACTAACTGTAACGTTGCACAACTCCCCAGGTGATAACTTAAAAAGGAGTTGGGTTTGCATGAGATGCAAGAAACTCCTCGCAAAGCAATGCCATAATTTTCACTCAGATAAACCACCTCTTAAATAGCTAATTTTTCCTCAGCTTGTGGAATAACAATGTGTCTTACAATTACATAGTATCTATAAATTACGGCAATGTTTCCAAGTTACCTCTACCATTTGAAATAAAGGACGTCTTGTTATTCTGGGATAAGGAACGAATGTGTTTGTCTTTGTGCCAATGAAAATGAGGCAATCTCAAATTCATGCAGGTCTAGAGATCTGGTTCTTAAAAAGGTGAATCCCTGAACTCACAATAAATAAAAAGTTCAGTTAGAAATTTGAAGTATGCCTTTCATTTCATAGGAATTCTTTTTAGATTTTTTTCCAGTAACTCAGCTCATTCACTACCTTGTGACTGGAAGATTTTAATACAAGCTGTTTAAGAGGAAAGGATGATACATGCTGTTACTTTCCAATACACGAAGTCAGCTCCCTAACTAAACTGTCTTTTCTGACAAGCAGTCAGAAATGTTGACATGAACCCAATCAGGTGATGTGACTTTACATCCGGGCTTTTTAACTGACACTTTGATGGAGCATAATAGATAGTTCCACTCAAGGATCTAGCTTTGTTGTCTCTAATCTGTCATCATTTTGATTTGGTAATATACATAATGTCTCTGGTTTCAATTTCATTCCTCTTTCAATTTACATTTGAAGATTAGACATGTGTGAATTCACATAGCCCTTCAATTTAGAAAGAGAATGAGTCTTTAGAATGATTAGACAGAAGACTAAAATTTTCACTCAATTCTCCAAACTTAACTGGTATATTAAGAAAAAAATCTTAACTTCTAAATAAATTAGTGTTGGATTCAAAATTCTTTATTTTGACTTCTGAATAACATTTGTTTTCCCCTGCAATACTTGCTATTAATAGAATAAAATTTCAACACTAGTTTGTTGTACAATAGTAACATAGGCAACTTGGTTTTGCCTGCCTAGAATCTTTTCCCTCATCTTCTGAGACAAAACCCACGTTGTCCTTCAGAAACCAGCCCTCCCACATTGTCAGTCTAGGCAACTGGGGTAGGTGAACTCCTCCTGGTGCCAGCGCAGGGTATGTGAGGAGACCCGCCCAATCAGAGCACTGTATCTCTCAAGGATGGGTGGAGCCAAGAGATGCAGAAAGAAAGAGCATTAATTATGTGAGCCTGGATCCAGCTGGGCCAGAATTCAGTCCATCTTGGAGGCCCTGATCATGTAAGCTAAGTCAGCTTCATTTAGGTTTCCTGTTACTTAAAATAGACAAAGTCCTAACTATAAGGAATAGCTTCCGATTATATTTGGCAACATCTCGAGAAAGATGTCCCTTTAGTTTATCTCTATTTTGCCAATAAGTAAGTTCTTGAAGCTAGTTATAAGTCACTTACAGTGGTAATTTCAAAGGTGACACAAAAAGCACATTCGAGGATTTATTGTTTCTGCTTCTGGAGTGGTAGGTGGCTTTTACTCACATGTTGCCCTCAGGAAATTAAACATAAATAAAAGTTTCTATTACCAAAACTGTTTCTGAAATCTGGGTTTGCATTTCATTTATTTTCTGAGACTTTGCTTCCTGTTTCTAAACTTTCTATGTATTGTTTCAATATCTCACGAGAGAGAGAAGCTGGACAGTATGAGATGAGTCTCTTTAGTGGGGAAGCAACACTTTCAAGAAAACTTGTCCTTCTGTGATGCATCACAATTTACATTTCTGCCTAATATTTTCTGTTCTCGTTTTTCTGTAAGAATTTACTTTTATGTAAGAATTTCTTTGATTACTAAGACACACAAATTGAGCTGCTTTTAGCTATAAGAGGAAAACTCCAACTCAAACAGCTTAATTTTTTTTTTTTTTTGGTGCTAGGCGGGCCTCTCACTGTTGTGGCCTCTCCCATTGCGGAGCACAGGCTCCGGACGCGCAGGCTCAGCGGCCATGGCTCACGGGCCCAGCCGCTCCACGGCATGTGGGATCTTCCCAGACCGGGGCATGAACCCGTGTCCCCTGCATCGGCAGGCGGACTCCCAACCACTGCGCCACCAGGGAAGCCCAAACAGCTTAATTTTTTAAAAAAATATTATTTTACATAGCAAGAAGGGTAAGCAGGAATGGCTTCATAGCTAGTTAATTCCACATCCAACTGGTGGATCCCTTCTCTCTTTTCACTTTGCCATCTTCAGTAGCGTTCCTCATTTAGCAAGGTGGCTACGGAAATGTTGGGCATTCTTGCACAGATAATAATGTCTAGGGAAAGAAGACCTGTTTCTTCTCCTGTGTCTCTTTTCATCAAGAATGAAATCAGATCTCACTGGGTAGAAGTGTATCATATGATCAGGCCTAAACCAATTTCTGACAAAGGAAATGGAGATATACTCTTGGCTTATTCCTCACCCCTGGATTTGAGGATGGGACAAGCCTCCCCCTACCTAAAAGGATGGCCATGTGAAAGCAAAGGAATACCTGAAGATGGCATTGGGAAGTAACCAAAGACTTCTGCTCAGGGTCAGTGTCATGAATGTATATCCTGGACAGCAGCACAGAGACCAGCCCCAGAAGGGCCCTGTTCTTAGTTTAATGCTCTGCTGTCATGAATTTCTTGATACATTTTGAACAAGGGGCCCTGAAAATTATGTAGCATGTTTTAGCTGTGGTAAATCAAATAGCTATGCCAGGGGCTTGGTAGAGTGTCTTCTTCATCTTTTTCTTTTCCTTTTCTCCTTGGAGGAATGTGAAATAAAATTTTGCTGTGTAGAGGTGAAGGAAAATTAGGCAAAAGACGGTGGAAGACAGTAGCTAAGAATGTAAGGAGGAAGCTGTCAGTAGAGATGTGAGCAAACAGAAAGGACGGAAGATGGACTGTAGAATACAGGAAAAGACAAGAAAGAAGTATACCCTGAGGATGGGCTGGAACAGGTCAACACAGCTCATTCTCAGGGGGCTTATTACCAAGGGAGGGTGCGTTCTGCAGGAATTGGTCAAGGCAAAATGTTGTGATTAACTTTATAGCTTTTTAATGATCCTCATATTTGTTTATAGTTACTTCTGTTTGTTTATTTTAAATCTCTCTTTTAATGTTTGCTTTCTTTCTCATGCTACTCCTTTTTCTTTCTGTCTCTCAGTTTTTCTGCTAGAGGGCTGCTTCCCTCAAATCAGTTATTGCCTCTTTCCCCTTTTCAAGAACGGTTTCTGCTGTTAGGTAAAAAGGGGCCTTGCCTCCCCTGCATGTGCAAAGGCCTGGTGAGAACATGGGACTTGAGCTAATAAAACCCTCTGACCTAACACAGGAACGCAGCACATGTATCCGTGTAGCTGTTCGTGTGGTTGACCCCCATTGCCAACTCCACTTTTAGGAGTGGGCCCATGGTATAAGCCTGCCCTATTGGTAAAGCCCAGTCCCCTGGACTCAGAGGGCTTTTCAGGTATGGACACTTTATTTCACCACTGTGTTAAATAAAACGTAGCTCCAGGATATCTGCCAGAACAACTGAGAAAGAGGTGCCCACTATTTGCTGGAGTTCATGGGCTGATAGGATGTAAGCCTAGAGCTGCTGGCTGCCATTTTTCTCATGACTTGGTCAGAAACTGGGAGTGAAGGTATTAGCATAGAGATAAGCAGAGCTGAGACGTGGAGGGAGACAGATTTCTAACGACAGTTTTTGAGCATTTGGGTTCAGATGAGCTTCAACTCTCACCAAGACTTTCAATTAGAGGACCAGCAAATTCCCTTTTTAGTTTAATTCAGTTTGGTTTAATCCAGTCACTTTTAATCTAAAGAGATCTGACTCATACATATCGCTACCACCAGAACATATAACTGTGTAAATATTTTCAGCCACTTTTAAGGAAGAGATGTGTTTTGAAGGAAATTTCATTTACTATCTTTCCAACTGTTTAATATCTACTTAGAAAAATAAGGGACAGTAAGTGTGACTTGCCCTTGCACACATGCCCTCTGATTGGCTAGGTCCAATCAGGCCAATGGATTCAGCCAATCAGAACTGAGCAGCACGTAGGCGTCAGCTGCCGGGAAGAGAGGACTGTTTGCCTTCACACCTCACAGAGACAGTGCACTGGAAATTTATGTGGGCCTAGGTAAACAACATAGATCAACTGAAAGGTGACGAGGTCCAAAGTCCTTAGCTTATACCCATGGCAGAAATGTCTTCAAGCCATGGAGAAAATGAAAAAGACAGATTTTAAATCAGATTATGAAAAAATATATATAGATAGATAGGTAGATGAGGAGGCAACCTTAGAAAACACCGTTACTCCCTATAGGGCTTTCACAAGGCCCTCAATTTCACCTGCTCTGGAGTTCCATTAGCCGCCTTCTTCTTCTAATCTTCTTGTTCTTATTATAGTAGAAATAAGAATAAAAAGACAGACATAAAACTTGTTGTTGTTAATCATCATTGAGACGAAAGTCTGTTTTCTGGTAATTAGCCCCACTTGCTACAGAGAGTTTTTGAAGAATAAATGTACTTATAAATTGTGCCTATTACGTTGACATCACCAAAACCTCAGAAATTCATTATTTCAAAAGTATAGTGACTCCTAAATTTAAGAAGCAAAGCATCTTTGTGCAGTTTTTAAAACTAAAATCCAGTGTATAAAAACTTTCATTCTTTTTTCTTTCTTTCATAGACAAACTCCTCAAAATTTGCTCTACACTTAGTCACCATTTCTTCACTTTACTGCCCTGCTTCTAGCCAGCTTATACACATGAACATATCAAGAAGATAAGGCAGAGGTGAAGTAAAGAGGAGGTTGGACTTACCTAGTAAGGCTTTTTTCTCCTGGGAAATAGGTGCCATCAAATGGCTGACAGTAAAGGGCTACTGTGATAGGATTAAACATACTCTACACACACACACACACACACACACACACACACACACACACACACACACACCCCAGACCATAAAGAAGAATTAGAACCATTCAGCCCCAGCCCAGAGCTCTCGGCAACCCCCCAGCTTCTCTCCCTGGGCTGCAATCTGCTTTCCCTCTAACCCTGTCTACCCAGCCTCACACCCTTGGTCTGCAGTCCCAACTTGAATCCCTTGGAACTTGGCTTCTCCAGGGCTCAAAACTTGGCTTTTCTCAAACAACTAGAATCCGATTCCCTTTACCCTACCACCTCCCCTACACATGAGCTCTTTTTCTGCTTTGAGGAGAAAATTCTACCCTTAAAGTTTAAGGTAAAGAACCCACTCCAGACAACACAAAGAACTGGGTGGGGTGAGTCAGGGAGTATCTGGAGAGGGCTAATGGTGAGGGGGGAGGATTTGCATCTCACTTTGAATTGACTTCTCCAGCACTCTGGCAAAGGCCACAAGGCCTTCTACTTGTTAAATCCAGTGAAAATCTTTCAGAACTTAATCATACTGGATTTCTCTGGACCTTCTGACATTGCTGACAATCCTTCCTTCCTAAAACACTCTTCTCCTTCGGCACTTTTCCCCCTTAGGCCTCTAAGACACACCTTCTTTTGCTGAACTTTCTTTTTCTCCAGCCATTCTTTCCTATTCATACTCCTCTTCTCTTTGTTTCACTGATCCTCAGGAGTCATCTTATCTACTCCCATGGCTTTGACCTACAACCTACATGCCAATGGTGTTTAGACCTTTATCTCCACCCTGTTCTTTCTCCTGAGTTCCAGTCCTATGTATCCAACACCTATACTGAACAACCCTACCTAGGTAGTCACAGATAGCTCCAGGATGTCAAAGACAGAACTCGTCATCTTTACTCCTTAATTCCATTCCACTTCCTCTGCAGCCAAGCTTCCCCACATCCTGCATTCCTTATTTTAGTAAATGGCACCGCAATTCATCAAGAGTGCAAAACAAGAAACTGTGAGTCTCACTAAAGTCTACGTTCTATCAACTCAACTTCCCAAATAACTCTCCATCTCTTCCCCCATATTAGGCTCTCACTTTCCTTGCCTTAACTACTGTAATTACTCTGTAGTGGGATTCTATGTCTCTAGTCACTTTTCCCTCTAATTCTTCACCTGATGGCTCTCAGTGTTATCTTAATAAAACAAAATCTTATCACATTATTCCCTTCCTGCAAGTCATGTGATGACACCCTATCAATCACCCACAAGAAAAAATGTTTTGATAGGAAAGTTTAGCACCATCTTTATTTCACTTCTGCCATATCTCCTTGATAACCTCATTTAGACACACTTAGAGACTATTTTTTCCCTAGTTCTCTTCTTTTATTCAAGACTTTAATACCCTAAAAGAAATTAATTTGTGTTTGATTTCTCAATATTGCCTGCTTTGTTTGGAGCATTGTTTGTCCAAACATGGAAGTAATGTGCTATATATCCAAGTGATTTTGGCAATTAACTTGTAAAATCTGGTCTAATTATTCTTCTCCTTTTCTTGGATTAAGGTGGGCTTTTAATTTGTTTTCTTTTTAAAAGAATATGCTACGGAAGAGACTTTATTTTTCACATAAAATAGCCTATTTTTTATTTGTGGGTTATTGGGATTGAATCAAAGTTGATGTTTTAGTGAGAAACTTGAATATATTCATTAATTCATTTAAAGTGATACTGTTCAATTTATAGTGGTAACTATTAAAATATGGCAGTTATGTTTTATTGAAAGAAAAAAATAACAACAATAAAAAATAAACAAGGCAATCTTTGAGAGTCATAAGTGCCCTAAAGGGAATAAATAAGATGGTGTGAAAATACATAGTAATAATAGTTAACATTTATTGAATAATTATTATGTGCCAGCATATTACATTCTTTACATGTAATCCTGTAATGTAGGTACTATTATTATCCCTATTTTATAGATGAAGAAACTGAGGTACATGGAGCTTAAATGATTTATCCAAAGTCACACAGCTACGAAGTAACAGAGTAAGGATTTGAAGTGAAGCAGATTCCTGTGTAATGGTGGGCTATGATATTTGAATCAATCGTCCTGCTGAAAACAACCAAAACACTTAAGAGAAACCTCTTCTTCAAGTCATTAAAAAGATAAGACAGTTTTTAAAAAGGCCAAAAGTGAAGGGAAAATGAGAACTCTGGAAGGTAATGGATACAGAAAGGAAGTGAGCATTGAAACTGTTTTTGACTTAAAGGCACTTCCCAATCTGGGTAGATCAGAAGCTTTGTTTTGATGGTCTTGTTGAACAAGGGAGATGACCTGATGGAGAATCTAGTAGAAGACCCTCCTTTCAATAGACTGAGAATCCTCCTCCAAAGGGCTGCACATTCAGCATAGGTATGAATCAGAAGGGAAACAGCCCAGAAGATAACTTAAAGCCTCTGATTTAACTGCTATCTCGAGACTTAGGCTTATGGTTTAAGGTAGTAATGCCCCAGAAGCCTAGCAAAATCAGGAAAAAAAAAATCTCTCTGGAACTGAGTACCTTCATCTGTGGGTCTCAAATTGTTTCCACAAATAATTTTCAAATACAGTGTTCTACACACAAAGGAAACCAGGAATATAAGGAAACTAGACTTGCGACCCCAAAAGACTTCAGAGGGAGACAGTAAAAGAACTATGCTGACTTTGTTGGAACAAATAAAAGATAAGCTTGAAGACATCAGTAGGAAATAGAAAACTATAAAGTGACTGCTTTGTAAAGGTGGAATTTAAGATGGAAAATGATAGAGACAACAATTAAAAGGCCATTGTAATAGTTTGCACAAGGGATATTATTTAAAGAATATTAATGTATAAATAGGTATCAAACAGAATAGTGGATTTGTCTTGGCCACATCAACACTATATTCAAAGTATAGATAAAGTCATAAAAATGTCTATCAAATCTGTGGATAATGTGCAGTTAGGAACAAAGGAGACTGCTTTGGGTGATAAATTAGTACCCAGGAAGACATCAACTTCTTGGTGTGAACAAATAAAATAAACTGAAATTAAGCAGGGTAAACATAACATAGGAATGACAGGACTTAGTATAGCTCACATAAGGGAAAAAAAACAGAGATTTTCTCTGACAGTGAGCCCAAGATGAGTGAACAGTGATTTCAACGGTGGGCTCATCAATTACTCTAAATGATAGTACCGCATTTCTTTGTACTACTTAAAACAAACCTTAAAGTTAAGGTCATTTATGGGCACCTTGCTAAGAAAAGGGGGACAAAGATGATGAGAGAGGGCACAAAACCACATCATATTAGGAATTTTGGAAGAACTGGGAATATTTAACATTGATAATTCAATTTGATTTCACTAATATTTGTTGAACATTGCCTTTATGCCAGAGATTGTTATAGGCAAAGGAAATACAGAAATATACATGACTGGTTCCCAGTCTCAGAATGTTCATAGTTTCATTACGATGTAAACAAGAATAGAAGATTAGAAATAAAAATAATAACTGTCTTAAAATAATTTAAGGTTTATGATGTGGAATAAAAAATGGCTATGACACCTAGGTAAGATTCAGGACCTGTGAATAAAATATAACCTATTAAAGTGAACTATTTCCTAAAAATTGTAATTTCCTGAAGATGGAATGGACTACTTTTCCATCTTTACTACCTTTTAGAGTAGTGAGTTTTATGTCATCTACGCCATTTAAACATAAGCTAGACATGTACTTGGGGGAGATTGACATTAGACTGTTGGACTGTGTGTATATACACACTACTATATATAGAATAGAGAACTAATAAGAACCTACTGAATAGCCCAGGGAACTCTATTTAGTGTTCTGTAATAACCCATATGGGAATCTAAAACAGAATCTAGAAAAGAGATTTTTTAGAATCTAAAAAAGAGTGGATATATGTGTATGTATAACTGACTCACATTGCCGTGTGGCAGAAACTAACACAACATTGTAAATCAAGTATACGCCAATAAAATAATTAATTTAAAAAGGAAGGTTGGACTGTGTGAACTTAAAAAAGTTCTTCCCACCCTGAGAATCTATTATTCAATGTGTATTAGTTATCTACTACCGACTAACAAATTACCACAAGTTTAGTGGCTTAAAACAATACACATTTATTATTTCACAGTTTCTGTAAGTCAGGAATCCAAGAATGGCTCAGCTGGGTTCTCTGCTTCTCAGTATCTCACAAGGTTGCAGTTAAGTTTTGGCCAGGGCTGGAAGATTTGACTGGGGAAGGATCTGGTTGTTTCAGTTCTTCAAAGGCTATTGGACTGAGGGCTGTTGGCCATAAGTCACCCTCATTTCCTTAGCATGTGGGCCTCTCCAATATGGGAACTTGTGTTATCATAGTCTGTTAGGGAGAGAGTCTGTTAACAAGAAAGGAGTTACTATCTTGTGTAACCTAGTCATCGACGTGACATTCCATCATCTTTGCCCTATTCTGTTGGTTAGAAACAAGACGCAGGTCCTTCTCACATTCAAGATGAGGGGATTACACGAAGGAATAACTACCAGGAGGTCAAGTCAGAAACTACCTGTGTCACGCTATGAATAAATAAAAGAGGTGTGTTTGGAGTCTTTAGGAGATAGGAAAATCTGGGGGAATCACAGAGTGGGTTATCTAGTAAAGAATAAAGGGATTGAGAAAGAGAAGTTAAAAATCCAGCCAGAATTTAGCAATCTCTGATAAAAAGTTCTTTACGACAAAATCTGTTATGTTGGAAACTTTGGTCTGACAGAGTTATAACTAATACCAAAATCTGACAAATATATCACTAAGAGGAAAACTACACTCCATTCATAAACATGAAAATCTTAATACCAGCAAAGAGATTAATCAGTATAATAAAAGAACTCTAACCACAATCAAGTACAGTTCTTTCCAGGCATGCAAAGAAGGTTCAATATTTCAAAATCTATTAAGATAATCAATCCTTTGTTTCAAAGAAGAAAAACTCCAATCCATGATCATCTTCACATATGCAAAAAAAGGGGGGGGGGTGGCATTTAATAACATGAAATAGCCACTCCTGAACAAAAAGTCTCGATAAAATGGGAATAAAAAAGATACTTCTTTAATAAATGTTTTAAAGTGTTAGAAGAACAGTAGCTAGTATGGTAGATTTGTCACCTGACAGCCCCCATTAACAGCCTCCTGGTATTCATGTCTTTTTAATGTGAGGTTGCCTCTCCTCCCATCTAGAACTAGCATCTGTCTCCCACGTCTTGAACTTAAGTTGGCCTTATTACTTACTTAGGCTAACAGAATATGGCAGAAGTGAACCTGTGTCCGTTTTAAGCCTAGCCCCCAAGAACCCTAGCATGCTTCCACTTTCTGTCTTGGATAGAAAATAGCACAGACTCTGGCTAGCCTTCTGCAGGATGAGAAATCACGTGAGACAGATGGAAGAGGTGCCAGCCAAGCCTTGGAAGCAGAGCTACCTCGCCATCAAATGGCTGCATGCAGACACATAAGGGAGCGCAGGGGATACCAGCCTAAATTACCAACGTGACTTGCAGGATCATGAACTAAATAAACGGTTGTTCGAAATAATTGTTTTGAGGTTGTTTGTTATGCAACAATAGCAACTGATACAGCTAGCAAGTCCATGAAAATCCTCAATTGATTTTCTTGGTTTTGGAAATGATAATGTCTGGCTACTTCATCCCTCCATTCAAAAGAATGGAAGGAAGGAAGAAGGCAGGGAGGAAAGGATGAAGGGAGAAGAAGGGACTTCAGGTTACATCCAATTCACTATTAGATTTCTGTATGGTGACAACAGGAAACGTAATGAAGTGCTTAATCTGTATGAATGAGAACTTTTATTATTGATTTTAGATCAGACCTAGGACAGTGATACTTGGCCCCTCATCTCATGATGAAATTATCTCTAAGAACGCCTTGATGCATTTAAAGGAGAATTGGCTTGGATGAGAATTTTAGCTACGTTATGCCTTTTCCCCTTACTCAGAGCTTGAAATGCAGATCCATGATTATTACTCAGGCTTCTTATTCATGTTTTGCTTTTGCCAAGATGATTACTATAAGCTACAACACCTCAAATCACAGTGGAGACATAGAATTTCTAGAGGCATTATATTACCTTTATGTTTTGGTTCAAAATCCATCTACTTTTCAACATGTTCTTATGGCAGTTGAGCACTTTCCTCCCTTGTGCAATTAAAATGGAGTCCTTATATTTCCATTTCCTTTCGGAAAATTTCCATCAAATTATGGAGCTGGAAGGATGGTTTGGGGGACACTATCTCCTTACTACTCAATGCTTTTCATTTTTATTACATGTTACTAATTGCTCTGCATTAAATATTACTACTTTTCCTTTTATGGTTCTCTGCAGGATTGGCTACAATGTAAAATATAACTCAGATATTCAAGGTTATCTTTTGAGGATAGACAGTCATTCTATTCTGTGCCATAAACATTAGATCTCTAGTTTAGATTACACAAAGCAGTGTAAATCTGAGAGGATAAATAGTCTGTTAAACAGCCAAAGTCATGATTAAGTAATCATTGGGAGCTCTAGACAATTCTTGAGGAGCAAGTGATGAGCCTTGGGGATTCTTCATAATTCCTGATGATGTCCTTGAATCCAAGATAAAAAGTAAAGGATATGAGTAATTTAAGTCTGTTTAGAATCTCTAGAACTGAGATTTCCTTCTAAACTTAATCCCGACTCTTGAGTCAAATCTTATAAATGAGTGAACCAAATAGTCCTCAGGGGTAAACAGCCTTCCCTCTTTGTTTTTTTCTCTGAAGATCTATTACCTGAGTGTAAGAGGGCTCTCTTGGGATAAAAGCTTTAAAATTCTATCACTGCTTAGTATTCCTCCCATCTCAGGTCTTTTCTTCTTGCTCCAATATTGTCCTGCTACTTCTCTTATAGATATTTATGGAGCAGCTAGCATGATTATGGCACTAAGCCCTGTGATAAAGCGGCTATGGACTTTCCTCAGGAAGAGAGATATTGAAGTTATTCTTTGAAAGACACTACTTTAAAAGGTATTGTTACCTCTATCATCATCAAGAAAGCTTTTTGGCATCCTTTCCTTAAGGAGTGCAGTCACAATTCCTCCCCTTTAATAATGAAGAGAATTATGCTTTGGCATCAAGTTCCCACCTCACTTTTCCAGCTTAGAAAATGAATGCACTCTAGTCAATAAACTAAATTCTGATTAAAAAAATACTTCCTTAATTGCTTGGCAGTCAGTGACTGAGCTCTGGCAGGTTCAGATAGTGAGCTGGGAGGACAGTGAAGGTGCAAAAGAGCTCTAAAGACACTTATCTTTCCATTGCCATCACTGGAGCACGACTGTGCTTGGTCAAAAGCAGTACTACTGTTAACCCCATAGAATAGAGGAGTCTGCTTCAGGCAACTTCTTTTCACATCTATCACCTCATCACTTTGTTTTTTGTTTGTTTCATTTTGTTACAAATATACTCCCAAAATAGCCTGCAAATTGGGAATCATTTCATTAGCAAGATGGTTGTGTGGAAAAGGTAACATGTTGTGAAAAAATTATCAAGCTCTGGGACTAGATTTTGTGACAATGATCCAGTTCCTCTTAATCATGCAACACTCACACCCAATCAGATATCAACACCTGTCAAGCTCACCTCCATAAGTTCTCCCATTTCTCTACAGTCTACAACCACAACCCTAGTTCACTTCCTTTCCTCTGTTCCTTTGCTTTGGGCTCTAATTTGGTCCCCCCAATTCCTGTCTTTCCCTTCCCTGTCCATTCTGATTTTAATCATCTTGAGGCCCACTCCAATTTTATCACTGACATGTTTAAAATTCTTTGCTTATTCTCCGCTACCTACAGGATAAAATTCACACCTGTTCTGAGGCATTCACAACACTCCTCCGTCTTGACATAACTCCTCTTCCCCGCTCTCCTCAGCTCTCCCCACCCTCACACACTCTGCTTCTCTCCTATGGCAGAGTCAAACTGATCTGCTCACTCTGTCCTATACCCACTCTTCTCTTTCCTGCCCTTCTGCCTCTGTACTTTCAGTTCCCTTTAGCTGAAATATCTTCCTTAATATCACTTCTAGTGTAAATGCTATCTTTCCTTCTCAGGTCCAATCAGATGCCGCCTTATTCACAAAATCTCCCTAATATCCCCGTGTAAATGGAATTGATCTATCCCACTTCCCCAGCTTGAATGGAAGAAAGAACTGTTTTCCCTTTCATTTTCAGCATAAATCACTCTGAGGTTCTATCTTACAGAAGAATATCCTTCCCATTGGACAGTTGTCCCTTCATGGTAACTCCAGTACCCCCAGGCATGGTTTCTCAGTCTCTGTGGGCAATATTAATTACTCTCATCTCCAGGGGGGCAGAAAAACAGAAAATCTATTCCATCAGCCAAGAGGTCCTTTCCTGTCACTCTTGTTGCCCTGATTATCACATTACATTGTTGGGAAAACACCAAGAATCTGGTTATACCTGTGCCACATTTCACGTCCATTATTTGAGGATCCTTTGTCATCTTGGACATCTACTACAACCAAAATCTGGCAACCAGTCAGCTGGTGCAATTCCTGTCCTCTGAAGAAATTCCCTTGGGCCACCTAGGATTACACGACTTGGTTGCTTTGACCGTCATTTTCTCCAAATGAGGGGGCCGAAGGAAAAGCCTCTCTACTTGCAGGCACACACGGCTGCCTTCATCCCCTACCACTCAGAATGTTGCTGTACTTTGGTTACTTGCTTCCTCAAGTCTACAACACTGTACCCCTAGAGCCTTTGCCCAAGGTAATGTGGGCAGTGCCAGAACAGCCTGTTCTTGAGCTACTTCTATCTCAGCCCTACAATCTAGCTGGAGTCCTCCATCCCATGCCACCCCGTGCTTTGCTGCCTGACTTGCATCTCATTACCATGACCAAGGCTTCACATCACTGTCCATTCAGGTACATGTGCCTTCCAGGTAAGCATCAAAGTCTTTAGGAGATATGTTGGTTAAAAATGCCCTTAGTTTTAAGGGTGAAAAAACCTGAAAATGAACAAACAAGAAAAACCTCAAACTGGATTGAACAATAATGAGACTTGCTGATTGACATATCTGGAAACTTAGAGGTAGAATAGACTCAAGGATGATTTAATCCCGTAGATAGCCCTATTTCCTTGTGACTCTTCGCCCTGTCTTCCTCATTGTATTGACGTCATCCTCGAGCCTGGTGATGGGGTATCCTTAGAGGTCTGAGTCTCACACCTACACACAACAGTACATCCAGAAAAAGAGTTAAGGGGACACTTCTGCAAACATTCCTGGAGTAGTGGGCACAAAATTTCCCAGGAGCCCCAGGAAACCTCTCTTCAGGTCTCATTGGTCAAAATGGGGACTCACATTCCTCAGCCAATCACTGACAAGGAGGAGCAAGATTACCAATCAGGCTCACCCCCCTCCCCCATGAATCACATGGGTTGCATGTGGCACAGGAACAAAAGTGGGTTCTGTTAAGAATGACAGTAAAGAATGCTGAGCAGGCATCCTCTAGAGAGAAATTTCATACATGCCTCTTAATAGCTGCCTTCTTTCTGAACTGGGGATATGGAAAACATCTCATATACATTGATTAAAATCTTAGATACTGCAATATTACTTATTTTTTTTTTAAAAAAAAGCTTTTAGAATCTTACAAACATAATATTGAGAGAAAGAAGATAGACACAAAAGAGAATACGTACTGTATGATTCCATTTATATAAAGTTCAGGCAACAGTCTTTTGTGTTAGCAACAAGAGAGGCAAAGACAGTAAAGGGGCATGAAGAGTTATTCTAGGGACAATGTTCCTTTTCTTGATTTATGCTAGTTACAGCATGACTTTCATTTGTGAAAATTCATCCAGCTGTGCATATGATTTATGTACTTTCTGAGATGCATGTTTTACTTCAATTAAAAAAGTAAATGTTTAAAAATGAAATTATAGCGTAAAGTGTTGTGCAGGTATTGCGGATATTGAGATGAAGTCTCTTCAAGATTCAAGGACTTCATAGCTGAGTGGAGGATTCATATATGCCCATAACCCATTATTATACCATGTTAGGATACTTTCTATGATACGCGGCATCAAATCCAAGGTCGGGAAAGGCTTTCCAAAAAGGATGACGTGTCAGTTGAAACAAATACCGTGTGTGGGTAGGAATTTGCCTGGTGAAGGATGAAGGGTTGCTGTGAATGTAGAGGTAACAGACTACCCGAGACCAGGTCAGCATGACTGGATCTGAGTGTTTAAGGGGAAGAGCACACATAAAGGCTGGAGAGGTCAGCAGAGGCCTTCTAGGTTATGTTAAGGAGATGGACTTTATCCTGAGGGCAAAGGAAGCTCATAGAAGGGAATTGCCCTGATCTGTCATATCAGCCAAGAGCACACTCAGCACCCTTAGTGAAGGGACTTTTACTTGTATGTCTAAGAGATTGGAAGAAACTTCCATCAAGAAGTTGACAGTCCTCAGAGCTTGGCTGAAAGGAATGAGTGGGAAACTAACTGGTCTGCAAGCCAGATGATCTAGATTCTTACCCCAGTTTTCCTATAACCTTGATCTGTGCCCTTAAACAAGGGGGAACAGGGAAGAGAAAGAGCGTTTACTGAATAGATCCACGACTTAGGCACTAGGCTTAAAAGGCAGAATTTCTCCAGGCAGAAAAGAGCATAAGCATTCTCGAGAGTAGAGGAGGATGAGTATTAAGGCTATAGCACTAACAAAGGCATCTAGGCGCTAGGTGTGGTCACGCAAAGTGACCAGGTTCAGAAACGGGAGTGTGGTGAGAGAAAGATGCTGAATGAGAGAGAAGGGGCAGGATAGGAACTGCAAAGGTGACTTCAGGCTGAGTTCAATCCTGGTAGGATGGCAGACCAGATACTCTGAACAGCTCTCCAAACTGCCAATTGCTTAATGCAGTTTTAAAAGCATGCTTTTAAGAGAATTGCTCAGCTCACAAGAAATCAAGAGAAATAGCTTAGGGCCGACTTATTCAAGTGACTGGAAGGATGGTGAAGGGAGGTGCAGGTTTACAAGGGAACTGGCCAGCTGAGTGACCTTCAGGAAGTCAGCTGGCTTCTTTATATCTCATGCTCTTCACGTGTGAAATGAGGGTTTTAGGCAAGGAGAGGAAGATCCCAGCTCTAATGCTCTCACCGTCTGGAGGCAGGGTGCTTTCCCTCCCAAGCCCTTCAATTCTCACTATTACATCTACCGCTCAGATCTCCCTGAGGCCGACAGGACCCTTGGAAAGATCACAGTTTCCTTTTTTCTATTCTTGTTGTCTTCCAGAAATGTAGATCCTAATAAATTATTCAGAACTTTTAAATTTCAGGTAAAAATATAACATCAAGAATATTCAGCTTGGCCAAAAGCAGCAGAGAGAAAGCAACTGTTATTTCCTTTTTAAAAAATCCTAAATTTACTTCATATGAAGTGAATAATGTAAACAGTGACTTCTGGGGGGTGGGTAAAAATCACTTACTCAGGAGAATGTTTAACTCTATTCCATCAGTAACTTTATAAGCAGAATTTCCAGCTTCGGGTATAGAAAAGTACACAATGAATATTATCTTGGGAAAATGATAATGTAGTCACTTAAATGAACAATTTGTGTGTTTTAACAGGCTTATAGTTATGCAAGAGTGAGTGCAATGTTAAAAAGCCATTCTTCAAAAAAGATTTCAATTTCAGAGAAACAATGTTCTAGTATTATGGGAAAACAGTAATCTAAAAAATTTTTACACAGAATCCATTACTTGAAAAAAGCATTCACTTGGTTATGTTTATTTTATTTATTTTTATTTATTTATTTATTTGCTGTACCTGGGCCTGTCACTGTTGTGGCCTCTCCCGCTGCAGAGCACAGGCTCCGGACGCACAGGCTCAGCGGCCGTGGCTCACGGGCCCAGCCCCTCCGCGGCATGTGGGATCTTCCCGGACCGAGACACGAACCCGTGTCCCCTTATATATTTTTAAAAGCATCATAAAAACCTATACTTGCATAACATATAGAGCAAACACTTCAAAGAATGTACTATGTGCAGGACACTGTTCTAGGTGCTTTATGTATTAACTCAGTCAGCTATGTACTATTGTTATTATTATTATTGCTATTCTATAGATAAGGAAACTGAAACACAAAGAGTATAAGTAATTTGCCCAAGAACCCCAAAATGTTAAGAGGTAGAGCTTGAATTTTCTCCAATCAGCCTGTCTCCAGGTCTGTGTTTTTAAGTACACTAAATTGCCTATCGGGTATATAAGTATATAGAAAAAAGCCTGAGAAAATACGTCCCTAACTCTTAACTGTGGTTATTTCTGAAAAGGAGAAAACTTTTAACAATTGGAACACTGAAAACTTTTAACAAATGGCATACATTCACTTGTGTAATTATTTTTCACTCCCTTGAAAAAAAAAGTTGCTGTATGGTTCCACAAGGGTTGTGTACAAGGTACAGTGGTGGCATTATTTAAAAGGGTAAGAGGATGGTTATTAACTTGCTTTGAGGAAGGAAACTTCAAGGAGGAGGAGATTTTTGAGTTCTAATAGTTGAAGAGTTTGCCAGGCAGACATTTAAGGAAGGGCATATAATTGGCGCTCAATCACTTTTTTTGAATGGATGTATTCTGGGCACAGGAAACACATATACAAAGTCTCAAAGAGAAGGTAGCAGGAGATAAGGCCAGAAAGGTAGGCAAGGGCCAAATTACCAAAAGTCTTAAGTGTTAGGTAAAGGACATTATCTGGAGGCAATCAGGAGACTTTGAAGGGTTTTAAGTGGTGGACGTCTCACTATTCTTTGATTGTGGGTTTAATTTAGGCTCCTCATTCTACAGAGGCTCACTCCACATTAAACAGAAAGGAATAGTAGAAAAGGGTAGTTGTTGCTGCTGATGTGAGATTCTGGGATATAAAATACATGGACTCTGATCATGACTGTCTCCTATGATACACCAGTCCTATCTTTTCTGTATATAAGATCATTTCATTCATGGCCACGCTGATACCTTGGGATTTTTCATTTCCTTAGGTACTGGTGATTTTTTTCCTGCTTTGTACTCAATTTTATATTTCGCATTTATATAAAAGTAGCTTCTGAAACAAATCAAAACTCATGAATAAGATCTTACATGTTCTCACAGAAAGTCATTCTAATTAAACTATTCCATTTTGTTCCCTTAACAGTACTGCAAATCCTTAATGTACTCTTGTTAGCTTATGAGCTTTCATTATTCCTCCTAAAATCAATTCATTTGTGGATACTGGGCTTTTCCTGAATTATCTCCAAAGTTGTCTTTGTTGATGTTCTAATGTATTTGGCTACAGTACGCATACTATTTTTAGCCAAGAAAAAGCTGATTCTTTTTAAGTAAGGTATTATTGGTAGCATAAGCCTATCAATGCATGTTTGGTAAAAATCCACCTGTGATTCACTACGCTGGTTTTATAAGAAAATTGAAGCCATTTATGGTTTGGGAGCCTGCCATCTTCTTTTGGATGTGTGAGAAGCCTCTCTCTCCCTTGGGATTTCAGAATTTGAAGCTGCTGGCTAAACAGTTGAGTAGAGAAAAAAAGTCCTCATGAAACAGAACATCCTATAGAAACGATTTCTTTTTGTGGTTCAGTAGCCGAGACTAATGTCTAACTTTTATGAGGAAGACTTTTATGTGCAGGAATTGTTTGTTTGCTACAGATACCAGCTCTTTTGTTATTGTGGCTGGGCTCTGCAGCAAGTAGCACCTTCACAGGATCCCAACAAAGTCCCTTGGACAAAGCTCCTTTTCCAGGATAAATTAAATTCTAGCCAAGATTCAAAGCTTCCACTTTCAAATTATATCTTAGACCATTCTCTCCTGTTTTGTAGTCAAACTGAAATCTATTGTATGCAAAACATCTATAATCTGTCTTCTTTTTGGTTTATAATAATGCAGATCCTTGTCATTGCTCTCCATTTCCATCTCCAACTCATAATCCTAAGAAGTTCTGATTGGGTTGTATCCAAGGCTCAAATTTTAAAAGTCCAAACTTTCAACGGAGACTCAGTTGTCCGCACTTGATTTGTACATGTCCAATTGGACTTTTCCAGTCCTTGTAGATTTAGATGGTGTTGAACATCAGTGCTTCCCAGGAACCCTCATAGGCATCACTTAAAGTTCCCCTTTGAATAATTACTCCATTGCAAAGAGATTCAACAACCTTCCTTATAAAGGCAATTATTCACAGATTTGACTCACTGATTAAGATGTAGTCCACACAATTAATTTTTTCCCCAGCATGTGAAACTCTTCTAAGAAAGGATTTATTGAACTAAAAAAGAATCTACAGTGGCATGTGGATGGTGTTTTTTAAAACTGTTGACATTATAAAAATATTAACATATATGTTTGAACATTTAGCCAGGACAGTGCAGAGGGATTCAAGCATTATAATGTGATCAGACTAGATGTCCTTTAAGATACATTTCAAATCCACATAGTTCATGATTTTTTAGACAGTATAATCTCCTCCCTTTTTCTCTATCCCTAAAGTCCTTAAAGACATTCTACTGATTATAATATCATGTCAAAAGTATTAATAATTGAGCTATATGTTTTATGTTGCTGTGTGACTATTTTGTCATTTTAATTTTTAATCAAAGTTTGCATTAAAATTAGACCACTGAGCATCCCATGTATGTGGATATTTCCGACATATTTAAGATAATTTATTCCAGGTGAATATAGGGAGGGAGAAGCAGAAAACATTGTCTTCTCTCCCATTTCTCTTTCCTTTTGTATTCTCTTAACTCTTTGCCTAAATTGAGTTACAAGATAAAGGAGTTACATTTGAAGATTAGGGATAGCTAATTGGAGTCTGGGGAGGAAGGGCATGGTTTAAAGCAATGGGGAAACATTGTCCTTTATATATCCAGAATGTTTAAGTGAGGCCCATTCTCCCTTCCCTAAATCCATACCTAGTTAGACCTGATTAGGCATCGGAAAGTCAAGTCTCTCTTCATCCACTGGTGGTGAGTAGATATTTATGCTTTTAAACAAAACAAAGGAAGCTAAACTGGTAATATGGAGACTAACAACTTAATTCTATTACTGAACGATTCAGACCTTAGAAAGGGATTGCATTTGCACCCTGTAAGTCCTGTGCATGTAGCACAAAGTAAATTTGACATTAAAGAGCTATATGGGGGCTTCCCTGGTGGCGCAGTGGTTGAGAATCCGCCTGCCAATGCAGGAGACACAGGTTCGTGCCCTGGTCCGGGAAGATCCCACATGCCGCGGAGCAACTAAGCCCATGAGCCATGGCCGCTAGGCCTGCGCGTCCGGAGCCTGTGCTCCGCAATGGGAGAGGCCACAACAGTGAGAGGCCCGCATACCGAAAAAAAAAAAAAAAAGAGCTATATGATTAGGAAAAGGAAAGATAATTGCACTTTAGTTTTTATCACCATTATTAATGTGTTCTAAGGATTCACGTTGCACAAAAATAATATGAATAAGAAATGATTTTAGCTCATTTCACTAATGGTGAATATACTCTGATCGGAAAACTTGAACTACTCTATTTTCTCAAACTCCCTTTCTGACAGGTGACTTACATAGACAAATTTCTGCCAGTTTTCCATTTGTTAAGTGATCAGTACTTTTTCCTCCCTCAAGGAAGGACAAATATAACTTTGAGGAACATGTCTTTAAATAGGTTTTGGAAGAGGGTAGGCAGGGATCATAGGGATTAGGATGAAGCAGAGTTGTTTTTGCCCACGCCAAAAATAGAGGCTGGACAGATTTGATTTCTGTATGTACGTGCAGACAGAGGTCGAGGAAGTGAAAGCTAAATATTCACCCTCACCTCTCCTCAAGTCTCCAAACACAACAGCATTCTAAGCCTTGAGTAGCAGTGTTGGCTGAGTAGAAACGTCAAGCCACTCCTCAGATTGTCAACACAAAACTATTAGCACTCATAAAGTCTGTACCTTAAAAAGTAGAGGATATCGGGGCTTCCCTGGACATCTAGTGGTTAAGACTTCTCCTTCCAATGCAGGGGGTGCGGGTTCTATCCCTGGTAGGGGGGCTAAGATCCCACATGCCTAGCCGCCAAAAAAACAAAACACAAAACAGAAGCAATATTGTAACAAATTCAATAAAGACTTAAAAAAAATGGTCCACATCAAAACAAAAAATCTTATAAAAATTTTTTTTTAAGTAGAGGGTATTGATTTCCTTTGGTACTGATTTCACATAAAAAATCATTAGCAAATATTGAAATATTAATTAATAAATGAATGCACTTATTCTCGTGGGAAAGTTAATACAAGCCCTCTCAGAACCTAATATACTCTTGGAGATTTCTGCTCTGGGGAGAGCTGTGAATGTTTTCACCTGTAAAATCTAATAATTGTCAAGCACTCTGAGAGTTTACACGATTTGTAAGCTACCACGTTGGTCACTCACAGTTTCGTGGATGCTGGCAGAAGGCACAAGACTCCCAGACCAGAAACAAAGGACAGTTTTTTTACTCACAGCCACAGCAGTAGCTAGAGTGTCAGCACTGGTACTCGTTCCCTGAGTCCCAACTCCCACAAAGGAACAGGAGGGGGGCCAGATGATCCCCGTACATGCAGTGCGTTGCATTACGAGAGAGGAACGCCACGCTTAGGTAACTGAATCTTTTATAAGGATCAGTAAGCCTCCCTGCCCTTTGCTCAGTGGAAGCACCATCTTTATTCTACTGGACGGTAAACAAACCTAGTCTTTGCTCCAGAGAGGGACACCCCCTCTGCCTTCCTAAGCTGTTAGCCTTACAAACACCCTTGAAAAGATATTCCAGAACAAAGGCAGACTCTCTCTGCTTGCAGGATGTATAGACATGGGAGGCGCTCCTGGAGAATTGTCTTCCAAAGATAATACACTTCTGTTCCTATTTTCTCAAGATTGAGACTATACATAAAGTCTCTAGCTCTGCCTCTTAGGCCCTCTTTCCACTCCCTCCTCAAACTGCACCCTTTCTTGACAGTGCCATGGGAAGATGCTGAGGAGGGGGCTGAGGGGGTGAATGTAAAAATGTTGGGGAATGGTAACTTTAGTAACAGGGAAGATAAAAGTCAGAAACCCTGTAGGAAAGTTCTTCCTCTGCCAGCTTGCTACTTGGCAGTTCCTCACCCCTTCCCACCCCTTAAAAAGTATCTTCCTTTCACTTCACTTTAATACACAGCTAGTAATTCCATTAAATGGATATTCACTGCAGTTTTTGAAGAACGTAAATCTCTCAGAGCATTAAGGACTCTTAGATGTTCACGCACATTAGTGTGAACTTGTGTAAGACACTTTCCCTTTAATAGCTAGCTGAGGCTGGTTGCCCTGAAGGAAAAGCAATTTTGACTGGCAGGATAGAGAAGGGTGATTGTAAAGCATGGAGCACTTTTTGGGTTCAGCACGCTAGAGAGATAACATTGTAGGATAATTCAAGCAACCTGAAGTCACTGAGTCCATAGGTGCCAGGGAAGGCAGGCACCATAAGGTGGGAAAAGATGTGTGAGAAAGAGTAGAAAGATACCAGAGAGGAATTTTGCCCATTCCCAGATTTTGTTTGAAGTTGGCACTGTGGCCAAAGCAGAGGAAGTTCTCTCCCTCCTTCTCCTCGTACCTGGATTTCCATTCTATAAACATTTATCGAGCATCTGCTATTGCAACTGCCACTGCGACTATTACTAGTTACCACGTACTGAACACTTGCTGTTTTCAGGTTTATGATTACACAGTGTGACAGTGTCAGATAAGACACTGTCCCTGCCTTCAATAGAGCTTACCATCCAGTGAGGGAGACAGACAAATAAGTCAACAGTCATGCAGCTTAGTAAATGCTATTTACTAAATACAATTATACAATTTAGTAAATGCTTTTATATGGAGGGGCATCTAAATCAGACATGGCAGCTCCCTGTCTTAGGACCCAGGCTTCAGACTTCTATTGTAAGTGCTATAGTTTACAATAGTGAACTAATAATAGATAATTCTTACCAGCACCTATTAGGTGCAAGGCACAGTTTTCCATGCCATTAACACCTAGAATCTTTAGAGCAGCCTTATGAAATAGGTACTATGATTATATCTTCATTTTACGGAGGAAGAAACTGAAGCTCAGAGAGGTTAGGTAGCTTCCCTAAAGTCACAGAGCAGCAGAGGTGGGCCCAGACTCCAGGCCTGTGGCCTAGAGTATATGTTCTTACATACCTCTCTATACTGTCACTGAAACAAGTTTAAGTTAAGTAAGCTTTTGTGAGCTGTCCAAGAACTATACCCGTCACTTCCAACTTATCTCTGTGATAAAGTAAACGTGGAGTTCTAAACTTGTGACCCATGAACAAATTTTCAAAACAAATGTTTTAAGGTAGGAAACTACCTGAGACCTCCTGGGCCTGTAAGAGAGCTGCAAGCATTAGTGAGACCCTGTTAATAGAGCCCTGCCAATTCTGTGTAAAAAGCACTAGAGTACTAATTACCACATCATACAAGCAGGGATCCTCCTTTTTCAGGTTCAATTATCCTGATATGTAGTATTCCCGATCTTAATAGTTTATGCTGCTAAGAAAAATTAATGACTTATGTTTCCTTTAAAAAGCAAAAAATCAAGAGCATGAGAAGACAAGCCACAGACTGGGAGAAAATACACTAGTTCCCCCTTATCCTCAAGGGATATGTTCCAGGACCCCCAGCGGATGCATGAAACCACGGACAGTATCCAACCCTACATATACACTAAGTCTTTTCTTATACATGCGTATCTATGGTAAAGTTTAATTTATAAACGAGGCACAGTAAGAGATTACCAACAATAACTAATAAAACAGAACAATTACAACAAAATTCTGTGACAAAAGTTATGTAAATGTGGTCTGTCTCTCTCAAAATATTGTACAAATTTAATGCCTTTTCCATCTTAACTGAGCACTGATCATGCACTGTGGCTATAACTTTCTCAGTTTGAAGTGTGACAGCAAAACTATCACAAATTTATTTTTCCTTCCTCAAAATTTCATGAATAGAAGACTCATTCTTACCGTAGATCTTAGCAAATGCAGCATACGATTTCTTTTTTTTTTCTTTCCTTAAATCAAGAACTTTCACCTTTTCACCTAAAGGAAGCACTTTATGGCTTCTCTTTGGCATATTCAAATTGCCAGAACCACTACTCCTGTGCTTTGGGGCCATTATCAAGTAAAATAAGGTTTACCTGAGCACAGGCACTGCAATACCACAACAGTGGATCTGATACCTGAGATGGCTACTGAGTGACTAACAGATACCTTACGTCCTGAGTAACGATAATTCACGTCCTGAGTGGGATCGAGCGAGATTTCATCATGCTACTCAGAAAAGCGTGCAATTTAAAACTCATGAATTGTTTGTTTTCTGTAATTTTTCTTTTAATATATATATATTTTTTTTGCGGGCCTCTCACTGTTGTGGCCTCTCCCATTGCGGAGCACAGGCTTCGGACGCGCAGGCTCAGCGGCCATGGCTCACGGGCCCAGCCGCTCAGCGGCATGTGGGATCTTCCCGGACCGGGGCACGAACCTGTGTCGCCTGCATCGGCAGGCGGATTCTCAACCACTGCGCCACCAGGGAAGCCCTCTTTTAATATTTTTGAACCATGGAAAATGAAACTGCAGATAAGCAGGGGCTACTGTATTTGCAAAAGACATATCTGATAAAAGGCTGTTATCCAAAATTTACAAAGAACTCTTAAAACTCAACTATAAGAACACGTTTTTTTTTCCTTGATGTGACAATAAAAGTGTGTTGTTTAAGCTGCTAAGAAACAATAGACAGCTAATGCCGTTCCTACCACAAACTCTTCTCAGGCAAGCATTACCTTCGGACTTCATGTTTCATTGGCCTAGTCTCATCTTGTTGATGGTGCAAAGAAAATCTCCATTTGACATTTTTTGCAACCTTTGAATCTATCAAAATACTGCTAAAATATTTTATAAAGAAGTTTGTAACACATAAAGTGCTAGATCTGTATCACTGAAGTGTGCTCCTTGATGTGTACCCAAAGGAGTTGAAAACTTATGTCTACACAAAATCCTGCACACAGATATTTATAGCAGCTTTGTTCATTACTACCCAAATTTTGAAGCAACCAAGATGTCCTTCAGTAGGGAAATGGATAAAGAAACTGTGGTGCATTCAGATAATGAAATATTATTCAGTGCTGGAAAGAAAGGAACTATCAAGCTATGAAAAGACATGACAGAAACTTAAATACATCTCACTAAGTGGGAAAAAAAAGCCAATCTGAAAAGGCTACATACTGTATAATTCCAACTATATAACATTTTGGAAAAGGCAAAACTATAGAGATAATAAAAAGATCAGTGGTTGCCAGAGATGGGGGGAAGGGTGGGGTGAATAGGCAAAGCACAGAGGATTTTTAGGGCAGCGAAACTACTCTGTGTCATAGATATATGTCATTATAAATTCGTCCAAACCTATCGCATGTACAAGACAAAAAGTGAACTCTAATGTAAACTATGGACTGGTTATAAAAATGTGTCAATGCAGGTTCATCAGTGGTAGCAAATACACAGCCCTGGTGGCGGGTGTTGGTATTGGGGGAGGCTGTGTGTG
The DNA here is from genome assembly GCF_026419965.1 of Kogia breviceps. NCBI lineage: Eukaryota > Metazoa > Chordata > Mammalia > Artiodactyla > Physeteridae > Kogia > Kogia breviceps. Next base: position 128,099,343 of record NC_081315.1, on the reverse strand, counting down.
TCAGGGTAGGGGATCTATGGGAACTCTCCATACCTTACACTCATTTTTGCTGTGAATCTAAAACTGCTCTAAAAAATAAAGTTTACTTTTTTTAAAGCAAAGCAAAATCCACTTGGAAGAGAACTTCTATTCTTAAAGAGGAAAAAATTGTGCACTGGGGCTCCCCTGGTGGAGCAGTGGTTAAGAATCCACCTGCCAATGCAGGGGACACGGGTTCGAGCCCTGGCCCAGGAAGATGCCACATGCCGCGGAGCAATGAAGCCCATGCCCCACAACTACTGAGCCTGTGCTCTAAAGCCGAGAGTCACAACTATGGAGCCTGCACTCTAGAGCCCAAGCGCCACAACTACTTAGCCCGCGTGCCACAACTACTGAAGCCCGCGCGCCTAGAGCCCGTGCTCCGAGACAAGAGAAGCCATCGCAATGAGAAGCCCGGGCACCTCAGTGAAGAGTAGCCCCTGCTCGCCGCAACCAGCCAAAAATAAATGATAATAAATAAAAATTTTTTCTACGATGTGCACTGTTTGGAACATTATACCTGTTTCCATGCTCTTGCCCCCTTGAGAAAACTGCTAAGTCTAAACTTCATCCTGGGGTGCAAGAATTACTGCTCAACAGTGTCTTCTTATTAGGTGTGTTACAGACAACCCTGGAAGAAGAGAGAGGGAGAGAGAGGAGACAGAGAGACAGAGAACAGCCTTCCACAGTGTGTGAAACAGATTTTAAAGAAGGTATAGCATTTCTTAGAGGTGCAGGGGGAAAACTGGAATCCATCTTCTGCTACCAGGTTTTTAAAATGTGCTTTTATTTAATTTGGACTTACCATGAAAGTCATCCTTCTCTTCTGCCTCAGTGACCACCTCTACTTGAAAATAACCGGCCTCAACAGTTGATTTTCTGAATATTGAATATTGATTTTGTTGTTGTCGTTCTCCAAAGGAGTAATGGATTTTGAATGCATGTTAGGCACTTATTTCATGAGTACACAGACAGCCAACAACATATAGAGAGTGATAGACCCTCTATTACAAAAGAAGAAAACCAAAAAGACAAAGCTGGCTTATGCCAAGGAGGTCCCTATTTCCTCTCTCTTCTAAGAACCTACTTTCTTTAGATTTCCTCTGCTCTGGGTTTTCGGTAATCTCATGAATGCACTTCTCAAGAATAAGAATGTTAGCAGTCTCTGGATGAAACAGTTCCCTCCGCCCAGGAGAGTTAGTTTGTGTTATGGGCTGAATTGTGCCCCTGTCCCTCACTTGTATGTTGAAGTCCTAACCACCAGTACCTAAGAATGTGACTGTATTTGGAGATAGGGTTTTTAAAGAGGTTATTAAGCTAAAAGTGAGGTCACTACAGTGGGTCCTAATCCAATCTGACTTGTGTTGTTATAAGAAGAGGAGATTAGGACACAGACACAGAGGGAAGACCATGTGAAGACTCAGGGAGAAGACAGTCAAGGGAGAGGCCTTGGAAGAAACCAACCCTGTCAACATCTTGATCGCAGACCTGCAGCCTCCAGAATGATCAGAAAACAACTTTCTATTGTTTAAACCACCCAGCCTGTGACACTTCGTTAGGGCAGCCCTAGGAAACTAACACCGTATGTAAGAGTAAACCCTCGTGAGTCCAGCATTCCCACAGTGCTTCTATCCAGAGCCTCATAAGAGCAGTTCATGCAGTTGTTAACATAATTATAAAGAACCTGTAGACTTCCTGAATTCTTTCAACATTTATTGAGCTTCTCCTGCACATCAGGTACTGAGCGAAATGCAAAGACAAAAAGATAAAACCCTCAAGAAGCTCAAGGTATATAAGATCCCAAACCATCCTCAAGGAATCCAGTCTTAAACGAGACAGGAATATAAGGAGTTAATTTCAACGTGCTGTGACTACCGGTAAGATGGTAGTATGCACAGAGCGCCATGGGTGAGGGTCATGAGCTGTGGGAACTTACTGGAAGCAGGAGGGATATCAGATTGGTTGCCATACCTAATCTAGGTCTTTAGGGAAAGTAAAAGTGTGCCAGGTGGCTGAGGGGAGAGAGATGTTTCAGTGACAGGAATACCACAGACAAAGGCAGGAAAACAGGAAAGTGGCTAGAATGTAGGGTGATGAATGAGAAGTTCAGCGTAACTGGAGTTAGGATGTATAAGAAGGAGGATGGGAGGAGAGACTGAAGAATTAAGGTCAGACCACAAAGGGCTGGGCATGCCAAATTTGGCTTTGAACCTGAAAGCAGTGGGAAGCCACCAGAGATTTTTACAGTGAAAAATTCATGATCAGACTTGCTCTAAGCATGGTCTCTCTAGCGTGGAGAATGAAATGGTGTGGGGAGAGGTGGGCTGCAGAAAGACTAGATGGCAGGGAGGATGATGGGAGCCTTAACTGAAGCAGCGGTTTTGGGGTACGGAAAGCACTCCTGCTTTAGAGATCGTTCAGAGGTGGAATTGAAGGGGTCTGGAAACTTGCATTGTGAGGATTTTGACACTTCTATGTGTGCTGGTATGGGAAGGGTGCTTCCAACTGTAAAACACCAGACATTATTTGTTTTTTCTGTACCAGATGTATAAATAAACATCATTGCTTCCTAAAACATACAGACATTATCATCTTAATAAAACACACAATATATTATTTACGTTTTAAGACTGTAGTTCAAAAGAGCTAAATTTCCTTGTGCTTTGTTTAAATTTGAGAAGAAATGCTCTTTGAAAAAATACAGTATAACTGGACAATGGTAAAAATGAGTATCTTATTTCATAGTAGCGTACCTTGTATTTTTGTGATTCTTCCAAGTTGGATTTGCTGGAAAGCTGTTTATTTGAGGCAATAGAAGGCTTTAGAAAATACACTTGCCTAGGTCTCATCTGAGTTTTCTATTACCTACCTTGAGTAGTTTACTCAGTCTTTCTAGGCCTCAGTTTTCTTATTTCTAAAACGAGGGATAAATTCCTTGATCCCTAAAACTCCTTCTGACTAAAATTCCACAAGTCTTTTCTCCCAGAAGAAATACTGCTCTTGAATTTTAAAATGCAATTTTTAAGTTTTAAAAAGAATACTTTAAATTTTGCTGGAAAATATTTCTTGGAAAGCATATAAATCTTGTTAGATGTTTTGAGATTCATTTAAAACAAACAAACAAAACCCTGAAGCATCATGCACGATTAAAACATTACCATTCTTGGCACTCAGGGAAATGTCCTTAAACCTCTGTAGTGTAGGCTCAACGAAGTCTTAGAGTAAGTAACACAACGAACCAATGCTGCTTGTTGAAACAAATATAAAGTTGAACAGGGTAAATACAACCGCAGGAAAATTAACAAGCCAGACGACTTCCTTTTCCCTTCCTTGGGAAACTTGTATCTCTAAATGGAGAAAGGCTGTTTTGGAAGAGAAAGGGGAAATTGGGAAGGGAAGTTTCTCTGATTTCCTTACTCCCTACCTGCTGGTCTGTCTGATTTCCTCTCCAGCTCTCACTGTCTGATAAGGAATTGATTCTTCCCCTCTTCTCCCTCCCTCCCCCTCCCCTCCCCCTCCCTCTCCCTCCCTTCCTCGCTCCCTCTCTCTCCTTCACCCTGAGTAACTGTACTGTCCTAGCAAGTGATGCTGTCGGAGACAGGAGACGGGCACGGAGCGGGCATCGCCGTCGCCGCCGCCGCGGGGCGGGAGAGCGTTTCCCAGCACCAGCGGCCCGCTCGGCCCCGGGCTTCCTCCTCACAGCCACGGGCGTGGCGGCTGCCCCCACGGTTTGATGGTGGGCGGCGGCGGCGGCGACTCGGCTTTGGTTCCCGCCTCTAACTGCTCGGTCTCGGGCCGCGCCGCTCTCTCTTCCTGCCTCCCTGCCCGGGGCTGCCCGGGACTACTGGAGCCGCGGGAGGTAGGGAAGGGGCGCCGCGGGGAGAGCGCGCGGCGGCGGCGGTGGAGAAGGAGGCCGCCGGCCGGCATCCCCGCGCTCGGACCGCGGCCGGCGCGATGTCCACCAAGGTCAGCAAGTGCAAGGAGCAAGCGAGGGTGACCTTCCCCGCGCCGGAGGAGGAGGAGGAGGAGGGCGAGGACGAAGGCGCGGAGCCGCAGCGCCGCCGACGGGGCTGGAGGGGCGTCAACGGGGGGCTCGAGCCGCGCTTGGCGCCCTGGCAGCGGGAACCGCACGACTACCGCCTGCCGCCCTTCCCGCCGGGGCCCGACATGTGAGTACCCGGCCGGCCCGCGGCCCGCGCCTCGGGAGGACCGCGCCTGGCGGGGGGCGGGAAGGCGCGCCCGCGGCCGCCCCGCGTTGTGCCGCGGACCCTCAAAGCCCACCCTCCACGGCGGTCCTGTGCGGGCCGGCTCGGGTGTACGGGAGACCTAGGGCGGGGTCTCGCACCCATGGCGCGGTTCCGTAGAGGGCCTTGGGGGGCGCCGAAGGCGTGGCCGGGGTGTCCGGCCCGGCTCGAGCGCACGGAACAGCCCCGCGGACTGACACAGCGGACGCCAGGCACGCTTTCCAGTAAGCAGACGCCTGCTCTCCTGCGACCGAGGGGCGGCGTGCCCCTGCCCGTGGTCAGGGGACCTCGCGGAAGATGGACCCCGGGGTCCCGGAGCTTACCCCGGGAGGTCAAAGAAGGGGAAGGATGCTTAGACCCCGGCGCGAGCTCGAACCCCGGCCTCCTCCCGGCGTCCAGCGTGGAGCCACCCTGGGAGCCTCAGTCCCCTCCGACGCTCCCGGCCGTCGGGCGTGGGGAGAAGGGAGGGGGGGCGGTGTGCGATACAGAGTGTGAGGTGAAGGTTTGCCCTGTCACCTCTTTTCCCGACGGTCCAGTCACAGTTTGGGGGTAAACTGGAGTCGAAGCCCCAGCGGGTCTCCGGGGGAGAGAGCGGGCGCGGGGCGGCCGCCGGCACCGCTTTGAGGTACTCGGTTGTGGTTCCCAGGCGGCTCAGGGTCAGTAGCTGTTTCTTGGTTAAAGAAAGGTAGAGGCCCGCGCTTTAATGTGTGAGAAAGAACAACTTTTCTTAACTGCTAAATCTTGGAAACAGCCTTTAACCAGCTGCGAGACGCAGAGAGGATGAAGAAGAGAGTGGTTCGTTTGATAGGGCGCGTGCTCTGTGTTTCTTGTCTCACGTACCTTGGGCGTCTGTCTTTTTTAGGAGGTAGAGAACTTGGGGCCAGTCGTGACAGGCTGCACTAACCGCCTGGGCCGGGGAAGGGGGTTCTCCCGGGAAGGGACGGAGGTTCCGCAGCGCCCCCTGCTGCCCGCAAGCTGCGCACAGGCGGGGTGCGAGGTCTCTGGGGCGACCTCGAGCCGGTCGGGTCGCGCACTGCTCGGCTGGTCAGAGCCCGCACCTGGCTCGGCCGGACTTGTCTATTAAAAACGCAAATCATTGTCTGGGAGTAGATCGTCTAAGGAAGGTTTCTGATTTAAAACGAGCGACGCTTCCCAATGTGGTTCACTTATTGCTGAAGATTAGCCTGGATTGGAAATGGCCCAGGAAATGGAGGGAAGGTAGGTCCTTTCGGATTAAAGCGCCGCCAACTCGCTTCCCCGCCTCCCTAAGGTTTTAAGACATTGTCCATTTTTCCTTTGGCCAATTTGGTTTTTATAACCCAGCTCAACTTCTTTTTTTTTTTTTTTTTTTTTTTTTTTTTTTTTTGCGGTACGCGGGCCTCTCACTGTTGTGGCCCCTCCCGTTGCAGAGCACAGGCTCCGGACGCGCAGGCTCAGCGGCCACGGCTCACGGGCCCAGCCGCTCCGCGGCACGTGGGATCTTCCCGGACCGGGGCACGAACTCGTGTCCCCTGCATCGGCAGGCGGACTCTCAACCACTGAGCCACCAGGGAAGCCCAACCCAGCTCAACTTCTTGATTCTTTAATTTTTTTTCTTTTATCGTAAATCCACAATAAATGGGACACCAGAGCACCCTTATCTGAGAAAGTAGGGCGGAGCAGAGATTACACACTTTGTTTTCTGAAGCTTGAGGTCAATTACACAAAGCACTGGGACAAATTCTAATGTAGACTCGATGTCTAACTCGTAAGAGAACATCTTTCCTATCTATCTTCTGACTTTACATAATTCAACAGGTAAATGTTGTAGTGCACTTATTTTGTAAAGTAAATACAGCTGGCTGAAAAGACCCAGTCATTTGCAGGAGATATCCATTAATAAAGGTTCCTTCTAGAGGTAGAGCAGCAAGCCCTTCTTGTTTCTTTGAGGCCTGTCACTTGGTAACGGCAGAGACTACCTTGATATCTGCAGCAGAGATTAGCTCTTTATTCCACCTTTGAGTAGAATATGGCCACAGTTTAATAGCTCAGAAAGTGAACATACAGCCCCAGGATGGAATTGGAGAAGGATACCCAGTCTACCAAAGCCCCAGGGTCATTTTCCGTAGGCAGAATAGAATAGCCAAATTTAACATCCAGCAGAATGCCGAGGGTAGAATCCCACTTTTACCAAAAGGATTCCGTAGCATAACCTTGTTGCTCATTTCACTGCTTCATGCTCCAGTATTCCATCTGGGAATTTTAAACAGACTGACTTAGGAGGAAAAGTGTCATCTACTGTATCACTGAGAAGACTTTTTTTTTTAATCCTTTGGTAGAACTCTTTATCCAACCATTGATTCAAAACAAGACTTCTTTTTTTCCCAATCGTTTGCAAATCTAGGAACAAGTAGTACGTCACTGTCAAGATTAACTCATTCTTGAAGTTTTTAGTTATTAAATATGTCTGATGAACTCCAAAAGCATTTGAAGGCAGTTCTTATGAGTTTTAATTCAAAGGCATTTCTTAAGCATTTACATGTGCAAAGTGCAGACTAGGTACAGTAAGCCACAAAGATGAGTATGAGAACTTTACTGCATTCAAGGAGTTTAAAATCTCATAGGGGAGAGGTGGAAATGAAACTACACGTGAACAATTATGCTATAAGTTAGAGTAAAATAAGTGCTTAAATACATACACACAGATAGAGCTCTGCTGAGTCAAGTGCAAAAAAGAAATAGACAACACAAGGTTGTGGAGAAATCAAGAAAACCTTTATGAGCCTTAAAAAGTAAATAGGATAGGAGGCAGAGACAGGGTGGGCAATTAATTCAAGCCCTCCCAATTCCAAAATTCCAGGCGTGTCCAGGGAATAGTAATTGAGTTTTACTGAAACATAGCTTATTTGGGGCATTAATGTATAGGATCTTGTATGTCAAGGGGAGGCAATAGGGAGCCATTGATTGTTTTAAAGTAGCCACAGTTTGATCAAAGCCACTCTGAGAACAGGATGGATTGAAGTGGCAATTGGCAGAATGTGAATAAATAAATTAGGGGGCTATTGTAGCTTTCCAGGCTGAGATTAGGATCTGTAATAGTGTAGGACTGGTGGGATGGAATGGGGAGAGATAGGAAAAGAGAATACACAAAGCATCTATGGGAATTTGCAGCTAACTGTCCATCAGGGGTTTAAAGAGAAAGCAGGGTCAGAGATGACTTGGTGATTTTGATGTAGATGACTGAGATCGTGATGTCATTGTTGAAAAGAAAAGAACAAACAGAGTAGAATCTGATTTTTCAGATAATTTTGATAGAAGTGTCAAGCAGGAAGGTGGAAATGCAAGTTTAAAGCTTGGGAGAATTTGAGCGTCTACTGTCCAATGGGAATTGTTATAGAGTTGTGGTGAGTTCATGATGTTACCCAAGGAAGGAGTGTGAAGAGAGAAACAAAGGGAGCCTGAGCTAGTTTTCTGAGGGGAACCTTTTTGTTTAGAGGGGCAGAAAGAAAGAGTAGCAAGCAGAAGACACGGGAAAAGGTGAAGGAGCAGGTGGTACTAAGACAAGGCTGCCTAGAGAGAAGAGGTTCAAGAAAAGGGAAGAATTGACCCATAGTTGGCAAATACTCGGTAAATAAAGAGAAAAACTGTTTTGTCTTACTTTTAGTAAGAAGGCTCAATCCTTACTCATACATGCAAGAAATCATTAGATTTCTCAGCAGTGTTATCTTTAAGAGAGAAAGACGGGCTTCCCTGGTGGCGCAGTAGTTGAGAGTCCGCCTGCCGATGCAGGGGACACGGGTTCGTGCCCCGGTCCGGGAAGATCCCACGTGCCGCGGAGCGGCTGGGCCTGTGAGCCATGGCCGCTGAGCCTGTGCGTCCGGATCCTGTGCTCCGCAACGGGAGAGGCCACAGCAGTGAGAGGCCCGCGTAACGCAAAAAAAAAAAAAAAAAGAGAGAGAGAGAAAGGCTTCTAGAAGAGAGGATTCTGGGGAATTCCCTGGTGGTCCAGTAGTTAGGACTCGGAGCTTTCACTGCCGTGGCCCGGCTTCAGTCCCTGGTCTAGGGAACTAAGATCCCGCAAGCCTCTCAGCCAAAAAAGAAAAATTGTAATAAACATACTTAAAAAAAAATAGAGGATTCAGTTTAACTTTTCTTGAAGAAGTGCTGCCAAAAATTTGTCATAATTAAAGCAGTAATTTGTGTTTGTATAATACCTCATGCTGTCATTTAAATGAATTAACTTGAATCACACCTCTTTAAAGCAGGTTTTCTCATTTGGCAAATGAGGAAATTGATACACAGTGAAGTTAAGTCAGTTTCTAAAGATTATTTAGTAAATCAATAATAGAGCTTCTGTATTCAATATAGTATTGTTAACTATAGTCCTCATACTCTACATTAGATCTCTAGACTTATTCATCCCACATAACTACAACTTTGTACCCTTTGACCAACATCTACCCAATTTCCCCACCTCCCAGCCCCTGGTAACTACAGTTCTACTCTCTCCTTCCATGTATTTGAATTTTTAGATTCCACTTATAAGTGAGATCATGCAGTTTTTTTCTTTCTGTGTCTGGCTTATTTCATTTAGCCTAATGTCTTCCAGGTTTGTCCCTTTTGTCACAAATTGCAGGATCTCCTTTGTAGAGGCTGAATAATATTGATATTACATTGTGTATACATATATATATATATATATATATGTATACACCACAGTTTCTTTTAACATTCATGGGTCTATGACACTTAGGTTGTTTCCGTATTTGGACTGTTTGCTAAGGGTAGATTTCAGGTTTCTTCATCACACACACACAAAAGGTAACTATATGAGGAGCTGGATATGTTAATTACCTTGCCTGTAGTAATCACTTCACTATGTACAGTTGACTCTTGAATAACCCAGAGGTTAGGGGTGCCGACTCCCCGCACAGTCTAAAATCCACGTATAACTTTTGACCCCTCCTAAAACTTCACTACTAATAGCCTACTGTTGACCAGAGCCTTGCCGATAACATAAACAGTTGATTAACACAGATTTTGTATGTTATATGTACATATTATATAATTGTATTCTTCAATAGAGAAAGAGCAAGAAAATATTATTAAGAAAAGCATAAGGAAGAGAAAATACATTTACAGTATTGTACTGTATTTATTGATACCATGCTTATGTCATCTGTTTACAAAATGAATCATCTGTCAGTACCTACAACGATATTGTCTTATATGATACAAAACACTGCAGACATTATATGTATTATTGATGCTAACACTAGACATCAAAAATGAAAAAATTATGTGAAAAAGAAATTCATATTTATTTGCAGGTATAACGATTCATGCATTGATATCGAAGAAGCAGCAATATGATTGCTTTATGGTAGCTAGTGTAATCGTTATGGCTGCTTCACAGTAGCCTATAAACTAACGAATGAACCGTTATAAAATTCTTGTGGCATATGGTATTATTACCATGCCATATTCATAATACAGTATTGGAAACATGATTATGTTTTTTTAAAACCACTTACCTGTGATGATAGGCTGACACACATCTTCTCCAATTGAAAGAAAGAGAGAGAGAGAGGCATACTATATGGTAATGTAATTATTTGAAAGCAAAGTTATAAAACAGTAAGAAAATGAACATTATTGCTATTATTAAATGTATTTAAAGTATATTATTTAATTATTTAAACATTATAATTAAATGTCACTCACCTTATGCCTATATAAGGATAGACAAGTATCTACATATACCTTAGGCATTAATGACATACCTAACTTTTTCTTAGTTTTTTCAATATTTCCAGGCTACAGAGTTTGCCTGTGAGTTTTTTCAAATTGTCACAAATCTCCAAAACTTTTTCCAATATACTTGTTAAAAAAATATGTGTGCAAATGGACTTGCACAGTTCAAACCCGTGTTCAAGGTTCAACTGTACATGTATATCAAATCATCATATTATATACCATAAATATATACAATTTTTATTCTGAAAGTTATATAAAATAAAGCCACAGAGTGATTAGAAGATTTTTAAAAATAATAGAGCTTCTGATGCTCAACTTTGTATGTTAGGGGATCTGAAGATGAGTACACCATGCCTCGTAACCCAGATTGTCTACTTGGATGTTAGTTTCTGTGGTACTGGCCTGTGAAAATGTTCCAGTCTAGGTTTAGCTTGGCTGTGAGATTGAGAACAGTGTTGTGCATGTCGGCTTGTGTTTCAGACTGGAAGTAGCACTTACCTTCCACTGCTGGAGTGGAAATCAGAGATTTGCCAAGTCACTGTTGAATCTCCAGGGATAGGAATTTGGACTTTAAGGACTGAAGTCAAACTAGCATTATTAAGGAAGAGGCAGGTTTCTCCATAGTTACAGTTTTCAAGAATAGTACAGCACAGCATTAGCCTTGAGACCTTTAATAATCTGAAACTTCGAATTATATTTTTAGTTTATCCTGTAGAGTAGTAATTTCACCATGTACAATAGAGAGTTGTCATTTTTGTTGGTTTGTTGTAAATTATTTTATATAGTATCAAAGTAATGCAAGAATATAGTTTTAAAACTTAATGCTAGGACTTTCCTGGGCGCAGTGGTTGAGAGTCCGTCTGCTGATGCGGGGGACACGGGTTCGTGCCCCGGTCCGGGAGGATCCCGCATGCCACGGAGCAGCTGGGCCCGTGAGACATGGCCGCTGAGCCTGCGTGTCCGGAGCCTGCGCTCCGCAACGGGAGAGGCCACAACAGTGAGACGCCCACGTACCACAAAAAAAAACACCTTAATGCTAAAAAAAGTGGCTTATAAGAACAACAGCAAATCCATGGCAGTTCTCTGGTTTTCTCCTTCTTTCTTCTTGTCCCCTCCATTTCATTCCACTTACAACCCCTTCAGGTATAGCTATCTTGTTATTCATGTTTTTAGATGTCATCAGTATTCTCAGGCAACAATTTTCACTCACTTATACCTTTTATTCTCCCCCATCCTCCATCACGTGGTTTGGCACAATTTGTGGTTAATATCTTACTTAAAGTCTTCATTATTACGATCATGTAACTGTTATTCACTGCCGAGTCAAGTAGTATAGTATGATTGCATTTCTTTTCTTTTTATAATTAGTTTTTTTTATGGAGTAAATATTTGTTCCATCTTATTCTTGTCTCTTTAGCAAAATCTTTTACAGTCTCTTACTGTGTGTGTTTTCCTGAAGACATCCCTTCCAAAACCCTCTGACTTCCTTTGTTTGTGGTTTTTAATTTTTTTTTTCTTCAGGAAGCTTTTAGAATGATCTCATCATTAGTGTTGTTCTGAAATGTCTAGATGATATGCCTTGATATGGGTCTTTTTTTCATTCAGTGAACTGGATACTTGGTGAACCCTTTCAGTATTTGGAGATTATGCCCTTTGGTTCTGGGAAGTTTTCTTGTATTATTTCTTTTACTATTTCCTACCTGTTATTTTCATATTTCTTCTTTCTTTCTGGAAACCTATTGTTTGGACTTTGGATCTGCTGGGCTGATCCCCTAGTTTTTGTATCTCTTCTATCCTGTTTTCCAGTGATTGTCTTTTCTGTTCTTTCTGAGATATTTCCTTAGCTATATTTCCCAACTCTTTCACTGAATTTTTTTCCATTTTATCTATTATATTTACAATCTCTAAGAGCTCTTTTTGTCTTATGAGTATTCCTTTGTTATAGATTCTTTCTTATTTCAGAGATGCAATATCTTTTTTTTTTTAATGTCACAGGGAGAAGGGGTTGGGAGATAATAAACCTGGCTGCTAGTATTTTGGAACTGGCCAGGGTTCCCCTCATTCTTAGTCCCTCCTCTCCCCTGGGCCTGGTATCCCCACATTTAGAGAATCTCTGTTTCTATTTCTCCAGAGATTTCGTATCCTATATTTCTTATAGGGATGTGGGAGGGTTGTCACTTGATCGTATCAGTTGGAGGTTAGCAATCTAGGGGGAGGGTTACTACACACCACTTACACAAAATTTCTGCTGATTCCTCCATTTTAGGCTCCTGCCTTGTCTCTGCTTTCTGAGATTTCTTTTGCCCTTAATTGCCAAGTCTTTTCTGATATTGGGTGGATCAGCTTATTTTTTGTTACAGGCACTCTGGTTAGACCTTCCTTCTCTCTGTTAAATCATTCACCATTCTTCGAACTTAGCTCCTTTTCATATATTGTGGAGTGCGGTTACAAATACTTCTGGTTTCATGGAAGATGAAATTTGTGTTCTCTGTTTTCTGTGTTGTTTAGGGGGTAATTTTTGAGAGGTGAAGGGGTGAGAAAGGCCTTTATTCCATCATCTTGAAACCAAACATCCTTACAATTGTGTTTTAGGTATTCATTTAAGCCCAAATGAAGACAGTATTATTAACAGAACCAAGGTTGCAGAAGGAAGACTATTCTTAATTATGACTGATCTTATTAGGCAAATGAAGTAGATAGTAATCTATACAGTGTGATTTGAGGGTCATCTGAAGTCCCCCAACTAAAATCATCTTAGAATCACACTTCCTAAATTTAACTGATGTAGAATAGATGAAGAATAGAATGTTTGAGTCGAAAAGGATTTCATCTAGTCCAGTTGAGAAACTGAAGCTGAAGGTTGACATTGAATTCACAGCAGCCCCAGGCCTTTCCTTTGACTGTAATGTTTACACTGTGGCGAGTTTAGGTTAAGCATTTCTCTCTTCCTCAGAGAAATTTTAGATGCATTTACTCCTAGGAGGAGCAACACAGGAAACTAATAATTAGTATTAACTCATTTATGAGATTCAATTAATTCATCATTTCAATTTGACTACTGATGGCTGATCAGCTTGAGAAAGTTTTAAACTAAGTAGGAGGATTAATAATTGGGTGGGGGTGGGGGTGGTGGGGGTAGGTGGGTGGGTGGAGATAAGAATATCTCAAGGAACAATTGACCCCTGCCAAATATCATTTATGGTTTTCTCTTTTCTTAATATCAAAGAGGTAAAAGGATCCTGGACAACATCTGAAGAGTAGGTTAGAACTTTAGGAATTTTTCGTTACTGTGCTAGGATAGCAAACGTCTGTCTGCTCATGTTTTCTCCTTATAAAACTTCACAGGAAATGTAATGGGAGGAAGACAACTGTTTTTGCAGAGCTCTCTGCTCTCCATAGGAAGGAATACTTTCAACTCCCTGGCTCAGGTTTGAGATAGCCCCCTTCAGGCAATCAACACTATGTAGTTATCAGTCTGGCAGGGGAGCCAGAAGAGTGGACTGTGCAGGGTGTACACAGAGGAATCTGGCCCCAGATAGAAGGTCTGGAGTTGGGAACTATGGATGCCAAATTCACACTTGTGCATAAGGGGCTCAGCAGTGACTTTATGAGAATAATTAGGATTGTTATAGCATTTTATCTTTAATTTAGTATCTAGGTCAGGGGTATTTGTCTACACTTATCTAGTCAGAAAATTTCCCCTATTCAAAAGAAAACTCCCCTCTTTTCTTTGCACTATTCAAATAATAGGTGACTGTATGAATTTGGCCCTAGACCTTTTTTTAAAAATGAGATTTAAATGTCCACAAGTGCATGACGTGTTAAGGAAAGAGCATGACATTACTAAATATTTTACACCAGTTTTGCATTTCTAAATACATTTTTAAATTTATTTATTTATTTTTTTTGCGGTACGTGGGCCTCTCACTGTTGTGGCCTCTCCCGTTGCGGAGCACAGGCTCCAGACGCGCAGGCTCAGCGGCCATGGCTCACGGGCCCAGCCACTCCGTGGCATGTGGGATCTTCCCTGACCGGGGCACAAACCCGTGTCCCCTGCATCGGCAGGCGGAGTTCCAACCACTGCGCCACCAGGGAAGCCCGCAAAACCTCAGACTTTTGACTTCAGATATGGATAACAATGATAGAAACCCAGATCCTTTTGCTTTTAATAACATTAGAAGTTAATATATATCTAATTGATAGTGACTAATATGTTTAAATAGCCAAATATGAACTTCTCTTGGGTCAGTAGAGGTTTTTGATTTTATTATTTAGTTCATTTTATCTCAAGTTCTTAATCAATTATAGACTGAATTTGTATTTCATTGTCACTAATCTTCCTGAAATAATAAAAATTAGTTTTAGAAAGTACTGAATTTAATAAATGAGTTTGGTTTTGAAGATAAGCTTAATTATTAACTATAAAAGCTTATTAATTCTAAGATGTATCCTCTGTTTGCCCTCAGATTATCCTGACAAAATGTAACTTTATGTAAGATCAAAATCATAAGCTGTAAGATTCGTCAGTTATTATGTGGTGTAACTAAGAATTGAATGTGATTAAGCAGAAATCTGTTTTGAAAGAAGAATGATTGTTTACATTACTTTAATTCCTGATAATTAATTTATATTAATGTATTCATGACATTCTTTTTTATAGAAGAATTACTCCAAATTCCCCTCCACCACTACTTCCACACATTATTTTATGTGACCAAGGATATGCTTGAATCTGAAGGGGAAGAGTGTCTGTTCCCTAGGTGTTCAGTCTTAATGCTTCAAGCACACACACATCTGTGCCTCCAATAGATAGATATTCATCAGCCATGTACTAACAGCCAGGCATATAGAGATATAGAGAGACGGTCTCTGCTCTTAAGTATGTTACAGTATTGTTGAGGAGACTGGCATGAAAGCACATAATCACAAAACAATAAACTAGTTCAATGGAGTTACACACAAAATGCAGTTCCTGGAAACAGAAACATCGACGTTCTAGAAGGCATTTACCTAAACGCTTTCTGGGCACATACGTTTAAGAAGCATCACCAAGAACTCATGCAGGCAGTGGTTAGGGGTCCTCACCTGTGCTCCCAGTGGACTTTTAGAGGGAACAACACACTCTTAAAAGCTTTTTTGCTTTTCTGGTCTTAGGTGCTAAAGGGTCTCCAGAACTTTCCTGAGAGGGATGACGGGGAAAGCGATGAAGAGTAGAGACAGGAGCTTCCCTCCAGCAACAGCTTCTTGTCTCCGACTGAGTCATTAGGGCATATACCAAAATCAGCAGTTGTCTAACAGATTTACTAAAATGATGCATGGAGAATTCTGAATATAACACTGGCCAGCAGAAACTCTCAGGAAATTAATTACTGTGGAGATCCAAATCTCTCCCCAGACTCAGAAGTTCTGGAATCTCTACATTCTAACCATTTTCTGGGGTGGGACCCTTTAGGCATGACAGTGACGCGTTCCTGTTTCTGAAGCGGAGTGCCTTGTCTTGCTGCTTCGGCTGCGGTCCTGACGGCATGCTGTCGGACTGTACGTGGTGATGGCAGAGGCAGGCTCAGCAGCAGCTGGTGTGGAAGGCGGCGCTCCCCACAGCGCGGTCCTCGCTACGCCAGACGGTCGGACTGCTTGGGCTGCCTCTCGAGCCTTGCACGCTGGCGCTCGTCGGGGCTCCTCAAGTTCAGAGCGCCCCGCCACTCTACAGCTTCCCCTCCACAAATGCACGTATAAGAGATTTTTCAAAACGTGACGTTATCGAGGCTGTCAGATGATGCCCTCTTCTCATTCCGAACACACGCACACGTAGGCAGAGCGTGCAGCTGTCGGGTGTCCCCGGAGGCCACCACGTTGACTGACAGGTGCCTGCTTCCCTGGGGGACTGTGGGCTTTGTCTCCTTTTTGACTTTTCATCTCTGACTTTCTTGTCCTCCGTCAGGTGCCTGCTGCTTCCCACCTTCATTACCACTTCCAATTATCACCATCCCTAATACGGTAGCCAACATGGTGGTGGCTCTCTGACACTTTTCCCCCCTCCTCTGTGCTTTTCTCACTACTTATCTTCCGAGGCTCCTCCTGCTTTTCCTTGCCCTTCACAGAAGGACAGACCGGATCCTAGCCGGTGGGCACATCTGCCTCCTTCAATGTGGTGAATTGATTGGTCAAAACAATTTGACTGTTACTCTTATTGCTTTGGCTCGCATTGTTGGTGGTGTTTACTTTGCTTGGTTGCTGTCTGGCTTGCTAGATAGATCGAGTAGCTGCTTAATTCTTCACCTCACTTAAATAAAAGATTTGAGGGGGGCTTCCCTGGTGGCGCAGTGGTTGGGAGTCCGCCTGCCGATGCAGGGGACACGGGTTCGTGCCCCAGTCCGGGAAGATCCCACATGCCGCAGAGTGGCTGGGCCTGTGAGCCATGGCCGCTGAGCCTGCGCGTCCGGAGCCTGTGCTCCGCAACGGGAGAGGCCACAGCAGTGAGAGGCCCGCGTACTGCAAAAAAAAAAAAGATTTGAGGGGACTTCTTTAATAATCTCCATTTGTTGCTGAGTGCTAAAGAGCTTGTGATTCAACCCAAAGAGCCATTTTAGAAACTGTTTTCGTAGAACCAAAGTATTCCAATACATAAGCTCAGCCTATATTTTAATAGTGCTATTTTGATTTGCAACTTGTTATTCATTTTTCTTGTTCCCTAGAGACAACATGGTAAAGTAGAGACACCCTAGAAGAGAACCTCTGAGCTCTCATTTTCTCTTCCTTTCAGTGACCTCAAGGACATTAACATTCTGACTGAGTCACTTTATCTGTAGAATTAGCATCAATTGACAAGTATTTTTGAACATATACTGCACTGTATTAGGCACTATAGAGGTGGCTAAGAAGTATGAAAAATAAGATAGGAAGCATGGGGCATTTATTCTCAACCAGACTTAGGGGACATGAATATCATAGGAGACAATAATCAAGGAGACAGAATCAAGGAGGGGGGAAAAAAAGTGTGTAGATTTATAGGCAGACTAGCAATATTGCAGAAGGTCAGGGTGAAGTGGTCAGGAATGGTTTCAGAAAGGTTCAGAGGACAACATTTCAGAATGAATAGAACCTTGCAGGTCTTCTAGTTATTACCGTGTGAAGCCTTACCCTCTGTTTCCAGAAGTGTAATGTAAGCTGGGCCACAGAAGGTAGGAAGGATTTGAATTGGCACAGGGCAAGAATACGAGTATGCCCAGGGATAGAAACAAAAGGAACATCCCAGAGGCAGGTGTAGCAGGAACAAGAAACCAGAACAACTTCTATGGGCAGCATGTAGATCGCATATAACAGGCCTTTCCCCTGAGCCTCCTACCTGCTGACTAGTGGGGAAAAAAGTTGACCAAATGTTCCATCTGTGGTTTAAATTAGTTTTTAAAATTCTGTTTTGTTTTTTGCTTACTAAACAGACATTCATTCTCATTCAGCAAGTGAATTAAGCAATCAATAAATTGAGCAATTAAGTTAATTAAGCAATTAAGCAATTATGTGGGTTAATAAGATGGGAATCCTTGACCTACATTATCGCAGGGATCTAGTCAACTAGAACAGTGTCTCCCTGTGCTGCGAGCCGGTGTCTAGGGGACCTTTGCTTACTGATTCCTCCCTGCAGTCTCCATAAGGGGTTGGAGTCTCCTTCTGGTCCGCATGTCCACCCCCGGTTCAGGGCACTCTGGAGGGATGCTGTGAGGCCAATTTCACTGATCTTAGTTTGATAATATAAAGTAAGTTTCCTTTTTAAGAAATACTGTCTCACTTGGATAAAATTGCTCAGGCTCTTGGAAAGCCACTCCTTCCCCTGCTCTTCTCTGTAGCATCTGGGCATTGGGGGAGGGGAGCTTATGTGTCCCCTGGAGGGAGGAAAGGGTGCTATTCTCTGACTCTTTTGGCCTCTGGGCAGTGTTCATTGTCTGCTGGGTGCTGCTTTGTCAGTGGCAGTAACTTGATCTTGGCTGACTTGACTTTGTCTCCCAGATGTGCTCTCTGGCATATGTGGTTTCAGCTCAGCTCCTGGGGGCTACAAAGCTGGGTGCCTGCAACCTCCTCCATCCAGCTCACAGCATCAGCGGTCATCCTTAGTCTTGGTGCAGGCTCCCTGGCTCTCAGTGCAGGGTCCACACTACATGGAAGCTGAGGGTGGCTTGAGAAAACCCAGGCCAGACCACTCCCTACTTAACCAGGCAGGACTGTTCCAAATCTCCAAATCAAACAAGCAGGGCAAGAATCCCCCTAACCTCAGTGCTGCTGGTTCCTCACCTTACTAAATCCACATCTTGACTTTTACTTCCTTTCTGTTATTTCTTTCTTCTCCCAGGACAGTAAGCATCATGGCTTTGTCGTCAGAAGGGGGAGAATTATCTCGTCTGTGTGACGAGAGCACTCGGTGATCAGGTTCTTTTGGAATTAATTAGAGAAATAAAGGAACTAAGCAAATTCTTCCTCAAGACAATTTCCCTTTTCCCAAACTCTGCTTACAAAACCCCATTTTTCTTGCAAAAAAAAAAAAAACCCCAACACTAAAAATTACCTTGATCTCTCTATGTGCACTCCTCCTCTAAAATTTATCTTATTTCCCCCTAAACTCATGCAGCTCTATACTGCATCCCTCCTACACCCTAAGGCTGAAGCAAGGTGTCCCTGAGTTAACCAGGGTCAAGATCTTGTATTTGGAAAGGCAAAATCGAAAAGCACCTTGCTAATTTTTCAAAAAAATATCCTTGATGGTATAGGATATTTTATACCTGTACCCTTCACAGTACAGAAATAAGCAGAATAATATGTTTATAAGACAGTGAAGAATGGATTTGAGGCGCAAGGAAGAGAAGGTTGGTTGTGGGGGGGGCAGGCTGTCAGCATCCCTGAAAATCAGCTGGAGGACCTTGTTTGTTTTCGTTTCGTTTTGGTTTTAAGAGAAGTGTGACAGTAAAAGCAGCATTTAAGAAGTGCAAGCTGCTGGGAATGTCTTGTGGGGATACAAAGAGGAAATCAGGAGCAGCACGAAGTGCCAGGAAGAATAGGAGTCAGACAGACCCTAGGTTGAATCCCAGCTCTGCATTCTACTCTGTGTATTCCCTTGGGCAATTTCCTTTGAGCTCATTTTCTTATTTATGAAACAGAAAATAATACCTGCTTCCTAGCAATGTTACGAGAATTAAATATGAGAGTGCATGAGAAACAGACACCTCTACCAGGAACTCAGTAAAGTTTCATTGCCTTCCCTTGTGCCATCTCTGCCGGAAAGCTGTTCTAATAATCCGGGCACGACGAGTTAAAGATCTGCAGGATAGCCTTGGCAATGAGAATTTTGGAAGGAAAGGTCCGGTACAGGAAACATTCCAAAGGAGAAGCTTCAGAACTTTATGACTGACAGGATCAAGACAGTGAGTCACAGATGACCTTGAAATTGCTAAGGCTGAATAACTAGGCTGAGATGCAAATGTTAGGAGGGGGAGCTGGTTTAAGGCAGAACGTGAGTTGGGGCATTTTAGAGTGACCAGAGGACAGATAGTTGTCCATGTGGGAGCTGAAGTCAAGTGAGAGGATAGGGCCCAGGGAGAGATTTGAGTACTCAATTGAATAGATATTTATTGAGTATCTGCTCCCTGTGGGGCATTGGGTAATGACAAATAAAGCATGACCTTACCATCCAGGAATGTGGGCAGGGGTGGCCCATATGAGGGGGTATTTATTAATACTCTGTTTTTCAGAAAAGAATTTAGATAACCATGAAATAGGTTTAAGACACATGGAACACAGGATAACTGATTTAAAATCTATGTCAGAAATCATGTAGGAGAAGGGGAAAGACTGTGCCAGAAACCTGGGTTAGGATACTGATGGTAGTTGAGCATTTTTAGATCTAAGCTGAATTCCTGGGTACCCTGGACCACAGAAAATGACAAGCATATACAGTTCATAGTATTAGATCAAGGGAAGCAAACTCATCTGGAGAGACAGGCTTCTTGATACACAATTCTAGGATGATTTTAGCACTTGAATCCTCATAAAAGGTACAATGGATACTATAA
Source organism: Kogia breviceps (assembly GCF_026419965.1). Lineage (NCBI taxonomy): Eukaryota > Metazoa > Chordata > Mammalia > Artiodactyla > Physeteridae > Kogia > Kogia breviceps. Next base: position 128,079,287 of record NC_081315.1, on the reverse strand, counting down.
TGGAAAACCTCTTTAAACCTTTAAAGGCAGTTTTGAAGGAAACATAGTAACCCTTTAAAAATATCAATCCTTGGTAAAAGAAAGAGCATGACATTAAATGGTCACTGGTGAAGGCATTTTACAGGCTTCTTATTTACTGTGATTCAGGTGAATAGCTCCCTGAAGATCAAATTTTAAGTGGTACTAAAGGGTAGGGAAACTAAGTGAATGTAAGGCTGCTTGTCCCTTAGCCTGCACTACTCAAACATGTTATTCCAACTTTGCTTTTGGCAGGGCCAGTGTGACAAGTGTTTACAGGCCTCCTAGCCTGGGGTCATTGATCCAGGATATCTCCATTGTTTTTAAACTGGAGGTTTCCAAACTTCAGTGTGTGTAGGACTTGCAAAGGATGCTCATTTAAAATATATATTCCAGGGCCCCACCCCTGAGAGTGATTTAGTTCGTCTAGAATGGGGCCCAGAAATCTGAATTTTAACAGGTACTCCAAGCGATCTTGAGGCAGGTGGGCCTCAAGTCACACTGTTAGAAGCCAGATGAGTGGACGGCAAAGTTACAAAAACTGAGGAGTGTTGCTTATATTTTTGCCTCTGAATAGAATGGAGCAGAGGATTGCCTTTGGGTGCACAAAAACATTTCTCAGGAAGAACTTTTTATCTGCTTAAGTGTTTGGACAAGTACTAGGAATCCAAAGTTTGTTTCATAAAAGCGTGAAAAACATTTTTTTTTGTCTTAAGATGTATGGTCAGCGTCTTACTCAGCTTGGGCTGTCATGCCTAAGTACCACAGACTGGATGGCTTAAACAACAGAAGTATATTTTCTCACAGTTCTGGAAGCCAGAAGTCTGAGATCATGGTACCAGTATGGTCAGGTTCTGGTGAGCGCTCCCTTCCTGGATTGCAGATGGCTGCCATCTCACTGTGTCCTCACAAGGAGGGGGTAGTGGGAGGGTAGGGAGAGCAAGCTCTCTGTTTTCTCCTCTTACAAGGGCACTGATCCCACCATGAGGGCTCTACACTCATAACCTTATCTAACCCTGATTACCTCCCAAAGACCTCAACCCCACATACCATATTGGAGATTAGGGCTTCAACATATGGATTTGTGGTGGTACAGAGTTCAGTCCACAGCAATCAGATGTTACCAGCCATCCATATCAGCCATGAAGGAGCTTGCACATTGTGCTTGTAGGGCAACTGATTTAGGTCAGTGGTTCTCCAATGCTTTTACCCGAAAGAAGGCCCTGTCCAATGCACCCTGGCAGTGCTGAATGAGTTGACCCACTGGGTGAGGATCTAAAGGTAAGAAAATGTCGGGCAAAATGATTTTAGTGTTAGCATTACTAAGGTTAGGCATCCTCTCCCATTCACCCTCACTCTTTCCTTATTTCTCATGCCAGAGGAGATGCATTGTCAAGACCAGCCGAGATTGAGGCCAAGCTAATGCATTGTGGACGAACTGATTGTGACTCATACCATTTTATCAGTCCAGATTAATGAAGCTTATCTTAATACTGTAAGGAAAGTTAAAAAAAAAAAAAGACACTTCTTATGTGGATTCACCGTGAAGACAAGTAGCACTAAATCAGTACTTCTATTTTGAAATAGCAGTATAACTTGTTCTAACTGAAAAATCTTACTTCACACTTAACTCAGTGTTAGAATCTTTTATAGACAAAATCAAAATGGCTCATGTGACTTGCATTGTATAGTACTAAAACCCCACATTTCAGCTCAAATACACAAAACGTAGATATAGGTTCCAAAAGAAGAAGAGATACTAAGAAAAAAGAAACTTTAAAATACTAAGAAATGCAAAGAAAAATTTATGAAAGAATCATTTTCTGGTATTTTCAGACACTCTCTTTGGGGAGAAAAGGTAGGGTTTTTATGAGTGATTTTCTTCGTAGGTAGCAATCATTAGATTAAAAGCCCTATTCCATTAAGATGTGACACTTGAAAAATGAGTTTATTTCTCCAAAGATAACCCATCTGAGATAGACTGGAATTCTTCAGACTTACATATTCTGCATATATATTCTGTAGTCATAAATAATGTCAATATATTATCAATGGTAAGCACAAAATTCATCATTTATACAATATGGAAGTTCTAGCCATCTGAAGAGTACTGGTTTGTAACTTAATAGTAATAGTTAATCTAATGAAGTCAGTACTACTAATGTAATAAGTATGTCAACTTATTACAATGACAGTATTTTTAAGATTTTTTAAAAGACCCTTGTCATAGAGTTTGATCTTGAAACAAAGGTCTCTTCTATGCAGTTCAGTGAATGCTATTTCCCAGTTCTTGTCCATCTAAAAAAATCATCATTCTACAAACACACACACACACAATACAAAAAACCACACACAACACACACGCCCCCAACCAGGCTTGCACCTCCTTGTTTCACACACACACACCACACACTTTACACACCTCACTCCACACACTATTCTCCACACCACACCTACTAATAATTGTCAAACATATGGCATTTATTTAACTTCAGAAAGATTATAGTGTAATGGTTATGTATAATGTAATATGTACCTATATTTTTAAAATGTCAACTAAGGGATTAAGATTTTTTAAATTTAAACATAAATTTTATTTTTAATAAAAATATTCAAACCATGGTGAAAACTATTCAAAATGTGTAAAAGCTGTAAGTGAAAAGTAAGAACCTCCCTTGCCCTGTGCCTCCTCAGTTCCACTCCCCAGAGCCCCAGGTATAAATACAATGAAAGGCTTCTTATATTGCCTTCTAGAAATTCCTAAACATAGATACATGTGTATGTACATATGTGTATATATAAGTATATTCATATAAATGTGTGTGTATATATAAATACTATATTTATTTTTTTAAAGTTGATCACCTGACAGTAGTTGAGCCATTAGAATGGGGAGCCAGACACAGCACCCTCTGCCCTTGGACAAGTTTATAAGTTTGTGGCGGGACTTCTTTGGTTTCCTTACCTCTGTAGGTTTGCCTGGCCACATTTCCTTGGTCTCTATCTGGGAAACCTCTGCCAGTGGCTTCAGTTTTCCTTTCTTAATTTGGGGACCACAGAGCTGAGAACTGAGTGGACACTGCTCCCCACCTCTGAGTTCCCCTGCTAGAGACGCTCTCTAATGTCCACCTCCAGGCCCCTCGCGGAGGACAGCGCCTCTCTAGTTAGTTTTCAGCCCCTGACTATGTGAATGCTATTTTGTCAACGGTAGTTGCTTTATTCATAAAGTAATACTAGTGATTTTTAAACCATAAATCATACCATATCCTTTTCGTTCAAAGAGGTAACTATATAATATTGGTAATTAAACAACTCATTACACAGTTATTTTCAAAAAACTAAATCTAGATTAATATTCTCATTTTGTAATTGCTAAATCTTGTCTGTGTTATTGAAAAAAATGAATCTTGTAAGTTTTTTGGAGGGTTGGGGGAGTGGAGTGGGATACCCTTAAGAGAAAAAAATAGCAAATCTAAGATCCTGAAAGATAATACTTGGCCTAAATACTGGGCTCTGTGTGTGTGTGTGTGTGTGTGTGTGTGTGTGTGTGTGTGTGTGTGTATGATTTTATTTAGTTAAAAATACGCAGTGACTTGAGAGGATTGTTCTGGCCTAATTCTTGAAAATTTTAATTTCTTTAGCCTTCAAGCCTAGTGCTTTGGTGCCAGGAACCTGCTCGCCCCTATTTTCAAGACTTTTAAGAGCAGTAGTAAGGTTATTTCCACAAGGTATGATGAGTCCCATCTTTGCCAGGGTCGCAAGGGAGACGCGGGGTGTCTGGAGATCGTTTATATTATTATTCCTTGTGAATGTCATTTTCTACGGAACAGGAACTCTTGTTCTGAAGGGCTTCCAGCCCCTCTCTGGGTTCTAGCAGCCCGTGTTAGGTACAGGTGTAAATTTCAGGCGGGTGTCAGCAAGGGACCTGGCTGTCCTCGGGCCACCGATGTGCGCGGTGGCTGCTGTGTACTCCAGAAACGGCCCGACATCTGGGAGGAAGCAATATGCCCTAATATTATACCTCTGGGTGTTTTGTTTTGTTTTGTTTTTTCTTGTTGCTGTTGCTGATTAGGTCAATGGAGGAAAGCCCTTCCCTGAGGCGCAAGACGTTGATGCGCGAGAAGGGCCGGCGCCAGGCTGTCCGGGGCCCGGCTTTCATGTTCAACGATCGGGGCACCAGCCTCACCGCCGAGGAGGAGCGCTTCCTCGACGCCGCCGAGTACGGCAACATCCCAGTGGTGCGCAAGATGCTGGAGGAGTCCAGGACGCTGAACGTCAACTGCGTGGACTACATGGGCCAGAACGCGCTGCAGCTGGCGGTGGGCAATGAGCACCTGGAGGTGACCGAGCTGCTGCTCAAGAAGGAGAACCTGGCGCGCATCGGCGACGCCCTGCTGCTCGCCATCAGCAAGGGCTACGTGCGCATCGTGGAGGCCATCCTCAACCACCCGGGTTTCGCGGCCAGCAAGCGCCTCACCCTGAGCCCCTGTGAGCAGGAGCTGCAGGACGACGACTTCTACGCCTACGACGAGGACGGCACGCGCTTCTCCCCCGACATCACCCCCATCATCCTGGCGGCGCACTGCCAGAAGTACGAGGTGGTGCACATGCTGCTGCTGAAGGGCGCCAGGATCGAGCGGCCGCACGACTATTTCTGCAAGTGCGGGGACTGCGCGGAGAAGCAGAGGCACGACTCCTTCAGCCACTCGCGCTCGAGGATCAATGCCTACAAGGGGCTGGCCAGCCCCGCGTATCTGTCCTTGTCCAGCGAGGACCCTGTGCTCACCGCCCTGGAGCTCAGCAACGAGCTGGCCAAGCTGGCCAACATAGAGAAGGAGTTCAAGGTAAGCTGGGCGCTCCACCCGGGCTGCCCTGAGCGCTCTTCCGCTTCCGGGCCGCCACCAGGCGCCTCCGGTAGTTTGCTCCCGAGTCAGTTTCGCCCAGTGGATTTAAAACCACGAGGGACTGGGAGCGTCGATCAGAAACGACCTGATGCTTTTCCTTTCTCACCGCGGAGCTGTGATAAATTCGCTCTGAGGATGGCAGTATACTAGATCAGAGAGCTGTAATTACGGTGCTGCTCTGTGTTCTGGATAAGCGTCAAGTAGTTAGTACACGGGACTTCTCTTTTGCTGAAGGAGGGATGTGGTGTGATCGTCTCCCTTCCAAATTCTTCCTCAATTCTTTTGTAGTTGATTGTATGGTGGCGCCCAATATAGAAATAGTATTAGTTTTGCATGCACTGTTTATTGGCCCAAACATTTGTATATCTCTTTTTTTAAAAAAATTATTTTATTTATTTTATTTTTGGCTGCACTGGGTCTTTGTTGCCATGCGTGGGCTTTTCTCTAGTTGCGGTGAGCGGGGCAACTCTTCGCTGTGGTGCGCGGGCTTCTCATTGCGGTGGCTTCTCTTGTTGCAGAGCACGGGCTCTAGGCGCACGGGGTTCCAGTAGTTGTGGCACACGGGCTTAGTTGCCCCGTGGCATGTGGGATCTTCCCGGACCAGGGCTCGCACCCGTGTCCCCTGAATCGGCAGGCGGACTCTCAACCACTGCACCACCAGGGAAGCCCTTTGTATATCTCTTTAGACTGAAAGTTATTTTATTTGTGACAAAAATGGCTGTACCTGAAATCCACAAGTGAAATCCACAATGTTCAAAATGGTGAGCCATAGACATGAGGTCAACCCAGAAATAATGACAGCAGATTGATTTGCTTTAATAGATTTTTTTTGTTTTTTTATGAGTGAACTTTTTTTCTGGACATCATCTCCAGTCAAGGAGAATTATTTATTTTTGTAAAAAACTATACATTAATAGTGGAACATTTTAAAAATTTAATTGTTACAGCCTGCTGTGCATTTTGGATGGTTCTACCTATTAAATCTGGGGCAAAAGGAGATTTCATAGATCGGGTGAAAGTCAGACTTTTTCAGCAGGTTCTTGCCTCCCGTTATCCACCTAAGAGGATGATTCTAGGCATAGATTCCTTGAATTATTTTCTGTATGCTGAGTTAATCTTTTTAATTTAGTATTGTGGTATCAGATCACAGAAAAAGTGATGATTCTGCTTTTCAGATATTATTGCAGTTTTTCACACTTAAGTGTGAGCTACACAAATGCGACTAGCAATATAATTCAAGGTAAGTAGTTGAAAGAAAATGGTAGGAAAGTTTTGTGAGGGGGTTTCCCCTTCTGTATGCACCAAATTCCCTCGACATCCATCAACACTCATCTTGTCCTTCTGGAGATCTGGCCTTAGTATAATTTTATTTGTTATTCCATTACATTCTTTTCTAATATAAAAGCTACACATATTTATTGTAAAAAATTTGGAAAATGTGGGAGAATAAAAAGAAGAAAATACATATCACCTATATCTACTCCCGTTGAAAAGATTCATTATGTGGTATTTGAAAAGATTTATTTCCTTGTACCTAAAATGAATTATTATTTTTTTGACAGAACTCAGAGCAAATTTAAAACTTCAAATTCTGTTTGAAGAGAATAGAAAAGCGTTCAAAGTCTAAATGTCACTTTATTTCAACATAGTAATAAAAAGTATAATTCTAAATTTGTTAATTCACTATTCCAAGTGTCACTCAAACCTTGTTTTTAAGCGTTTTGCTTGATATATACTGAAAGTCTGTAGAAGAGGTTCTACAAAAGGGAATGTTCTAGATTATGTTTTTTGTTTGTTAATAGATATTTATTGGAGTATAATTGCTTCACAATACTTTGTTAGTTTCTGTTGCACAACAAAGCGAATCAGCCATATGCATACACATGTCCCCTGTCTCCTCCCTCTTGAGCCTCCCTCCCATCCTCCCTATCCCACCCCTCTAGGTCATTGCAAAGCACCAAGCCGATCTCCCTATGCTATGCTGCTACTTCCCACCAGCCCATATTTTACATTCGGTAGTGTATGTATGTTGATGCCACTCTCACTTCGACCCAGCTTCACCCTCCCACCCCATGTCATCAAGTCCATTCTCTATGTCTGTGTCTTATTCCTGCCCTGCAACTAGGTTCATCAGTACCTTTTTTTTTTAGATTCCATATATATGCATTAGCATACAGTATTTGTTTTTCTCTTTCTGACTTACTTCACTCTGTATGACAGACTCTAGATCCATCCACCTCACTACAAATAACTCAGTTTCGTTTCTTTTTATGGCTGAGTAATATTCCATTATATATATGTGCCACATCTTCTTTATCCATGCATCTGTCGATGGACATTTAGGTTGGTTCCATGTCCTGGCAATTGTAAATAGTGCTGCAGTGAACATTGTGGTGCATGTCTCTTTTTGAATTACGGCTTTCTCGGGGTATATGCCCAGTCGTGGGATTGCTGAGTCATATGGTAATTCTATTTTTAGTTTTTTAAGGAACCTCCCTACTTTTGTCCATAGTGGTTGTATCAATTTACATTCCCACCAAAAGTGTAGGAGGGTTCCCTTTTTACCACATCCTTTCCAGCATTTATTGTTTCTAGATTTTTTGATAATGGCCATCCTGACCGGTGTGAGGTGATACTACATTGTAGTTTTGATTTGCATTTCTCTAATGATTAGTGATGTTGAGCATCTTTTCACGTGTCTCTTGGACATCTGTATGTCTTCCTTGGTGAAATGTCTATGCAAGTCTTCTGCCCAGTTTTTAATGGGATTGTTTGTTTTTTTTTGGATATTGAGCTCCATGAGCTGTTTGTATATTTTGGAGATTAATCCTTTGTTGGTTGTTTCATTTGCAAATATTTTCTCCCATTCTGAGGGTTGTCCTTTTGTCTTGTTTATGGTATCCTTTGCTGTGCAAAAGCTTTTAAGTTTCACTAGGTCCCATTTGTTTATTTTCGTTTTTATTTCTGTTACTCTAGGAGGTGGAGCAAAAAAGATCTTGCTGTGGTTTATGTCAAAGAGTGTTTTTCCTATGTTTTCCGCTAAAAGTTTTATAGTGTCTGGTCTTACATTTAAGTCTTTAATCCATGTGGAGTTGATTTTTGTGTATGGTGTTAGGTAGTGTTCTAATTTCATTCTTTTACATGTAGCTGTCCAGTTTTCCCAGCACCACTTATTGAAGAGGCTATCTTTCCTCCATGTATATTCTTGCCTCCTTTGTTGTAAATTAGGTGCCCATATGTGCGTGGGTTTATCTCTGGGCTTTCTATCCTGTACCATTGATCTGTATTTCTGTTTCTGTGCCAGTGCCATACTGTCTTGATTACTGTAGCTTTGTGGTTAGATTATGTTTTAATAATTTCGGAAAGTTGGTGATATATGCAATTCTGTCCAGAGAAGTAGTCTCAGTGAAGCAATGTTAAGAAAATTTGTTATTCATAGTTTTCCGCTTGAAGCCAGCTAAACCTGTATTGATGATACTTGGAATCTCCTTTACCCTGACATAGAGAGTCACCTTTGATAACCTTTCAAAGGTGGGAAACTATTATAAGTGAAGAGGCAAAAAGAGGAGAAAACACCACTGAGTTTAAGAAGGCATCCATAAAGCTGCCAAATATCTAAGGGTACGCAAAAATCATCTAAACCTCACACTCCCTTTTTCTGAATTATATGGAAAACAGTCATGTAGCATAACCATCTCTGAGCCAAAATACAGACACTTCTTTGGAAGTTACAGTCTCTAAGGACTACAGGTCTCTCTCCCCTGACTAAGTGTTCCTTTTCTTTCCCATTCTCACTTGTCCTTGTTATCCTTTCCTTATCTGCCTTCCTTTCACCTCTTTGCCTTCTCATCCCACACTCATGTCCACCTGTCAGGGCTTTCGACAGACAGAGAAAATAGTGCTTTCACAGCACTGACCCAGAGACTCGGCACTCTGAAAGGGCAGGAAGTGAAGCTTATTTGTGTGGCAGGGTCACTTAATTTGCCCTATTCCATGGTGTTCACTATGTTCTTTCCATAGAGGCTTTGAGCTCAAAGTACTGGCCTTGAAATGAAAAAAAAAAAAAAAAAAAAAAACAACACCGTGTTCCCTAGTGAAAAAGACATGATTTTTTTTCCATTTCAGACACATATGACTATTTTATCTTATCAATGGCCTGTAAGATCCCGTATCTCATCTCTCAAACTGCCATCACTTAGGTGCTTCACGGAAGGTTCTCAGCCACTGTGCAGTTTTCAAAGTTCCTTTAAGAGTGGAGGAGGCATGGTGCCGAAAACATGTGAAGGTCATTACCCCAAGGGTTGAACATTCTAGGATATAGATATAGATAGATTAATGGAGGACAGCTTGGTGACAGGTTATTAAAGAAGTATTTTCGATGTGCAAATGCTATCTGAAGCTATTTTGAGAAACATAATATTAGACAGGACGGATTCCATGTCTAATCCTTCAAATGTCAGTGGCAAGGAAGCTGGTCATTTATTAAGCTGAAATTTACTAATTTCCTAATTCTGAATCAATGATGCACTTTTTTTGCAAAAAAAAAAAAAAAATGCCATTTGTTTTCTCCATGCCTCAAATTTCCCCTCTTTAAAGCAGAAAAACAATTTCAACTTATATCACAGAAGGACTGTAAGGAAGAGGAAAATGAATGTAATCCAAAAGCAAGATAGCATTTTATAGCAGGAAAATACTCTAGGAATCATCTGACTATTCACACCTCTCATTTGACAAATGAAAAAACAAAGACTGTAGCCAAGGTCCCATCTGCTAAGCCTAGATTTGGGTGCCTTGGGTCCCAGTCCTAGCTATTCTATGTAACATGCTGTACCTGGTAACACTGAAGCAATTCTATAGTATTTGATGTGTACCAAGCACACTCAAAGCATTCAATCCTCATAGTAGCAGTATTAGATAGGCTTATTCTCATCAGAGAGGCTAAGTAACTTCTATAAGATCACACAGTGGTAGAAGCAGTGTTTGAACGTAGGAAGTCTGGTTTCAGATTTATCCTTTTAATCACTACACTTTCCTGCCTCTTTTATTATTAGGGAAAGGATCTGACAGGACCACGCCTGCTTAGAGTTGAATTTCAATTTTCCTGTTAAGGATAAAAAGGGATTAGAATGATGATTAAACCATACACATTAAAAACCTGCTGAAACCTGTAGACAGGTTGAGATGAGGCCCAAGCTTCCTTGTTCTTCCTCTGGCTTGAGCAGTTCTTCCAGGTTTTGAGTTCCTGCTCTGTAAAGTGGGCTGCAGATCCATCTGGTAACTTTGTGGAGGGCCATGGTAATGGAAAAGTGGCACAGTGAAGATGCTCAAGCAAAACTAAATGAAGACAGCATCGTTAGAAAATTCAGGCCAGATAAACGGTCTGAGTTGTGAAGCAACATGAGACAGGACCTCATGGTAGAACTGACAGAGTCAACTCATGATGCAATTCAGACTTCAGATAGGTCCTTCTGCAACTGAGGAAAGGTCGTCTTTAGTGGTGCTCTCCGTCTTTCCCTGAGAGCTCTGTATATAGTGGCAAGTGGTATCCCACAACCCCAGTAGAAGAAATCGCTATTACCTCCAGCTCTGATTATTTTCTGTACTTGGATAGCAGACTTCTTCCAGCAGGAAGTGTTTAAATTGTTACGAAAACAGTGTTGTCCTTGCAACTTGGTTACCTGTTTTTTGCTTCTTGACTGATCTTTTAGTGTATATGAAAAAGCCACAAAGCTTTCCTTAAGATCGGATAATTTTACAGATTATAATTTTTAAAAATAATGAGTTATTATTCAGGTATTACTGCAAAATTGGTTCCTATGTTTTCTTCAAGTAGAGAAAATAGTCTCTTTTATTTCTGATCAATGGAGAATTGGCCATCCTGTGTTGTACCAAATCTTACAGAACAGTCTGAACTGACGAGTAACATGAGGAAATTTCATCTAAAAAATTGTATTAAAAGGGGAGCTTTATATGGAAACAGACATGGATAACACTTCTTCTGGATGCTATAATAAAATATTTCATTAGTCTTTCAGGAATGGAAGGCAGATGGATATTTAACTGACACTCTGCATAGAAACCAGAGACTGAACATTTTATTAATTTTATCAGTTGCATGGTACCAACTTGAATGGAAACCAAAGATTGAAGTTTTTATTCATTTTATCTGTTCCTTTATGAGGGGAAAAGGATTAACTGCAACTGTTCTTTATCTGGATTTCTGATATCTGAAATGGAAACTATTCTAGTCTGTGTAGCCTTTAAACAGTCTCTCCTCTTCTGTTTATTTTAGTTGGTGACATGATTTTTGCCCATCAAATCAAGTTAATTAATCATTTAAGGGGAAAAAATTCTTCATACATCATTTTTAAAGTATGATTTTTGGAAGCCCAGAAATTCTGCTGTGCTAAATGTTACACAGTTTTTAGACATATACAGTATCTCAAGACATGTTGGAATGAGGGATTCTATTTTCCTCAAGTGCACCAAATTAGATTATCCTCTGATTAATTTTCTTAATGGGCTAAAGTTTTAGTGAAAGCCGTAGAAGTGGAGCTGGGGGTTGCAAAAGTAAGGCCCTTACCCAAGAGATGGCCATTGACACCTAGACTGGAATCAATGGGCTAGAAATAGAGCTCCATTCAGTAGGTAACAGGGAATGCTGACAGCTGACTTCCTCATACCAGTCCATGGCACTATATAAACATGCTAATGAAATTAAACATTCACAGATTATTTTTAGCAAGGCATTAGGTCCAGTAGCCTGAACATTTTTCTCTCAGGTATTGATATTCTGCAACCCTTGAGAATTCAATTACATATAATCAGACATTTCTGTCTCTCTAGAAGCTCTGCAGGACATTATAATGTGCCCTTCAGACAAACAAGAAAAACTACCCTCCAAGTTGGTACCTATGCTTCTCTTTGCCTTCACTATGAACCATCATTCTCAAACATAAATGTGTATCAGAAACACCTGGAGGGCTTCCCTGGTGGCGCAGTGGTTGAGAATCCGCCTGCCGATGCAGGAGACACGGGTTCGTGCCCCGGTCCGGGAAGATCCCACATGCCGCGGAGCAACTAAGCCCGTGAGCCATGGCCGCTGAGCCTGTGCTCCGCAACGGGAGAGGCCACAACAGTGAGAGGCCCGCATACTGCAAAAAAAAAAAAAAAAAAAAAAGAAACACCTGGAGAGTGTGTTAACACAGATTGCTGGCCCTCACCATCCGTTTCTAATCAGGACACCTGGGGTGGGATCCGAGCATTTACACTTCTAACACATGTCCAGGTGCTATTGATGCTGCTGGTCCGAGGGCTACAATTTGAGAAGCACTGTCTCCAACGACGCAATGGATAATAAACCAGACAGGTTCTTTTCATACATAGTCAATCTTCTATGCCACATTGCCACTTAGTTTAAAGAACTTTCATTGTAGAAATGGTTTTGTTTGAGCTTTAAGAAAACTATTGTTCATCTGTACAAGAAAGATTCTTTCGATTCTTTAGTCTTTCAGCATTAGCATTTAGCCAACATCTCTTAATATAAATCAGTCACTGACATGCACACCATTTTCGGAACTGTCCACATGGTTGTACAGGTTGTAGAAGGTTCTGGCTAAGGGGGTTGGTGGGAGCAAATCCAGCCGGTATCGAACTGAACAAAACTTGCATCCACCTGGGGGCTGCAGCTTCCTACCCAGAGGTAGGGAGACCTTTTTCTAATTCACAAAACCCCTAAACACTTTCCACTGAATTAAAGCACACTGTCTGTATTAAACTCTAAACCTCTTGGTCTTAGAATGACTATCGCAAGCTCTCCATGCAATGCAAAGACTTCGTAGTGGGTGTGCTGGATCTTTGCCGAGACTCGGAAGAGGTAGAAGCCATTCTGAATGGAGATCTGGAATCGGCAGAGCCTCTGGAGATGCACAGGCATAAAGCTTCACTGAGTCGTGTCAAACTTGCCATTAAGTATGAAGTCAAAAAGGTGAGTGGCCTACTTTCATCCAGCCCCATATTAGAATAAACATGTAATATCAACTATGCCATAATCCCAGGAAAGATTTTTAAATAATAGCAGTAATAGATGTTATTGATAAGAAGATTTATTTTACTTCATGAAAGAGATTAAATGAAGTATCATGGTAAAGTTGTGAGTCAAGTATCTAGCTCCGATCCTTTCCACTTTTTATCCATTTTTGGACCTTGGATAAGTCATAAAACTTCTTTAAATTTCATTTTCCTCATATAAAAGGAGAATAATACCTCTTATCTGTCTCAGGGTCTTGGTGGGATTTCAGTGGATTAAGATATGCAAAAGAACTTTGTAAACTGCTCATTAAAATTCGATTAATGATAATAAAATCTGTTACTTGTAAACATTTTTGTAAGTCACTGGTTACTTACATTCGCATGTTAGTCTTGCAATAAGCCTTTGTTATTATCCATTTCACCTATAAAATAGGTGTTCGATGATGAGATTTCTCTTCTGTAAGGAAACCGAGGTTCAACAAGCTTAAATGACGTGTCGAAGATCACACAGCTATGGAATTTTATGCAGTTGCCAAAAAAAAAAAAAATTATGATTACTTTTTTACTCTGGTTACTGCAGATAGAACAGTTATGTATTCTGTGTTTGCTACTTGTATGGGCCTTTGAAATAATTCATTTAAATTGTAGTTAGGACATTTCACTTATAATAAAAATCTCAGTTATCCAGAATCTAATCGCTTATACATATTTTATATAACTTAAATTTTTGCGCTTTAAATCACGAAGAAGTAAGCTGTTGTCGGGAATAGATCTGGTTTCATGAATTGGTCAATGTATGGAATCTTCTCTCCTTCCTGCAGTGTGACATGGTGCATAAGGGGGCAGGCCCTGGAGCCAACTTGCAAGAGTTCAAGTCCTCACTTGTCTTCTCTGTGTGACAGGGCAAGTCACTTGATCAGTCTAAACCTCATTCTGCTGATTGGTAGTGGGGACAACTACTGTTTCGGTTGTTTTAAGGATTACATGAGCTAATGCAAGTCAAGTAGTTAGCACAGGCGTAGTACATGGTGATTGCTCAATAAGTATTAGCTAATCACATTTCTGCATTTGAAAATTCATTCTCAGAATGATGGCTCTTAAACAAGTTCAGTTCTTAGTCATCAAAGACATTTCATGTTTATTGTCCTGGTTCTGGTTCTTAGCGGTACACCATGGCCAATTTAAACAGAAAAGAATTTAGTAAAGGATATTAGGAAGCTCACAGAATCATTAGGAGAGGTGGAGGAACAAGCTTATCTAAGCTGTGCTTACAGAAAGCTTGCCCAGAACCAGGCCCAGAACTGACCTGGTAAGGGAGTTTCTGTGGCCCAAACAGAACAATTCTGCCTCTGCTGCAGATGGTCAGCTCCCCACCAACAGAACGGATGCCCTGAGTGCTGCCTGTTATAAAAGGCCCCTTCCAAATCAGAGGTCTGCACATGTGCCTCTGACCAGTGGAACCTAGGCCAGAGTTTGCACCCTAGTAGCAAATGAGGACGGGGGAATCTCTCTCTCTCTCTCTGTGTGCGTGTGTGTGTGTGTGTGTTTCTATGTGTGTACACACATACATACACAGTTCTACCACAATGTAGAGAACTTCCACATTGTAGTGTTCACAAGATTATAGCCAGCTATTAATGACAGATCTCCCCTCTACTTAATAAGATAGTGAAATGTGAAGATTCTCAGTAAATACTGAGGTAAAATAACTTTTCAAGGAATTGTCAGTTACAAGGTAAATGAATTGGATTAACTGCCCTCCTCTCAGAGCATTCTTGCTAGTTGAAGTTTTGCTGTATTGGAAGAAAAAGACAGTTTTGCATAAGATTGATATTAAACTGTTTTTAGAAACCTGTCTGGACATTTATTCACAGATCTTGCAATAGGCATCTCTCCTCTTTAGCACCTGAGAGGAGAGAATTGATTTCGGTTGTCACTGGTTCTTTATCATTGCTTTGAAAGTGTCATATTAGGAGAGACAGCTCATCTACAGATGTGCTTCTGTTAACCAAACTGTCTTGCAGAGTGACTGTCTCCTTGCATGTTGATTTTAAATAAATTGATGTGTAGGTTACAATGTATGAGGTGTCAATTAATAATAAATTTGCTATCAGTCAACTACCAGGAAACAGCAACAACAAAAATGTATTCGGAACTGAAAGGAGATTTAAGACTTTGCAGGTATTTCTGGTTCTGTCTGTTTTATGCTATAAAAGGAATAGTATTTAAAATCTTTTATTTGGAATCTTCACTCAGTAAATGTATATAGGAACTTTATTCTGGAATGCCCCCCCCAAAAGCCCCAGTTCCTCTTTCTTTCTCTCCAAGGCTTCCTTCATTCTTCACTCAACACTCACCCATCTCCATCTAGCAAGGAGCAAAAATACCCCCACCCACTTATGCTGCTTCCTTTTCCCATCATCTCATTTCTAGTCCCCAAGTAAAATAACCTCTTGGGTTATAATGATTCCTGAACCCTACCCACTGTGGCACTGAAGTAGCCCATAGCTACATGCATGGCATTAGGATTTCAAAATACTTTATATGTTATGGAGTTTTCCCCCCTGATAATATAATAAACTTGTATAGGTTCAAATCAACCCATAATTCCCCCAAGTAAACCAGTCTGATTAATGTTAATTTGTTTAGGTCCCGTAAGAGACTCAGGATGTCTCTTCTGCCATCTGCCCAAGACCTACTCCCAACTCTGATTCCGAGTCTGTTGGGTTCTTTCTGGGCTCAGGTCTTCCCGAGGAATAACCATGTGTTCACCTTAGGCCTTAGAGACTCAATGACAGTTAATGAAGAAAATGAAAATATACAAATCTGAATAGGAGAGGTCTGAACATGAATTTAATTTTATGTGGGAAAGGATTTTTTAATATAAAAGCAGTAGAAGAGATAAAAAATGAAAATATAAATTGTTTGACCACATGCAACTTAAAACCTCTGTACATCAAAAAGATCATAAACCGAAAAGGTGAAGGGCAAACTGGGAAAATGTTTTTCTATACTATAACTTACAGAGGATTGATATTCTTAATATCCAAAGTATGCAAACAAATTTATAGGGAAAATTTCCAGAGCCCTGTAGAAAAATAAGCAAAAGGCTTGGATAGGTAATTCACAGAAAATTCAAATGGCTAACGAACATATTTTAAAATTTCAAACCCTCTAGTAATAAAAGAAATGCATGCTAACATACCGTTACCATCTCCTCTCGCTCAAATTATTAAAGAATAAAAAATTACAATTCTCAGTGCTGTTGGTGAAATGAGCAATCATACGCTACGAGTGGAGAACAAACAATAATGTATCTTCTATCAGGGAGTGGATGTTGAAGCTTATTCATCCCAGATTCACTTCTGAGGGGGTCTTTAAGGTACATAATGAAACTGGAAAGATAGTAAATGTTATTACCATTTGTAGAGTTACCCATATTACTCTACAAAAGAGAATGGAATAGAGTGGAGGGTGAAATTTGGTTTTTTTGAAAATAAGTACAAGAAAATTAAATTTTAGGCAAACCATTCATTATTTTCCAATTAGAATAATGGACTATTTGCCCTCCAAAATGTCCTGAGCTCTACTTATGACTGTACCTCTATCTTCTCTGACTTGAGGATGAATATCAATACCCTCCCCCCCCCATAGATATAACGGGAGTCCTACCTATCTCAAGTGAGCTTTGTCTATTGTAAGAAAGCCCTTGACAAGGATGAAAGATACTAGCACTGGATGGATCACCGAATCTGGAAAACCGAGCTCTTGAGAAAGAGGAAACCCTTTCCTGAGCTCTTCCTCCTTGCTCTATTTCCTCCAGAGAGAGATTAGGTTTAAGCATAGAAAGATCACCTAGAAACGAGACATGCAGCAATGTAGACACATAAAATGCTCCACTGTGTATGCAGAAAGTGTGAAAAGAAAGCTCAGAAAGTGAGCAGTACAATGAAACTGGTAAATGCACGGCAGAGACTTTGGCGTGCGTGTGGCAGCCGGCACGGGAAGGGGTCCTGCACTGTAGGGCTTCTGCCATGTTTGTGCTCAGGCACCTGAAAGATAACAGTCAGTTAGCTCTTGGTAACAGCATTTTGCACGCTGGGTTTGAAATCCAGAAAACGTGTACAATGTAAGTTTTCAGGGGTTAAAACAAATATTTTTTTAATTGAAGTAGAGTTGATTTACAGTGCCAGTCTCTGCTGTGCAGCACAGTGGAGTTTTCAGTTTATATTTCACAATTCAAAGAACTTTAAAAAGAAGATGAAGGATCTCGTTTTTATTCACAAGAATATTTGCTTTTAACTATTGTAAACTGTGGCTCCAGCAATGTCATTAAAAACAGAGTGTTCCTACCATGTTTTTGTACACCAGTATTTCCATGAAGATAGTTTCTTGGAAAAGCTGACTTGATTAGAAGACAGTGTAATTTTTTTAGGTTGAAATTTATCAACTGCCTGATGGGTGGTTCAGTTTACAATCTGTCAGTCATTTGGTAGGGAATAAAGTTTGTTCTCTAGGCTCCAGTAGTTTTGTTCCGTTGAAAGACTGAGATTTTCTTGTGTGTCAAGCATTTTCCCTTTATATCAGAAAACCTCAAATAAGGGTATTATTTCTGTGATGGTTTCAATTTGTTGGTCCACTGAAGTTAAGAAACAGCATACAAATTTTATCCAGCTGGCTGTGACTGGTGTGGCAGCATAAGGACATTTTTTAGGAGGTAAAGCAGTTTTAAGAGATAAAGGTTACTGCCCTATTTTGAAGTCATTGAAAAGAGCAAAACTCATCTCCTAGAAGGATTAGCTCTTTTGCCCTCACTTGCTGCTATTTGGTTTTATTTTCTTTTAAAAACATGTTCCTTGTGTACTTGTATTAGGATTTTAAATCATTGGAGGAAAATATCTATTTGTGTTTGCTTTCCGTGGATTAAATGCCATATGGTGTTGTATTATGATCTCAGTTAAGAAGAGGGTAGAATTAATGGTATAGGAGATATACCTGTTAGGTTGAATTTTAAAGTATAACAAGTGAAGTGCAAACACCATGATTTTGGCTCGTATTTAACATATATTAAGTGTCTGCACTGTATTGTACAAGTCACACCAGGTCAAAGATTGATCGTTGCATAATGCCATATGGAAAGGATTGATTTCCACCAAGTCTTTGAGGGCCTTGTAAACTTTATACAGTATAATTAATGCCATAAAGCATTTAAAGATTAGCTCAAGGAGGAAGAGCAAAAAGAGGGAGCCATACTACAACATTAATATTTCTGTACTCAGGAGTTTAAAACCTAAGAAAGAAAGGCTGGACAACCACAAAAGGGAAACTTGTCCATCAATTTCACAGGGACACATGTCCAAGTGTCTCTTAACTTCAATGTGGGTTTTCTGTTTTGCAGAAACCCTTGGCCTATAAACAAGTGCATGTTGACTTCCCAAGTGGTAATCTGATCTGATGACATTGTATGCTCTACTTGTAGATTTCTCTGAATGCACCATTCCCATTCCTAAGCTGAGCCTAGCTGGAGTCACAGGACTGCCTTTTAGTTACATCTCTCCAACTTCCCACAAATGCAGATCCTCCAAACACCAAGACATTTGGACCAACGTTCAACTTAAGACTATTTTAAATGCTGATTATTTATCTTGGCAAGCATATGGAATCTAAGTCTCCATTATAATAACTTCTTCACATTTATGTAGAGCTTACTGTGTGCTCTAGAACAGGGACCACTTATCACTTACTGCAATACTGATGTTCCTGATTTGGTCTTCTTGTACCAAATACCTAACACCTGCCTGGCGTGTAGGAGGGGCTTATGACATTTTGAAGAATGAATGAATGAATGAGACAGACATTTAAGAACCGTAGAAGGGGGACTTCCCCGGTGGTGCAGTGGATACGAATCCGCCTGCCAATGCGGGGGACACAGGTTGGATCCCTGGTCCGGGAAGATCCCACATGCCGCGGAGCAACAAAACCTGTGTGCCACAACTACTGAGCCTGCATGCTGCAATTACTGAAGCCTGCATGCCTAGAGCCCAAGCATCCCAACAGAGTAGCCCCCGCTAGCTGCAACTAGAGAAAGCCCGCATGCAACAATGAAGACCCAGTGCAGCCAAAAATAAATAAAATTAAATCTTAAAAAAAAAAAAGAAGAAGAAGAACCGTAGAGGGGATGAAGATTCTTAACACAAAAGGAGGGGCGGAGCAGGCAGGTAATGACTCAATAGAGTACAGGGGCAGAAGTGGAAGTTTGGAGAAAGTCTCAGTAAGACTCCTAGGAAATTGTTAAATAGACCCCAGGAAGCCTTCAACCTTGATTTTATTTCATCATGAGTTCAAATAATGACTCCATTGGTCTTGAAATACTGTTTTCAAAAATCAGAACTTTGGAAGAGTGACAATCTTGAATTTGGAAAGAAGATCTAATGTATACTTAGCCACTAGCAATGACCCATGAGCCTCAGGACCTGGGATTTTTTATCACTAAATTAAAAGGAACTTACAAGATAAAATATGCTTTTTCACATTGAACTCATCGAGCAAGAAAAAATAGCATCTTCCTTCTAGTACTTTCAATCTCCCAAATCCTGCTGTTCATTTCCTTTGTATTATTGGGAAAAAAATTCAGTCAAGTATTTCAAACCTGATATTTGTAAACTCATCCTCACCACCTCTGTCAATGGATTGTCAAGTTTTCTTTCTGCACAGTGGTGGCAGCTGTCATAACAAAGTCAGTGGACTTCCCAGAGGGCGGGTGCACACTGCGGGGAAGAGTGGGAATTTGAGGAAAATTGTGTCTCTACCGCCCAACCTGGGAGATGAGGTTTTATTTTTGTTTTTTCTTTTCTTTTTATTTTTTTTTTTTAAATTAGAACAACTGGTGGGAAACTCTACACCACTAAGTGGAATCCTGTTCGTTTCCCTGTAGGTATGCTATTGATAAATAGCCGGGTAACTTGAGGAATTGCCTAGAGTTACTAAGAAGCATTCAGATCATTAACTAGAACTTGATTAAAGTTGAACCCTTTGCCTAGTGGGAACTGTGGCTGCTTCCTTTGCCTCTCAGAATTTGCAAAAACATTTCATGGGTACTTCCTAGCAGGTTCTTTGTTGTTTATTGCATTTTATAGAAGACAGTTATACCTTGACTTTTGTGTTGCTAAGCACTCTTTTTTAAAAATATGTTGACACTCGTAGCTGACTTGTGAATGACCTTGAATAATTCCCAAGCTTGGGCAAAGAGCAGCTGGCCGTTCAAAGAAAGGCATATCCAGCTGCAGATAGGCACCTTTTGATGTAGGGGCCTTTTCCCATGGGCCTGACTACAAATATATTCTGCTACCTTAATGAAGACAGGACCTTAATGAAATCCCAGTCCTTCTATATAGTTGTAGGCAGATGACTTAGCAAAATCAGATGGCAAAAATAAAATAAAATAATAAAATAAAACAAAATAATAAAATAAAATAGCAGGGCTAAAATAAGTATAATTTGCTCATGTTTTTCCTGATTAGAGCTGTAATTATAAAAGAATTGATAGAGAGAAATGTTTGTGTTTTTTTGACCTGTGATAGAGGAAACAACAAAAAGAGTACAGATTACTAAAATAGGATGGACGTGATATTTGATGCCAATTCCTGGAAGCAGAGCAAATGTGGATCAAGCATAATACTTGGAGGTTCATTGAGTTTTTGCAAGTCTTTTGCATATTTGCTATGGTAGGGCATACATCCGCATACAACATATCATGTATATATTTTTCATAGATGTATCATTTTAGGAGTTGCTCGTGAAACAGTAACACATTTCTCTTTTAGCTAAGGTATCCAGTAAACCAAATAACTATTTTCTTTTCCATTTTGAACTGAATGCAAGTAAGCTGGCAGACAGCAACATGGGACACGTTTCCTCAAAGGAAAGCGTATGTCACCCAGATTCCAGAGAGGAGTCTGTAAATACAGAGAGAAAGAACTATGATTAAGGACAACGTCAGTTTTACCCTCATGTTTCCACTTTAGTTCTTGAAATAGTTCTGAAGCAATTTTGAAAAACAAAGGGAAGGTAAAGAATATTACCAGAAACCTTCCAGTGCCTATATCTGGAAAAAAATTGTGCATTAATATCTTTAGGATGCACATGCATTCGGTAGCTGAACTGTTGTTGACAATGGCATGGTAACCTACTTCTCTTTCTCCCTCTCTCTCTGCCCCAACCAACAGTTTGTGGCTCACCCCAATTGCCAGCAGCAACTCTTGACAATCTGGTACGAGAACCTCTCAGGCCTGCGGGAACAGACGATAGCTATCAAGTGTCTGGTGGTTCTGGTCGTGGCCTTGGGCCTTCCGTTCCTTGCCATCGGCTACTGGATTGCACCTTGCAGCAGGGTACCGGCTTTTCCACCTCTGTTTCCTCTGTGGTTGGTGTACCATGTCCTTTGAGGATGAAAAAGGAAAAAGCTTCCTACTTAAGGCTCTTATCAGTTTTACCCTGAATGTTAATTGACTCA
Organism: Kogia breviceps; assembly: GCF_026419965.1. Lineage (NCBI taxonomy): Eukaryota > Metazoa > Chordata > Mammalia > Artiodactyla > Physeteridae > Kogia > Kogia breviceps. The sequence goes on along the minus strand of NC_081315.1, from coordinate 128,057,822 downwards.
AGAACATGAATTCTGCTTTTTAATGACTGGATTAGTTCAAATAAGGGATGAAAAGAATTTGGTACTAGTGGGATAGATCATATTTGCGGGCGTATAATACTTAGGCTTTTAAGATAAAATCCCCATGGTAAGCGGGAGGAAAAGCTGCTTAAGTGAAGTAGCAATTGTACCGATGCTATTGCCAGCTTAATAAATAGTCTACCAGGCTGGCCTGTGGAAGAGGAAGAGCCCTACTGCCGTGGTTCCAAGAAACAGTTAACCTGAGAATTGAAAAGGCAGCTCGATTGAACCTGTCAAAAAGATCTGAGGCTGGGTGTACTAAGCTTGGTTCTGAACAGTGGTATTATCCAGTCTTCATGAAAGCACATGTCAGGTTCCCTTAGCCCTTTGTTCCTTCAGGAGATTCTAAAAAATGTTGAATTTGGGTTTGGGGGCTTTGGATTGTTTAGATTGTTCATCTGTTTAGTTTTGTTTGCATCACTTTGTTCACTACCTTTATCCCTCTCTCAACTTTGCCAGTATACAGTCAATTTAACTGTGCCTAAGGGATCCTCTAAACAAGATGTGGAAAGGAATAGGAGTCATGCTAACAGAATCTGTATTCGGTTAATAAAGGACACTGCCAGGGAGAAGAAACAGTTCTGAGATCCTTTCGTCCTATTTTTATATTCTAAAATCTGGTTTTGTTAAAATCAGAGGCAGTTTCAGGCAAAATGAGTCAAGGCCACTCACAAGTGACCCTGGAAATCCGTCATCTCTCTGGCACATCTGTCTCCTCCTGCAGAGTCCTGGTCCACAGGCCCATATACGTGTAAGAAGATTCATACATCTCACTTCATCGTTGAGCTGCCCGTGCAGTTTAAGGCAGAAATGTTGTCATTTTGATCAATTTTGATGACTCAACTAAGTTCCTTTGTTATATATCATGGGCAAAAATACCTTAAGATTCTGCTAATACATAAACACTAAAGACTAAAAACTATAAATAAGGAGAGAGCATGCATGAAAGCAAAAATCATATCCCACCCAAATAATTTTCCTTCCTGAGGGAAATGAATTGGAATGTTCAGATTTATACGTGTTTGTCTCTTAGGGCAGCTTACCCAGTTAAAACATTGAGTTTGAAGTAGGCATCTTGAAGTCGATTCTTTTTTCTCTTCACCTGTAAAAGTACAGCTAATGATGTGGTGAACTGTGCCCAGCAGAGAAGGGAAAGGAGGGAATTGAGTTGTTTCTGGAGCCCACATTTATACCTGCCATATACCACTTATCCTGTGGTGAAAGGACAATATAGTAAGAATTCTCCACACGTATCCCATTTTTTAAGATAGGCATACTGCTTTTTTTTTTTTTTTTCATGTTATTTAACATTTTCAAAGATCAACCTTTAGGAGAAACAGACTTGGCAACTCCCCCAAATCACTGTGTACTATGGATGAGCTACCCCAGTGTGTCCTCTCAGCAGCTGTGGAACCAGCACAGTGATATGTAAATGAGTGGTTTATTTTTCTGTGTCTAATATGGAAAATGTGACATTTGTCTGTGTGCATTCATGTCCAATCCCAGAAATGCTTGACATTCTTTGGTTATTTGTTGACATCAAATTAAGTTTCTGGACATACAAAAACATTTGTTTGAAGTTACAGTCTTTTAAATGTGAAGCTTGGTACTTTTTAAGGTCACAGACTGAGTTTGAAAGTAGGGTCTGAGTATACAGAATAGACAACTTATATGCTAAATCTACCAAATATACCTAATTCTTAGACTGCAGAAGCCCTTGGGACAGGAAGAATTATTTTTCATTTCTACTAGAACATATGGCTTTTAAGGACATTATATCACACGGGATTTAAAAAGAGTTACCTTAAAATCATTATAAACTGAACTTTAAAAATGTTTCTGCACTATTTATATGATTTTCCAGACTCAGGGATGACTTTTCATTAAGTTAACCTACTTAGAGATTTTAATTATTGTGTATCTCTCTGCTCTTATTGGATAGTAACAGATAAAATATTTATGTTTATTATAATATTTTCTGCCTTTTTATATCATACAAAGTACAAATTGATTTTGGAATATGTAGAAGTGAGAACAAAAATTTACTTCTGTAGCAGTAAGTTTTTTTAAAATCTTCAAAGCCTTTGTAATGTGCTATAAAAACATCATAATATTTCAATTATAAATGAATGAGTCTACAAACTTATCATAACATTTCAATTATAAAGAATTACATATTACAAATTTGGAGTTTCTTTTCCTAGACTCTAAAATCCTGACACTGCATAATCTTACATGTAAAAATAAGAATCACCAGTATATGCCTTGTAATTTCCAGAAACGCATCTGTGAATGAAGTACATCCTAAGACAAATTGGATATTTAGAAACAATGAAGTTTGAAGACTTCTTAAATTATTCTTAGAGGAAGCATCCCCTAAAAGGAGTAATTTTTACAGTGTATAACTCTTCAGAAACAAAAGCAGAATTTTGAGACTGTTCTCATTTTATCTGTTTTTTTTTTTTTTTTTATCCTGTATAGTAGTTTGCATAAGTGGAAGCCAGATTTCCTAAAGTAAAAGGTTTTGGTATTTTTTGTTTTTTTTTTTGTTTATTGGTTTGTTTGCCTTCTTACAGCTGGGGAAAATCCTGCGAAGCCCTTTTATGAAGTTTGTGGCACACGCTGCTTCTTTCATCATCTTCCTGGGCCTGCTTGTGTTCAATGCCTCAGACAGATTCGAAGGAATCACCATGTTGCCAAATATCACTGTTATTGACTATCCCAAACAGATCTTCAGGGTGAAAACCACCCAGTTCACATGGACTGAAATGCTAATTATGGTCTGGGTTCTTGGTAAGCCTTTTATCTCAAGTATTCTAATTTCTACCAAAATAACATCTATATAATGATTGCCATGTTCTATTTAAAATGCTGTGGTACAATATATGGTGACAGCATCCCCACTGTAAGATAAGCAGACTAGCAAATACTGGAATAATGTGGCAGGTTGACAATGGTGAAAGATATCCCTTAACACTAAACAAAATTTTTATGAGTAACATAAGCTTAATTATAAATATACCATGTTTTAGAAATCCGACTTCAATTACTGAATAAAATGCCATTTTTATATATACACTACCAACTGTTAGATAGCTAGTGGGAAGCAGCCGCATAGCACAGGGAGATCAGCTCGGTGCTTTGTGACCACCTAGAGGGGTGGGATAGGGAGGGTGGGAGGGAGAAGCAAGAGGGAAGAGATATGGGGATAGATGTATCTGTATAGCTGATTCACTTTGTTATAAAGCAGAAACTAACACACCATTGTAAAGCAGTTATACTCCAATAAAGACGTTAAAAAAATAAATTAAAAAAAAATAAAATGTGACTCATCGTGATGATCAAATATTTAATTGAAATAGTTCTGAAATAACCTAGTGGCTATTAACTGATGATTAAAGAACATTTATTGCTTCCGTTTCAGAGGTTTTTTTAAGGAGAGTTTCCATTTTCAGAATGTTTGTTACTTCCCCTCACAATAGCTCATTTTGAATAACTATGTTAAAGTAAACATTTTAAGCAATATGAGGAAAAAATAAAGATTGGAACCAGTTTATCTATTGATCACTCATCCGAAGTCATTTTTGTATATTCTATTTCACACAGAATGTTTCTTATTATCTTCTCAGTTCCCAAATTAATGGGCTGGTTCTCCTCCTCATTCACTCCTATGGCCTTAACCTGGGTCAATTAATTATTTTATGAATTTTTTTTTGAGCCACTACCTGTCTTTTAAAAGCGCTACAATGTTTTCCCCTTACATAGTCAGGACAAGTTGTTAAACTGGCATATTTTGTCCTCTTCTCCCAGAACGACCCTTTCTGCTTTCAGTTTCTTCATAATGTCCTAGGGCCTCCTGCTTAAGGGTTTCTTCTTTTTCCAATGACATTCCTCACCTTCTCAGCATGAAGCTGAAATGAGAGAGAGGGTAGGGGAATGAGGTAAGTGTTCCTGGATGACTGGAAAAGTGTTCTCGTTAAAAGTGTAGAGTAGGGTTCTCAATTAGGGGCTTATTTCTCTAATAATCACCATGATTTGAGAATTAACCATTGTCATTTTATAAAGATGAATTTTCTCCTCTCCTCCAAGTGTTTCATGGGCCAAAATCATTTGATGTGTGAAGAGCCTTCCCTGCTTATTTCCTTCCCTCCCTCCTGCCCTACCCCCATGAGAGTAGCACCATTTCTTGTGCCACATGTAGAATTATGTTTCACCAAAATCTAACTTGATGGAGTGAGTGAATCATTCCTTCAGTTGAAGCTTCTTCTTTCACTTAACTCTGCCCAGCACCTCCCTTCCCGAGCTGTAGTCCATCAGGGCTTTACAGTGCCTGGTGGCATGCTTTACACTGGGGCATTTTATAGGTGGGGACTGATGGTGGACGGAATAGTAGCTTCCCTAGCCAAGCAGTAAACTCTTGTCTGTAATCTGTGCATCCTGTGACAGGAATGATGTGGTCTGAATGTAAGGAGCTCTGGCTGGAAGGACCCAGGGAATACATTTTGCAGTTGTGGAATGTTCTAGACTTCGGGATGCTCTCCATCTTCATTGCTGCTTTCACAGCCAGATTCCTGGCTTTCCTTCAGGCAACAAAAGCACAACAGTATGTGGACAGTTATGTCCAAGAGAGCGACCTCAGTGAAGTTACACTTCCACCAGAGATACAGTATTTCACTTATGGTAAGTTAACAGCTGCAGAGTCCTCTTTTGTCTCAGGAAGAGTATGACAAGCACATTTTGGAAGGGAGTGCCAATAAAGAGTACGTTTAGTATGAGATGCGTGTTGAATGTGTAGAGATGGTAGAAAGAACATGAGCTTTAGAGCTGTATAAAACTAGATTCATATCATGGCACTGACTCTCCCTAGCTGTGTGACTTTGTTCAAAGTAGTTTACTTCTCTGTGCCTCAGTTTTCACATCTATAAAAAGGAGGTATTGCAAGGTGGGAGAAAATTACCTTTAAGCCTAACATCATGATTATGCTTATATATTCTTAGGAAATGAAATTGTCTTTAATTGGGAGAAACAATAGCTTGCTAAACTGTTTGATGTGGAAGATGAGTCCCTGAGAGCCTGGTTTAGAGGAGATAAAATAATAAAAGGTGCTAAACTGCTGTAGAGGGAAGTGAACAAAAATTCAGCAGAGGCAGGAAATAGGAGCTAAAGTGACAGTGAGAATGTAAGCTTTGCAGAACCAGCAGAAATGCTGGGAAGGATGTTGTGCTCCTACGACGTGGGATGGAGAAGCCAGGCTTCTCTAGATCGTGAGAGCAGGAGACCCCAGTGACATCAGATGTGCATGGTTACCGATGCCTTCCTTGCCCACTGCAAACCGATATTAAGCAATGTTAGCTTCCCTTCCCTTAAGGCGAAACTGGGAAGCCGCAATTAGCAAATTTTCATATAGTTGCAAAATCTTAAACCTGGAAAAGATTTTAGCAATTATTGTCTAACCCTCATTTTACAGATAAGGAAACTAGGGCACAGAGTTTAAATGCGTTCTGATTGTGAGGAATAACTCTTTATAAGTACACTGTGATACGTACCAGCAGCATGTTAACATTACTGAAGAAGGCTGAGCGCATACTCTAACGTGAAGGTGTACGTTTTACACATTGTGAAATTTAAACACATTATCTCTTATTGTCAGCAAGCAAAGATTTGTATATACCAAGGATCAAATGAGCAAGTGATTACCACTTATAATTAAGGAAATAGCTTAGATTGTATTTGTGTGTAACAGATATCTTGACTATTTCGGTACCTTCTTATTTAAATTTACTTGCGTGTGTCTAATGGCTGTCTTCTGGAGGAATGGAAATTTGTGAATTTAGGCTTCACTCCTTACGGTGATTTTGATCAAATTTTTAACCTTTCTAAGTCTTGGTTTCTGCATCTTTGAGAAGAGAATAATAACCTCAGATCCATAGAGTCAATGAAAGCACAGTGTCTGGTACATATTAAACATTCAATAAGCGTTCATTTTTGTTGTTGTTGGAAATGTCTGCAGTGCACCGTCCTTCTGGGAGTGACCCAGTTCTCACAGAATTAACCACATAGTGTTTCGCTGATCTTCCAGGGAAATGAGTATCCAATAGTCTGCTGTGAACTTACTAAAGTAACCTTGAAAGGGGTGTTGGGGGTCCTCATTTAGAATCCGTTGCCAAGATTTTTGCACCTCAGTAGCATTTTATACTTTCCAGGAACCAGCTGTGTTGCTCAGACATCACATTGACAGCACCATTGTGATTCAGTGACATTCGCACTTCTTATAATATGACATTTTACTTGCATAAACTGTTAGATGACCTAGTTTTCCCATGAAATAGGGAAAAGAAGATTTGTGCCAACTGAGCCAATAGGATGCTAAAATAGCCAGTCAATAAATCTGGTAACTGAGGGGACAAATCAGTCAGGTCAATTGTTTTGTCATCCTGGACACAGTCTATCTAATGAAGCATTTTCACCTCTTTTTTCGTCTCTTGCACTTTATTCTGTTTCTGCTCAATGTGAAGTCAGCTTTGTATCTTTATAATAATAGCGTTTCCTCCATTAACAGAAACCATATGAATGTAGAATTCATATGTTTCTGGTTTAACATGAAAAGTAATGCCTGGACAGTTCACTAAATGTAGAGTAGTTTCAATTGAGATAATAACCACCTACCTACAAGGCAGATCCTATTTAAGGTATTCCACGTAGTTAGCAATGAATAGAAAGTTCCATCTTTAATCTTTCTCTCTCTCTTTTCTTGTAGCCAGAGATAAATGGCTCCCTTCTGACCCTCAGATCATATCTGAAGGTCTCTATGCCATAGCCGTCGTGCTCAGCTTTTCTCGGATCGCCTACATCCTCCCTGCGAATGAGAGCTTCGGCCCCTTACAGATCTCTCTTGGAAGGACTGTGAAGGACATATTTAAGTTCATGGTCCTCTTTATTATGGTGTTTCTTGCTTTTATGATTGGCATGTTCATACTTTATTCTTACTACCTTGGAGCTAAAGTAAATGCTGCTTTTACCACGTAAGTAAAACATTTTACAAACAAAGGTAGGATGAAGGGAAATTCTAACAAGTCTAGATGAAGCAAAGAAATTTTTTTCAATGATTGTAATAAGGATGTTTTAAAGAGCAGGAAAATAATCCATTAAACATAGTTAGTGCCTCAAGTAACAAATGTTAGCGAGTATGTGGAGAAAAGGGAGCCCTCGTACACTGTTGGTGGGAATGTAAATTGGTGCTGCCACTGTGGAAAAGAGTATGGAAGTTTCTCAAAAAACTAAAAATAGAACTATCATATGATCCAGCAATGCCATTCCTGGGTATATCTAAGAAAAAAAAATCACTAATTCAAAAAGAGACATGCGCCCCAATGTTCATAGCAGCGTTATTTACAATTGCCAGGATATGGAAACAAACTTAAGTGTTCATCAACAGAAGAATGGATAAAGAAGATGTGGATGGACTTGGAGGGCGCTAACTGAAATAAGTCAGACAGAGAAAGACAAACCGTCTGATATCACTTATATGTGGAATCTAAAAAATACAACAAACTAGTGAATATAACAAAAAAGAAACAGACTCAGAGATGCAGAGAACAAACTAGTAGTTGCCAGTGGGGGGCGTGTAATAATCGGGTGGGGGAATAGGAGGCAAACACTACTGGGTATAAGATAGGCTCAAGGATGTACTGTACAGCACAGGGAATATAGCCAATATTTTGTCACAACTGTAAGTGGAATATAACCTTTAAAAATTGTGAATCACTGTGTTGTACACCTGAAACTTATGTAATATCGTACATCAGCTATACTGAAAAAAGAAAAAAAGGAAAGGGATGGAGAAAACCTAAGAAAACACAAAACAAAAACAGTGCTTGTGTGAGATTACATTGCTCCAAAGGCTCATCTCTTTGAATTTAGTGAATGTTTGATCACAGAGTGGACCAAAACTCAGGGAAATCCTAAGATAAAACTAGCTATTTTAAGAGAATTGGGTAGCAAATTTTTAATACTGGATATCTCTTATATTATGTATGACATTAAGTTTAGTTTCATCATTTTGTAGCCATTACTATTATTTCAAAAAGAAGCATTGGTTTTTGGTTGTTTTTTTTTTGACTGCCTTGGGGCTTCGTTGCTGCGCGTGGGCTTTCTCTAGTTGCAGCGAGTGGGGACTACTCCTCATTGCGGTGCGCGGGCTTCTCATTGCGGTGGCTTCTCTAGTTGTGGAGCACGGGCTCTAGGTGTGTGGGCTTCAGTACTTGCAGCACGCAGGTCAATAGTTGTGGCACAAGAGCCCGAGAGCGCAGGCTCAGTAGTTGTGGCGTTCAGGCTTAGTTGCTCCGCGGCATGTGGGATCTTCCTGGGCCACGGATCGAACCCATGTCCCCTGCATTGGCAGGTGAATTCTTAACCACTGCGCCACAAGGGACGTCCTGGAGCATTGGCTTTTATGTTAATGTATCCTTAATCAGTACAGGGAGTTGAAGAAGGAGAAATCATAGCTAAACGTTGTACCGTCCACTATACGGTAGTACCACTTCCTTCCTTTGATCATACTGGCGTCTGCACTGGAGGCTTACCTTCCGCATGAAGTCTTTCTTGAATAAGCTTTCTTAGTTATTGTCCCTTTATGTTCTCTCAGCGTGGAGAAGTCCACATTGCCAGGTCCTCTATCACCCATTGCTGTTTAGCGGTCAGGGAGGCGGGCCCTCCGTCTGTACTGTGGTCCTTCCAGGTGAGATCAGAAGGTCCTCCATGCCTCCCTTTGTACCCTCTGTGCCCTGTAAGGCCACAGCTGAAAACAAACTAGACCTTCAGTAAGTTCCCTTTGGACTAAAGTAGAATATCAAGCCCTTCCAGGCATCTAAATTGTTTTGAAATAAATTTTTCCAAGTAGTTAATATAGAGCAGATTGTAGGTGTGAAAGAGAACTGAAACTCACTTTATTGTAATGAAAAAAAAATTCTGTTTGAACCCAGGGGGGAAGGACAGAGAGATCCTGCACACAGCACACAGTAGTACCCCTTTGACCTCTACGAGAACTCATCTTATACACGACATTTCGACAGTGCTTTGTGTGAGGACCTGGCAACACGATATAGTGGAAAGACCGTAGGCTAGAAAATCAGGCAGACCTGGCTGTGGTCTTTGGTTAAGTATTTTAACATTTCTCAGTATTAGTTTCTTGTTTTCAGAATGAGTATTATAGGGGCTTCCCTGGTGGTCCAGTGGTTAAGATTCCGTGCTTCCCCTAAAGGGGGTGTGGGTTTGGTCCCTGGTCGGGGAACTAAGGTTCCCCCATGCCCTGTGGTGGGGCCAAAAAAAGCACAATAAGGTTTGAATCAGGTCATTGTAAGGATATGGAAGGTAATTTATATAAAGCCTCTTGCCCATAGCAGGAGCTCAGGAACTGCCAGTGTCCTCTCCTTTTCCCTCTCCCCGTCTCCCCAAACATGTGGATTCTCGGGAATCTATATTCCCAGCGTTAAAGGTGAGAAGGTTTGCAAAGGAGCAAGAGGAGGGAGTGGGGACATTTTGTGATGCTGTTAAATTCACGGCAGGAACAAAGAGGCTAATAGTCTTTCTTATTCTTTCCTTAGCATCTGTGCTATAACATCACATCATCAAATGTTTCATAATGGAGAGTAACTCTACAGGAACAGGAACCTTTCTATTCAACCCTCTATCCCCAGGGTCTAGCACAATTTCTATAACATAATAGGTGCTCCATCAATATTTGTTGAATGATTGAATTAAACTAGTACTAAAACCTACAAATCTATAAAATTGTTGTTTAGAGTCTGTTGTAACAAACCAAAAAAAGTACTATTTCCATACATTTTTCTTTGAAAAAAAAAGGGCTTACTTTTGAAACCTCCTTTTTACTGGAATTCTACATGTGTAACTGTTTAAGGATTAAACTGATCTGGTTCACAGATCAGTGATTACCACTCAGTTGTATGACAAAACCAGCCAAATTCAGTCGGCATAATTCATTTAAGGGATACAAGTAGGTAATTAGTCTGGTGAAGGCTTAAGTGCTAACTGCTGTGATGGAAGAATCAGGAAGTAGACTATATAAATTAAGGGAAAAGAATAGGAATCTTTAATTCTGTTGCCTTCTCTTCACTTCCACTTAAGTAAAACTTTTAGGTAGGTAATATATTCTTGTGGCGAAAAATACATGTAGAGCAGTATCTACAGTGAAGAGCCTGACCCCTTCCTCAGCCTTGGACACCAGTCTCTTAGTTCTCCTTAGGTACAGAGGCAATGGTTTCTTTTGGTTACTTTCAGACATGTTTTTTGCATAAACAAGAATATAAGAGTTTGTATACCCGTCTTTGTTATTAAAACGGTAGACTATTTCACACTTGTTACATCTCATTTTTTCTCTAATAATATATCTTGGACATCATTTTATATAAACACATGAAGCCAGATATGTCTCATTTTTCTCCCAGTGGCTGCATAGCCATCCATTTATAGATAGACCAGATTTACCCACTCTTCTATTGACAGATATTTTATTAGTTTTCATTCTTCCCTGCTGCCGTGCTGCAAGGAATAAGTTTGTACATACTTTTTTTTGAAGTGGGTATATAATTTTAATCCTAATCTTGTTCTACTCCAGAAAACCTGGCTTAAATTCCTAAACCACCTACAAAATAAAACCCCAAACTTCCATCCTTCTAGGAAAAAGGAATGGATATTGGGGCATGACTTCAGCTCTTCCCTGCCAAGCTCAGAAAATTTTCACTTGATGATAACTTAAAAGAATAAAAACTAGGTATCGGCACCCTTTAATCATCCGTTCCTAAAAACCTGAGAGAACATTTTCTATTAAATATTGTAACAAAATTGTTATGATCGGGGTATTATGATGATAGTTTAATACAATAGCATTTTACATCTGTGCAGTATTCAGATCTTAACTTGTTTTTACTTTTGACTTTTTCATACTGAAAACTGTTTATTTATTTACTTTGTACCTTATTCTTTCAACAGTGTAGAAGAAAGTTTCAAGACTCTGTTTTGGTCAATATTTGGGTTGTCTGAAGTGACTTCCGTTGTGCTCAAATATGATCACAAATTCATAGAGAATATTGGATACGTTCTTTATGGAATATACAATGTAACTATGGTGGTTGTTTTACTCAACATGCTCATTGCTATGATCAATAGCTCGTATCAAGAAATTGAGGTAAATCTGCTTCCTACCCACTGTGTCTGTCCTGGCCATTTCGTTCTAATAGCACACTGCGTCTGCTTTTGTGCCCTGGGCTGGAGCTCCTGCTCTTGTCCACAAAGAGACTTAGACCAAAGCAGGGCCTTTCTCTGTGTTTTCCATCTGGATAGGTGGTAATACACCTTCTAGTATCTTCTAGGAGCACAGCAGGGTCCTCATGAATTTACCATCCCTCTGTCTTCTCTCAGGGTATATTGCTGAATTAGTGTCTAGAAGAAGTATTGGCCATAGGGAAATTATTCTCTCCTACGTTGGCCAGCCAACCATCTGAAAGATCCCAGTAGAGGAATTACTAGATGCCCGGTAAACTTCGATGATGCTCTTTATCTAGTCAGAATTTTTAGTATTCTCGAAATCACTTTATTTTTGTTCGAGATTGGGCTCGATTTGGTGCCTTTCTTCACCACTGTATATATATTTTCTTACGTACTTCAGTTTAGTGTGCTGTGTCTAGTGCTTTACTGTTTGTTAAGCCCATCGAGTCTCTATCTGTGTTTTAGAACACATAAGATAGTGTTCTCAAAGCAGAAGTTAGGTCCTCCAGAGATGAAAACTGGTACTCTGAACACCTGCTTGGGTGTAGTAATGGCTGACTGGGCGTTGTGAAATGACTGAGCCAACTTCTTCCAATCATGGGCCGGCTCCGTTTCTTCTCTCCATTCTTCCTACCAGATAGAATGTTTATGCCCACCACCAGGGGACAGCACTGAGGATAAAAGGAGATTAAGACAGAAATAGGCCACTGAGGGCCTTATGTGACATTGGAGTACACATGGCAGACACATAAACTCCAAAGTGCAGTTCATCTGAATGCTGCTTGTTCCTTTGCCCTTTATAATATGCTGTGTCTACAACCTGGCTTGGATGGGTGTAGATGAGGAGGGGAATGGAGAACTCTCGTTGAATATGCAGAATTGGAAGGGGTGGGGAGGGAGGGAGGAATTAATCTTTTCATCTTTCCTCGACCCTAAATTTTTCTTGTGCTTATGCTTTGTTTTTTGGATAGGGGACAGGACATTCTGGTTAAATTTCAGTGGGTACAGACAGAGGCATATGGAAGAGGAAAAAATTTTAAATATCATGAAAATGATATTACTGAGAATATTATATAGCCCAATAGGGATCATATGCAGATAAATGTATATATGCCACTTCTGTATTTCAAAAGCATAATGTATGTTCAGTGTAAGATCCTACTGAAATCAATTACTAGAATTTTTAGTTTTTAAAATCAGTTGTTATATTTTTTCTGTTTTTGTGACACAGGATGACAGTGACGTAGAGTGGAAGTTTGCTCGCTCAAAACTTTGGTTATCGTATTTTGATGATGGAAAAACATTACCTCCACCCTTCAGTCTGGTTCCAAGTCCAAAGTCATTTGTTTATTTCATCATGAGGATCATTAACTTTTCCAAATGCAGAAGGAGAAGGCTACAGAAGGATATAGAAATGGGAATGGGTAACTCAAAGTCCAGGGTAGGTATCAAAAGCTTACTGAGACCTGAAGATAAATGTTTTGTCTTTCCCCTTGTCTTTTATGTTTGTTCAATAATTTTTATGTGTGAACTTAGAAGATGTTGAAAGTAACTGTCCATTCCATAGTCTTTCATAGACTAATACTTAATATCTTCATAATATATCAAGAAGTCACTTAGTCTATGCCTTGTTTTTGGTCAGAATTTCAAGTAAACTACCAAATTAAAAACAAACAAAAAAAAACCTTCTTTAACTTGTTAAAAGTAAGCAGAAAAGTTATTACTAGAAAACACTTCGTTTTTTGTGTGTGTGTTCCATGCTTCTCAATTGTTATTCTGAAGTTAAGTAGTTCTATCCTCACATTTTTCTCTTGGTTGTATATATAGTTCACCACCAACATATTATTCTTATTTGTAGAAACCCTTTATTGGGCTAAATAATCTTTTATCCTTTAATATCATAAACTTGATACAGGCTTAAGAGCACCCCCAAATATTAACCATAAATGCTCCCTTTTATAAATAATCAAGAATGGCTTGTTCTTGAGTCATACTCATTGAGTCATACTTTGATTTTAACAAAGATGAGTTCCATGCTAGCACTTTAGTATCAGGAATTTAATTTGCAGAGGTAGAATTGATATAGGACACAGAAGGATATTGGCAGAACATCAAATAAATAATAGGGAGTGAAGCAGACAGGAGCAAAATTAATTTTGCCTAAAAGTTGTGAAAATGGAGCCCACAAGATAGCAATGTTACCTCCATAAAGTACATATTTTTTCTCAGTTGATGCTGGGGAAAAAGACAGGATTAATGCAGTTTAATTTCTCACTTTTTAAAAGAGATGTGCATTTCCAAGATTTGTAATACTCCACATCTTACTCTTTAAGAAGGTAGCCTTTTAAACCTTCTTTGTTTGACCTGAATATGGGCTCTTAAGGCTCTTAGGTTGCAAGACAGTGATTGGCTATGATTTCAAATTATATCTCACTGTGGCTATGATTTCAAATTATATCTCACTGTATACAGTGAAAGGCAACATAATGTAAGGAAGAGAGCATTGGCATTAGACCTGGGTTTCAATTCTGGCTTAAGGCTTATTAGAAAGTAACATAGATAAATCACTTCATTACCCTAAGCCATAATTGTCTCACCTGAAAGAGAGAAAACTTCACAGTGTTATCGTGAGGAGGATATGAGAGGCACAAAATTCCAGCCTCAACAAATATCAGTGCCCTTCCTCATTCACAGTTTACAAAGTGCTTTGCCGTACATTTGAACCTCTTGCAACGCCGTGAGGTAGGTATTATTATTCCCATTTTATAGATAAGACCGCTGAAGCCATTAAAACAACTCACCTATGCAAGGTCACAAGAGCTAGCCAGTGTGGGGTAGCGTTTTCCGGCCTCAGAGGTCTCTTTCTGCTGCACCTGGCTGCCTCCTGCTCAGCAGCTGTGGCTCTGGCTTGGTTCCTGCGCCACCTCCTCCCCACCGGCTGTGCCTTTAGCTGCAGCTTAGCTGGTGTCTTAAAGGGGCTGGGTTCTAACTGCCATCCTGGGCAACTCCTGCTACTGCTGAGATGGACTTTGTTTGGAAGGCAATTTGTTTCTCTGGGGATTGATTATTATTCTCTGAGGCTTTATTATTTAAAAGGGAAGCTGTTCGAGCATGGGAACTCACAGCTCCAGCACTTCACTCCCTCGAGTTTTCTTTCTGTAGGCAAATGGTTTCACCGACATTTGACTTCATTCCTGATACTGTCATAATGTAGAAGGGGAGACACACTAACAGGTTAAGAGGAGCACATTCAAGTTGGCTGTGGCGACCTAGACCCCTGTTATTAAAAAAAAAAAAAAAATACACAAAAAACAGCTTGCTCACAGGGATGTGAGGGCGGCAGATGTGCTCCGTTTAGGGTGTCCTCTCCTGCCTGTATTGCAACAGCGGCAGGAAGAATAGCTTTCTTCAGAGACGTTGCTGGAAACAGAAGGTTGAACACTGATCTTTCAGGAGCCATGCTTGTTGGCTTCCTAGTCTCCCCACATCTGGTTAAAAACTGCCATTTGGGGACTTCCCTGGTGGTCCAGTGGCTAGGACTCCGCGCTTCCACTGCAGGGGGCACAGGTTTGATCCCTGGTCAGGGAACTAAGATCCCGCATGTGGCATGGTGCGGCAAAAAAAAAAAAAAAAAAAAACCCTGCCATTTTGATTTTATTTCTTAAATTGTTCATGGAGCTGTTTTTATCTCTTTGATATTATTAAGCTTTATAGATACTCTCTGTGTCCTGAATTTAGTAAACATTTGGAGAAATTATGTTTCTGCTTTTCTTTTTAAGAGGACAGGAAGGAACCTCAAGAAATCAATCTAACGTTTACCTCTAACCTCAGTCAACAGTCAGAGACTGACCTCTAGTGGCAAATAGGAGAATTAACTTTGTTAGCTGAGGTTTTCTCCTGCCCCAGTCGAAAGAGGACAAAACCAAGAGGATCCTTACCTATAAGTGCCACTTCCTTCCCTTCTAGTATCCCACCGCTTCCTAAGTTATGATGGTGGGAAGACAGGTGGTGGAGTGAATACATTTTCTTGGATGAAGGGCCCAGCCTTTGAATCACACTGTATAGGTAGCAGCTTATCTGTGAATAAGATGCAGGCCCTGTGCACATATGTGAAGGGTAGACAGTAACGACAGTCTCCTCTTGCTGTCTGTTCTTACCCACCCAAAAGTTAAACCTTAAAAAGAAAGAGAAAATAAAAGAAAGCCAAAATACCTTAGTCCAATTCTCTCCAAAGTGTTGAACCTGGCACAGTGTACTTCCAAGATACTTAGGAAGACGTTTTGTTTTGGCTCCTGTTTTAGGATTACAAAATACCAAATGATACCCTATACCCTCTGAACTTGTAGTGTGTATCTGTTCAAGTGTAGGAGAGGAACACAGGCTCAGGAGCAGATAAAGTTGCTTCTGTGCAATATCTCCTTCTAGATGCCATGAAGACATTTTGATGAAGTGTACGAGGACCCCAGGAACAATTATGTTTAACACGAGCCAACTTTTAAAAATATTTTTTCAGTTCAGCAGTTCTATTACAGTACATCTGTCCAATATTTTGATAAGTGTGGGCGTGTTGCTCACGTTAGTTTTCACCTTTGGAAATATATGAAGTCATTCATAAAACTCAGCTTCCACAAAATGTCCCTCGGAAATGTTGACTCCAGAAATGTTATCAGGGAGAATAAAGTAGATTATATTTATGATTTCCAAATAAATGTATTCGAATTTACTAGGCTAATTGTATTTTTTCCTAGTTAAACCTCTTCACTCAGTCTAACTCAAGAGTTTTTGAATCACACAGTTTTAACAGCATTCTCAATCAGCCAACACGTTATCAGGTAAGCATTCATTAGACATATCTCCTTATCTGTATGTAGTTCCACATATGTCTCTGTGTTCATGTGTGTGTATGTGCATGTGTGTGTGTGTGTGTGTGTGAGAAAAGTGAGTAGAATTATATTCTTCAGTTCTTCAGATGTGCTATGAGGGTAGAACAGAACAGAGAAAATGCTATGTTAGAGGGCACTTTAGAAATCAGAAATCCAAGTTCTTCCCCTTCTTCTTCTTCTTGCTGTTGTTTTGTTTGTTTGTTTGTTTGTTTGATTGAGGAAGCAGAGTTCCTTTGTGATATTGAAAGCAAAGTGTTGCCACAATTTTCGAAGGTCACTTTCATACACCTTGAGCTGGAGAAAGCAGTGGGAGATGCGGTATATTAGGAAAATAATGTTCTCACAGTACAAAAAAACCAGCTCCATTTCTCCAGATAATCTGTTTTTCAAATGGAATCTTAGGCTATACTGTTGCATCAGTACTACTTTAAAATATCTGTTGCGCTTTGATCTTGGATGTGACATTTCAACACTATTTTCCAACTCAGAAGTGGGTATAGTCCTTCCCATATGGTTGATCACTTTGACTACCAAATCTTTAGATTTCTGTTGAGTACAAGATCACGAGAATGAGGATCAAAGAATTTATAATGAATGGTAATGTCGTTAATGGGTATATTCCTGTTCGTGTGATTTTCTTGGAAGCAGCACATTCTGCAAAATTGCTTCGCACACTGACTGTCAAAGTCTTACTTTGTAATGGATACGTTTTATCCCATTATATGGTTGTATTTAATTTATCAGCCTTCTATTGATGGAAATAGAGGATATTGCCAATACTTAGCTATTACAAACAATACAAGTAAGTAACCTTCTATACATGATATTTGAAATGTGCAAGCCTATAGAATTGTCTGGTTAAAGTATATGTGCATTTTATTTTTTAGCTATTATCAAACTGATTTTGATGGAGCTTGTACAAATGTATGTTCTTTTTTTTAACGTCTTTATTGGAGTATAACTGCTTTACAATAGTGTATTAGTTTCTGCTGTATAACAAAGAAAATCAGCTATACGTATACATATATCCCCATATCCCCTCCCTCGTGCGTCTCCCTCCCACCATCCCTATCCCACCCCTCTAGGTGGTCACAAAGCACCGAGCTGATCTCCCTGTGCTATGTGGCTGCTTCCCACTAGCTACCTATTTTACATTTGGTAGTGTATATATGTCAAGGCTACTCTCTCACATCATCTCATCTTACCCTTCCCCCTCCCCGTGTCCTCAAGTCCCTTCTCTACGTCTGCATCTTTATTCCTGTCCTGCCCCTAGAACCATGTTTTAGAACCATTTTTTGAACCGTTTTTTTTTTTAGATTCCATATATATGTGTTAGTATACAGTATTTGTTTTTCTCTTTCTGACTTACTTCACTCTTTATGACAGACTCTAGGTCCATTTACCTCACTACAAATAACTCATTTTCATTTCTTTTTATGGCTCAGTAATATTCCATTGTATATATGTGCCACATCTTCTTTATCCATTCATCTGTTGATGGGCACTTAAGTTGCTTCCATGTCCTGGCTATTGTAAATAAAGTTGCAATGAACATTGTGGTACATGACTCTTTTTGAATTATGGTTTTCTCAGGGTATATGCACAGTAGTAGAATTGCTGGGTCATATGGTAGTTCTACTTTTAGATTTTTAAGGAACCTCTGTACTGTTCTTCATAGTAGCTGTATCAGTTTACATTCCCACCAACAGTGCAAGAGGGTTCCCTTTTCCCCACACCCTCTCCAGCATTTATTGTTTCTAGATTTTTTGATGATGGCCATTCTGACTGGTGTGAGGTGATACCTCATTGTAGTTTTGATGTGCATTTCTCTAATAGTCAGTGATGTTGAGCATCCTTTCATGTGTTTGTTGGCAATCTGTATATCTTTTTTTGGAGAAATGTCTACTTAGGTCTTCTGCCCATTTTTGGATTGGGTTGTTTGTTTTTTGATATTGAGCTGCATGAACTGCTTGTATATTTTGGAGATTACTCCTTTGTCAGTTGCTTCATTTGCAAATATTTTCTCCCATTCTGAGGGTTGTCTTTTCATCTTGTTTATGGTTTTCTTTGCTGTGCAAAAGCTTTTAAGTTTCATTAGGTCCCATTTGTTTATTTTTGTTTTTATTTGCATTTCTCTAAGAGGTGGATCAAAAAGGATCTTGCTGTGATTTATGTCAAAGAGTGTTCTTCCTATGTTTTCCTCTAAGAATTTTATAGTGTCTGGCCTTACATTTAGGTCTCAAATCCATTTTGAGTTTATTTTTCTGTATGGTGTTAAGGAGTGTTCTAACTGCATTCTTTTACATGTAGCTGTCCAGTTTTCCCAGCACTTATTGAAGAGGCTGTCTTTTCTCCATTGTATATTCTTGCCTCCTTTATCAAAGATAAGGTGACCATATGTGCATGGGTTTATCTCTGGGCTTTCTACCGTGTTCCATTGATCTATATTTCTGTTTTTGTGCCAGTACCATACTGGCTTGATTACTGTAGCTTTATAGTATAGTCTGAAGTCAGGGAGCTGATTCCTCCACCTCCATTTTTCTTTCTCAAGATTGCTTTGGCTCTTTGGGGCCCTTTTTTTTTTCTTTTTGCAGTATGCGGGCCTCTCAATGTTGTGGCCTCTCCCGTCGCGGAGCACAGGCTCCGGACGTGCAGGCTCAGCGGCCATGTTTCACGGGCCGAGCCACTCCACGGCATGTGAGATCTTCCCGGACCGGGGCACGAACCCGTGTTCCCTGCGTTGGCAGGCGGACTCTCAACCACTGCGCCACCAGGGAAGCCCAAGGGGGTCTTTTGTATTTCCATACAAATTGTGAAATTTTTTCTTCTAGTACTGTGAAAACTGCCATTGGTAGTTTGATAGGGATTGCATTAAATCTGTAGATTGCTTTGGGTAGTATAGTCATTTTCACACTGTTGATTCTTCCAATCCAAGAACAGAGTATATCTCTCCATCTGTTTGTATCATCTTTAATTTCTTTCATCAGTGTCTTATAGTTTTCCGCATATAGGTCTTTTGTCTCCTTAGGTAGGTTTATTGCTAGGTATTTTATTCTTCGTGTTGCAGTGGTAAATGGGAGTGTTTCCTTAATTTCTCTTTCAGATTTTTCATCATTAGTGTATAGGAATGCAACAGATTTCTGTGCATTAATTTTGTATCCTGCTACTTTACCAAATTCATCGATTAGCTCTAGTAGTTTTATGATAGCATCTTTTTTTTAAACATCTTTATTGGAGTATAGTTGCTTTACAATGGTGTGTTAGTTTTTCTGCTTTATAACAAAGTGAATCAGCTATACATATACATATATCTCCATATCTCCTCCCTCTTGTGTCTCCCTCCCACCCTCCCTATCTCACCCCTCTAGGTGTTCACAAAGCACCGAGCTGATTTCCCTATGCCTTGTGGCTGCTTCCCACTAGCTATCTATTTTACATTTGATAGTACCACTCTCTCACTTCATCCCAGCTTACCCTTCCCCCTCCTCATGTCCTCAAGTCCATTCTCCACATCTGTGTCTTTATTCCTGTGCTGCCCCTGGTTCTTCAGAACCTTTTTTTTTCTTAGATTCCATACATATGTGTCATCATATGGTATTTGTTTTTCTCTTTCTGACTTATTTCACTCTGTATGACAGACTCTAGGTCCATCCACATCACTACATACAACTCAATTTCGTTTCTTTTTATGGCTGAGTAATATTCCATTGTATATATATGTGCCACATCTTCTTTATCCATTCATCTGTCGCTGGACACTTAGGTTGCGCCCATGTCCTGACTATTGTAAGTAGAGCTGCAATGAACATTGTGGTACATGACTCATTTATTTATTTATTTATTTATTTATTTATTTATTTATGGCTGTGTTGGGTCTTTGCTGCTGCGCGCAGGCTTTCTCTAGTTGCGGTGAGCAGGGGCTACTCCTCATTGCGGTGCACAGGCTTCTCATTGTCATGGCTTCTCTTGTGGAGCACGGGCTCTAGGCACACAGGCTTCAGTAGTTGCGGCATGTGGGCTCAGTAGTTGTGGCTTGCAGGCTCTAGAGCTCAGGCTCAGTTGTTGTGGCATGTGGGCTTTGTTGCTCCGTGGCATGTGGGATCTTACTGGGCCAGGGCTCAAACCCATGTCCCTTGCATTGGCAGGCAGATTCTTAACCACTGCGCCACCAGGGAAGCCCACATGACTCTTTTTAAATTATGGTTTTCTCAGGGTATATGCCCAGTAGTGGGATTGCTGGGTCGTATGGTAGTTCTATTTTTAGTTTTTAAAGGAACCTCCATACTGTTCTCCATAGTGGCTGTATCAATTTACATTCCCACCAACACTGCAAGAGGATTCCCTTTTCCCCACACTCTCTCCAGCATTTGTTGATTGTAGATTTTTTGATGATGGCCATTCTGACTGGTGTGAGGTGATACCTCACTGTAGTTTTGATTTGCATTTCTCTAATAATTAGTGATGCTAAGCATCCTTTCATGTGTTTTTTTGCAATCTGTATATCTTCTTTGGAGAAATCTCTATTTAGGTCTTCTGCACATTTTTGGATTAGGTTGTTTGTTTTTTTGATATTGGGCTGCATGAGCTGCTTGTAAATTTTGGAGATTACTCCTTTGTCAGTTGCTTCATTTGCAAATATTCTCTCCCATTCTGAGGGTTGTCTTTTCGTCTTGTTTATGGTTTTCTTTGCTGTGCAAAAGCTTTTAAGTTTCATTAGGTCCCATTTGTTTATTTTTGTTTTTATTTCCATGTCTCTTGGTGGTGGATCAAAGAGGATCTGCTGTGATTTATGTCATAGAGTGTTTGGCCTATGTTTTCCTCTAAGACTGATAGCATCTTTAGGATTCTCTATGTATAGTATCATGTCATCTGCAAACAGTGACAGCCTTATGTCTTCTTTTCCAATTTGGATTCCTTTCATTTCTTTTCCTCTCCGATTGCTGTGGCTAAAACTTCCAAAACTATGTTGAATAATAGTGATGAGAACGGGCATACTTGTTCCTGATTTTAGAGGAAATGGTTTCAGTTTTTTCACCATTGAGAATGATGTTGGCTGTGGGTTTGTCATATACGGCCTCTATTATGTTGAGGTAAGTTCCCTCTATCCTACTTTCTGGAGAATTTTTATGATAAATGGGTGTTGAATTTTGTCAAAAGCTTTTTCTGTATCTATTGAGATGATCATATGGTTTTTCTCCTTCAATTTGTTAATATGGTGTATCACATTGATTGATTTGCATATATTGACGAATCCTTGCATTCCTGGAATAAACCCCACTTGATCATGGTGTATGATCCTTTTAATGTGCTGTTGAATTCTGTTTTCTAGTATTTTGTTGAGGATTTTTGCATCTGTGTTCATCAGTGATATTGATCTGTAGTTTTCTTTTTTTGTGACATCTTTGTCTGGTTTTGGTATCAGGATGATGGTGGCCTTGTAGAATGAGTTTGGGAGTGTTCCTCCCTCTGCTATATTTTGGAAGAGTTTGAGAAGGATAGGTGTTAGCTCTTCTCTAAATGTTTGATAGAATTTGCCTGTGAAGCCATCTGGTTCTGGGCTTTTGTTTGTTGGAAGATTTTAAATCAGAGTATCAATTTCAATGCTTGTGACTGGTGTGTTTATGTTTTCTATTTCTTCCTAGTTCAGTCTCGGAAGGTGGTTCTTTTCTAAGAATATGTCCATTTCTTCAAGGTTGTCCATTTTATTGGCATATAGTTGCTTGTAGTAATCTCTTATGATTCTTTGTATTTCTGCAGGGTCAGCTGTTACTTCTTTTTCACTTCTAATTCTGTTGATTTTAGTCTTTGCCCCTTTTGTCTTAATGAGTCTGGATAGTGGTTTATCAATTTTGTTTATCTTCTCAAAGAGCCAGCTTTTAGTTTCATTCATCTTTGCTATTGTTTCCTTCATTTCTTTTCCATTTATTTCTGATCTGATCTTTATGATTTCTTTCCTTCTGCTAACTTTGGGGGGGTTTTTTGTTCTTCTTTTGTTCTTCTTTCTCTTATTGTATTGCTATAAACTTCCCTCTTAGAACTCCTTTTGCTGCATCTCATAGGTTTTGGGTGGTGGTGTTTTCATTGTCATTTGTTTCTAGGTATTTTTTGATTTCCTCTTTGATTTCTTCAGTGATCTCTTGCTTATTTAGTAGTGTATTGTTTAACCTCCATGTGTTTGTATTTTTTACAGTCTTTTTTCCTGTGATTGATATCTAGTGTCGTAGCATTGTGGTCGGGAAAGATAACTGTTGCAATGTCAATTTTCTTAAATTTACCAAGCCCTGATTTTTGACCCAAGATATGATCTATCCTGGAGAATGTTCCATGAGCACTTGAGAAGAATGTGTATTCTGTTGGTTTTGGATGGAATGTCCTATTAATATCAGTTAAGTCCATCTTGTTTAATATGTCATTTAAAGCTTGTGTTTCCTTATTTATTTTCATTTTGGATGATCTGTCCATTGGTGAAAGTGGGGTGTTAGAGTCCCCTGATGTTATTGTGTTACTGTCAATTTCCCCTTTTATGGCTGTTAGCATTTGCCTTATGTATTGAGGTGCTCCTATGTTGGGTTCATAAATATTTAAAATTGTTATATCTTCTTCTTGGATTGATCCCTTGATCATGATGTAGTGTCCATCTTTGTCTTTTATAATAGTCTTTATTTTAAAGTCTATTTTGTCTGATATGAGAGTTGCTACTCCAGCTTTCTTCTGATTTCCATTTGCATGGAATATCTTTTTCCATCCCCTCACTTTCAGTCAGTATGTGTCCCTAGGTCTGAAGTGGGTCTCTTGTAGACAGCATATATACGGTTCTTGTTTTTGTATCCATTCAGCTAGTCTGTGTCTTTTGGTGGGAGCATTTACATTTAAGGTAATTATTGACATGTATGTTCCTATTACCATTTTCTTAATTGTTTTGGGTTTGTTTTTGTAGATCTTTTCCTTCTCTTGTGTTTCCTGCCTAGAGAAGTTCCTTTAGCCTTTATTGTAAAGCTGGTTTGGTGGTGCTGATTTCTCTTACCTTTTGCTTGTCTGTAAAGGTTTTAATTTCCCCATCAAATCTGAATGAGATCCTTGTTGGGAAGAGTAATCTTGGTTTTAGATTTTTCCCTTTCATCACTTTAAATACGTCCTGCCACTCCCTTCTGCCTTGCAGAGTTTCTGCTGAAAGGTCAGCTGTTAACCTTATGGGGATTCCCTTGTACGTTATTTGCCACTTTTCCCTTGCTGCTTTTAGTATTTTTTTCTTTGTATTTAATTTTTGATAGTTTGATTAATATGTGCCTTGGCATGTTTCTCCTTGGATTTATCCTCTATGGGACTCTCTATGCTTCCTGGACTTGATTGACAATTTCCTTTCCCATGTTAGGGAAGTTTTCAACTATAATCTCTTCAAATATTTTCTCAGACCCTTTCTTTTTCTATTCTTCTGAGACCCCTATAATTCAAGTGTTGGTACCTTTAATGTTGTCCCAGAGGTCTCTGAGACTGTCCTCAATTCTTTTCATTCTTTTTTCTGTATTCTGCTCTGCGGTAGTTATTTCCACTATTTTATCTTCCAAGTCACTTATCCGTTCTTCTGCCTCAGTTATTCGGCTATTGATTCCTTCTAGAGAATTTTTAATCTCATTTATTGTGTTGTTCATCATTGTATGTTTTCTCTTTAGTTCTTCTAGGTCCTTGTTAAATGTTTCTTGTATTTTCTCCATTCTGTTTCCAAGATTTTGGATCATTTTTACTATCATTACTCTGAATTCTTTTTCAGGTAGACTGCCTATTTCTTCTTCATTTGTTTGGTCTGGTGGGTTTTTACCTTGCTCCTTCATCTGCTGCATATTTCTCTGTCTTTCCATTTTGCTTTTTTTTTTTCCTTTTTGCAGGCTGCAGGTTCATACTTCCCATTGTTTTTGGTGTCTGCCCCCAGTGTCTAAGGTTGTTTCAGTGGGTTGTGTAGGCTTCCTGGTGAAGGGGACTGTTGCCTGTGTTCTGGTGGGAGGGGCTGGATCTTGTCTTTCTGGTGGGCAGATCCACGTCTTTTTGGGGTGTCTGTGAACTTAAATTAATTTAGGCAGCCTCTCTGCTAATGGGTGTTGTGTTCCTGTCCTGCTAGTTGTTTGGCATGGGGCATCCAGCACTGGAGTTTGCTGGCCGTTCAGTGGAGCTGGGTCTTAGTGTTGAGATGGAGGTCTCTTTATAGAGCTCTCGTCAGTTGATCTTACATGGGGTTGGGAGGTCTCTGGTGGTCCAATGTCCTGAACTCGGCTCTTCCACCTTAGAGGCTCAGGCCTGACACCAAGCCAGAGCACCAAGACCCTCTTGATGTCTGTTTTCCTTCCTGCTACTTTCCTTCTCCTCTTCCCTGAGAATCCTCTTGCCAGCAAAGCTGCTTGGTTTTCTCTGTGAGCCACAACGAAGTTGTCTTTAACTCTGTCCAAGGTTGGGTGGAAGTACTTGAGTGCTCCTAGACAACCAAGCCAGATTTATTATCCTTCCCCTACACGGTAGCAGTTTCTCATGAGTAAACAATTCTCTAGTGATAGTGTGCCTTTTATCATTCTCTTGGGTCTTCAAATGATTGTAACAATTTTCCCATTTTACACTAGACCGAATGGACTATGATTCACTTTCCTTTTCACGCATGTTCAACTCTTTTGCTCCTGCCTCATTTTGCCAGGGTACTATTTCTTTGTGGGTACCTGTGCAGGTGAGCTGGGTCCTCTGCTCCGGACCTCATACAGGAGGCTGCGCGGGAGCTGCTGGTCAGGGCTGGAGACTCATTTAAGGCTCCAGGTCCTCTAGCAGGCACATGGTTGTTGGAATTCACTTCCTTTTGGTTGTTGTGCTCAAGCCCTCAGCTGATAGAGACCATCTGCTATTCCCTCACATGTGGGCCCCTCTCCAAAATGGAAGTTCACTCCTTGGGCAGCCGCCTTGTCACAGAGTCACCTGAGGGCCGGGCGTCCTGTTGGGGGCTCCTTTCCTCAGGTCCCAGAGACGCCTGAGCGGTGGCCTCCTGTCAGGGGCTTCCCAGTCAGGTGCAGTCGCCTGAGGGCCTGGCGTGTGGTCTGAGTCATGTGGGGCGCTGGGCACTAGACGGCTTCAGCCGGCATATGAGCCCAGTGTATATTCTTAACAATAAACGTACAAGAGTGCCCATTTCCTCCTTAATTTACCAACAGTATGTTACCAAAGGTTTTTATCTTGTCCAAATTGATAGGTGAAAATGATACCACAGTGTCACATTTTACTTTGCATTCTTTGTAATGAATGAATTTGACCATCTTTTTAGGCTTAGTTTTCTATATGCTTAAAACCCAATATTTATTTGCTTTTCTTGATGGGCTCTTTGTTGTAAATTAGGAAGAATTCTTTTAAGAATTAAGAATTATTTTAAGAAAATCAGCCCTTTACCTGTGATAGGAGTTGAGAATTTTTCACCCAGTTTGTTGTGTGTCTTTTTAATATTTGTGGGTATTTTTTCCCAACCTTTTAGAATTGTGTGTAGTCAACTTTAAAAATTGTTATGGCTTCAGATTTTGTGTCCTATTTCAAAAGCACCTCTCCCATATGAGGATATTTAAGAAATGTTTTACCCATATTTTCCTTGGTACACTAATGGTTTCACTTTTTACATGATAATATTTGATCTGTATAGAATATAGTTTGATGCAATGTGTGGGTGGGGATCCAAATTTATATTTTTTCCAGATGATTACACAACTGGGTGTGTTGAATAATCTGTCTTCTCTATTGATTTGAAATATCACTTTTATCATTTACTAAGTTCCCGTATCTACTTAGATTTATTTCTGGGCTATCAATATGCTATAGAACCACATTGTTTTAATTACTATAGTTTAAAACAAAATCAAACAAAGTACACAGAAACACATACATATGTCCTTACTTCAAGACTCTTACTTGAAGAGACTCTTACTCAAATTATTTTGCCTAATTTTCCTGGTTATTCTTTCTTGTTTATTTTTCTCCTTAAACTTTAGAGTCAGCTTGTATAATTTGCAAACTATTCTGTTGGTATTTTAGGGGTTGTGTTAACTTAAGAAGAATTGACATCTTTATAATGTTACATCTTCCTTTTCAAGAATATGACACCTTTCCATTTGTTCAGATCTTCATTCGTGTACCCAGTATCATTTTAAAGTAGTCCTCAGAGTGTTCATATTAATTAGGATTAAGTGGTGCAAATCACACGGAAATACCAACTACTAATATCTGAAAGAACATAGAAATGTGTTTCTCTCTTCTCTTCAAGAATTCTGGAGGTGGTCATTCCAGGGCTGGTATGGTACCTACCACTGTCAGGGGCCCAGTCTGTTTCTATCATATTACTCTGTCATGATTGGCTTTCATTCTAACATGATCTCACAGTCCAAGAAAGCTACTGGAGCTCTGGCTATTATTTCTGCATTCCAAAATATAGTCAGACAGTGATAGGGAAGAAAGATGCCTCCTTCCTGTCAGGAACTTCTGTAAAGTTACACAAACAACATGTCTGCAATGGAGGCTGCGAAATAAGTCTTAATTCCTAGTGACCGTGTGCTGAGCTAAAAAACCAGGGAAGAGAATTGGCAGTCTCTGCCAAAGTGGATTTTATTATTTGTCTTGGTGCTTTACACATACTTATATCTGTTATTTGATTTATAAGTTTCAAGTTTTGACCCTCCAGCTCTAAAATATGAAAAAATCAGTATATTTACTTTATCTTTCACCATTTTTCCCCTCCTCCTCCCAGCTTTTGCTAGTTAAATCCTTAGAATTGTAAGGACGGAACAAAAATACCTTTCCTCTACCCATTAGGTTCTGTAGCTGGGGCCTGTGAATTAAACTAACAAAAGGCAGATTAACAGAAGAAAAATAAAACAGAGTTTATTTATGCGTGCAAAGTGCAAACACATGGGAGAATTTGGTGATGAGTAACTCAAAGGGGTAGTTTGAAATTGAGGCTTATATATCATCCTAAAAAGGGCAATGAATTTGTGGAGAAGTGATAAGACAAAGGAAAGAGGATGTCTTTGGGCTCCCAGGGGTGGTAAATTGTGAGAAGGTAAGTATATGTATGGGGAAATTAATGGAAGATTAGGGTTACTGTAGTAAGGTTTGTGTTTGTGCAGACCCATCTCTGAGACAACTTTCTGTTTCTAGTGATGATGCTTGTTTCTCTTCCTCTTGGTATGGGAGAGGGGAGGGGGAAGACCTTCACAAAGGGAAATTTATGTCCTGTTCTTGGGCAGCTGGGAGGAAGGCAGTGAGCTCCTTCTGTGTCTTCTGCTTCTTAATTGCCTTCAGCTCAAAGTAATCCTGTCAAAGTGATATATTTGGGGGTGATATTTTCTGATCCCCTTCACTACCTTGTAAGATTATAATTCACATTTGTTTTAGTTTTAGTCCCACAGCTAAAGAGTCAGTACTCACCATCAGTCTTTTTGCCTTAATTTTCCATTAATCTCTTTGTCAGGTAAAGTTTGTCTTCCTCCAGTTTCTTCAAAAAGAGCTCATAGGAACTACGTTCTCTGAGTTATTTCATGTCCTAAACTGTTTCCTATTTTCTATATATTCATATTGCCTAGCTGTAAAATTCTTAGATATGACTTTATTTTCTTGTTGTATTTGTAAACATTGCTCCACTGCTTCTAAAATGGAATGTTGATGTGGAAAAGTTTGAGGCCAGCCTGATAGTTTTTCTCATATAGTTGACCTGAGATTTTGATTTGAATGCCCAAATTTTCTTTGTTTATCTTTTGAATCCAATATCTTGCAATTGATTGTTCTGTAGGTGGAGCTACATGAATTTTTCCTGGCATGGAGTCTGTCCTTTCAAATTGTACATTCAAGTCTTCTTTTATTTCTGAATAATTTCCTTGAATTATACCTTGAAATATTTTTTCTGTTCCATTATTTGAGGTCTCATCTTCAGAGATACCAATTAGATGCCTGCTGAATCTTTTTTTCTCTAGGCCTTTTTAATTTTTTGTCCATTTCTCTCTTTGGGTCCTTTTTTTCCCATCCTGTCTTTTATTCCTGTCTATCTTCATATATGCTGCTTCAAATATATCTTTCATTTCTGTGATGATTTAATTTTTTTCTTCCTCCTCTTCTTGAGAGTTTCCAACTTACATATCATTTCCTACTTTGACTTACCATATTTTCCTTGTGCTCTTATTTTGAAGACATGATTGGTCCCTATTTTTAAAAGATTATGTTTCAATAATGACATTATGTTTTCATCTCTTCTTTAGCATTTTTCTAGTGAGTGTTCTCTATTTGCTATTTGTTTTTTTTCCTTTTTTTCTTGAACTGTCTTAGTATAGGTGTTTTGTAGATTCCTTACTGACTATTACTCAGTTTTGAATGAAGTAAGTTCTTCTCAGACCAGCTGCTTTCAGGAGGTTGGAGTGCGGTCAGAGAATTCCAGGGCCCCATCCCAGGCTAGTAGGAATTTGCCTTTAGGCACAGCATTGTGTATGTGAGTTCAACTTATTCTTTATTATCTCTTGTCAAAAATAGCACTGCAGGATTGTTCACAAGGCAGACTCTCCCTCTCCACCTCACTCACAAAGTACTTCTAGCAATTATGGCTTTTCTTTATAATTTCTCCTTCAGCCCTATAATTCTAAGCTTCTGTAGCCTTTGTATCAAAAAGGTCAAGGACATTCTCAGCCAGGAATATCTGCTCTTGGCATTTCTCCATATCCCCATTTGATCTTTACATATAACCTTTCTAAAAAAGAATATGGTTCCTCTAAGTCTCATTAATGAAGGAGTTAGTGTTTCTGTTTCCTATTCTCCTTATTGCTTTTGAGTGATTTAGAAGAAGTGGAGAAACTTCTAAGTATATTGTTAAATTGAAAATGGCTATGCCTCTGCATGAGATGATCCTTGCTAAATGCTTGGAGACTCCAGAATCCTGTATATTTCATATTTTCTAAAGAGAAGAATTCCCTGCGCCTGTGACATAGTCTTCTGTAGCTCCCCAAAAGTGATAGCAGAAAAAGAGAAACGGAGGGAAAAAGTCTCAATCAGCTATATGTACACCAAACTTCATATAAATGTCTTGATTACATTTAGATAAAAATCTACCTGTTATCAACTCCATGAGTGATAACAATTGGTTTATTTGTTACGAATTTTTGTTTCATGTAGTGTGATTATGTGATTTACCTTAAAGAAATTCCAAATCTTAATCTGCTAAGTGGGGATTTTTCCTTCAAAGGGGTGACCTTTGTAATACACTAATTCTAATGGTTTATATCACAGATCAGAATATTTTTGGAATATCTCTAAAGAGTTACTTCTATAATTAGTTTATAAGACACAAAAAAGTGCTTTGTTACTTTCTCAGTACTGAACTCAGCTAATCATTCACCTTATTAACAAGACAGTGCCATCTGACTTCACATTTTTTCAAAAATAGTCACATCCTTGGATTTCCCTGGTGGTCCAGTGGTTAAGACTCTGTGCTTCCACTGCAAGGGGCACAGGTTTGATCCCTGGTTGGGGAACTAGGATCCCACATGCCGCAGAGCTTGGCAAAAAGAAAAAAAAAAAAAGTTACATCCATCTTCAAAAAAATATGTGGCCATCACCAATCAGGTCATCATCTTACATGTTTTACATTCAAATGAATGTTTCCTCTCCATGACAATTACTTCAAAGACAGAGATTCAGATGTGTCTCAAAGGGCAACAAAGGAAAAATTTTTAGGTGCCTTGATCAATAGCAGTATTATTTATATTAACATTAATTATTACAAGCATGCAGAGGTAATTTTTATGTATATAAAGAATTTTTTTTGAAAAACTGGGGATGATTTTTCTGGAAAACATAAAGACTTGGAGGGATAGCTATGATTGAATTCTGCTCATGAATACCTGTGTTAGTTAATTCAAGTTAAAAGTACATAGATATGCTAATATGACATTGAGAAATGAGAGTATATTGTAAGCCTCCACAAAAGCTGGGCTGTAGGTTCTTGTCTCTCTGCTCTCTTCTGTGGCAGCTCTGCTTTAACAACCTTCTTTGGCTTGGGAACACCTCTGGCTCAGATAGTGTTAGACTGTCTTCAGCCCGATGATGGTCTCTGATCTAATTCACGTAGGCTTGATTTTACTGGAAGTACATGGTAATATGAGGAATTCACCTTAAGCTTCATGGCACATTCAGGATATCCTCTGTTATGCATGGTCTTAGGTTGTAAGATTACAAATATACAGTCCATGGCTTCAAGGATCTCTCCACTGGAGTGGAAGGGCAGCACGGAGGTGGAGAGGAAGGGAAGGAAAGAAAAAAGTAGGTGAACGTTCATACAACCTTGGGATATGGCTATGTGGTATAAGTGAGATATAAATTAAAAAATGGTATGGGAACCCAGGGAAACCCAGAGGAGGAAAATATTTGAAAGCTGATCAAGTAGAAGAAGAAGGAAATCTATTCTCTGTTTCTCCAAAGAACAAAACTTGGACCAGTAGTTAGAAAGTACAGTGAAGCAGATTTTGGCTCAATACAAAGGAATTTTTTAACAGCTACAATTGTCCAAAAATAGACCAAACCAACTGTCTGGAAAAAGTAGCAGGGTCTGAATCACAGATGTTTATTCAGAGGCTGTGCAATGGTGATCTGTCAGGGTATGTATGTCACAATGAGTGGTATGAAAAAATGAAAAACACATGATTTCCAAGGACCCTTCCCTCCCTAAAATTCTGCTCTCTACTTCCAAGTTCTTTGTGTTTGTCCAAATCAATCTTATTACCTTATAGTCACACTTTATAGGTTGCTAAAATTCAGATTATAGAATCTACTGATGTCAGTCAAATTTGGCTTCTCTGCAGGAGTAAATGAGGAAATAAATGTAAAAATATCTGATAGATTACTTAACAATTGTTAGTTGAATTTGAATCAGTAAAAAATAAGCAAGTGAAAAGAAAAGCTTTGATGTTTTTTGGAAAGGCAGGGCATACAGACATATGCAACTATCCAAATCTCATTCCTTCTCCCAGTCTTAATGGAGGGCTGAGAAATGAACTTGGATTTGTTTGCAAGAGATAATGTTTGAGGTAACTAGGACCAAGCTTTCCACACCTTGGATAGAGGAAATCCATAGTCCACTCAATAATTTTACAATCTCTTCCTTAAACAGTGACTCACATTCTCATATTGAGAAATATGGATAATTCCTGGAGGTCTGTGGAATGTGGAAGTTAATTTATAGACTACTGTTGCATTAGTCAGCAGTTTGACCAAGAGGGAAAGAAGATGATTCTGTTATTGATCAATTTAATTTGTGGTACTGGCTTTGATTAAAGAATCCATCAGAAATTTAGGTAAAGATAATATTTTAAGTGATACTTTTACTTATTACTCACAAGTTTCATGATCTTTGCCTACAGTACCAGCATTATTAAGATGGGTTAATCAAAATTTTCTTTGTAAAAGCAACATAAATGATAATAAGGAATAATAGTTACATTAATTGAGCACCTTCTATGTAATTAACTTGTATTATCTTTTACAAGATAGATGCTAACATTTACACTACACAGATTGTCACCAAGATTTGATTGCTTGTAAATAACTCAAAACACACTCAAATCCAAGCTATTTGTCCTTGTAGCCCACTTCCTCAACTGCTATACAATACTGCCTTGGGTTCACCAGACAAGCTACCTAATAGAATGGAAATGGCTAAACTTTGCACCTTCTTTGAGCTGTAAATCATTTTGGAATTCACATCAGTTATCTTTCCAACATGAACTAAGGGATGGACTATTACCAGGTAGTGTCATATGTGGGGAAACTGATTTCAGTCCAATAGCAGGTGTCGTCTTGCCTTTTAGAGAGACTCCAACTTGGTGCGGTGGTAGTAAAGGATATTTAAGCTATAAATATTGAGGTGGACATTTTTGTGGGATGCATGGAAAGCTTAAAACACATCAAATTTTGAAGGGAAAAAATTAAGCCTATAACTATAATTTTCCCTGCGGGTTAAAAATGAGGTGGCGATGAATATGCCTTCTTCTTTTCCCTTCAATGAGGGAATTTAATCTGAATAGTTTTGCTCAGGATATTTCTAGGGAACTTGAACACTATATGAATGTTTAAAATATTTTATTTTCCTGTTATTGTCCCTTCTGGCAGTAAATGTAAGTTTTCATAGACTTTCTATCTGGCAGTAAAGTAAGTTTTCATAGACTTTCTAAGTGTGGTTTTGAATAATGTTACATAAATGTTTTAGATATTATACTAGGGAATGTGGGTAGCAGTATCTTAGTCCTCAAACTTTATAAATAATACCAACAAGAGCTGTCCTTTTCTAAGCAGGAACTATGCTTTTCTTTTCTTTTTTTTTTGCTGTACGCGGGCCTCTTACTGTTGTGGCCTCTCCCGTTGTGGAGCACAGGCTCTGGACGCGCAGGCTCAGCGGCCACGGCTCACGGGCCCAGCCGCTCCGCGGCACGTGGGATCCTCCCGGACCGGGGCACGAACCCGCGTCCCCTGCATCGGCAGGCGGACTCTCAACCACTGCGCCACCAGGGAAGCCCGGATCTATGCTTTTTACATGCGTTTGATTTTTTAACCTGTACAACTTATTAGTTGAGTTTTATTACCCCCATTTTATAAATGAGGAAATGGAAGCTTAAAGAGTTTAAGCACCTTTAATTCACTCAGCTAGTAAGTAAAGGCCTACATTCAAATTCATAGATTTTTGACTCCAAACTTCTGCCTCACTTAAATTTTTAGAAGTTTCATTTTTTCTGGAGATAGTATTTCTAAATAATGCACTTCTGAATGGTACTAAATAAGACCCTTATAAGTCCTGAGTTATTCTCAGTTTCTTTACAGCATGAAGTTTTTACAGCTTTGTTTGTAAAAGTGAAAAATATTTGTTTATCATGACTGAAGGACTGTTGGCTACTGAAGATGGAATGAATGCCCAGGCTAGCGAGGCACATCGATTTTCTAGGCAGCATTAAAAACCTATTTATAGGGCTTCCCTGGTGGCGCAGTGGTTGAGAGTCCGCCTGCCGATGCAGGGGACACGGGTTCGTGCCCCGGTCCGGGAAGATCCCACATGCCGTGGAGCGGCTGGGCCCGTGAGCCATGGCCGCTGAGCCTGCGCGTCCGGAGCCTGTGCTCTGCAACGGGAGAGGCCACAACAGTGAGAGGCCCACGTACCACAAAAATTAAAAAAAAAAAAAAAAAACCTATTTATAAGAGTATTTTAATTGTTTTTATTTTATTTTAAATTTTGATTACGGACTATTTCAAACACAGAAAGACAGAAAGGTATCACAAAATGTCCTGTTAGACATCTATGTCACTACCATCTTACTTTAATAAATATTAACATTTTGCCATATTCTTTTTGGATCTTTTTTGTAAGGAAATTTTGATACAACTAAAATACCCCTACTCTATTACATTGGCTTTTATCCCTCCCCAGCGATCTTCACTATCTTGAAGTTCTTGTATGTTCTTCCCATGTATACTTTATTTATTATTTACATAAGTATATTCATACCATTATGTATTGATACTAGTTTTATGTGGTTTTGAAATATATATAAATAACATTATGTATTCTGGTTTTTTTACTTATCTTTATATTTTTGAGAATTATCTATATTGATACACATATATCTTATTTTTCATTCTAACTGCTCTATAATATCCCACTGTATGAATATAAAATTTTTGTTTATTCCTCTGTTGATGAAAATTTAGCTTATTTTCCATTTTTGCCTATTATAAATAATGCTGTATTGAACATTCTAGTAAATGTCTCCTTTTGCACATTTGTAAGTGTTTTTCCGGGTTGTGTACCTGGGAGTGGTAATATCAATTTCTATTTCCAGTAACAGGGTATAAGAGTTTCCCAGTGTTCTCACAAGAACTTGGTATTATCAGAATTTTTAAATTTTGCAAACTACAAAACAACTTCCCTTTATACTTCAAAAACGTCAGCATCATGAAAGACAAGGAGAGGCCAAGGAGCTGTTCCAGGTTAAAGGAGACTGAAGATACATGACATCTAAAAGCAACATGGGATCCTTGATTGGGAAAATGAGACAGAATATAGACTGTATTAGACAGTTTGATCCATGTTAATTTTTCTAAAGTTTGATCATTGTAGCATGGTTATATAAGAGAACATTCTTAGAAGATACTCATGGAAATATTTAGGGATAAAATGACATGATGTCTGAAAATCATTTTCAAATGCTTTAGCAATATAGTAATAATAGTCGCAGGGAGCAAGGTAAAGCAAATGTGGCAAATTTCTAACATTGGTGAATCAAGATGAAAGGTCTGAAGTCACTTTATTTTACTTTCAACTTTTCTGTGGGTTTGAATTTTTTTCAAAAGAAAAAATGTTTGCCAAACGTATATGTGTGAATTGGTATTAATTTTTAAAATGTACTCTTCTCTGATTACCAATGAGATTGAACATCTTTTCATACTTTTGTTGGTCATTCAGTTTTCCTTTCTTGTGAATTTAAATTCTTTTTCCTAATTCTACTTGGCTGTTGTCTTTACCTTAGTGACTTGTCAAAATTCTATCATGTTCTGGATACTGATTCTTGGTCAGTATGTTTTGCAGGCAGCCTCTCTCCCTCTTTGGTTTGTCTTTTAACTTCATGTAATGGTTCACTAAGGAGTCGCAGCCTGTGAGTGTATAAAAGTGACTTTGTTTTCAATAATTTCCCACTAACTGTCTTATTTTGAACTCTTCTTTTCCACTGAATGAAGGAGCCCTTTACAACACCTTGTCAAGACTCCATAACTTTCCAGTGACTTTGGGTTATTAGAAAGTCTCACATTTGTGATTAAAGAGATAGTTATGTTTATTTTGAAACTTGAGAATTCCCTGGCAGTCAGTGGTTAGAACTTGGTGCTTTCACTGCTGAGGGCCCGGGTTCAATCCCTGGTGGGGGAACTAAGATCCTGCAGGCCATGCTGCATGGCCAAAAATAAATAAATAAATAAATAAATAAATAAATAAATAAATAAATAAATAAATAAAATTATTGAGAGAGAGAAAAAGCAAGCAAGCAAGAAAGAAAGCAAGAAAGAAAGAAAGAAAGAAAAGAAAAAGAAAGAAAGAAACTCTCCAAATCAATCTAGCACTCCTCTCCTTCTCAATCCTAGCACAAGCTAAACCTCTGAAGGTGACTCCAGTGGCTAAAGGCTGTGGTCTGCTTTATCCACACCTCCTCCTGTTAACTCCTCTAGGTGTTCATCCTGTGCTCTGTGGAGAGGGAAGGGGGAGAAGCTGAAAGGTAAACATCTTTTGCCTTGAGTTAACTGCAGGTTGCAGTCTCTTCCTTGTTGTTCGTCACTAGTGCTCTAACACTGATCAAATCCTGATGTCCTGCCTGTGGCCGTCACCAAACTGCTGCCTGTCTAACTGGGCAAGGGCATGTTTAAAGGGTTTGAAAAGGTGATGCACAGCTCCCTGACGCAGAGATCTGGCTCTCCCTTGAGGTGTGGATCTAATTTTCACCTTTCCCATAAGGATAGCCCATTGTCCAAGCCCCATTTATTGAAAAGATTATCGTTTCCCACTGATGTGTATTCTACCCAACATAGTGGAAATGTGTCTCTGTTTGTCAAATATTGAGAGTACAGGTTGACCCAATGGCTGTTCCTCTCTTATCATAGTTCTTTTTCCTTTCTGACTAAATTACCAGGATCAGGCCAGCAAGCCTGCTAGAACAGACATCTAATTGGGAGTAGGATGCCAGGCTCCCTTTCCTACAGGCAACCCTAAACTTTACATTGCCTTGGATTTCCTTCTTCCCTTTGCTTCTAGGAGGCGGGCTGCACCTTCTCCCTTCCACACAGGTGAGGGAGAGCATAACCTCTCTCCCCGCAAAGCCCATGATCCCTCCCATGTCTCACTCTCTTTCCTTATGTGAGGTGAGGAGAAAGTAGTTGGTAAGTTCAGTACTGGTCTAGTGAGTCTCAGTAAACCCTGAGGGGAGGTGGCTGGCTCCAGCTGCAGGGGGCAATGTGGTCTTAGACCATGGTGGCTGACCTGGTACTTAGCATCCTTTTTCATCAGTCTTGGGTTTATCAACAATTCCAGGACAATAGGAAAAATCCCATCTGACATAAGATTACATGTTATTGATATTCTTCCTTGTATGAAAGTTTTAAATTGTCCTAATATGGTCAGATTTATCAACATTTTCCTTATGGCTTATCCTTTCTGTTAGCTTTCTCAAGAAACATCACCATATTCCTTACAAAGTTTTTGCTTTTCACATTTAGATTTTTCGTCCATTTGGCTCTCTTCTTTAATATATGGTGTGAGGAAGGTCTAATCTTAACTTTCCCTGTAAGGATAGTCCATTGTCTAGGCCCTATTTGTTGAGCAGTCCTTTCTTTCCCACTGATTTGTATTACTGCCTTTCAAGCTGCTTTTAACTGATAAACACTTCGTTTGTTTTTTCTTTCTATAGGCATATGCCTGCATTGTCCCCTAAACTTAATTATATCCCGCCCGTCACAGTGAATTGTGTCAGGGAGGTTTCGTTGGAGCAGGGATTGTATTCGCTTTTGCATCTCCAGTGCCTAGTATGGTACCTGGCACAGAGCTGGCGCTCCCTAAAAATATTTGGTGAATGAATGAATGAGTCCTGCCTAAGGTCTGTCCTGGGGTCCAGATTCCACACCACTCAACAAGTTTTATACATATTTTCTTATGACTGGTACAACGGGCTTTTCCTTTTGGATAGCATGGGCTCTCTCTCAATCTGTCATTATTCTCTGAGACAGACATTTTGAATTATCCTAGATTTTTCCTTTTGACTTGACCTTGGCATCGAGTGGGTCACTTTGGTTCATAATTCACACTTTCTTAAAACTGAGGTACATTTTCCACCCTCACTATATCTGCATTTCAGTTAGAACTTTTTTTTTCCTTTATTGTCTTTTTAATGTGTGATATATGCACAAGAATATGTGCAGCACGTCAATTATGAAGTATAATTACATGCATACGTAGGAAGCCACCACTCCCATGAGAGGGATAACATTATCTGTCCACTGCCTCTGCATGGGTGTTCCTCCCTAGGCCACACCCTTGCCTCCACCTACGGGGTAGTCACTATCTGGAAGTCTGCGTTGCTCATCCTCTGGCTTTGGCTTTCTTTTCAAATATAGGTTTATCACAAATATAGATAGTCCTAAAAATGCATTATGTGGATTTACTTTTATTTAAAACTTTATAAGGATAGTTTCATACTTTGTGAAGTCTGCAACTTGAATTTGTCATTCAACATTTATGCTTCTAAGATTCATCCATACTGTTGTGTGTGGCCATGGTTCATTAATTGCATTAATTAATTTCATTAATGAACAGAGTGACATTACATTGTGTAACATACCATGATTTATTTGTCTATTCTTCTGTTCGTATTTGTTTGGATTGTTTCCAGGTTTTTTGCTGTCTCGGACAAGATTGCTATAAACCTTGTCTATGTCTGTCTCTTGGTCCACATGTGCTAAGTTTCTCTAGGGCCTATACCAAGGAGTGGCCTTTCTGAGTGAAAGGATATGCAAGTGTCCAACTTTAAAAGATAAGGCCAAATTGATAGGGAATTAAGAGGTACAAACTACTATGAATAAAATAAGCTACAAGGATATATTGTACAGCACAGGGAGAGATAGCCATTGTTTTATAATAACTTTAAATGGAGTGTACTCTATAAAAATATTGAATCACTGTGTTGTATACCTGAAACTAATATAATATTGTAAATCAGCTGTACTTCAATTACAAAAAGATGATGCCGACTTGTTTTTCAAAGTGGTCTACTGTACTAGTACTCATGCCAGTGAAGTACAAAAGTCCCATTGACCCATATCCTTTCCAACACTTGGCATTATAAGATTTATTAATTTTTCCCTTTTTAGACATAAAATTGTATCACTTCTTTACTTTTTTCCAGTTTTATTGAGATATAATTAACATACAGCACTGTATAAGTTTAAGGTGTGCAGCATAATGATCTGACTTACATACATCATGAAATGATTATCGTAATAAGTTCAGTGAACATCAGTCAATTCGTATAGATACAAAATTAAACAAATGGAAAAAAAATTTTTTTCTCGTGATGAGAACGCTTTGGATTTACTCTCTTACCAACTTTCATGTAAAACATAAAACAGTGTTAATTGTATTTATCATGTTCTACATTACATCCCTAGTACTTATTTATCTTATAATGAAGTTTGTACCATTTGACTGCCTTCCTCCAATTCCCCTCCCCACCCCCATGTATCTCCTTTTAACTGTAATTTGTATTTCCCCAAGAAAAGATTTTGAGATTATTTTATATGCATATTGGCCATTCACAATTCCATTTCAGTGAAGCGCCTGTTTGTCTTTTGCCCATTTTTCTACTGGATTATTTGAGTTTTTCTTATTAAAATTCTTCATATATCTTGGATCCAAATTCTTTACCAGTTGTAAGTATCATCAATATTTTCTCCCAGTGTGTGGCTTGCCTTTTTACTTTCTTCATGGTATCTTTATAAAGAGAAGTTTTAATGAAGTTTTAATTGTAATGAAATTGAGTTTATAAATCTGAAAAGTAGAAATTATAATAGAATTATAATTATAGTAGAAATACTATAATTAGAATTCTTTATCTTATTTAAAAAACATCCAGTTATACACTGAATTTATAAATATATTCTCCTATACTTTCTTTTAAAGGATTTAAAAGCTTTGTCTTTCATATTTAAGATGCATGTGGAGTTACTTTTTTTGTGCATGGTATGAAGTAGGGCTCCAATTTAATTTTTTCTGTATGAATAAACAATTATCTTGTAAGAGCATTTATTTAGTTTGAAATATAATTTTATATATATATATAGTTTGAAATATATTCACAATATATATTACTATGAGAGGAAAACATATAATATAACAGAATATATGGTATTTAGGCAACATAAAATGTAATACATATTGTAATTAGTATATATGAAAAATTTAAAGATATTGGAAAGACATACACTAAAATTATCTTTGGATGGTGGGATAATTGATGATTTTTGTTTATTGTTTAGTTCTCTGTATTTTCCAAATTCTCCATATTGAGCATATATTTATATATTTTTTAAACAGTGAGAAATAAGGTAGTATCTATAGATGATAATTTAGTGTCAATGTGCCTTAAAGAGAAATCATTATTTGAAAGAGAAGCCATGAATTGAAGTCTTTCAGCTTAACTTCTTTTGAAGCTTCTTGCATCCCCTGAGTGGGGTGGCAGTGAGGGTGAAGTCTGGGTCAAGGCAATGTTTGTGGATCATGCAGTAAAACTCAGTACAAGGTGAAAAGGTATGAGGTTCTGAAATCTGGGCGAGTCTTCTGTAAATAGTTACATACAGCTTCTCTCCCCTGAGTTCTTTGCTTTACAGGTATGTAAGGCTCTTTGGGAAATAGGATCCAGATTACTTATGTGTATCATTGGTGATATAATTTTTTTTTTTTTTTGGCCCAACAGCAGATAATGAAAAGACTTATAAAGCGGTACGTTTTGAAAGCACAAGTAGACAAAGAAAATGATGAAGTTAATGAAGGTAAGCACCTTCAACTTGAGAAACATCCTTTTACAACTAATTTAATGAACTTGGAAAATTCATATTGAAGGATACTTTAAAAATCCAATATGGGAAAGTAAAAAATGAAAGTAAAAGTCAACCAGAAATAACTATTGTTAGTGCAATTCCTTCTTACCTTGCTTTCAAAAAAAAAAAAACAAATTTAAGTTGATTTTGGAGTTGCCTTGTA
Organism: Kogia breviceps; assembly: GCF_026419965.1. NCBI lineage: Eukaryota > Metazoa > Chordata > Mammalia > Artiodactyla > Physeteridae > Kogia > Kogia breviceps. The sequence goes on along the minus strand of NC_081315.1, from coordinate 128,017,769 downwards.
TTTTGACTCTTCATAATATATCAAAGCAAGACTAAGCCACTTAACCCCAGTAGGAAAGATGGGGGCATTACTGATTTCAGTACAAAACATTTTTAATAATAAATTAAAACTAAAACGTGTGAAAAATAAAAAAAAATAATACAATCTCAGGTAACTGTTTGGGTTCCTCCAAGATTGACAGGAGAATCTTACACTACATTTCTAAAACTCTATCTTTTTAAAGAAACAGTTACTTCAGTTGTCAATCAGAGACAGTTTATCACTACAGAATGCCCTGATTTCTTAGAATGTAAAGTCTGCCATCTTTCTGGGAGTTTTTAATCCCTATTACGTAAGTAGTCTGTAGTTTCACTTCTGTTTCAGGGAGTTCACATTGAGTGTTAACATTTTTCCGGTGATGCAGGTAAAATAACGTTGGCTCAAACAGAATCCACATTTCTTCAGAAAAATCTTTACTTTGTTGTCCAGAAAGAAATCTCTAACCCATTTTTCTCATCTGGTGTTTCTCGTGTGCCTTTCACTTTTCTTCTTGGCACCTGTTTTCCAGGCATATCCTAGGCAGCATGTCTGTCTGGACTATAACACTTTTTCATCAAAGGCTGGGGTATAAGCCAAAGAACAGGTCCAGAGATGGAAAGAAATCAACCAGGGAGAAATAAGTTGCCCTAAAAGTAGCAACTATAGCTTTCAACACCAGTGAGATGCTACTAGATAGTGCTACGCTGATAAGAAAAGGCTAAACTAAACGGTTGAATGAGCTTTGAAGCCATTACTTGATTAATGCAAGGAATCTCTTACAAATCTGAGTCAATACAATGGTATGTGTTTGTAGAAATCTAAGAATGTGTGATTGGATACCAGCAAAAATCCAATCATGGTGATCTAGAAACAGTCTCAGAGAGACCGGATTGGAATTGAGTTTTAGTTTAGAAAGCAGAAACCTTATCTGTTGTACCATAACCTCCCTGAAAACAAACAAAAAAACTAAGTGAAGGGGGCAATGGGCCACCATGACAGCATCAAAAACAAGGAGTCATCTTCCAAGTCCTTTTATACAAAAGAGGAAAACGAATTAAGGAAAATTTGGAGTTTTGAACAAAGTTCTAACTAAGAAAGTATATCATATAATTTAACCTGTTCACTGAATAAATGAAGAAGCTAAATTCCAAAGAGGTTGAGTAATTTGTGTTTCCTGTATTGGCAGACTAAGTACAACACTTAGTGTGTAGGCTTCCCATAACTCAAAAACAAGGAAGGAGAATGTAGTAGTAGGGAGGTGAAAGGGGGCCCACTGGGCTTATGGTCCAAATATGATATTAAATGCTGTGAGAATCCATTTCTTCCACCAAAGACTGGCCTCACGATTTTGAATTTGATCAGTTTATTTCCTCTATGTTGCCAAATGTGAAACGAAAAGCCACCCCCACCTTTTTTTTTGCCATAAAAAGCATCCAATGTTTTGTGTGTATTCTTGAGGAAGAGTTAGAATTCTTTAAAATAAAAGGTTCTGATGTTTATATAATAAAAAACCATAGATTATACTTTAAAGCATCATAAAGATACCAGGAAATATCATGAAAGATATGTTTTACATATGATTTTATTATAGAAAGCTATTAAAGTGCCAATGATTTAAAGAATCATTTCTTGGATTCAAGATAAATTCATGCCCCAAGGTTTACCTTTTAAGGTCAATGACTTATCTACATTATAATTATTTGCAAGAGAATCCAGTTATTAATTGCAATCTACACACGCTCAGAGTATTACCAAGCTAAATTATGGGAATAGTTGTGTTTTAATAGCCAGAAGTTTCCTATGGAGACTTCTGTGTATGTAAACATTGCCAGTGGTATCACATCTAAACTCCTTAATTTCACCATTGCTTGTTATTTCCTTATACATCATCCCCTGTGCCACAGAAACTAATTTGTTTGTTCCTTAGCTCCATGTTCATTGCCATGCCTTCCCTAAGAAATACCCCTACTCTTTTTCCTTCCTTTCCCTTACTTCAAACTTGACCTCAATTTACTTCTTATGTGTATTTGCCTGTTATATAGATTGATTCATTTTTAGAAATGTTTCATTTTGCTAGGATTCCCTTCCAGCCTAGCAATGGGAGATGATCCATATAGGTGTCAACCCTTACGGCTCAGGAAACCAGACAAACTCCCTGAAGATAGAAAGGAGATACTCTGATTATAGACCAGTTAACAGAGAAATCACCTTGTGTTAAAAATTGGCTAAGCCACAGGACAATACTTTAGCTGAGTTTTACTTTTAAAACATAGCTGAACTACTTTTTATAGCTTTTTTTTTCAAAAGCCAGTACATTTTTTAAAGGCAGACATTCCTTAAACATTCTAAAGGAAAACACCTAAAGTAACTATGTTGGAGATGTTATGAGACAAATGCATTCATGTATAAATTTCACTCTGTTTTTTTCTAAATACGAAGGGCAAATTACCAATTATATGTTTTTTAATACTAATACCGTAGGTGAATTAAAAGAAATCAAGCAAGATATCTCCAGCCTTCGCTATGAACTTTTGGAGGACAAGAGCCAAGCGACTGAGGAATTAGCCATTCTAATTCATAAACTCAGTGAGAAACTGAATCCCAGCGTGCTGAGATGTGAATGATTCAGTAACCTGGAATTATGGCTTTGACTATAGCACAAATGTGGGCAATAATATTTCTAAGTATGAAATACTTGAAAAACTATGATGTAAATTTTTAGTATTAACTACCTTTATCATGTGAATCTGTAAAGGTTAGGTCTTAATGATTTTACTGTTTTATCACATGCAAATCGTCTTCATTTTAATTGTCTGCCTTGACATCACAAACAATGACGTGCCATTGTATTTAAAGACCCAATATTACTACATTATTGATATTTTTGTCCATTTTAGAATAAACTGTATGTCTTTGCACTACCTGTTTGCCTCTAAGAGACTGTAAGCTCCTTGGGGACAGGGACCATGTCTTATTCATCTTTGTGTCTCCAGCATCTAGTACAGTGCCTGGTACATAGTAGGTGCTCAATAAATGTTGTCAAAACCAACTGAACTGAACTGCCAACGAAATACAAATAAAAATTAAAAGGCCATCACTATGTAGCATATCTTCCCTTGTCCACGTGCTAAAGAGATTTTTTTTTTGAAAAATATAAACTGAAAAAATTTTACAAACAGCTATGACTTGGTCAGATTTTTCTTAGAATTTTTGACATCACTGATAATCCTAGAACCTTTGATCCCTGAATGAAGAATTTCACAATGAAATGGGTTAATAGAAAATATAATTACATTACATACTTGTTTCATAGAATTGTTCAAAACAACACATTAAAGATTTTTCTAAAGTATATACTGTTTGCTTACTGTCTTAGATTTTCATTTGGTTTTTTTCAGTAATGTGAATTTAGTCAGTGGGGTGGTGAATTTTGTAAAGTCGGGGGTTATGCAGGGTTGTTAGTTTGTTATAACCTCCTAATTTCTGCCTCTGACGCTTTAATGCTAAATAAGTTATCAACAACTGACTTCATATCTTGCCTGTTAGCTCCACTCTGAGTTTTGGAGGGTATCCTATGGGGAGGAATAGGAATGAGCAATGGCTGTGTACCTGGAAAGCCATGTCCAAGCATCACCAGGTGTGTTTCATTTTCCTTTGAGGCATCTCTTGCCATCATTGCTTACAATGATTGACATGCTTTTCCTTATCAAGGCATTTCACTTACACTTGCTACACAGAATAGATTGTGATGTATGTGTATGACTTACTATATAACTGAGCTGAACACTGGTAATATCCACAATACCTCATGACTTTACTAGGAAAGGGGATAGATACAGACTGGTAAGTTCCCTCCTCTCTTCACAGACCATAAAACGTCAAAGTATTTTTTTTAACCAGCTAGGTTTAAATCTCTCATAGATTTATGCTTACCGTCCTAATTCTCTTCAGTCTGTTCCTCTCAAATCTAACCAGAATACAAACTATGATCATAGCTCAAAGATAGTTTTATAGGTTCTAAAAGCCAATTACATACATAATACTTTGAGTCATTAGTATCACACAGGAAGCCTTTCTAGACATGAAGACAAAAATGAACATTAGATGGAACTACATAAAGCTCTTTAAAGATTAGTTCTTAATTTCTACTTTTGGGGACTTAATTAAATTAAGAAAAGAACTTTATACATTTTTTGCTACCATTGTAGAATATTTCATTAACTTTTGTGCTATGCTAATAGTATAGCTGCAGAAACCATAATAGGTAGAGGACTTTCCTTTGGGGTTTTGTTTTGTTTTTTGGTTTTAAAAAGAGATTTTTTAGTACAAAGGAAAAAATTCCAGTGAATTGTGCAGAAATACTGGTTTTTACACCACCCTAAAGGGAAACTTAGGTTTTTTTGAAGTAGAAAAGTTACTAAAGTTGAGATCTTAAATTGTGAAAACATACAAAAACACCATTGAGTGTCATTTTTCAAAGTTTGTGTATTTTATGTTATACCTCAGAACAGAATAAAATACTGAATTTTTCATTGTTATATGTTACTATATATTACAACAGTAAAGATATGGAGTTTCCATAATAGACAACACTTTCAGTCTTATACATAGTATTGTCTAGGATTCCAAGTGTGGATATTTTTGCTTACAGCTATGGAGCAGAATAATAAGTTAAATTTTTGATTGGGGTTGGAAAAATGTTGAATGTAAACGTGTTAAAAGCAGCTAGTTTAGGATTCTTGGAGTCTTGAGTGAAGATAAAACTCATGTCATCAATGCCATGTGAGTACATACATCTTTTCAGTCCATATCTTTCACAACTCTAGAGCTCTCAACATAGGTTTTTTTCTCCTTTATTTACTACGCTTGTGTAAAACTAGTTTTTTTGTTTGTTTGTTTGGTACGCGGGCCTCTCACTATTGTGGCCTCTCCCGTCGCGGAACACAGGCTCCGGACGCGCAGGCTCAGCGGCCATGGCTCACGGGCCCAGCCGCTCCGCGGCACGTGGGATCCTCCCAGACCGGGGCACGAACCCGTGTCCCCTGCATCGGCAGGCGGACTCTCAACCACTGCGCCACCAGGGAAGCCCAAAACTAGTATGTTTTTGATATTTCACATTTTTTCTTTTTTTATAGTTTCTGGGCGGTAGTCCAGAGGAAGATGTGATACCAAGGTGTGGTAGATGCTATTGATACTATGGATGCCCTGCCCAGATCACCTTTAATGGAGGACCAGGGCATGCATCTCTCAGATCCTGAGTGTGGGCTCCTTCCCAGCTATCCTGTTCCTCAGGGAATTGCCCTCAGCTGAAAGAAAGCAGCCCTGTCCTGGTCTGGTCGTTATGACCTCCCCTCCTCACACCAATAAACGACCAACTGGCGTGGACGCACAAAAAGCTGTCCCCTTTTGTCAAGGTAGGGCCAACTCTTGGTGCAATTCACGTTTCAGAGCTCTGGCTAGGATTAGGCTGCAATTAGACTCCAGCTGAGACCCAATCTTTTTTTAGCTTCTTCCCTGTTTTATCCTTCTCCCCTCCCTCCCTTTCTCCTGAGAGCATTCCCTCAATAAATCACCGCATCCAAATCTTGTTTGAATTTGCGTCTAGGGAACCACCCTGAGACGTAGGTATTACTGTGGTAACTTGAGGGTGAGGTGAAGATTAGTTTAGAGGATTACAGTGAGAACTAATACTTCTTTGAGGTTATTGATAGCCCTGGGCCGCCAAGTCCTTGACCCACTTACTATTGTAACAGGCATGTTGGGCTTAAAAGTAAAGCTTCAAGAAGTTGGTGGGGCAACTTGGAGAAGGGAACACTTTAACAGGACCAAAAGCAACTTGTCTAGCAAAAGACATTTAGGTGCTTATGATTAATTACAGGACTATCAAAGTCCAATATCTCTTACTTTTTGACCTCTTTGCTATGCTTAGTTTTTTCCTCTGTTACAGATAAGATCAAGGAAAGGCAACACTCAACTGGCTTCTTAGGCTTATTTTAAAAGTTTGGCACTTTGTAAGTGCTTGCTTTATTAAACTTACTGAGGGCCCTTGACTTGATGGAATTCACAATATGTTGAGAAGCTTGGATTCATAGACTTGAAATAAAAGAAGGGACTATGCAAAATAGTATCCAGTGTCTTCAAAAAGTTCTGTGCATTATTGAAACTTAGAAATGACATAAATATGTTGTGATTATTAAAAGCAAAGTTAGGGAATTCCCTGGCGGTCCAGTGGTTAGGACTCCATGCTTGCTTTCACTGCTGCGGGCTGGGTTCGATCCCTGGTCAGGGAAATAAGATTCCACAAGCCACACGGCTCCAGCCAAAAAAAAAAGAAAGAGCAAAGTTAGGATAATTCTCTTTCCCCATCATGTCCAACATATTTCAATTCAAATGTATAAACCAAATGAGAGCAGCTTTTGTAAATGGGATGGTAAAGTGTCATATGGCCAATGTCTAAAGGAAACTGAAGCCGCGTTAATTGTTAATTGTGTGGCCTGAAACAAATCACTTAACTTCTCTGGTCTCATACATTGTCCAGTGAAACAGGGCTATGCTACACCAGGGCTTCCTGGTCTCTGGGCATTGTAGAGGCGTTTCAGAAGGTTAATATCATCTTCCAAGGTGGTAATGATCTCTGTTTCCATATCTTGCTTTTATTTAAAGTCAGTTTAAAAGGGCTACTATTTTTTCTTTATTCTTTTTTCAATTGTCCTTTTTTTTCTTTTAAAACAAGAGTTTGAGAGTTTCCAAATTGGTACCACATATTAGTGGAGACCAATATATATACTCATGACTCAGTCACTCAGCCAACCACCTTTAGCTGTGTTGATGGTTTTAACACAATGAATAACAAATTTAATGCTCCTATTCTTAGTACTGAGTTGTTTAATTTATGCTTACAATGATTGCTTTAAGACCACAACATAAGGTTATAAGTTACTGAAGTGCATGGTAATTCAGTAAATTTGTCTCATGGCAATTTTTATCACATCTGAGATGCAATCATCTGGGGTTTTGTTGTGTTGTGTTGTGTTGTGTTTTGGGGTTTTGTTTTGGCTTTTTTTTTTTTTAATGTAGCCCACCAAGATGTTGCTACTACCTTAAGACATGTTTAAAAAGAGAAAATATAGTGGGAATTTTGTCTAATTTGCATTTCATTTATTGTGAATAAAAACTCCCCACCCTGCTAATTATTTGAGAAGTGCTTAAAATTAGTAGTTTGAAAACTTTGCTCATCATTTTGAAACAGAACACAGTACTTAAAAATAAAAAATAACATCCTTTGCCTTTTCTAGATGCAGAATGAAAGAATTCCAAGTAACATATCATACAAGCTCTTTTTATTTATTTTTGAGAATGTCATAGCCTCATTTCTATGTTTTAAAAGTTGATCTTCAAAAGAAAACCTCTCATCTTTTACACAATTAACTGAAAGTGAAATAAACAGTGGGCATCACTTGTTAAATGGAAAATAAGCATTGCCAGCCTATGTTTTATTACAAATATTATAAATATTGTATAAAGATGAATTCTATAATGCCATCTTAATTAAATAGCAATCTAAATACTTTTTCTTTGAAGTTCCATTTCTATGCAAAAATTACACAAAATTAATTGCAAAACCACACAATGAAAAAATTATTATTAAAATTCCTAAGGGCTTTGAAGGATTATACACTACTATGAAAATAGTTTGTGAATCCAAAAGGGAAAACATTGAATTAATGATTTCTAAGATTTCACCCAGTCTTGGAATACTATTAATACTTCCCAAGCATCATTTTTAAAAAGATAATGTCTGTCCACTTCACCAGGTTTTTGATATTTTGATGGTTTGTTTGTTATAATACAAAAACATAACAATATTGATATCGGTACCATTTTCCTTAAATTGTTAACATGCACTGCCAGGACCTAAAAAGGGAAACAAGAAAATAGACGGTGGGAAGATTCGGTACTCACTGTCTTAGAATACCTTTTATCAGAAACTTGCAATCACTGGGACAGTGGATTGTGTACTTTGGAAACTATGCCCAGTTAAACAGATGACTCTTAAAATAAACACCTTATGGAAAACAAAAAAACAGGAGGAGAGGCTCATAATTCTTCAATTTATAACCGACTAAAGTTTTTTTGGTATATTTCTTAACAGTCTTTTCCTATAATTGAAGTCATAGTATACACACAATTTGATATTCTTCTAAAATTATCATCCTGAGCACTTTCCACATTGCTTTACAGCCTTCATTATTTTAACTTTCAATGGCTGCATAATAGCCCGGAAAGTGGAGGGATGCAATACTCCCCTATTATTGGACAGTTAGGTTCCTACTTTAAATAATGCCTCGATCATGGCTTCTAACCTATTTTGTGTTGTTTTCATAGACCAAATATCCAGAATTGGGGTTATAGGTTAAAAATATCGCCACATAATTTATAGATTTGGATATACATTACTAAGTTGCTTTTGAAAAGGGTTTTATTACTAGTTTAAAGCATCATTCATGGATGATGAGCACACGCTCTCTCTACAGCATATAGTGGTATCATTTAAATTTATTTTCTAATTTGAAAGGCAAAAAAGGTATCCTGCTTTAATATTATTGATTACAAGTGAAGGTAACAAATTTCTATGTTTGTTCAGCAGCCACCTTCTTTGTGTATTGTCTGTTCATGTTTTTCTTATTGGAATAATTATATTTCTTTTTAAAATATTTGTATTAACTGTTTATTAAGATACTAACTGCACATATTTATGCTAAATTTTTAAAAATAAATTTATTTATTTATTTTTGGCTGCATTGGGTCTTCGTTGCTGTGCCCGGGCTTTCTCTAGTTGCATTGAGCAGGGGGCGGGGCTACTCTTCATTGCGGTGCGCTGGCTTCTCATTGCGATGGCTTCTCTTGTTGTGGAGCACAGGCTCTAGATGTGTGGGCTTCAGTAGTTGTGGCACGTGGGCTCAGTAGTTGTGGCGCACGGGCTTAGTCACTCTGCGGCATGAGGGATCTTCCTGGACCAGGGCTCGAACCCATGTCCCCTGCATTGGCAGGCGGATTCTTAACCACTGTGCCACTAGGGAAGTCCAAAATTTTTTGTTTTAAAATTTTCGTGACATATTGAAATGTCTAATCTTTGTTTTTCATATCTGTTTTTTCTTTGTGGTTTCTTCTATTCTTTTTAAAATGAAACAAATTCCTTTCTGTTATGGGCTGAATTCTGCCTCCCCCCCACCCCCCAGCCCCCACCAAATTCACATGTTGAAATCCTAACCCCCAGTACCTCAGAATGTGACTGTATTTGGAGAAAGAACCTTTAAAGAAATAATTAAGTTAAAGTTAGGTCACTAGGGTGGGCCTTTATCCTGCATGACTGATGGCCTTATTAGAGGAGGAGATTAGGACACAGACGAACACAGAGGGAAGACCATATGAAGAAACAGGGAGAAGATGGCCATCTACATGCCCAGGAGAAATGCCTCAGAGGATTGGTTTGGTTCCCTGCTGACAACTTGGTTTTGTAATCCTAGCCTGTGAGATCATACAAGAAAATAAATTTCTGTTGTCTAAGCCACTCAGTTTGTACTACTTTTTATGGTGGCTCTATCTAACTAATACACCTTCCAACCCCCTAAATTCCATAAAATTCTATAACAATTCTATTTTATCTCCTCTATGGCTTTAGTTTTTTAATATACTTCTAAAATTTATCTGTATTTTTGTTGAGTCTAAAGTGATATTTTCTCCAAATTTCTACACAGCTAAACCATCTTCAGGCATTGTTGTTTATTTCAATAGTGAGTTACTTTGGCCTCAGCAAAAGAATTGTCTGGGGCTTCCCCGTTGGCGCAGTGGTTAAGAATCCACCTGCCAATGCAGGGAACAAGTGTTCGAGCCCTGGTCCGGGAAGATCCCACATGCCGCGGAACAACTAAGCCTGTGTGCCACAACTACTGAGTCTGCTGCCTTCTAGAGCCTGCGAGCCACAACTACTGAGCCCGTGTGCCACAACTACTGAAGCCCGCGTGCCTAGAGCCTGTGCTCCACAACAAGAGAAGCCACTGCAATGAGAAGCCTGCTGCACCGCAATGAAGAGTAGCCCCAGCTCTCCACAACTAGAGAAAGCCTGCGTGCAGCAACAAAGACCCAACACAGCCAAAAATAAAAATAAAATTTAAATTAAAAAATTTTTTTAAAAAAAGAATTGTCTGGAATATCCTGGGACCTGGGCAAAACCTTCTTTTCTTAAGAACCTCTTCTCAAGGGCTTAATTCTTGTTTCACAAACATTTGTGAACTCTCCCCTAGTAGACCACAGAAATCATTTGTGAACTCTCCCCGGTAGACCACAGAAACCACTTATTCATCTGTAGTATTTCTGTAGGCAGAGTGTGGTATGCACAAAGGAAGGACTGATGAAAGTGAATCAAGGAAGGTCCGCTCTCAATCAGATCATGGGTCACTATAGGCCAGCAATAGTCAGAGGGTTCCTGAGGCCTTTTCAGGGGGTCTGTGATTTTGAAGGTATTTTCATAACAATAAGATGCTACTTGCCTTTTTCACTGTGTGGACATTTGTACTAATGGTACAACAGCAAGGTTGGTTAATACTGCTGGTACTTAAGCGTGGATCAAGGCCACTCGTTGACAGGAAACAAAGTTTCATGTAAAAATGTTCTTTATGAAGCAGTGAAAATTGTTAATTTTAAGCCTCTACTCATAGTACATATCATTTATTTTTTTTAACTCGGCCATGCCACGTGGCATGCGGGATCTTAGTTCCTCCACCAAGGATCGAACCTGGGCTCCCTGCAGTGGAAGGGCGGAGTCTTAACCACTGGACCACCAAAGAAGTCCGAGTACATATCCTTTTTAATACTCTGTGGGGTGACATGGGAAGTATGCATGAAGCATTTCTACTGAATACGGAAGTACATTAGTTGTTTCAAGGAAAAGCACTTGTATGGTTATTTAAATTGCTAGCTGAACTCGCTGCTTTTTTCATGGAACTTTTTTTGAAAGCACGACTGACAGAAAAATTATGATTATTTAGACTTGGATACTTGGCATACACTTTCTAGTGAATTCAAGAAGGAAAACTATCATTTCAAGGAAAATAATTGACATTTGTTGCCAATGCTTCAAATTCAAGCTTTTAAGCACAAATTAGAATTTTTCAAAAATTTATATCCGTCATCTGAGGTTGACAACTTTCCAACACTTTGAAACTTTTCTGATGGAATCTGTGATGATATTAACAAATGGACTTTTGGGGATGTTGTATAATGGAGCCACATTCCACATTGCACCTAACTTTTCAAAAACTACCACTTGTTGAGTTTGGACCACATTTTCTTCATATACTTACAAAGAAACAAAAAACAACATATACCAATAGATTGTATGCAGAAGTAGATCAGGGACTCCCCTGTTCACTGTTCAGGTGGACAGTGAATAGATTTGAAAACAAAGCCAGTCTTTTTACTTTTCTTTATTTTGGAAAATAGTTATTTTTCATTAAAATATTGATATAATGAGTTCATTGTTTTTTTCAATATATTTTTTACAAACAGTTCTAATTTCTAATATGGTAAATATCAATAGATAATTAATATAACCAGAAAGTCTTTGGGGTCCTCAATAGTTTATAAGAGTTTTGTAAAGGGGTCCTAGGGCCAAAAGTTTGAGAACTCCTATGCTGCTGTAAGCTAACTCCTATGGCGGTGAAACCTAATTTTTTGAGGGATGCTTTCTAGTGGCGGTGAAACAGGTCAGAATCTACCAGGGCTTCAAGTCAAGGCTCTACACAGAAAAGACTTAAGACTTGGGGCTCAGGGCGGTGGCAGAGGCATAGCCAAGACTGCGTCTCGGGTCTCCCTGGAAACCACCCTTCTCAGGTCTCCTGGAGCTCGCCCTCCGTTCCTCTCCGCCTCTCATTGGAGCGGGTTAAGTCAGTGGGCGGTCTGTTGGGAGGCGGGGTGGGGCTTCATTTCCTTCCGGGGCCCTCTCGCAGGAACGTACGGACGTCACGCAAGACGCAGCTGCCCTGACGCTCCGCCTTTGCATAACCCACTGAGACCTTAGTAGCTGGCGTTGGCCCTCAGGGGGGAAGCGAGCTATTTCCCCTCGGAGGCCTGGGGTCCCGCAACCTCTATCCTACCTGGCCTGGCCTGGCGCTGCCCAGCGCGTCCGTGCCTCCGTCATGGATCTGAATTTAAACCGAGCGGATTATTTACAGGTAAACCCGAGGGGTTGGGGCGGTCGCTGCGCGGGGTGAGCTGCGCTCTCTGAGAGGATTCGATCCTTCCACTGGCGTCTGTTGGGGTGTCTCGGCGGCGACGCGGCGGCACAGGAGCGGATCTGGGTGCCACCCTCCAGACACCTTGCTCACGGGCAACTCCGGCTTGTTGGTGACGATCCACGGGGACTTGGAAAGAGGGAGCACGCGCCCCCGCGGTGCTGGCGTCTGCGAGGTCCTGAAGATGCTCCAAATGTCCTGATGCGCTCCCGGATTCCTCCCCGGGGCCCTTCTCCTCCTCCCCGGCTGCAGCTTCTAACTCCCTGATCTCCATCTGTACCCAGTCCCTTCTGCCGAGCGCCAGACACTTGTTTCTTACTGTGAGCTGGACCCCACGAGCCAGATCATAATAAAAGCAATGACAGCCGTTTTCGAGCGTCTAGTTTATTCTCAGATCTTAACACACGTACATATATGTAATCCTCATAAAAATTCCCAAAGTAGGTACATGAGGATCAAGGGGCTCAGAGAAGGGGATTTACATGATAGCGGAAAGGATGGCGTTCCTATTTGAAACAAAGTCTCTGACTCCAGAGCTGGTGTTCTTTCTGTTACACCACCCTGCCTCTCAATATTTCAGCCCTAGACTTTCTCTCCTTCTCCATCTCCTTTTTGAGTAATCCTATTTTGGCTAATGGTACAAATGTTTGTCCTGTCACTTTCCTTGACAGTCATGCTAAGTAGTTCCCACCTTAATATCTTCCATATCCATCTGGTCACCACATTTTGCTGCTTTTATCTCCTAAATAGCTCATGAATCTGTCCCATTTGCTCCCTCCATCTCTGTTAACCCTAGTTCAGTCCTCATCTTCTCTTGCTTGGATGACTGAAATAGCTCCTAGCCTCCAGCTTACCTCCCTCCAAGCCATCCTTCACATCATTACTAGATTGATGTTTCAAAAATACGAATCTAAACAGATTAAACTTTAATACTACTCCCTAGAATACAGAATTATACTGTATAGACCTATACTATTTGTAAATTCTTTCATGGTCTGTTGTTTCCACCAGTTTCTCTCTCTTTGGTCCCATTCTCCTCCCCTAACCATGCGCCACTAGTGACAGCGCCCTGCTGAGCAAACCATGCTGTTTTCATCTTCTGTAACTTTTGTAAAATAATCTTCATCATCAGTTAGATTGGATGTCATTGTCATCAGCATGGTGGTATTTTAGCTAAAATCTTTTATGTTGCATTTTCAATAATAACTAATCTATTTCCAAAGATTTTAAATTACAAACACACTTTAACAACTGTATGAAGTTGTAAAAGAAGGCTTATAGAAATATTTTTTTGGTGTGAAGTATCTTGCCAGTAATGCCACGTTATTATTTTTGACTTGACAACTTTATAGCATAAATTTTACTATTTTTGATTGTTTTCTGTATTCTGACTTTTGTAGCATATTTCATTAGAAAATAAGTTCATTGCTGATAATAATTATTTCATATCACTAATTAATTGCAATAAAAAAACTGAGGCTTACTATGATTAGAATCTGCTGGTCCTTTTAATCTCTGATTTAATAACTTCAAATTAGTGTATCAGAAATCACTCACCAGGCAGCTTATGTGTTTCCTTAGGTGGGAGTGACCTCTCAGAAGACTATGAAGCTACTTCCTGCTTCAAGATATAGAGCTACACAAAAGGTAACGTAGAGATACTGATTTCTCCGTATCTCTTCAGCTCTGACAGAGGAGAGGTTTATATTTCCTTCATTATTGATAAGTTTTTTTTTAAATTCCAAGGCTGAAATGGAAATGAATTTCTTTTCATTTGAACAGAGATTGGAATACCAAGGGACATTTATAGACAGTAAGTTTCTTGGACATTATATTTATTATGTACAATTAGTAAATAGTATAAGCAAACTAGTTGAAAACCATATTCCAGGACTTCCCTGGTGGCGCAGTGGTTGAGAGTCCGCCTGCCGAGGCAGGGGACGCGGGTTCGTGCCCCGGTCCGGGAAGATCCACATGCAGTGGAGCGGCTGGGCCCGTGGGCCATGGCTGCTGAGCCTGCGCATCCGGAGCCTGTGCTCCACAATGGGAGAGGCCCGCGTATTGAAAAAAAAAAAAAAAAAAAAAAAAAAAAAAAAAAAAAAAAAAAACCATATTCCATTTTTCTGGTAATAATTTACCCTGTGTGTACTTGTGTGTACCAGATTGTGTATATGAAAAAAGAAATTAAAAATACAATAGACTGTAGAGAAAATGCTTTTTAAAAACTTTATCATATTTTTAAGAGTAGTTAAATATATTGATGTTAATCTTTACATTTAACTAACAATATTGATTAGTTTTATAGAAATAGTAATCCTGTGATTTCCATAAGACAGTTATAATTTCTTGGTAGACTAGTAGGATATTTTAATAGCTGCAAAATAAATACAGTATTCCTATATATTAACATTTTATCAGGATAAATCAACAGATTTTTGATTGTCATTTATTGTATTCACTCAACTAGAGCAACACTTCTCAAACTTTTTGGTCTCAGGACTGTTACACTTTTTTTTTAAAAGATCATTTTATTATTTTATTTTTTATTGAAATATAGTTGCTGTACAATATTATATAAGTTACAGGTGTACAATATAGTGATGCATAATTTTTCAAGGTTCTATTCCATTTTTAGTTATTATAGAATATTGGCTATATCTCCTGTGTTACACTATATATCCTGTAGCTTATTTTATACATAGTAGTTTGTATCTCTTAATCCCCTACTCCTGTGTTGCCCCTCCTCCTTCCCTCTCCCCACTGGTAACCACTGGTAGTTTGTTTTCTATATCTGTCAGTCTGCTACTTTTTTTTTTTAATATTCACTAGTTTGTTGTATTTTTTAGATTCTGCATACAAATGTTATCATACAGTTTGTCATTCTCTGTCTGACTTATTTCACTTAGCATAATGCCCTCCAAGTCCATCTATGTTGTTGCAAAAGGCAAAATTTCATTCTTTTTTATGGCTGAGTAGTATTCTTTATCCATCATCTGTTGACGGACGCTTAGGTTCCTTCCATATCTTGGCAATTGTAAATAATGCTGCTGTGAACATTAGGGTGCATGTATCTTTTCGAATTCATGTTTTTGGGTTATTTTTTTGGATATATACCCAGGAGAGGCATTGCTGGGTCATATGGTAGTTCTATTTTTAGTTGTTTGAGGAACCTCCATACTGTTCTTCACTGTGGCTGCACCAATTTACATTCTCACCAACAGTGTACGAGTGTTTCCCTTTTCTGCACATCCTTGCCAACATTTGTTACTTGTGTTCTTTTTGATGATAGCCATTCTGACTGGTGTGAGGTGATATCTCATTGTGGTTTTGATTTGCATTTCCCTGATGATTAAGCGGTGTTGAGCATCTTTTCATGTGACTGTTGGCTGTCTGCATTTCCTCTTTGAAAAAATGTCTGTTCAGGTCTTCTGCCCATTTTTTAATCAGGTTGTTTTTTTTTTATGTTAAGCTGTATGAACTGCTTACATATTTTGGATATTAACCCCTTATTGGTCTTATTATTTGCAAATATTTTCTCCCATTCGATAGGTTGTCTTTTCGTTTTTTTAATGGTTTCCTTTGCTTTGCAAAAGCTTTTAAGTTTAATTAGGTAAATCAACTATACATCAATAAAAATAAAAAGTAAAAAGTTTTTAAAATATCAAATAGGTCTGTCACAACCTCATTTTGATAATTGTTTTTTATTACATATAAAAATTTATTTATTTATTTTTGGCTACATTGGGTCTTTCTTGCTGAGTGTGGGCTTTCTCTAGTTGCAGTGAGCGGAGGCTACTCTTCACTGCGGTGTGCGGGCTTCTCGTTGCGGTGGCTTCTCTTATTACAGAGCATGGACTCCAGGTGCACAGGCTTCAGTAGTTGTGGCACTCAGGCTCAGTAGTTGTGGCGCACGGGCTTAGCTGCTCCGGGGCATGTGGGATCCTCCCGGACCAGGTCTCGAACCCGTGTCCCTTGCATTCGCAGGCTGACTCTTAACCACTGCGCCACCAGGGAAGTGCCTGATAATGTTTTAAAAGTTAATCTTAAAATGTTCTTATGCTCCAGTTAAAGGAAAAAAAAATTGCCTCCTTGCCATTTCTGTCTGTATTTTCTTGTTCTGTTTACCTTGTAGGAATAGAACAGAAAGCCAGCTACTTCCATAACAACTTTTCATAGCCTTCTCTTTGGCCCTTTCTTCCAATTCTTTGGTGGATATTTTTTGTGGGGATGTCTTTACTAGATTTTCTGATCTCTACTTTTAAAATCATAATTTATATATTGCGAATCTTGTGTTCCCCATATAAGTTAGTAGGGCATAATAACAGTAATTTTAGATTCTCTTCTATCTGTTACAGGTGGTTGTTGGAGATCATGATGGAGTAGTTATGTGCTTTGGCATGAAGAAGGGAGAAGCAGTGGTATGTGTACCTTTTGAATACTCCTACATTAACATTTTTTCTAAAGCATAATGAAAAATAGGTTGAGGGAAGTAGTCATATGAAGTATGAAGCTACAGGCAGCATGAGAGTCATTTGCTAGCCGTTTATAAAACATCTTTGACAGCCTAGGGTGATATATTTTTATGTATCACTCTAGTTTTTTATGCTGTGTAACAAGTTACCTCAAATTTAGGGGCTTAAAACGAAACACATTTGTTATCTCACGGGGCAGGAGTCTAAACTCGAGGCCTCATGTGGCTGCAACACAGGTACAGCCAGGCTCTATTTCTTTCTGGAGCTCAGGGTCCTGTTCCAAGCCCATGTAGTTGTTGGAAGAATTCAGTTCTTTACTGTTGTTGGACTGAGGTCCCCACTTTATTGCTGTCCGTAAGCCAGGGCCTGCTTTCAGCCTCTTGAGGCCTCCCACAATTCCTTGCCATGCAGTCTTCTCCCAGGCCTTCGCACAACATGGTGAACTGCTTCTTCAGGCCAACCGGGAAATCTGTCCAGTCTGCTAAGATGGAGTCTTATATAACAGTGTAACATGGACGTGACCATCGCATCACCTTTGCCACTGAATATAGCCTGACCAAGGAAGTGAGTTTTACATCATCATATTCCCAGATCATAGTTTACAAGTGATGGGTCTGAGATGTGAACTCTTATATTCATTCTACATTTTATGAAATTTGCAAAAAGATGAAGAGGGTAAAAACTATCAGAAACTCAGTGTTTCTATTGTTCATATATCCTTCCAGATATTTTATTCTCTGTGTATAAGTCATTGGTGGTGAAGGGAAGAAACTGATGCCAATAATAAAATAGAAAATAACGAGGAATAAACTAAGGATGCAAATGTGTCCAATTAAATAGAGAGACATGAAGTTATATGCTCAGGTTTTTAGTAAATTCTACAGTCCTTTATTTATACTACTAAAATTTATAAAATTGTAAGGGAACCAGGAGAGATTAGTTTTAAAAAGATGATTAAGGTATAAAAACATGTCCACTGGAACCAGCTGAGGAATCTTGGTAAAATGCAGATTCTCATTCAGTAGATCTGGGGTTGAGTCTGAGAGTCTGCATTTCTAATAAGGTAAGTGATGGTAATGCAGCTGCTTAGCGAACCCTACTTTGAGTTGCAAGAGTTTAGATTTTAATGATGTCATTGAAATGCAATGTGTGTGGGAATAAACGTTGCAAAGTTTGAAGATATTTAGCAAAAAACCCAGAAGACCACTGGATACATTTGTATCTAAAGGTGTTCCTATTTAGAACTATAATATTTTGTAAGTTTAAAATCCCAGCATTTTTTATGGTAAAAGAAAATACTTGGAATAAATTTGTGTACTTAATTTTTTCCTTGATGATTTTTGCAGACAGTCTTCAAGACTTTACCTGGGCAGAAGATTGCAAGATTGGAGCTAGGAGGGGTTCTTAACACGCCCCAGGAGAAAATTTTTATTGCTGCAGGATCTGAAATTAGAGGCTTCACAAAGAGAGGAAAACAGTTTCTCTCTTTTGAAACAAACCTCACTGAAAGCATTAAAGCTATGTATGTTTATTCCCTTTTTTATTTTTACATATCCATTTACGATATTTTGGATAGGTGACAAACATCAGATTAAGTATCACTTCTTAGTATCTGGGAAATAATTAAAGATACTTTATTAGTCGGAAATTAAATTTGACCTGGAGTCAATACAAAATCACTTGGGTGTTGAAATCTTATCTTTTTAAGTCATTTATAGTATTCATAGCTTCATTTTTGACTAGTTAGTTCAGTTATGATTCATGATCAAAGTATAAAATAAGTGAAAGAAAACCTCCAGATATTTAGGTTCCTGTTGCTTTGCTGTCTCTGGTAGTTCTGATTTTGAGGTGGCATCATTTTGTTAAAAGACTGGCCATCAAAGTTAATGACTACCAAAAAGTTATAATTTCAGGTGAGTCAGGTAAGACTCATAAGTGAAAAATAGCTTCCTTAATGGCTTCCTGCTATATGAAATTTTGCAATTAAAATTTTAGTTTTTGGATCATGGAGAACTGGAAGAGGCTTTAAAGTTTATCTAATCCACTGTCCTTCAAACCTGCTACTTAGGAGAATCCCTTGAAAGCTTTAAACAATAGAGTCCTTGTCCTACCTCATACCTGCAGAATCAGAATTATTAGGAGTGGTTTAAAAGAACAGTTTTTCATTTGAATCCTATGCAGCCATGTTATATAAGCAGCCAGACCTTGGTTTGGAAACTACTGATCCAGAGTTCTATTAATGTATAGCTGTCCTGTGTAATTCTGTATAATGCACAGCATGTGTCCTGATGTCTGGGCTGTAAAACTTAGGTTTGGTGAGATTAGATAAAGAATTAAACAATGGCAAGTGGAAGTAATTTCAGGGGCTTAATAAGAATATCATTCTTTTGAAATGCTTTTCTAGATAGACATGGCCAGTGATATTTGTGAAATACTAAAACCAAAGTAGCTAATTATTAGCATACCACCACATTCAGAAAGGTATATAGGTTGAGGTGTGAGGAAGCTAAGGAGTTTCCCAGCCAATAGTCTCTTTAGCTAGTTTCTTAAGTGTTTTTACTGGAGTGGCAGAGGTAGGATGGAAAGGTTCTTTAATCAGTTTTTGAAAATTTATTATCTGAAGCTCCACATTGATAAGGTTGCATGGGAAAACAAGATTATAACTTGACAATATTCAGTAAGAAAACTGACCACTTATAAAATTGATTACCACTCATTAATCCTTCCCTGCTTATAATGCAGATGGATTTGAAAATGAAATTTCAAATCTTGTAAGAGATTTAGAATTTCATTAAGTTGATAAAAATTATATTAAGAGAACTTTTTATTTATTTATTTATTTTAAACAGCAGGTTCTTATTAGTTATCTATTTTATACATATTAGTGTATATATGTCAATCCCAATCTCCCAATTCATCCCACCAACACCAGCCCCCCGCCACTTTTTCCCTTTGGTGTCCATACGTTTGTTCTCTACATCTGTGTCTCTATTTCTGCCCTGCAAACCGGTTCATCTGTACCATTTTTCTAGGTTCCACATATATGCGTTAATATACAATATTTGTTTTTCTCTTTCTGACTTACTACACTCTGTATGACAGTCTCTAGATCCATCCACGTCTCTACAAATGACCCAATTTCGTTCCTTTTTATGGCTGAGTAATATTCCACTGTATATATGTACCACATCTTCTTTATCCATTCATCTGCTGATGGACATTTAGGTTGCTTCCATGACCTGGCTATTGTAAATAGTGCTGCAATGAACATTGGGGTGCATGCGTCTCTTTGAATTATGGTTTTCTCTGGGTATATGCCCAGTAGTGTGATTGCTGGGTCATATGGTAATTCTATTTTTAGTTTTTTAAGGAACCTCCATACTGTTCTTCATAGTGGCTCTATCAATTTACATTCCCACCAACAGTGCAAGAGGGTTCTCTTTTATCCACACCCTCTCCAGCTTTTGTTGTTTATAGATTTTCTGATGATGCCCATTCTAACTGTTGTGAGGTGATACCTCATTGTAGTTTTGATTTGCATTTCTCTAATAATTAGTCATGTTGAACAGCATTTCATATGCTTCTTGGCCATCTGTATGTCTTCTTTGTAGAAATGTCTATTTAGGTCTTCTGCCCATTTTTGGATTGGGTTGTTTGTTTTTTTAATATTGAGCTCCATGAGCTGTTTATATATTTTAGAGATTAATCCTTTGTCCATTGATTTGTGCACAAATATTTTCTTCCATTCTGAGGGTTGTCTTTTTGTCTTGTTTGTAGTTCCCTTTGCTTTGCAAAAGCTTTTAAGTTTCATTAGGTCCCATTTGTTTGTTTTCTTTTTTATTTCCATTAATCTAGGAGGTGGATCAAAAAAGATCTTGCTGGGATTTATGTCAAAGAGTGTTCTTTTTATGTTTTCCTCTAAGACTTTTATAGCATCCAGTCTTACAGTTAGGTCTCTAATCCATTTTGAGTTATTTTTGTGTATGGTGTTAGGGAGTGTTCTAATTTCATTCTTTTACATGTAACTGTCCAGTTTTCCCAGCACCACTTACTGAAGAGACTGTCTTTTCTCCATTGTATATCCTTGCCTCCTTTGTCATAGATTAGTTGACCATAGGTGTGTGGGTTTATCTCTGGGCTTTCTATCCTGTTCCATTGATCTATATTTCTATTTCTGTGCCAGTACCACATTGTCTTGATTACTATAGCTTTATAATATAGTCTGAAGTCAGGGAGTCTGATTACTCCAGCTCCATTTTTTTCCCTCAAAACTGCTTTGGCTATTCAGGGTCTTTTGTGTCTCCATACAAATTTTAATATTTTTTGTTCTATTTCTGTAAAAAATGCCACTGGTAATTTGATAGGGATTGCATTGAATCTGTAGGTGGCCCTGGGCTGTATAGTCATTTTCACAGTATTGATTCTTCCAATCCGTGAACATGGTATATCTCTCCATCTGTTAGTACCATATTTAATTTCTTTCATCAGTGTCTTATACTTCTCTGAATACAGGTCTTTTATCTCCTTAGGTAGCTTTATTCCTAGGTATTTTATTCTATTTGCTGTAATGGTGAATGGGATTGATTCCTTAATTTCTCTTTCTGATCTTTCGTTGTTAGTGTATAGGAATGCAAGAGATTTCTGTGCATCAATTTTGTATCCTGCAACTTTACCAAATTCATTGATTAGCTCTAGTAGTTTTCAGGTGGCATCTTTAGGATTCTCTATGTATAGTATCATGTCATTTGCACACAGTGACAGTTTTACTTCTTCTTTTCCAATTTGGATTCCTTTTATTTCTTATTCTTCTCTGATTGCCATGACTAGGACTGCTGAAACTGTGTTGAATAATAGTGGCAAGAGTGGACATCATTGTCTTGTTCCTGATCATAGAGGAAATGCTTTCAGTTTTTCACCATTGAGAATGATGTTTGCTGCGGATTTGTCATATATGACCTTTATTATGTTGAAGTAGGTTCCCTCTATGCCCACTTTCTGGAGAGTTTTTATCATAAATTGGTGTTGAATTTTGTCAAAAGCTTTTTCTGCATCTATTAAGATGATCATATGGTTTTTCTTCTTCAATTTGTTAATATGGTGTATCACATTGATTGCTTTGCGTATATTGAAGAATCCTTGCATCCCTGGGATAAATCCCACTTGATCATGGTGAATGAGCCTTTTAATGAGTTGTTGGATTCTGTTTACTAGTATTTTGTTGAGAATTTTTGCATCTATATTCATCAGTGATATTGGTCTGTAATTTTCTTTTTTTGTAGTATCTTTTTCTGATTTTGGTATCAGGGTGATGGTGGCCTCATAGAACGAGTATGGGAGTGTTCCTTCCTCTGCAATTTTTTGGAAGAGTTTGAGAAGAATGGGTGTTAGCTCTTCTCTAAATGTTTGATAGAATTCAACTGTGAAGCCAACTGGTCCTGGACTTTTGTTTGTTGGAAGATTTTTAATCACAGTTTCAATTTCATTACTTGTGATTGCTCTGTTCATATTTTCTGTTTCTTCCTGGTTCAGTCTTGGAAGGTTTTACCTTTCTAAGAAGTTGTCCATTTCTTTCAGGTTGTCCATTTTATTGGCATAGAGTTGCTTGTAGTAGTCTCTTAGAATGCTTTGTATTTCTGTGGTGTCTGTTGTAACTTCTCCTTTTTCATTTCTAATTTTATTGATTTGAGTCCTCTCCCTCTTTTTCTTGATGAGTCTGGCTAAAGGTTTATCAATTTTGTTTATCTTCTCAAAGAACCAGCTTTTAGTTTTATTGATCTTTGCTATTGTTTTCTTTGTTTCTATTTCATTTATTTCTTCTCTGGTCTTTATGCTTTCTTTCCTTCCACTAACTTTGGGTTTTGTTTGTTCTTCTTTCTCTAGTTCCTTTAGGTGTAAAGTTAGATTGTTTATTTTAGATTTTTCTTGTTTCTTGAGGTAGGCTTGTATAGCTATAAACTTCCCTCTTAGAACTGCTTTTGCTGCATGCCATAGGTTTTGGATCGTTATGTTTTCATTGTCATTTGTCTCTCGGTATTTTTTTATTTCTTCTTTGATTTCTTCAGTGATCTTTTGGTTATTAAGTAGTGTATTGTTTAGCCTCCATGTATTTGTGTTTTTTACATTTTTTCCCTGTAATTGACTTCTAATCTCATAGCATTTTGGTTCTAAAAGATGCTTGATATGATTTCAGTTTTCTTAAATTTACCAAGTCTTGATTTGTGACCCAAGATGTGATCTGTCCTGGAGAATGTTCTGTGTACACTTGAGAAGAAAGTGTAATCTGCTGTTTTTGGATGGAATGTCCTATAAAAATCAATTAAATCTATCTGGTCTATTGTGTCAGTTAAAGCTTGCGTTTCCTTATTCATTTCCTGTCTGGATGATCTGTCCATTGGTGTAAGTGAGGTGTTAAAGTCCCCAGCTATAATTGTGTTACTGTCGGTTTTCTATCTTATAGCTGTTAGCAGTTGCCTTATCTATTGAGGTGCTCCTATGTTGGGTGCATATATATTTATAATTGTTATATCTTCTTGGATTGATCCCTTGATCATTATGTAGTGTCCTTTCTTGTCTCTTGTAACATTTTTTGTTTTAAAGTCTATTTTATCTGATATGAAAATTGCTACTCCAGCCTCCTTTTGATTTCCATTTGCATGCAATATCTTTTTCCATCCCCTCACATTGTATGTGTTCCTAGGTCTGAATTGGGTCTTTTGTAGGCAGCATATATGGGTCTTGTTTTTGTATCCATTCACTGAGCCTGTGTCTTTTGGTTGGAGCATTTAATCCACTCACGTTTAAGGTAATTATCAATATGTATGTTCCTAATACCATTTTCTTAATTGTCATGGGTTTGTTTTTGTAGGTCCTTTTCTTCTCTTGTGTTTCTCACTTAGAGAAGTTCTTTTAGCATTTGTTGTAGTGCTGGTTTGGTGGTGCTGAATTCTCTTAGCTTTTGCTTGTCTGTAAAGCTTTTGATTTCTCCATGTAATCTGAATGTGATCCTTGCTGGGTAGAGTAATCTTGGTTGTAGGTTCTTCCCTTTCATCACTTTAAATATGTTGTGCCACTCCATTCTGGCCTGTAGAGTTTCTGCTGAGAAATCAGCTGTTAACCTTATGGGAGTTCCCTTGTATGTTGTTTGTCATTTTTCCCTTGCTGCTTTCAGTAATTTTTCTTTGTCTTTAGTTTTTGCCAGTTTGATTACTATGTGTCTCAGCGTGTGTCTCCTTGGGTTTATCCTGTATAGGACTCTCTGCGCTTCCTGGACTTCGGTGGCTATTTCCTTTCCCATGTTTGGGAAGTTTTCGTCTATAATCTCTTCAAATATTTTGTCTGGTCCTTTCTCTCTCTCTTCTCCTCTGGAACCCCTATAATGTGAATGTTGTTACGTCTAATGTTGTCCCAGAGGTCTCTTAGGCTGTCTTCACTTCTTTTTATTCTTTTTTCTTTATTCTGTTCCACAGCAGTGAATTCCACCATTCTGTCTTCTAGGTCATTTATCCGTTCTTCTGCCTCAGTTATTCTGCTATTGATTCCTTCTAGTGTATTTTTCATTTCAGTTATTGTATTGTTCATCTCTGTTTGTTATTTAATACTTCTAGGTTTTTGTTAAACATTTCTTGCATCTTCTCAATCTTTGCCTCCATTCTTTTTCTGAGGTCCTGGATCATCTTCACTATCCTTGTTCTGAATTCTTTTTCTGGAAGGTTGCCTATCTCCACTCCATTTAGTTGATTTTCCTGGGGTTTTTCTTGTTCCTTCATCTGGTACAAAATCCTCTGCCTTTTCATTTTGTCTATCTTTCTATGTATGTAGTTTTCCTTCCACAGGGTGCAGAATTGTAGTTCTTCTTGCTTCTGCTGTCAGCCCTCTATTAAGAGAACTTCTGAAATCGTATGCAGAGCCACAAAGTGAAGCCATTTGAACAATAATTGAAGAAGAGAAAATCAATGAGGATCATTATAGGATAAGGAATAATTTTAGTATCAAAATTTTTTTAAATAGACCTTAGAGGAGAGGTGGAAAAATAGGTGAGACCGTCAAATAAATACCCTCTTTATGATCACGTGGTGATAGCTATCTAGAAGTGAAGACAATATACTAGTATATAATTTTTGTCAAAAATTTTAGCTCCCCAGTGGAAACTTGATTCATTCTCATAGTTGTTATCATTTATCTAAATTTTGTTAAATATAATTTGAAAGAACTTATTATTTCTTTTTTCAAGTTAAAATTCTAATGAAGTCATTTTTTCCACTGTTTGTTATTTAGTTTCAAGTAGATTCAGTTCAAATAGCCTTATTCTATTCAGTGGTAGTAAGAAAGCTAACTGTAGAGTTAAAAACTGAGTTGCAGTCCATCCACTGTCTACTAGTTCCATGCCTTTATGCAAGTCACTTAACATTTTTTTATTCTCCTTAAAAAGGGATAATAATGGTTCCTAGTTTATAAAGTTACGAGGATTGAGCTAATACATGTAAGTCACTTAGGCCAGTGCTTGGCACATAGTACACATACAAAAAAGTTACTTTTTGATATAGTAATTGTCTTCAGATATAGACAATTAATATTACCATTATCTTCTCTTTGTTTTCAGTTTTTCTGAGCTCAATTTTTGAGAAGCCTGAGGCTTGTAGAACCTCATTTTCAGCTTTCAAAATCAATGCTTTACCAAAAGGCTAGAAATTAATTGGGGGAAATGAAAACAAACAAAAAGTGTCCTCTGAGTGTGATAAAATGATAGTAAACTGTATATAAATAAACTTTTATTTTCACCTCTGAAAATAATTCAGGAGCTTCCTATGCTTGTTTTTTTTAATGTTGATATCTTAAATTACTTTTAACATTCTCAGGCACATATCTGGCTCAGACCTTTTTCTCAGTGCAAGTTATATCTATAACCATTATTGTGACTGCAAAGACCAACATTATTACCTTTCTGGAGACAAGATCAATGACGTCATCTGCCTTCCAGTGGAAAGAGTACTTCATGATGTACCGGTGTTGGCCTGCCAGGACAGAGTACTCAGAGTTTTACAGGTTGCTGTTATTTGCATTTTTATTGTCTTTCATAATTTAGGTAAAAAAATATTGCTGAACAGTGTATACTTGGGATAAATTACTTTAGTGAGCACTACCACTTTAAATATATTAAAATTATATCTTGAAATTTTTTTTTAATATTTTAATTGACAAACTAAGTTTTATTTTTTTTACTTGAGGCAAATGTGTAGAAATCTTTGACAAGTTTTTAGAGAAGCATATATGGAAAAAAGGACACTTTTCCCCCCACACATAATATATGAGTTAGTACAATAAGAATCTAATGCCTTTGCTACAGGGAACCCTTCCTAGCTTTTCCTTTTTTTTTTTTTTTTTTTTATTTCCTCCATCACCCTCCCCTCTCCCAAAAAATCAAATTAAAGGAGGAAATTGGGTTGGGGAGAGGGTGTTAGGCTTTAACAGGAGAGAGTTAACAGGAGATCAGGGTTGTATCATTTGAATTTACCCAGCATTTATGACAGTATGTTGAACAGAATAAGCACTCAGTAAATATTTGAAAAAGCATCTACTGTCTTTATATTTCTATTAAAAACCATGATTGGCTAAAAAAACTGCTTAAGGCCATTGTTACTAGTAGTACTAATTACAACTGTCTTCTTGAAAGTGACTTTCTTTTTTGGCCACGCCACACGGCTTGCAGGATCTTACTTCCCAGACCAGGGATTGAACCCAGACCCTTGGCAGTGAAAGCGCTGAGTCCTAACTACTGGACCAGCAGGGAATAGACATGCCATCTTTCTCTTTCTGTCTCTCTTACACACACACACACACACACACACACACACACACACACACACGCACCCCAGGACCCATAAAACAAAGTTTAGATGTAAATGACATATAACAAGTGGATTAATTGGATCAAAATTTAGGATGATAGTGCAATTGAACAAAAAGTCTAGCTGTTTATTCTGTGCCACCAAAGGCTGTCTCACTTTTTGGAATTTCATAGTTAGATGGCCTGTCTCAGCACCAGCCCTTTTGTAGAAGAAGAAATCCAATGGTTCTATGAAGTTCTTTTTTTTTTTTTCTCTATGGTGAATTAAAGTAATGTTCAAGGTTCACTCTAGGGGCGTGAACGATTAATTTCTCCCCTAGCCTATGCTCCCAAATAGGAGTTGTTTGAATAAGGCTTTTAAAGAGTTGGCTCACACCCATTTAGAAATTGATCTGGCTGAATTCTAGGATTCTGCTTTGTTTAACAAGAGATCCATATGCTAATTGTAAAAAAAAAAATCACTAAGGATTTGTGGAGAGTAAAAAGTTGAAGTCCTTCCTCTGCCCTGAACACTTTTCCCCTACTTGCCCTCTGCCTTTGTTGGCAATCCGTTACCCCAAAGGTAGCCTTTTTAAAACAGTTTTGTGTATTCTTTTGTGTTTATATAGTTACATGTAGATATCTGTGAATTTTTTAAAATAAAATATAAAGCATATGGCTCACATATTCTATATATATCTAAAATTTTTAAACAATAATGGTATACCAGATTTACTGTAATTTTGCCAGTGTTTTTTCATTGAGTGATTTATCATATTTTTACTATGTGAATTTAATACTTCTACCTCATTCTTTAACAGCTTCACAAATACTATTCACAGATACTATGCAAATACTATGCATTATAAGTGACAAAATTGAAAAAAAGACAAATAAAAGGATTTAACTGTTTTCTTATCTAAATAGCAGGTCATTCTGCCTCTTACTAGAGTGGGTTTCAGAAAGGCAAGGCCAGAGTTTTCCTTAGGAAGTAATTTTGAGTCTGTTTGAATGTGCTCTAAGTTAAAGCCCTTGAGTTAGAGAGGAAAGAAGAAACAAGTTCCTGGAAAGTTTTGATAGGGAAATTTACCAGTGTCAAGTTTTCAGGCAAACAAAGTACCTAAAGTGAAAAGTATTCAAAGTGGAGAATATTTGAAATATTTATTTCCTCACTCTTTATATTTTATATATGTATATTTTTATTATAAAATGAGTCAACATGTGCAGAATTGCTAACAAATAGAAGTTAGCATTCACAATCTAGTTTTTTTCACTAGTTTTATTCCAGGGTTCTTTATATGAATATTGATATTACCTATGAATACCTGTATTATTTTAAATTTGTCTTCTGTTTTAGTTTTAAAATACTTGTTCTCCTTCAGGGATCTGATGTGCTGTATGAAATTGAAGTTCCTGGCCCACCTACTGTTTTAGCCCTACACAATGGAAATGGCGGTAATCAGGGCTTTATTTTTGACAATCAAATAAGGGAGTGAGTTACATTATTTAAGTTTAGATATTTCAGGTTTTTTATTCATTTAACTATATATTAAGTGAAAATGGGAAATTGTAGGAAGAACATGAACTGGAATAGAGACAATTGTCTTCTAACTTGCCAGTAGCTAACAGTAATGTGTTATTGAACTTTAATTTTTTAGTTTCCTCATCTTAAAATTAGTTGATGAGGAAAGGTCTTATCTCTTATGGTTATAAATTCTGTGAATGTATAACCATCCTTCTAAATTAAGTAAATTAATTAAAATCTATCTTTTTATAATATTTTAAATGAGAGAATACATTTGAAAATATTTCAATTTTAAAGAAATAGTGTGAGTTGTGGGGTAAATATAATATGTTGACTTTAAATATAACTAGGTGACTCTGGAGAAGACCTTTTGTTTGGAACGTCAGATGGAAAACTTGGGCTTATTCAGATCACTACATCCAAACCAATACACAAGTGGGAAATTCGAAATGAGAAAAAGAGGGGAGGTATTTTTTTTAATTAATTAATTTATTTATGGCTGTGTTGGGTCTTCATTGCTATGCGTGGGCTTTCTCTAGTTGCGGCGAGCAGGGGCTATTCTTTGTTGCGGTGCCCGGGCTTCTCATTGTGGTGGCTTCTCTTGTTGCAGAGCACGGTCTCTAGGTGCGCGGGCTTCAGTAGTCGTGGCACGTGGGCTCAGTAGTTTTGGCACGTGGGCTCAGTAGTAGTGGCTCATGGACTCTAGAGCGCAGGCTCAGTAGTTGTGGCACATGGGCTTAGTTGCTCCGCGGCATGTGGCATCTTCCTGGGCCAGGGCTCAAACCCATGTCCCCTGCATTGGCAGGCGGATTCTTAACCACTGCACCACCAGGGAAGTTGGGAGGTATGTTTCTGATGTAATTCAGCTTCTGAATTTCAGTGATTATTAAATAAAATATACTGGGAATTCCTGGTGATTCAATGGTTAGGACTCTGTGCTTTCACTTTCAAGGGCATGGGTTCGATAGATAGATAGATAAATAGGTCAACCTACATTATATAGTTCATTCTGTTTTATTTATTCATAATGTATAGCAGACTTCACAATTTACAGAGACGCCTCAGGTTTATTTACTGTTTGTTTATTTAGCAGGTCTGTCATACTTTTGCCATAATTTTTAAAGTAAGATATGCTAATAGTAAATTGGGATGGATAGGCCTTTATGGACTAATGTCTATCTATAACGTTAATCTATGCTCAAATCCATTTTTCGTTTTTTGCTGTAGGGAATTAATTGGAATTTGGGAGTACTTGGTATGAGGCAAAGAAGTGCATTCGGGTCAGGGGATATTCCTTTTTTCTAAGGAATTTATACCTTTCTAAGGGAAATTTATATCTGACTTGGTAGGTTTGTATGGCTATTTATAAGTACAGCATGAGAATAGATTGACAAGAAAACATGTTAACAATGTATAAGATTTAGGGGAAAAGAATGTCCAGGAAGAGGAAAAAAATAAAGGTAGAGGACTTGAGGCAGAGGTAAACTCGATTCATTTGAGGAGAAGAAGGAAGACCAGTGTGGCTAAACACATTCGTATGGCATGAGATGAAGTCACAGAGGTAGGCTAAGGCCAAATCACAGAGGTCCTCAGAGCCTTGGTAAAGGGGTTTGCATTTTAATCTAAATGTAGTGGGGAGTCATTGGAAAATTGTAAGTGGGGGTATGATGTGATCTAATTTACCAAACTAAAACAAAAACACTCCGTGGAGAGTGGGTTTGCAGGGAAGCAGGTCAAAATTAGAGGCATGGAGTTCAATTGGGAAGTTATTGTTATAGTTGTTTTTTTTTTAAATTTATTTGATTTTTTTATATTTGCCTGTGTTGGGTCTTTGTTGCTGCGCACAGGCTTTCTCTAGTTGTGGCGAGCAGAGGCTACTCTTTGTTGCGGTGCATGGGCTTCTCGTTGTGGCTTCTCTTATTGTGGAGCATGGGCTCTAGGTGCGCGGGCTTCAGTAGTTGTGGCACGTGGACTCAGTAGTTGTGGCTTGCGGGCTCTAGAGCACAGGCTCAGTAGTTGTGGTGCCTGGGCTTAGTTGCTCCACGGCACGTGGGATCTTCTTGGCCCAGGCCTCAAACCCGTGTCCCCTGCATCAGCAGGTGGATTCTTAACCACTGCGCCACCAGGGAAGCCCTATAGTTGTTTTAATTTACCCTGTTTTTTTTTTTCCTTCTCTGATTTGATATGTATATTTTTTCATTCATACTTGCTATATTTTTTACTATAATATCAATTTTATTGATAACTTATCACTTACCTTTTTTAAAGGTATTTTGTGTATTGACAGCTTTGACATTGTGGGTGATGGGGTTAAAGATTTACTTGTTGGAAGAGATGATGGAATGGTGGAAGTGTATAGTTTTGATAATGCAAATGAGCCTGTTCTACGATTTGATCAGGTAAGGTCACGTTTCAAAAGACTATATATATGCTTATTATTCATCAAACAATTATAGAGATGACTGACTTTGTGTTTTATTAAATGAAATATATTAAAATCTTGTGTTTGGCTTAAAATATCTCTGCTCTGATATTATCAAAATCTTCTCTAGACTACTCTTATGTTTGAATAAATGACCGTTGCCCTCAAGCTGAACAATAAATTACTTTTTAATTTGATTTCTAAATACTGTATATCCAAATTATTAAATGTATTACCTTAGTTTCTATAATACATAATAGATTACAGGAGTAACATTTATATGTTTACGTAGCATAAATGAGATTGTGTTGTTTTAAAGTAATAAGGTTTTAGGAATAAACTTCGCATTGTTAAGACAACATCAAAAATATCCTTCAGCAGAGAGGGAAAAGTAGCAATATCACTTCTCGCCACCCAAGATACACAGTATGAGAAGAAATACTAGATAAGAGTAATTTTTAGTTCACAAATTTTAAGTATAATTAAGCTTGTTTATCCCAAGGTGCAGAGTCACATGGAGAAGCATTCTGGCATAAACTGAATCTTTCATTTTCATAAAGTGGTGTTCTCCTGTCCAGGGTTTCCCCATCCTGCCTTATGCATGATGTATTGAGGCTGTTTAACGACAGCAACAAAAAAACCACAACTCAGTATGAACTTTTCTTTGTCTAATTTCTCTAATAGTGGTAAAGTTCTCCCAGTACCTACTTTAACTGCATATCAGTAAATAACAGATGTTTTGGTATATAGATAAAGTATATTATTATATAGATAATATGGGGATAAAAACATTATACAACTTATTTTCTGGATTTATTTTGTACTTGTTCATCTTTCTTTGGTGCAAAAAGTTACCTTGCTAATGATGCAAATAATAGTTTAGGCTTAAAAGTACATAATAATCCTGTGTTGGTGTTCTCCCATTTTCTTCTCATCAACCCCTGAGAAACTTTCCTATTTAGACCCCAAGTTTCCTCTTTGACTTCTATTCCAAATCCCAGTAATGACATAGCATGTCTCCCCTCTGCCAGGTGTGGCACTAAGAATTCCTCTCTTTCCAATCTTTCTTCTGTTTGTCTGATGATAGAGAGGTGCTGCTTCCATGTTGTGTTAAGGCTGCGAATATGCTGCCTCATCTTGATTCATGACCTCACTCTATTGTTTTCCTAATCAGGAGAAGTCCTCTTATCTGATATAGTCTGGACTGATGGTTGGTTAATCAAAAAAGTTAAGGAGCAGATCATAAAAAGACAATATGTACATACCTTAAACATCACATTTTAATTTAAACTTATAAATGTATATTTATTCACCAATATTTTGAGCAGTGACCAAGGTCTTTTCTTGTGAGTTCCCTTAATTGGCATTCCATGTTGTTACTTACATAAAGCATGTCTATACTATGTTGTCTATGATCTCCTGTGTTATGGTTCTATGACTGTCTTTTTTAAGGTGTAAGTTGAATTAACTAAATCTACAACTCCAAGACTTTTATAAAAAGGTACTTGTAGTACAGAAGATAAATAAATTTCATTAAAATGTTGTATTGACAAAAAACATGTAGAAATTAACAGTTTTTTAATTTTTATAACTTTTTCTGAGTACATTAGGTTAAATAAGGTACTTCTAAGTGAGTGAAAGAGTAAGTTATAATTAATAGTCACTCAATAAACCACTCAGAAAGTGAGAACGTGTGTGACTCTATTGACTCGGTAAAACATTCTTCTGTAGTCAGCTGGTTTCCAGTGTTTTGCTTTCAATAAATAGAACGAGGACCTAATCAAGGTGTCAGATGATACATCATTAAACATTTTCAGTGGTAGATCAGATGATTTTAGGTATGTAACTTGGAAGATATTTAAACAATAGAGTGAACTTTCTACAACAAAATTTCTTTTAGTCTCATCAATATCTTTATGGGACTAAGCTCGATTAGTGCTTCTATCTATGAAAATGAAAAAAAGGAATAGGACTGATGTGGAACTCAGTCTCATTCTACCAATATATAATTAATACTCATTGTGGTACATGAATAATTTAGAAGGAAAAAATGTCCCATTCATCTCATGAGATACATTTCCTATAGAATTTTGTTTTAGTGGTTAGTTAATATAAAACATATTTGTCGATCAATTGTGAAATGCTAATAATTAGGACAATAGAAATTTCTAATTCTTAGAGCTTTTTAATGACAGAAGATAAAAAAATTCTATTTCTTTTTTCTTGGTTGCAGAGAAGAATAAAAGAATTTCAAGCATATGAGTACATTACATTAAGATAAATATATGTGGGGGAAGTGGAGTGAAAATAGAAGTTCAGGGAACAATGTAAAATTTCCAGCTGTGAAAGAAGGATTTGTTTTTTTCATTTTTAAGTCAATTGTGTATATAAATTTGTCTTGATATTTAGGTTCATTGGGTATGATTGGGATGTGATTATGTGACAGTTTTATTTTAAAATTATAATCTCTAAAACTTCCAGACATTACATTCTTTGTAACTATTTAAAGTGGTGATGAAAATCTGAAAGTCAGTTTAAAAATGTAGACAGGGATGGATGCAGTTTTGTTTGTTTGTTTTCTCAGAATTAACTTTAGCGAGAACATGAACAAATAAGTTTGAAGAATTCTAGTGTATATGAAATTCACTGGGACACTTGTTAAAAATGCACCTGTTGGGGAATTCCCTGGTGGTCCAGTGGTTAGGACTCTGCACTTCCCTTTCAGGGGGCACGGGTTCCATCCCTGGTCGGGGAGCTAGGATTCCTGCAAGATGTGCAGTGAGGCAAAACAAACAAACAAACACAATGCACCTATGAACCTAACTTCATGCAAATGTATAATCAAACCTTTGTTACTTGAATCTCTCGGGTAATTAGCTCAGGAACAGCTAAGATAGCCTGATTTGCAGAATAGCTCAGAGGTTTGCCTCCTGCAGGGAGGATGAAGAGAACTAGGATTTTTAATACTGGTGTCCATTCCCTCTACCTTCTCCTTTAGGACAATGGTTCTGGGCCTTGCCTGATAATAATTACCTGGCAGAGCCACTGGTCAAACCCATTTATGGGTTGCCAACACAGTTTTTTTTTTAATGAAAGAGAATAGATTAGAATGTATCAGAGTACAACACAAACCTTTTAAATTATATCTGTTGTTGTGTATGTTCATGTGTGAATTATACCAGATTGCAATATGAAACTTATTGCTTGCTTTCCAGATAGCTGGAAAGCCACTGACCTGGAGTGCTTGTTAGAAATACAGATTCCTAGTTGACTCATCCAAGTGATTATTGTCAGACAAGTTTGGGAAGTATTGCTTAAAAGAAATATAAACCCCGAACCATCTGAAAAACTTGGTTTCTCTCCATAGCAGCAAATTGTCTAAAGCTTCCATGTAAGCTAGCATCTTCTTTATTCTTCTAAAAAGCTATTTGGAGAAAACACATGAGAGGTGGTCTGTGGAATTCAGGTAATAAACTAAATGTATTGAGAGTTTTGCTCATGTAATTTTTTTTTTTTTTTTGGCCACGTGGCTTGTAGGATCCTAGTTTCCCGACAAGGGATGGAACCCAGGCCCCCTGCAGTGGAAGCATGGAGTCCTAACCACTGGACTGCCAGGGAATTCCCGCCTATGTCATTTAAAAAAAAAAACTTATTCCTTTATATAAATAAATGATTTTGCTCATTAGATGACTACTGTAGCTGAGTGGTACACACAAATATATGAATCATTTTCAATCTTCTTTCCCCAAATTAAAAAGCACTGGAATTTTCAGCCATTTGTGCAGGATTTTCACCTTTCCAATCTCAGTGTCTACACATAATAAGTATTCAATAAATGTATGTTGAATGTTGGGAGACAGGAAAATAAGTTTTGTGGCTTATTATTTCACTTATCTGTGAAATTTTATTGATGACATGCTTGATCTTAAATTTATTTTAGGCGTTGTCTGAGAGTGTCACATCTATCCAGGGTGGTTGTGTAGGGAAAGATGGCTATGATGAAATCGTGGTATCCACATATTCAGGTAAGGTAAATGGTAATAGCTAGTTGAAGAAAGAATCAATAATAAAAAATATAAATTTAATAAATTGCTTTTGATGATTACTTTTTAAAATGTTTATTAGTAAGTCACTCTTACCTACAGCATTAAAAGCTCTAATGGTTAAAAAATAAGAAAGGAAGGAGGAGTAGGTGTATTGATTTATAAAACAGTTAATATTTGAATAATACTTTTTAAAAGTACTTAGTATATCTCTAGCATCTTTGAAAATTAAATGATATCCTTTGGTTTAAAAAGAATTATTTACTGAAATTTAGTTTGTTACTGTGTACATTTCTTATAAAACTTGCTTGCTTTTGAGTAGGTCATTTTTGTATTCTCACAATAGTTATATGAGAGTTTAACTTTCCATGAAAATAATTTTTGAAAGACAACTTTTATTCATCAGCTATTTTTTGCATTTGCTAGAATGTGTTGACTTATTCCATCCTTGAAAACTAAAACTTTAAATTAAGAAGTGAAAGATTTCCTTAATCGTAGTATTACAATATTTCAGGCAAAACAAAAATGGTATCCAAAGTAATTTCTTCATGGTTTGAATATCTTCTAGCTTGATTTCTTTTGCATTTTGTTTTGTCTTGTTTTTTGAAAAGGAATAAGTCCAAGACTAAGTGAGGTTGACGTTGGTGGACACAGGGTCATGTATCTTGGGTTTCTTTGAACACTAGCAGCACTTAATGGTGCACGATTGTAATTCATCTCTGCAGGCTGGGTTACAGGTCTGACAACAGAGCCTATTCATAA
Source organism: Kogia breviceps (assembly GCF_026419965.1). NCBI lineage: Eukaryota > Metazoa > Chordata > Mammalia > Artiodactyla > Physeteridae > Kogia > Kogia breviceps. Next base: position 127,982,411 of record NC_081315.1, on the reverse strand, counting down.
GGAAAGTGGACCAGGAGAAGAACTAAAAATTAATCAGGAGATGCAGAATAAAATTTCTTCTTTACGGTAATTTTGGATTTTTGTTTGCTTTTTTTTTTCATTTCATAATGTATGTGATTGTTGTTTTTTTCTTATTTATAAATGCAGTATATTTTATTGGAAGGAATCATACATTTAATTAGTTTATCACCTTTTTTTTTTTTTTTTTTTGCGGTATGCGGGCCTCTCACTGTTGTGGCCTCTCCCATTGCGGAGCACAGGCTCTGGACGCACAGGCTCAGCAGCCATGGCTCACGGGCCTAGCCGCTCTGTGGCATGTGGGATCTTCCTAGATCGGGACATGAACTCGTGTCCCCTGCATCGGCAGGCGGGCTCTCAACCACTGCGCCACCGGGGAAGCCCAGTTTATCACGTTTTTTAAATGAAAGTTTATCAGTTTGAGAAAATTAGCAGTAAGTGCTGATTAATATTTTGGAGTTAGAAATATACTTTTTATATGTTTTATTCTATGTTGATTTTTTTCTTAGCTCAAGAATTGTATTTTTTCATTTGTTTATTATAAACAGTTACAGTGGTTTTTTTGTTTGTTTTCATAGACATTAGAAAGAAACCAACACAGATGGCTCTATTCCTCATTAATTCTAATGTTTACTGCTCTTGTGGACCCTTCTGAGTCTGTAACTTTGGCTTATAAGTTTTCTTACTGGAAATGAGTAATGGTGACTCTCTTAGACACAGGGATTGCTTTCAGGCCCCGTTCAGTTTGACAAGTCCTGTGAAAATGGCCTCAAGGAAAATTGCTGCATACAATGAAGAAGTGGGAGTCGCTGAAACTTTTTTTTTTTTTTTTTTTGCGGTATGCGGGCCTCTCACTGTTGTGGCCTCTCCCATTGCGGAGCACAGGCTCGGGACGCGCAGGCCTAGCGGCCATGGCTCACGGGCTTAGTTGCTCCGCGGCATGTGGGATCTTCCCGGACCAGGGCACGAACCCGTGTCTCCTGCATCGGCAGGCGGATTCTCAACCACTGCGCCACCAGGGAAGCCCCGCTGAAACTTTTAATGACTGTTCTCCTTACCCTAGCCCTTCAGCCCTCAGCCCTCAGCCCTCAGGAGTGAGGGCTGATCCTTTTTTGGTGGTGGTTGATGGCTACAGAAGTTTTTGAGGCAAACTAGTTCACCAAAGCTACACCACCAGTTCACCACAAACCAGTTCACCAAAGTCACCGAGAGAGAAAGCTCTAATGTTCATGCAGCAAGGACATCAAGGAGAGTTAATGAACTACTATCTCATGTCCTCAGTACAATACCTCATATTTATAACCACGTCAGCCCCCTCCTGATTCCACTGGAATGTATGTTCACGAGAAACTTATGCCTATTTTGTTCATTCAGCACCCGGATCCTAAGTACGTAGAGTCACTCAGTAAATATATCTCGACAAATTAATCTTTTCCTTTGTTTAGTGTGCAAATCCCTTCCAAACGCCTTTCCAGACTTTTCCCCCTAAATTGGGGCTCGTAGCTAAACCTCATGTTGTTCTACCCTAGTTACTATTTACTTCATTTCCTTTCCCTTCAACTGGCGCAGCTCTAAGCAATGCCTGCACAGTTCAATCTCCAACACTTGGTAGAACTTCAGCTGTACCTCTGGCTCGTGATTATCCTTGTGGTCTCCAAAATATTCATACTCAGCAGGCTTCTTATTTTGTCTGTCGCCCCTAATGTCTTACTGAAAGGTACATGTTTACTGATTTCACACGTTCTGTTTCTTCTTATTAAATCTAATATGTTCCTCTACTCCAGAACAATCAGTTTCTTTTCTGATTAGTGCTATATGTGACTGTAACCAGATTCATGTATTAGGATTGATTATTTGCAGGCTGCCTTGATTCTTATAAAGCCTTATTAATATTGCTGGTGTGGGGCTGAGTAGATGTTTTAATTTTTAGATCAGAGATAAATAATGTGGAACCATTTGGTCAGTCATAGAAGTAAAAATTTTGTTCCTATTAGTGTTATAGTTCTAACTCAACCAATAAAAATGCATTTTGCAGCAGTAAATGTCTCAGACTTATGTAAATATTCTAAGGATCTCAAATGTTTATACTTATAGGTGACAAATTTGTATATATTTTCCTCTAGGAGTGAGTTGGAACATCTGCAGTATAAGGTACTACAGGAAAGAGAGAAACATCAACAGTCTTCTCAATCAAGCAAAGCAAAATCAGCAGTACCTTCATTTAGTGTAAATGACAAGTTTACATTAAATAAAGATGATGCCAGCTACAGCCTTATCTTAGAGGTTCAGACGGCGATAGATAATGTCTTAATACAGGTAAGCAAAATGTCTATACTTTCTTTGTTTTATGGCTGGATCTATTTTGCAAACTAGTCATATGCACTAATTATTATTGAACACTTTTAAACAGTGATTTTAAATGTTTATCTTAATCTTCCATTAGCTAATCAGTTGGCTCATAGATTATTTAAATTATGTCTTTACATTTTATTTATCCTATACATATTAAACAAAAGACCAATGGACTTAAGTTTCAGGAAGACCTAGAAAGGACATTAAAGATTTCTTCTCTGGTTAGCCTTCAGAAGAATCTCAACAGAGATGTGACTTAGAAAACTCCAGTATTTTATATCCTTATTAGAACCTTTTTTAAGCTCTAACTACTAAAATAATACAGCCTGCTCATTAACCATCATTTTCTAGGTAGATAGTCTCAAAAGGTGAAACTTAGGGATAATAATGTATAACTCCATTTATCAATTTATTTAATTCTTTTTTCTTTTTTGTTATTAGTTTTTTTTTAAATTTTTATTTTACATTGGAGTATGGTTGCTTAACAATTATTTTTTTCTTTAAATTGGAAGATAATTCAGGGAGTGGAAAAGGATGATAGTAGGTTGAATGGAAAATAAGCAAGATGGAAAACCTATCAGAAAATGAGAAAAGAATAAAGAGGAAGAAGAAGACAAAGTTTAAAAAGATGTGGGGGAGAGATCAGATTATTAATTAAAACTTAGAGGCAGAAATGTCTCTCAAGTAATGCTAGCTCAAGGGCTACTGCGTTGAACAACTCCAGAAGCACCATTCACACAGAACACAGCGCAACAGCATTGTCCTAGAAGCTACCTCTCTGGAGGTGACCAAAAATTATCCCCTTTCTGTGTTACAGGGGAAATAAAAAATGATAAAAATGAACTGATATAGTAAGAATGGTCATATGATTATTTGCAGCCCATGGTAACATTTTTAGCACTGACAAAAAAAGGTAGGAAGATTATACTTTAAAGAGAGCGATGAGAGATGAAATTCTGTGATCTGATTAATCCAAATTAGAAAAAAATAAGTCATTGTAATATAACTCTTATTCTTTATTATATTTATTTTCTAGAAGTGCATATTATCAAATACAAGTTGAGAGTTCATACTGTCAACTTTAGAGACAAACATAAACTAGAACTAAGGAGAACCCTTAGAGAAAATATGTGTTGTGAGAATTTTTAGTTTTTCATCTGAACCTTTTTTTTTTTTAATATTGACTGTAGAGTGATGTTCCAATAGATTTACTAGATGTGGATAAAAATTCTGCTGTTGTCAGCTTTAGCAGCTGTGATTCTGAGGTGAGTAAAAATATAAAGAATTCTTCAAATGCTTTCATTTCCATTATGCCATTTTGTATAAAGCCTATAAATGCTACTAGTGTTTGATGTTTCTTCTGTATTTCCTTTCATAACCCTTGCCTCAAAATCTGCTTCTACTCTCTTTCCCTATCCTCAGAAAATCCAGAAGCTGGAGTGTTGTCCTAAATTCCTTCCTCTCTCTAATCTGTTAAATCCAGTTACAGTAGTTCCCCCTTTATCTGCTGGAGGTACATTCCAGGACCCCCAGTGGATGCCTGAAATCACGAATAGTACGGAACCCCTGTATGATACGATGTTTCTTTCAGCATCGCTATTTTTGCACTTTGGAGCTGTTATTAAGTAAAACATGGGTTATTTGAACACAAGCACTGCAATACCATGAAGGTTGGTCTATGTGATAACTGAGATGGTTCCTAAGTGACTAACGGGCGGGTAGCATATACAGCATGAATATGCTGGACAAAGGGATGATTCATGTTCCAGACAGGATGGAGAGGGATGTCTCAAGTGCTCATCACACTACGCAGAACGGTGTGCAATTTAAAACTTATGAATTGCTTATTTCTGGAATTTTCTATTTAATATTTTCAGACCACAGTTGAGTGTGGGTAACAGAAACCCTGAAAAAGCAAAACCACAGATAAGAGGGGTGCTGCTGTAGTCACTCATTTCTGTCATTTCCACCTCCTTGCTCTTCTTTGTCTACTCTGCTTCATTTGCACTCTGTTGACCTTCCAGGCCCTCATAATGCTTTTGCTTGAACTCCTCGTCTGCCAGTTTCTGTGTCTCCAGTATTGCCTCTTACCTCCAGGCTATGCTGTGCACTGCCACCAGAGAGGCCTTCCTAAAAGACAGACATCACCGTGTCATTCCTTTTCTCAAAACCTTTTAAAGATTCCTTATTTCCTGAGCTGCATGTAAGTCAAGATTCCTCACTGTAGCATAAAAAACTTTCCATAATTCAGCTCTTGATCACATCTCCAACTTAATCTCTCACCAGCTGCTACCTTCCCTCCCATGCACATGATTTCTGCCAAACTGAAGTTCTTAAAATTTCTTGAAAATTGCTATACTGTTTCACACATTCCTACATTTAAACATGATCTGTTCCATCTGCCTGCCTTTCCTCACTTTTTCTGGTTGACTCTTGCTTAACCTTCATTTGACAGACATTTATTGAACACTTACTATGTGCAAAGTACCTGGGATGAGGCCATATCAGAGCTTTTGGACGCGCTTACTGTATCACTTCTTTCTGCATGGTACTGGCTGACTAGCAAGCAGTCTCAGAGCTTAGGTGTGGCTCCTGAAGAGACATTAGGGTTCAGAGAAGGTCTTGAGCAGCTGCATTGGAGAAGGCAAGCCAGAGCAGGAAATGGTGACTGGAGTTGGCATTAAAAAGGGAAGGATAACAAGAGTCGATAAAGAACAAAGTTGATAGTTATATTAGGGAATAATTTTCAAAATAATTTCAGAGTAAAGCTTTTTTTTGATAAGAGATTTTATAACAGTTGTATTATGTTATATGTGCTTTGTCATCCCTGTTTGAGAATAAAACATAAAAGATTAAGACCTGCATTTTTATGATCATTAAAAAAATCAAGTTAGTATGAACTTCAGATCTTTAATTCCTAAGTTACAGTGAAAGATTAACCTGTTTCTATCACGGCAGGATTCTAGGAAATGAGTATTTCATACTAATTTAAAACATATTTTCTAGAATGATTGCTTAGAAAACAAATCTTATGGAGATTTCAAGTATATACAGAAGGAGAAAGAATACTATAATAACCTCCTTGTACTCATCACTAACTTTAACGTATGGCCAGTCTTGTTTTATGCTCTTTACCCTCTCCCTCCCCATCCCAAACCAAATTCCAGACATTTTATCCCCTTTAATTAAGCTATATAGTTTTATCCATAAATACTTAAGTATATGACATTTGTTTTTAATTACACAAAAGTATATATATATTTTTAAGTTGACTGATCCTCTGTGTTTGCTGAGTTTAGATTATTTGAAATTAAAACATTTGAATTTTCTTTTTAACATTAGCATTCTTTTTATTTCTTCAGGTATTTATTAAAAATAGGGAAGTAGCAGTGCCTGAAAATTGCATATCAAATAGTTCATGTTGCTCTGTCTGATTTTGCAGTTCATGCACACAGATATACTTTTCTGTTTTTAGTAGTTTATTATTCAATTTTAAGAAGTTATCATACTTGAAGTAACCTCTGCAATTTTGTTCAACAAACGTGTTGAATGCCTACAGTCTACCTGACACTATGCTATTTGCTGGGAATACATAGATGAGATATTTCTCAGTTGTCTATAAGTATGTGTGAAAATCAAGTACATTCAGCACTGAAGGTTGATGTTTTTACCTTTATAATACAAACATTAGGGGTTTGCACTGCCGGTTAAATTTTTAGGAGAACAATTAATATTTTAAAGTGTTATTGGAGAGATTTAATATGGAAAGAGCATTGAGCTTTAGAGTCTTAAAGATATGAATTTGCATACCAGTGTTATTATTACTTACTAGCATTTAGGAAATTTACCTAACCCTTCAGGCCTCAATTTCTTCCTCTGTTAAAACTTACCACATAGGGTTGTTTGTAGGAATAAGCGTAAAGCTCATAGCATGGTGCCACCCAAATGATAGGTGCTCAGTAAAAATAAATATTATTATTATTACTATTGGTGCTGTTGTTATTGTTAAAAACATAGATTCATCCTTTTCCTCAACTATGAATTCTTCCTAGTCAAATGACAACTTTCTTCTCGCCACTTATCGGTGCCAGGCAAATACCACAAGGCTGGAACTCAAGGTAAGACTGTTTGAGATTACCTTTACTTGAAAGTTTGAACTTTCTTTTTTCCTTGGTAAATCTTGCAACATATGATGTCATTTCTTTGCATTAAATTTCTCCCTGAAATGAGCATTTTGGAATAATGTCTTTGGAATGACCTATTAGGTTTTAATTCAGCCCAAACCACTCTCTTTTCTGTTAGCACTCAACCAGTCACGTTTTCTAAAATTACCAATCCTAAATTTCGTCTAACTGGAAATATTTTTTCTAACTTTCTATTATGGAAAGTTTCAAGCATACATAAAAGTAACGATTCCAGTTCCAGCGATGATCAACTCATGACAATCCTGTTTATGCTGTCACTCTCCATTCCAAATTATTTTGAAGCAAATACAAGATACTTTATAATTTTATTAGTAAATATTTCAGTACATATGTTTAAAAGATAAGAACTCTTTTTTTAAGTGATTATGTAAAATTTGTATTAAAAAAATTTTTTATTGGGGTATAGTTGATTTACAATGTTGTGTTAGTTTCAGGTGTGCAGCAAAGTGAATCTGTTATGCATATACATATCTCCACTTAAAAGATAAGAATTCTTTTTAAAAACATAACTCCAATACTGTTATCACACCTAAGAAAAACAATAATAATTCCTTAGTCTTTTCAAATGGTTAGTGTAGTGTTTTTAGTTTGTTTCAACAAATCATGGTCCAAATAAGGTAATTTGGTTATTGAAGTATCTGAGCATTTGCCCTATATTTTCCTATTATCTGGATTTTTCTGATTGCATTCCAGTGATGTCATTACCAACTATTCCACGGAAAATCTTTGAGGTTTCCTTTTGCAATTTACTAACATAATCACTTTTATAATTAAATACTGATTGTAGCACACAAGTTTATTTTAGTTATTTAATTTTTAGTGTGAAATTTTTAAAAAAAATTATTTTTGATATGTTTATGATCCAAAAATTAAGCACTATAACTTTCTCCTGATGTTCTGAAACTCAAAGTATGCTCTTTTCAAGAGAGATGCTATTGCACAATAACTTTTTCACATCTGGTTAAGGAAGTTCCAGTTAAAATGTAATTTTTTTCTAAACAATTTATTTTCATCTGTATAAGTCCCCTTTCATGTATTTCGAAAGAAAAATTGAAAACTGGTATAAGTTCTAAAGGAATATACTTCAGCATATTTACGTAACCTAATTAAACATTTAGATTACATTCACTGAGCTAGATTGTGCCAATACATTAGGAAGTAGGCCTAAAAATATTAAAATCCTATGTCCTTTTTAAAAATTGGATACAATAACTTTAAAGTTCAGAGGAAAGAGTAAATGCCTGAAAAGAGCCAACAAACTATGAAAAAGGAGAAAAGGTGGAACTTATCTTGCCCTATGGTAAAACGTACTATAATAAAAATATGGGGTATTTACAAGGCCTAAATAAATAGGTCACGCAACAAAACAAAGTCTAGAAATATAGCCCAGCACATATTTATGGGAAATTAATGCACATCATTTTTAGGTAGGGAAAATTCTATTAAATTACTATTTTTATTTAAAAATTGCTATTGGTGGGACTTCCCTGGTGGTACAGTGGTTAGACCCACAGCAACAAAGACCCAACTCAGCCAAAAATAAATTAATTAATTAAAAAAATAAAAATAAAAATTGCTATTGACACAACTGGCATCCATCTGGAAGAATATTAAGTGAATTCTTATGCTATATGTTATAAAAGATAAATTCAGATGAATTAAATACCTAGTTATTTTCAAAAAGAAGCTGTCTTCCAGATAATGGGTGAATATCAGAATATGAAGACTGCTTATAAGTTGTTTAAAAAGACTACCCAAGGGCTTCCCTGGTGGCGCAGTGGCTGGGAGTCCGCCTGCTGATGTGGGGAACACGGGTTCGTGTCCCGATCCGGGAGGATCCCGCATGCCGCGGAGCGGCTGGGCCCGTGAGCCATGGCTGCTGAGCCTGCGCGTCCAGAGCCTGTGCTCCGCAGCGGGAGAGGCCACAACGGTGAGAGGCCCGCGTACCGCAAAAAAAAAAAAAAAAAAAAGACTACCCAAGTGGTCCAGTAGTTAAGAATCCACCTTCCAATGCAGGGGACACGGGTTCAATCCCTGGTCGGGCAACTACGGCCATGCGCCGCAACTACTGAGCCTGCGTGCCACAGCTAGAGAGCCCGTGTGCCACAACTACTGAGCCCATGCACTCTGGAGCCCACATGCCACAACTAGAGAGCCCATGCACCACAACTTCTGAGCCCACATGCTGCAATGAAACATCCCGCATGCTGCAACTAAGACCCAATGCAGCCAAAGAAAGAAAGAATCTTCTTCCTTACAAAAAAAGAAGACTAGCCAATTAGGAAAATAGGCCAATATGGGTAGGCAGTTCACAGAAGAGGGAATCAAAATAGCTAACAAATATTAAAAGAACATATTCTACCTCATTATCAGTTAGGGAAACTCAAAATAACAAAAATCAGTTTCTGCTTGTCTAACAGATTGGCAAAAATTTTGAAAAAGCAGAATTACCAGGTGGCAGGATGAGGAAAAGGACACTCTCAATCATAGCTGAAGGAAATAAAAATTTTTATTGCTACTTTGGTAAAATAGGCTATAATTTGTTGGAATCTATTTCATAGCAATAAAATCATAGTATTGTACACACAGATATATATATAATTAACTGCAGCATTGTTTGTAGAGGCAGAAAAGTTGAACCAAAGTGAACACTCAGTAATTTAATGTTTGAATAAATAGGTGTTTATCCATTTCATAGAATATTGCAGAGATGCAATAAAGAATGAGTTGGTCAATTCCTGTTAACATGGAGCAAATTCCATGAAAAACACAAAATGCAGATGAAAGTCCTACATATGTGTATATATATTATCTGTAATATGAAGAAATGTATAAAAAGAAACATACCTGTCTGATACGATAGGTCATACAATAGGGGGAAGGTATGGGTGGAATGGGAGTGCCAGGGAGGTGACGGTATTAGGAGAGGCAGAGATAAGGGAAAAATGTGGTTATTAGAAATAAAAACAAAGATGTCTATGATATAAATAGAATTTAGTCATTTGAAGTTATGCATTACTTTTGTACATCTGCATAGAGAGATGTATGAAAGGTTGACTATCAAAATAGCAATAATGATCATCTCTGGGTGGTAGGATTTCAGATTACTTATATGTTAATCCTAATTTTTCTTCATTGTGTGGATTTTTAAAATAATGAATATGAAGTATATAATCAGAAAGCATTATGACTTTTCTTAATATTATGAACAATTATATTCTTTTTTTAAAGTTGATATTGCATTTACAGTTATTATAAAATATTGGCTATATTCCCCGTGTTATACTAATTGTGAAGTTATTGTGGAAAAATTTATGTGCCAGTGTAAGCTTACCCTTTAAAAAGAAACCCTAAAATATAGCTTTATCAGATCAATTTTTAATGTTCCTTCTGTAATTTTATTCTTTTCCTTAACTTTTCTCTCTTCCCATTCAGAACAATATTTTCAGTATAAAATTTGCAAAAAATCTTGCTTTAAACTTTTATTTATGTTTCCCATTTAGGTAAAGCATTGATTTTTTTTTCCCCCTCACATGCCAGGAAAAGTATGAGCTGGTATATCAGTTAGATTCGAGAAGCTGCCTTTGTAATACAAGAGGTACTACAATCCACTTCATGAATTGCAACAGAGAGGAGCTGAAAGGGACAGGAGGGAGAAACTCGACCGCTTTCTAACTCCTAAAATTAGGTCTTCACAATTTCATGAATTAGGGTTTTCTGTACGTGTTTTAAATTCTCAGGATATCCAACTAGCCATATTCAAAACAGCTTAAAAAGAATTTCCTAATCCAAATATGTCATAATTAGATTGTGAGTATGCTTCTCTATTTTCATAGAAAGTCAAGAATTAAGTTCTTGGAAACATTGTTTTTTTCTGTCAGTAGGTTTTTATAACAATAACCATATGCTATAATACCCCTATTTCTGAGAAAATGAAGTATTAGTTATTGACCCACTTATCCCTTCAACAACAATGTCTAAATTTTAACCATTTTTTATGTGAATCTTTTAAATTTTAACCATTTTTTATGTGAATTATGTGAATACAATATATTATACACCTACACTGTTAGATGTGATAGGGTGGTGTGTGAGAATGTCTGTCTTTGGGAATGACCTAAAAATATGTGGTGGAGATGACTTTCATAGATGGATTAATTTTGCTTTTGATTACCAAAATCTTTTAAAATTTTCTTTTGCTATAGAGGTAAAAAGTTCTTATTTAATAGAATGTCCTTATTTCCTTCAGCATATTGCAGAAGAGATTGAGGCCTGAGTACCTGCTTACTTGTGTTGAACATTTTAAAGATAGCCTTTATGTTGCTGGATTATTCTTATTTTCTTTCCTCTTTTGTGTTCAGATTCGCTCAATTGAAGGCCAGTATGGCACACTTCAAGCATATGTGACTCCAAGAATTCAACCCAAAACATGTCAGGTCCGCCAGTACCTTATCAAACCCCTTTCACTCCATCAAAGAACTCACTTTATTGATCATGACAGGTAGGACAAAGGAGGGAGAAGTTTATTTTTAGTATATTACATGATGCAGATAAAGTTTCTTTTTATTTTAGTAGTGTAAATTCTGGTAGCTAGTTGTACTTTAAAAAAATTAAATAAATATTTAAATGCTGTGTACAGGTTTCCCCCGCTATCTGAAAGTAGAGTGTTCCTGTGAAACCTTTCATAAGCCAAAATAGCATAAAGCTAAGAAGCAGTTACTGTAGGACACATCTTGATAATGGATGCTCAAAATAAATTGGGATTGGGGCTTCCCTGGTGGCGCAGTGGTTGAGAAGCCCGCCTGGCGATGCAGGGGACACGGGTTCGTGCCCCGGTCCGGGAAGATCCCACATGCCGCGGAGCGGCTGGGCCCGTGAGCCATGGCCGCTGAGCCTGCGCGTCCGGAGCCTGTGCTCCGCAACGGGAGAGGCCACGGCAGCGAGAGGCCCTCGTACCGCCAAAATAAAAAAATAAATAAATAAATAAATTGGGATAAAGCACAGATGCTGACAGACAGTTCAAAGCTATGTGGCCTGATGTTAAGAAGCTGAGTGTAGTTCCTGGAGAAGGAACTCGGCGGGGCCGCTCTCAGTGCTGCTGGGGGTACGTGCCGCTTCGGTAACAGCTGCTGCAGAACAAACGCTGAGGCTGTTTTTGCTTTTCACCTTTTTTGGTAAAAGCAAAACTCCTCTTTGGATTTCTCTTGGTTACCGAAAATGGGCACTCGTGTAGGCCTTTTGTAAAAACAAAGTGGCATAAAGTGGTGAACTTTCAAAAAGCAGGGGATACCTGTATTAATATTTCTAATAGACGTAAGAGTCTTTGTCTTCTTTTAGAGGCTGATTTGAGCTGTACTTTCCTATCTTTCTCCTGTGTTTACCATTCTGAAATCAGTAGAGTACCAGTTCTCTGTCTCAAACATCTATCGTGAGAAAATACTGTTTAGCATTGAGTTCTCTGTAAACAGGACCCTATTGTATTAGCCTCAAACATTGTAATTCCTTTCTACTTCACCTCAGGAAATACCGGTAGAGCAATAAGTTGTGATAGTCCCTATTATTTCTAACTTCCACTCCAACTTAATCATCCTCCTGGTTATAGTTTTTTAGTTTCTTTTCTGAAAATGGGAGGCCATGGCCTTAAATGAAGAAGGGAAAGAAATGAACGATTAGTGACTACTTTCCCTGTGCCATGCGCTGTGCTCAGAGCTTAGGTGTTACCATTTAAGTCTTACGGCAAAACAAGTAGTCATGTCTGGAAAAGTAAGTAACTTGTTGATATGAGAAACAGAGTGAAGATTTGAGGCCAAAGCCTATGTTTTTTCTATTGCCGCTTGTAATTTTAAAGATACGTAATTTAAATAAGATGTAAGGAGAAAAGTTACTAAGGAAGGTTTTGGAAAAACGAGAATGGAGTCTCTGAGGGTGTCTTCCTGCCTAAAAGTCAGAGTTGTTAAAGGAGGTATAGCGTGGTGTTCTGGAAAGAACAGCAAACTGGGACTCAGGAGACTCAGATTATAGCCTTATATCCGTTCCTGCATGACTTTGGGAAAATAATCTCTGGCCTTTAGTTCTCTCATCTGCAAATAGAGTTGGTGTGGCGATCTCAAAAGTCCTTTCTATTCTGTATTCTCTTAAAATTCTTTCTGTACCTTTAATTCCATAAACTTGCATTTTCTTAATTCTTTATCCATTTGATTTCTTTTAAATTTATTTGATTTATTTTACAACCTTTTGTGTATATGTGTAATTTGCAGATAGAAAGTTAATTCCATATCCCTGCAAAACAGAAGGTACCATTCCCTAACTTTCCCAGTGGCATGCAGCTAAGTGTTTCAAACCCATGTCCGTCTTACTTAAAAGCCCAATTCTTTGCCTTCACATTATGCTGATTTTTTCCTTTAGGAGATTCTTATCTTTTGTAGTTCCTATAATATAAACACTAGATGAACTTTTAAAAAATGGAATTTACCTGAGTAAACTGAATTGTATTTGTGAAGGCATGTTATAATGAAAACAAGCTATTTATGTCACTTAACCGAATATTAAAAGTACAGGTATAGATAAGCATTCTTTTTTTTCTTTTTCCTTGAAATCAAAATGTTTATCTGATGGGTAAGATTAATCTGAGAAAAATTAAATGGCTGCTTTTCTATTTGTAATTACTGTTGCAAAATTCTGTTGTTTAATGTGTTGAGTACATATAATACCTCTGTGTATTCCCAGACAAATATGTGTACCTCTGCTTTTTAATTGCAGACCCATGAATACACTGACTTTGACAGGCCAGTTCAGTTTTGCTGAACTTCACTCTTGGGTGGTTTTTTGCCTGCCTGAAGTTCCTGAAAAACCTCCAGCAGGAGAATGTGTGACATTTTACTTTCAGAACACCTTCCTGGATACACAACTTGAAAGTACCTACAGGTAAATAAAACTTATTCCTGGTTCACAAGTGTTTTTTACATAAGTGGAATTTCTAAATTTTCATAAGTTTTAAGGCAGTAATAATTTGCAAATAATATGATTGAAAAAACTATACTGTTTAAGAGAATCTGTTGAAAAACAAATGGAATTAATGAGTTTAAAAAATGATTGACTAAAGATGAATTTGAAAGAGGAATACCTTTCCAGTTCTCAGCCATAACCAGTTAGAAAATAAATTGTTTAAAAAGATTTTTTCAGGGCTTCCCTGGTGGCGCAGTGGTTGAGAGTCCGCCTGCCGATGCAGGGGACACGGGTTCGCGCCCCGGTCCGGGAGGATCCCACGTGCCGCAGAGCGGCTGGGCCCGTGAGCCATGGCCGCTGAGCCTGCGCGTCCGGAGCCTGTGCTCCGCAACGGGAGAGGCCATAACAGTGAGAGGCTCGCGTACCGCAAAAAAAAGAAAAAAAAAAGATTCTTTCAGAGCAGCGATAACAATAACAAAATGTTCATGTAAAATCTGTAGGAATATTCATTATTAGAAATGCATAGAACTTCATGAAGAAAACTTTAAAATTTTATTGACATTAAAGACTTGATTTAATGGAGTAATATATTCTATAGTTATCAATATGAAGACACTGTAAACATGCAAGTCCTTCCCAAATTGATTTGAACATTTATCCTAATTCCAGTAAGAATTACAAGAAGAATTACCATTGAATTTCTTTATGCAAGAATAGGAAATGGCTCAAGAACTTGAGCGCTTGAACACGCAGGCGTTTGAAGCTACCACACTGAGGTGAAGGTCATTATTCCTTGACACTCTTCTCAAGCTCCCAGCTGCCCTCCCACCCCCTTCACTGTCACTCCCTACTCATCTCCCATTAGGCGCCCCTAATTTCTGTTTCTGAATATAGTAGAGGCTAAAATTTCCTTCTCCTTTGTTCTTTTTCTGAATGTGTTGGGTAAGGCTGATTTCTCTACATCTGCTTTGAGCTCGTACCCTCATACTTCTTCAAGGTTTTTGCATTCTCATTCTCTCACATCTGTAGGTTGTTTTTGTTTGTTTGATCTTTTGTTTTTGTTTTTAATTTTGTTTGTTTGGAGGGGAGGAGGTTTCTTATCTTATCTCTGTCTCTGTCTCTTAAAGCTTCTTTCCCTAAGCAGCTTACTGAGGTATTCTACTTCCTGCGTCCTAGCTGAGACTTTACCATGCTAGGTTCTGGAAACAACAGTGAACACATAATTTTACCTCTGCATATAGCCTTTGGGACCAAGAACTCTCCAGAAATCTAATTGGTTTTAGCATCAGTTCTATGGGGGTGTTTCACTGTACCCTCCAGGGGATCTTACCTGTGTAAACCTGGAATCATGACTTCAGTTTTGAAGTACCACAGCGAACCTCACGTTTTAATCATAGCAGAGAATTTGACAGGCCCCTGGCATACTACATATTTTTATAATAGCATACCTTTGCTTTTTACCATTCTGTGTCTTTAAATATTCTTTCCTTAATAGTCAAAACTCTACTTATTCTTAAAGGCCCAACTCAATAGCTACATTTTTTAAGTCTTCCTTGATTTTCTTCTCTGTTCCCGTAACATTTTATTCTTACCTGCCTTAGATTTTTATTGTTATTTTTTTGAAGTATATAATAATTTTTATGTAAGCTTGTCTCTAAATCAGATTGTAAGCTCTGGGCAGAGTTTATTTCTTAATTAACTTTGTATGTATCCTCCAAGTATCTAACACATGGCTTTGAACATAGTGGTACTCAATAAATGTTTTTTGTTCCATAAAATACGTATATGTGGAAGAAGTATAGAAGCATGTACTTTGGAGACAGACATACTTAGGTTTGAATCTGGCTCTGTGACTCACCAGCTATTTGCTCTTAGCTAGATTACTTAACTTTCTGAGATTGTTTCTTTTCTGACGAATGGAAATAGTACCACTTACTTCACTAAATTGTGATGCTTAAAGGAGGATAAACCACGTGAGTCATTCCACAGTGCCAGGTACTGTATAAGTATTTAATGTTAAATATCATTAATTAAAATTGAAGACTAGTGAAAAAAATCTCATGATTTCTAACACATAATTGGGATCATAATAAGTGTGTATTATTTGTCTTTCTAGAGAAAAAGAATTAGCATTTGCCTACAGCAGTCAATATAAAAGCAAATAAAAAGGCAACACTGAATATGTGAAAGATGGTATATATTAATTAGGAAAATTTTGGTCATTATAAAAAGGAACCAAATGTAAGCAGGCCTAACCAAATAAAAGGAATTTATTAGCTCATATAACTTAAAAGACTAGCGTAGTCTGCCTCAAGCATAACTGGATCAGTGGCTTAACTGATACTGTCAAGACTTTTTCCCTTTCCATTGCTCAGCTCTGTTTTTGTCTTCTCTTGGCTTTCCTGTGTAGTGCCATGGTGGCCACCAACAGCCCCATCCAGCTTCATATCTTTTCAGCTACCATAGCCTCTCTTTCCCACTAGTTCCAATAAAAGTCCCAGGATTGAGTATCATCGTTGAGTCGTGAACCACTGTGCTCAGGGGTATGGAATACGCTGCTGAAAACTTCCTCCTGAAGTCCCAGAAATGGGGTTGGGGCCAGTGCCAATGAAACTATGTGGATTGAAAAGGGTGAGAGAGAAAGAGAGAGAGAGAAGGAGGGAGGGGTTCCCTAAAGAAAAAGAAGGGTCCTGTGAACATAAGAAGTGGCAATTGATGCTGGGCATGGCAGAACAGAAGATGTTACTCTTCGGTTTGATAGTAGCTTTCTTTTAAGGATGAAACATATAGTCATGCTGGAATTTATGTGATTACATTTAAAAAAACTTATGTGAAAGTAAGCAATTCTAAATGCATTTTATATACATAAGGGGTTAGCTATTGGAAATTTTATTAGTGAAAATGAAATAAATGTGTTTTAAATGAAGAACTTATATAAATTGTCGTATCTTTTGGAGGCATGTGTCTAACATCTTTTATTCAGTTTTACAAGTATGTTTAGAACTTGAATTGCTACAACAGTAAAAGGTTACATGTTTAAATATGTTTTACATTAATAATGAGTTGTGTATATATTTTATTTTATTTTATTTTATTTTTTTATTTTTATTTTTTTGTGATATGCGGGCCTCTCACCGTTGTGGCCTCTCCCGTTGCGAAGCACAGGCTCCGGACGCGCAGGCTCAGCGGCCATGGCTCACGGGCCCAGCCGCTCCGCGGCACGTGGGATCTTCCCGGACCGGGGCATGAACCAGTGTCCCCTGCGTCGGCAGGCGGATTCTCAACCGCTGCGCCACCAGGGAAGCCCTGAGTTGTGTATATAAAGAAATCTAAGATTAAATGAAGTCTAAACACAAGGTCCTATTCTCAAAATATGTATTTACTGGACATATTTATTGCATGTATTTCCTTCTAAAGCTGTTCTTTTAAAAATATTAATTTTACAGAAAAGGTGAAGGAGTTTTTAAATCTGACAACATTTCTACTATATCCATCCTAAAAGATGTGCTCTCTAAAGAAGCTACAAAAAGGAAAATTAACCTCAACATATCATACGGTAAAAAAAAAGAATCATTCTTTCTGTTTTTTGGGGGTTGTTGTTACAATAAGAATGTTCCTGATCAAAGTGACTTATCTAATTGTGCCTGACTCAACTTCTTCTAGAGATAAATGAAGTATCAGTCAAACACACATTAAAGCTAATCCACCCAAAGCTGGAGTACCAGTTGCTTTTGGCTAAGAAAGTGCAATTAATTGATGCTTTGCAAGTAAGTATTTGTGTCATGGACTCATGATCATTATTTTATTGTGATGGGATTTCTAAAATTGTAAAGACAAAGTTTTACACTTTAAATCCACTTTGCACTGGATTAAATTTTGAACATTAAGTGCTTCTGTTTTTTATTTTAAATAAGGAATTGCAGGTTCATGAGGGAAACACAAACTTTCTGATACCAGAATATCGCTGTATCCTAGAAGAGGCAGATCACCTACAGGAAGAATACAAAAAGCAACCTGCACATCTTGAAAGACTCTATGGTTAGTGAACTATTCTAGAATACCTTGTCACATTTCTTTTCTACTGACCGTTTGCAAAGGATCACAGGAGAGAAGCTGGGCAGATGGAGATGGGCAAAGCTTACAGCAGTCATGAACCAGTAACAGCCCATGTACTGCCCAGTAGATTTATTTTGGCAAGTGGGTTTTAATGTTTAATATTCTTACTAGATAAAATACAAATAAACATTAAGAAGTGAAATAAGTGTAATGCAATGAATTAATCTATATATATGAAGAAACCCAGTATGAAATGAATATAACCTATGAAGCATTACAATTTAGGCTATATTTCACACAAATAATTTTCAGTTTTTATTGCTATTCTGAAATATCAAAATGCAGCATTTAGGGCTTCCCTGGTGGCGCAGTGGTTGAGAATCCGCCTGCCGATGCAGGGGACACAGGTTCGTGCCCTGGTCCGGGAAGATCCCACATGCCGCAGAGCGGCTGGGCCCGTGAGCCATGGCCGCTGAGCCTGTGCGTCCGGAGCCTGTGCTCCGCAACGGGAGAGGCCGCATTAGTGACAGGCCCGCGTACAGCAAAAAAAAAAAAAAAAAAATGCAGCATTTAATATTTTTATGCAAAATTTAATAAGGGGTATATATGCGCTGTGTCAATTTACTTTTTTAAAAAAATAAATTTATTTATTTATGGCTGCATTGGGTCTTCGTTGCTGCACACAGGCTTTCTCTAGTTGTGGTGAGCGGGGGCTGCTCTTCGTTGCAGTGCGTGGGCTTCTCACTGTGGTGGCTTCTGCTGCAGAGCACGGGCTCTAGGCTTGAGGGCTTCAGCAGTTGTGGCACACGGGCCCAGTCGCTCTGCGGCACGTGGCACGTGTGATCTTCCCGGACCAGGGCTCGAACCCATGTCCCCTGCATTGGCAGGCAGATTGTTAACCACTGTGCCACCAGGGAAGTCTTCAATTTACATTTAAAACTCATTCTGCTTTGGTGGCGAGAAGTTGAATGTTTCACAGTTGTGTTGAAAAAACAAGAGCAAGAGAAAGGAGGGGAGGAACAGCTTAAGGAAACATTTTTTGTGATCTTTATATAAGACCTATTGTGCATAGCACGCCTACTTATTTATAACATCTTTATAATCAGGGGGGATATTTAATCCTTACAACAGCTCTTCGAGGTGTAGATAGTGTTATCTCTGGTTTTCACATCTGTAAACTGAAATCTGAGCTTAAGAATGTGTTGTCACATAGGTAGGTGGTGGCAAAGACTTCATTAGAACCTCCTCGCTCCCAAATGCAAGCTTTTTGCACTGTGCCGAGTCTTCTGTAGAGTCAGTTGGTATCATCAGTCCATATTGATCCTTAAGATCTACCTAATGAATTTATTTTATGCCCAGAGACTTGCTCATAAACGGTAACAATAATATATAATATCTTAATATTTACTATATGGCAAACATATGATATTTTATCCTCATTACAACTTAGAAGATGGGTGGTGCAGAACCACCATATCTTATCACCAATTCCACAGTCCAGAAAGCTTTGAAATCAAAAACTTTTTTCATAAATCATTTGGCAATAAATCTGACTTGATCTGAATTAATAACAAAACCTCCCTTAAACTGATATGAGGTTATTTATAGTTTTTTTATTCCACTTAGTATGAATATTCATATATTTTGTTGCAGAAATGTTATGTTTTGTTATCAGATGCTGCCATTCACTTTCCACAGGTATTATGCCATGTATATGGCATATTATGGTATATTCCTTTTATTATCTTCCTAAAATATGAAAAATTCTGAAACACATCTTGCATCAAGAGTTTTAGATAAAAGATTGGTAGCTTGAATTATTCCCACTATATATATGCAAAAACTCAAAGGTGAAATAACTTGCCCAGATCTTTGAAACTAGAAATATTTGCCTTCAAGTCAAATCCTAAGAATGGTCAACATATAGATGGGATATTTTAATTCAGATAAAGCTGTTATGAACAGAATATGTCTACACTATGTCATAATGGTCAGCCTGGTGGGAAAAAAAACACCCACTTGTTGTAATTTTATATATACCAATAGCAGTTCAAAACTGGCCAGCAGTTGATTGTCTGAATTAATAGCTTATAACCAATTGTTAAGAGGGTTATTAGCCAAATGATTTATATTTTGAAACTTGCCTTGAAATCCTCCCCAAATATTTTTAATGCATCAATCCTTTCTGATTTCTGTATGTTAAATAATGGAATTACAGGTGCTTAGAAATAGATTCTCAAGCAGTTGCTTACTTTCATTAAATAATGTGTCATCAATGACAGAAAATTAACATTTTTTTTATAGGCATGATCACCGATCTTTTCATAGATAAGTTCAAATTCAAAGGCACCAATGTAAAAACCAAAGTGCCTCTTTTACTGGAGATTCTGGACAGTTATGACCAAAATGCATTGATTGCTTTCTTTGATGCTGCATGAAATATAAATAAGGTAAAGTTCCAAAGAAGTTGTATGTTTAAATGAAAAATGTTAAAACAGAATTGCAAGCTAACTGTATATACTTTTATTTCAAGTGCATTTTTTAATATTATCTAAAAATATATGAGGTGTGACTTTTTTTTAGTAATGCTTCTATTTTTTTTGACAAATGGAACTTTTTACAAATAAAGAATTTTTATTTTTAAAACAAGTGGAATGATTATAAGGGATTTAAATGAATTTTTTCAAGTGGATGTTTTATAATAATCATATAAAATAATTATTTTATAATTATAATGTTTATAATAATTGAGAACTATTATTTGGAAAATGAAAATATATTCAAATATTTAATATCAAACACATATGTATATACTGCTTTACAGTTTTCAAAATGTATTTACATATGTTACCTCATTTGATCTTTTTTCTTTTAATTTATTTTTGGCTGCGTTGGGTCTTCGTTGCTGTGTGTGGGCTTTCTCTAGTTGTGGTGAGTGGGAGCTACTCTTCGTTGTGGTGTGCCGGCTTCTCGTTGCAGTGGCTTCTCTTGTTGCGGAGCATGGGCTCTAGGCACGCAGGCTTCAGTAGTTGTGGCTCGCGGGCTCTAGAGCACAGGCTCAGTAGTTGTGGTGCACGGGCTTAGTTGCTTCGCGGCATGTGGGATCTTCCTGGACCAGAGATCGAACCCATGTTCCCTGCATTGGCAGGCGGATTCTTAACCACTGTGCCACCAGGGGAGTCCCTCCTCATTTGATCTTGACAACATATATTGATTATTTTGTCAAATCATGTAAGAAAACTGATTCTCAGTGAGGTTAGTGTTTAAGAGGACATGCTATTGTTTTGTAAAGATGGAACCCAAGTTCTGGTGCCTGGATTGCGTTCTGGTTACTATGTATGTTGTCAACCAGGGGAAATAACATAAATTTTTTTTTAGGAATTGAGATTGATTTACAGTTGGTTGCTTGGTAATGTTTTGTGACCCATGCTCGGGTAAAATACTTGAGTTGGCCAGGGAAATCAGCAGAACTTGCACAGATTGGGGGGATCTTAACTTGATGTGCTGTAACCAGTAGGGCTATACAAGTGTACTACATGTGAATAGTGTCGAAATAGTGACAGCGTCTTAGATTTTCCTGCACTAATATCCACTGATTTCTTTTTTATCATAAATGGAGGGAAATATGACTTTACGTCTATGGACGTTATTAATCTTAATTCATATTCATATTCAAGTGAATATTGTACTTAAAAGTTGTTTAAAATAGCATAAGGATTATAATAGAAAATAAACTATTCTGTGTGTTTTCAAGAAGGGCACACTTATGAATTTGTTGGAAAACAACAGTGCTTCTTCTTAATTATATACCATTATATTTATTAGTTATGTGCAAGCCTTGTTGTATATTAAATGTGAAAATTTGTTAAAGGCACATACTGCTAAGAGAGTTTTACTTTTATAAGGTCATGTTGTTTTTACTATGTTTAAACAACCTTCATTTCTAAATGGAACACATAATTATATCTAGGTCACTAGAATTTTGCTCCGTGCTTTTTGTTGGCTGCCACACCTTGGGGAAAAAAAGAGATAAAAATTAATGACTGTCTAGTTGAATTTCTTGTAGTACATTACTGTTTGTTACATATATCAACAGTAGTGCAAGGTGGCACTTTAAATTAATTGCATCTTCATTAGGAAAAATAAAAAGCATAAGACTGAAGAAACACCTAAATGCTAAGATGACATTATAGTCTTCCAATATTGTATCAGTTACATAAGCAGCGTGTTAAATGATTTATGCACGTTATTTAATACTAACGACAACTGTGTAACCCGTAGATATTATTCCCAATTAACAGATAGGAAAATTGAGAATTGGAGACACAATAACGTGAACAAGACCACCAGGCCAGTATGTGGCCGGATCAGAGTTTAGACCTTGAGAAACTAGTCAGTCAAGCTAAGTGGAGGTCCTAGGGCAGAAGGCCGGGGCGGGCCTGCTACTAATTGCTGAAGTTTAATTCAGTTTATCCTAGAGACAGCCCTTGCCCCGAGACAGGGACCGCCTAGCGGCCCTGTTTAAAGTCACAGTAGACTTAGGCCCCGCCTCTCTGCCGGGCGCGCGTACTTCCTCCTGCCGCCGTTCGACATCTTTTCGCCCCGCTCCGCCCCTGCTCGGTTGCCTTCGCAGCCGCCTTCACTCGCCTGCGACCGCGTCGCCGCGAGTGACGTCACGGGCCTCGGCTCTTTTCATTGGTCCATTTCAATAGTCGCGGGATACTTGAACTGCATGAACAGCCGCCGCTCCGGCGGGCTGCTCGCTTCGTTTCGGGGGCGTCCTTGGCCCTCCACGCCCGGCAGTGCCTGCCTCCGCCTTTCGCAACCTCCTCGGTCCTACACGATCCCGACCGGGCCAGCGGGTGGGCAGGCTGGCCCGAGCTGCAGCGGGCGGGTACGGCTGGAGTGTACCTAGGCTGGTCGGCGGGACGCAGTGCACGCTGCTTGGCGCCGCAGGCTGATCCCGCCGCGCCCCCGGCAGCAGTGATGTTGGGCAGCTCCGCGCCCGGGCCTGCGGCCCGCGAGGCAGGCTCGGCGCTGTTAACATTGCAGCAGACGGCGCTCCAGGAGGACCAGGAGAACATCAACCCCGAGAAGGCGGAGCCCACCCAGCAGTCCCGGACCCGCGCTGGGCTGGCGGTACTGAAGGCCGGGAATTCGCGGGGACCAGCGCCGCAGCAGAGGCCTAAGACGCGACGGGTAAAGCAGTGAGCCGTATCTGCAGGAGGGTGGGCCGAGCGGGAGTTTTGCATGGGTTTAGCCGGCAGAGGAGAGTGGCGAGAAAGCATCCCCTGGCCTTTTCGCGGGAAGCCAGGATCTGGAGTCCCTTGATCCCTGGTTTTCTGGAGTGTAGGATGCCACATTACTCCCATTAGTTTCTCCCATTACTCTCCCTGCCAGCACTCTGCGTTTGTGCTCCCTGTCCGCTCTCCTCCATTGGGAGTATTTTTCTGTAGATAACGAAGTCAAACCAAGCCCTACAACATCAGTATGGTCTTTGCCCGCCTCCACGCCTTTCTCTCTGCTTTTAAGCCCCAGGCACTGCTCGGACTTCATCCTCCCCATATGGTTAAGACATTACCTCTGCTTTAGAAAAGGGTATAAAAAATACTTTGCTTTTGGTCAATTCCGCCATCTTACCGAATTTGCTCTGTTGCTCCACCCTGGGGCGAAAGAGATAAACCACTTTTTTGCCATCTCTCCTAAATTTGGCATTTTTCGGCCTGCCACTCCACCCATTCATCTCGTGGCCTTGATTAGTTTTGCCTAATTCCACTTAGCGTGACTCTAAAACCCTTGCAGGAATGCCTGTGACAAATTGGAACATCCCTTCTTTCTCCGACTACTCAAATTTCCTTGTCTGTGTTTTCCCCCCTAAAGTTTAATTTTCCTGATAGAGTAATTGGAAGTAAATGCAGTATAGGGGGATGAAAGCAGAACAAAATTCCACTTAATAGCCTCAAAGCCAGTTATTTATTTTTTAGGTTGCACCTCTTAAGGATCTTCCTATAAATGATGAGCATGTCACCGTTCCTCCCTGGAAAACAAACAGTCAACAGCCTGCATTTACCATACATGTGGATGAAGCAGAAGAAGAGACTCAAAAGAGGCCAGTTGAATCTAAAAAACCAGAAAGTGAAGATGTCTTGGCTTTTAATTCAGCTGTTACTTTACCAGGACCAAGAAAACCACTGGTACCTCTTGATTACCCAATGGATGGTAGTTTTGGTAAGTTTTAAAGAAAATTTGTATCAAATCAATGTAATCATCATTACTGAATAGACTGGATTAATGAAATTTTGCTTTTCAAAACATTATCTTACCTGATCCTTAACTACATTATGAGTTAGGTTTAATGTAACAAGTTTAAAAGGGTGTGACTTATCTCAGGCCTCGTAGCTAATCCAAGACCTAGTGACCTACAAAAGGATCCTAATCCCGTGCTCCTTCTGGTACACTGCTAATCACATCAATTTCATTAGATTATTAGACTTATTTTAATCGGACCCTGGAAATATTTGCTTGATTGGGAGAATATATTTCAGTTGTATTCTTAAGACTCACTTTGTACATACCATTCTCAAATAGAGTGCTATTTGAGAATGCAGCTTTAAATATTGAGATAGCCAACATCTCTTCCACCTTTAAAACTTTCTGTAAAATCAGTCTGAGTGATTGTCTGATACCAGAGGGGGACACTGTCCTCCTGTGAGTCAGAGTAGCTGCTGTAGACAACTCTGACTACAGTTTGTGCTGCTTCTTTACCATCAGGCTATTGAGTCACTGGACAGCTCACTAAATTTCAATCTCAGCTTTAGTTCTATGGATGAGAGGTGTAGCAGAGAAGTCCTATGGAAATAAAATAATTGGTGTATTTTTATTTAAAATCTGCAACAAATTTTAACCTCAAACCTTGAAGTAAGAAGAATAATGGATATTTTTTGCCTTCAAAGATAATTTAAATTTACCAAAAAAGAATCACCCATTGATTTTAGTGTTAATATGTTTGAGCTGCCCATAAGAAATCTGAGTTTCTCTTTAGCACCCTTGTTAGCCCTACTTCTAGTTATTGCCTGGATTGTGCTTTGAATATGTTAGACTTAGGGGTCTGCAAACTCCCTAGGTATCTCACAACTTGGATTTTAACTTTGTCCTAGCAAAACCAGTGCACTCCTGTCATGGGAGATGAATGATACTTCAACATAATACCTGCTCCTCTAACTCATTTTCCTATTAATGGTTTGTCAGTACTTTTTCTTGTTAATTAAAATCATTCCAAAACTAAGTGGACATAGGTACTAAAATCAGAGTTAAATCTTCTATGTACTTTGTCATTAACAAGCTCTTTTCAGTTGGATGAAATAAACACATCGGTAGTTTGGCACTCCTTACAAGGGCAGTCACTTTTAGCTCTTAAATGAAGTCGAAAATGAAAAGTGAACTTCACTGTACTTTTGAATTCTCCCAGAGTCACCACATACTATGGATATGTCAATTGTATTGGAAGATGTAAAGCCAGTGAGTGTTAATGAAGTACCAGACTACCATGAGGACATTCACACATACCTTAGGGAAATGGAGGTAAAGGCTCTCTGAATCTACTTTTTACACTATTTGCTCACTGTGGTGAAAGGAAATTAAGAGGATAATGTTTTTAAGTTATTTAACTGCCAGTGAATTACTCTAATGCTATACTTAAGTTTCTAGCATATAGGCATCTGTTAATGGTAAAATACTCTAACTGCAGTTTTAACACTATACTAAGCAACCTTCTCAACAGGTTAAATGTAAGCCTAAAGTGGGTTACATGAAGAAACAGCCAGACATTACTAACAGTATGAGGGCTATCCTCGTGGACTGGTTAGTTGAAGTAGGAGAAGAATATAAACTACAGAATGAGACCCTGCATTTGGCTGTGAACTACATTGATAGGTTTCTTTCATCGATGTCTGTGTTGAGAGGAAAACTTCAGCTTGTGGGCACTGCTGCCATGCTGTTAGCCTCGTAAGTACAACTTAGTTTGTCGAGTTAAAAGTGATGAGTAGTATCTTTCTGTGTAGAGAAGAAATTGTGATCTTTTAAAGTGTGACATTTTAACATACTATACAAGGCAGGGGGTTAGCGACTACTTGAGGGATGGTGGAGTGGATGAAACTTTTTAAATTTAGGACATTAATTTTCCTAGATCTGGATTTCAGGGCACCTTGAATGAACCTACCGACTGGCGACATTTTAATACACCAGGACTAGGTTACAGAGTGGTTCCTTCCACTTGAAAAGTACTTTCTGGTATATAAGCAAAATCTTACCTTTTCTCCATTAAGACATGAAAACTAAAATGTAAATTATTTTTCTAAGGAAATTACATTTTCAGTTACTTGGTGAACTCTGGCATTGTTCCCATCTTGGGAAGTCAGTCTCTCACTTATTTCCTTTGACTGAAGTGGGAGAAATATTTGGGGCTTTTAATTAGCATTTACCTAGTCTTGGCTAGAAATGGTCAAGTATCAGTGGAAACAGGTAAATGGTTTTGGATTTGTTCCGTTTATTCTGCTTAAGGGATTTCAAGTTGGGATAAACAAGCTTGCTCTTCTTATAAAAGGACTGATTACTTAAAACTTCTTTCATTGTAGAAAGTTTGAAGAAATATACCCCCCAGAAGTAGCAGAGTTTGTATACATTACAGATGACACTTATACCAAGAAACAAGTTCTGAGAATGGAGCACCTAGTTTTGAAAGTCCTTGCCTTTGACTTAGCTGCACCAACAATAAATCAGTTTCTTACCCAGTACTTTCTGCACCAGCAGTCTGCAAACTGCAAAGTTGAAAGTTTAGCAATGGTAAGTTCTTTTCATTTTGCTGGATGAAGATTCTAAGGTCACAATTAGCTGCAAGCTCTGGTTTCATTATACAGCCTTGGTCAAGGGATTTAGTATTCTGGGGACAGGTTAGTGCTGCAGTGTGAAAGAAAGCCTATCACTGGCAAAAGGAAACATAAATGGAGAAAGCACTAGGAGTAGTGGTATGAGGATGAAGTCTTGGGAAATGGTAGCCAGAGGAGTTGTTTTTAAAGCTGTTAAAGGAGGAAAAATACAGGATGAGAATGAAGCAAAATGCGATAGTGCGTATATTTAAAGATGTGGCGATGGTTGCTACAGAGCCAGTCTTAAAGATAGCAAAATATTTGGTCAGAAGGTAAGGATTTGATTTTTGAATTCCAGAGCTCTTATGATCGTATTTACTTTCTCATTCCAGTTTTTGGGAGAGTTAAGTTTGATAGATGCTGACCCATATCTCAAGTATTTGCCATCAGTTATCGCCGCAGCAGCCTTTCATTTAGCACTCTACACTGTCGCGGGACAAAGCTGGGTATGTATGACACGTCCTCACACATCCACCTTGTGCTGTACGTGCTTGTGCCGGGTAGGTTAAATAACTGTCCTATACAACCGACAGTTTTCTAGAGGTACTGAACTGGAAGGCATATTCAACCACCTACGCTGTTTGAAGTATTTTGTCTTACCTGTTTAATAGCGTCTGTTAGGTAGAAAGCTTGGTTACTATTAATACTTGGATTTGAAAGGTGTGCTTAAAGAATTCAGGCCATAAGACTTGCTGCTGGCAAGGAAAATAGTAAAAATTGATCGAAGTTAGCAAAAAGAGCTTGAGAAAACTGGAAGATGTTAGTTGGAGGTGTTAGGACTGAAGTTTAACGAAACTCAAGCTTAATGCCAACTACTAACTTGTATTCAGTGTCTGTTACTAAAAACAAAACTCAGTGGTTCCATCCTCCCTCCTGCAGCCTGAATCATTAGTACAAAAGACTGGATATACGCTGGAAACTCTAAAGCCTTGTCTCATGGACCTTCACCAGACCTACCTCAGAGCTCCACGGCATGCACAACAGTCAATAAGAGAAAAGTACAAAAACTCAAAGTAAGAATTAACAGCAGTAGATACCAAAGAAGCTTGCTTTTCCAGGCTATCGTACGATTCAGAGATCCTTGACATTTTAACTTTATTTAAGGGATTCACAAATCAGGCGCAGCCTCCTTAAGCAACTGTTCTCTTAGCAGCCATGTGTTTTGAGCTTCTGTCCTGTATTTGAGGGAAAAGAGGGGAGAGGAACGGGGGGGCATGCATGTAAGTGCTGGGGACCAGACTATGGTTTTATAACCATCAATTCAAGTAGACAGAAATAGCATTTGTGAGTTCCTAGTATATGTTTCATTCCATAATCTGTTTCACCCAATGAATGTATACTAAAAATGGATTTTTTTTTTCCCTTGCTACAGGTATCACGGTGTTTCTCTCCTCAACCCACCAGAGACACTAAATGTGTAACAGTGAAAGACTGCCTTTGTTTTCTAGGATGTAAATCACTCAAAGTATATGGTGTACAGATTTTATCTTAGGTTTTAATTTTACAATCATTTCTGAATACAGAAGTTATGGTCAAGTACAAATTATGGTATCTATTACTTTTTAAATGGTTTTAATTTGTATATCTTTTGTACATGTAACTATCTTAGATATTTGGCTAATATTAAGTGGTTTTTGTTAAAGTATTAATGATGCCAGCTGTCAGGATAATAAGAAATAAATTGATGTGGAAAATTTGGTTTGTAAGTCAAATTTAATTTGAGGTAAAAATTTGACTTCAGGATTTCACTCAGAAAAATTAATTTGGTTTATTAAAGCATGGGGACTGGGAAGGCGTCTCCTTCCAACACACAGGTGATGACACTCACCTCCCTAAGGAACCGGGCCAGCTGTCTAACGTGGGCGCAATCTAAGAAGACTCTTTCAGATCTCTGTACACACCATGAAAACGCTTTTTCATTCATCAACTTTTACTACACTTTTGACCTACCAAAGTGACAGTTATTTAAAACCTGTTTTACAGAGTTCTCCAGACGTTTATTTTAAAGCATAATGTAAAGAGCTGTAGAAAGAACTAGATTCTATAACGGGTTTGTGAATAACACCCAAGGTGGTTAGCACTGAATAAATACCTTTTTAATAGTTACATACACAAATATACAACTATGTGAACTTTAATTAGCAGCTCTCTTCTTTTTTCTCTTTTTCACTGGCTTTTTACTTGGTGCTTTTACTTGTGTTGCACTGATGGTCTGTGTTCTGTGAACAAAGTAAATTAACAAGTTTTAACAGTATTAGTACTAGGAGCTTACTTTTGCCAACTATGACAGAAGAATACTGTAACCTTGAAAGGCATCCAAGCAGCTTTACAGACCTAATTCTATAAATCTCAGGCTGAAGAAACCCAGAGAGCAAGCTTCTAAAAAGTCTTGAGTATATGTATACATTTGAAATAAACCAGAAATTTGTTACCTTATTTTCTTCCGATTCTTATCTGGCTCTAAAATGATCGTTTCTTCTTCTTCACTGTCTGAGAGCACTATAGGGGCATCTTTTAAGAAAATGTTAAGAAAGGAACATAAGTTTCGGATAGAGAGCCCAAGCAGCATTTTGGGTGGAGGCTTACAGATCTACTATTTGGTTATTCCCTTCCCTGAGGTTATTCCTTGGAGGTCTGAAGAACCTTGTGTGTGCTTCTTTAATAGAATTGAGGGGGATAATTCTACATACGTGTGTATGTGTGTGTGCGCGCGCGCGTACACACACACACATAGAACGTATTATAGAACCCATCTGGAAACAAGTCAATATGCCAACTGAATTCCTTGTGCTACTCTTTGAATTTGTTAATTTTGAAGATCTAGATTTTAAATTTCTCCCTATTATAAACAACACTAGAAGGAAAAACACCTAGAAGCAGAATTACTGGGTCAAAAGACATATACCTTCCGAAAGACATTTTTGCCAGATCCCTCCAGAAACGTTTCAATCTACACTCCCAAGAATAGTATATTAACCCATTTTCCTATACACCCTTGCCAGTGTGTTTCTGGCCGTTTGTATTTGAGAATGCAATACAAATAGGAACAGAAACAAAAAATGGGCAAAAGAACAGAAACTTCTGTTTCTATTCTTTTGCCCATATTCCCCATGAAACTTATTACATTAATTCTTTATATTTAAATAGTTTTCAATTACTTTCTCCCTATTAGAAAAATTTCACAAATAAATAAAGGCATATGGAGTTTAAAAAAAAAAAGTTAACGTCTATCAATAAATAGTCCCTGTGTTTAAGCAGCTTATGTTGGTGTAAATATATAGTAAATACATGGAACAAGGTCGGGAAGAATAATACTAAATAGAAGTAACCACTTGGGAAGCTGAATAAGGGTCCCAATTAATGGGGATATTTTTTTTTTTTTGGCCTTACAAAAAACCCCAGCAGGTTCTCAGTAATATTCACAGGCAATAATCTTCCTTGAAGGCAGGCATGCCTTTGGTGTGTGCATTACACACCGAAACAGTATCACCTTCACTATTTTCTCAGCCAGATTTAATAGCTGCATCCTTTAGTTCTCCATCAACCTACTTCCTAGATCCTTCCTTGTTTGATTTATTAAAATTTAGAATTCAGTTCTTCACACAAGCCACATTTCCCTGCTCAGTAGCTACATGTGGCTAGTGGCTACTATGCTGGACAGTGTAGAGACCGAACATCTCTAACACTGCAGAAAGTTCTGTGGATGGCACTATAATATACATTATATTGCCTTTTTATGTTTGAGTCTAGAAACTATACAAAGAAAAAATAGCACACAGGAATGAGATTTTAAGAAACTCATCCCCTTAAAACTGGCCCGGATAAGATACAAAAAAAGAAAAAAAAGACTTCAAAAGAATGCCACTCCCTTCACATACCAAAGAATACCACTATTCCTCAAAGATAAGCATATTCTTGCAGTTAGCCTCAACAGTTTAGTTGAAATTTGAATTACAAAATATTCAGCCCCTCTAAAAGAGTAACTGCTAATATAAAAATAAGATTCCTAAAATAGGGAGATAAATCTATATATATATATATATATATATATATTACATATAGCCATAAAGTATCACATACCTTGGCTCCCAATATTAGAGACTTCTCCCGTGTCCATTTTTGTACTATCAAGAATAATAGCTTCATCACTGCCACCTTCATCTTCGGCTTCCTTCTCAGAGTCTTCAAGATCACCCCAGGAGTTTTCTATTCCCTCTCCAATTTGGGCGGTTCCAGGAGTCCACAGCACAGGTTTCGAAACACTTAGCAAGTTAAGAAAACTGAATAACAAAAATACTGCTATTTGATGCAGTGCTGAAAATGATTAGAATGAAAGTTTTCTTCCTTTAAGACTGACTGAAGTGTGCCTCAAATTATTAGGAAAAAATTTTTACTAATAGCTATACTATGGATGCTGAAGAAGAAATAGTGTATAACTCAGGTTAAGATTTTATGGACACAGTGGGTGAGAAATATCAAGAGACACACTTGCTCTGAACATTTTAGTTACAGTAATAAATCTGGTGAACAGATGAACTTCAAGAACAATGTAGGGACTTCCCTGGTGGCGCAGTGGTTAAGATTCCACCGGCCAGTGCAAGGGGACATGGGTTCGAGCCCTGGTCCGGGAAGATCCCACATGCCACGGAGCAACTAAGCCCATGCGCCACAACTGCTGAGCCTGCGCTCTAGAGCCCGCGAGCCACAGCTACTGAAGCCCGAGTGCTCCGCAGCAAGAGAAGCCACCGCAATGAGAAGCCCATGCACCACAACGGAGAGTAGCCCCTGCTCGCCACAACTAGAGAAAGCCCGCATGCAGCAACGAAGACCCAATGCAGCCAAAAATAAATACATAAGTAAATTTATTTTTTTAAAAAAAGAACAATGTGTAATAATGTTTAGTGTCTGACCATGCCAGTGAGATTAGAGAACAATTTTCCAAAGGAAAATGAAATGCTGTAAATTGGTTCTTAAAGTAAGAGAATTTTCTGGTTTTGGTAGGATAGCTGTAGAGAAGGTAGATGTTACATCATCAATTTAATATGACTCATCACTATCTTGTCTTATTTTAAATGTTTTTTTTTCTAACAAAGTACAGTGTTTCAGAAAACAAATTTCTGTATGCACACACTTCACAGAGCCCTAATAATGCCCCAAGTGTTATGAACCTTCTTGTTTTTACCAAAAACACCCAGTAAAGATACACTTCTGAAGGAGGTTCAGCTTCAGAGATGATTTCTTCTGCTTTCTCCTCTACATCAGAGGTATCAATAGGGGCCTTTTCCATTCTAAATGCTGTGATCCTTTGATTTGCTATAGATTCTGCAAAGCCAAACTTTCCACCTTCTTTCCTGTGTGGGTTTTTTGGGGAGTTGGGAGGGAAGGGGGAATGAGAGATGGGAGAGAAGACAGGAAGGGAAAAAAAAGTTAACTATTTTATCCTTTTGATAGATGAGAAATATTGGATGAGAAACTATTTGACTACCTTAACCCCACCAATTTATTATGCCTATCAAGTGAAACAATAAAAAGTTACTATAATTAACCATTTATTAAACTGTGTGCCAAGCATGTGCTATGTACTTAAAGCATATTATTCTCCAATCCTCAAACCAGCCCCACCAGGTAGGCATTAACCTCCCATATTACAGAAGACACTGACGTGCTGAGATATAGCTGTTGCTTAATGTCACAGTAAAGAAGAGATGGGAATCAACCCCAGTTTGTATTCTTTCTGTTAACATGAGCTACTGGATTCTTTTTTTCCTAAGAAAATGTTAACTTTTTAAACGAAAACTATTATGTGGCTTTTTAATACAGATTATGTGTAAACTAGAATACAATAAATAGTTCAATCAACTTTCAAAAAACATTTAGTATATTCAACTGAGATGAACAGATAAGGAGAGACTGAGTGTAAAAACTCTATAGTTATGCTTGTGCAAGAAAAATCCTCAACAGAAAAATCTATAACAAGAACATTCAGTTCTAAAAAAAAATCAAACTTACCTAACTTTCTGGTCGTTCTCCAAAGCTTTCTGTATTAGCTCTGTAATTTCTGCTACCTTCACACCAGCTATTTTACTACATCTCAAAACCTATTTATAAAAGTGAACTCTGTTATTTAAAGACAACAAATCAAATAGCTTTCTCTAACAAAACTAAAAACATGAGATTAGTTTTTCTACCTTTGCTATTTAAGCCTTACTTTTTTTTCCGAAATATGCAAATACTACAGTGTAAACACAAATTAAGGCAAGATGTGAGAGCTATTTTTAAATGTTAAGAGAACTGACCCAAAAACTTTTCTATGACAATGCAGAAGATACCACTGAAGAGGCCACAGACACACTAACTTCCTTTCTGTGAGTGATCCACAGCTCTGTTCAAGACACGGCTGCACAGTGTCCCCCGGAAAGCTTTTACAAAGCGAAGATTCCCAGGCCTCAGGGACCTAATGGACCAGAATCGCTGGAAATAGGGATCTGGCAGTGGTCATGATGCTGGTAATAATGACAATGCTGATAATAGAAACTAACATTTACTGCACACTTAATTTATGCTATACAGTATAATATATCCGTATCTATCATTATATTCTCCTAACAAGAAGGTACTGACATTAAGATTATTTACTCTTTTACAGATAAAGAGATTGAAGCACAAAAATATGAAACCATCTGCCAAAGGTCAGTTAGTGTAAGGAAGAGCTGGAATTCCAATTAAGTAGTCTCTGCTCCTAACGAGCTGCACTATGTGCTGTGGCAATCTATTTTCTCAAAGTCCCAATGTGAATCTTATATGTAGCTGGATTTGAGAACTTCTGCTCACTGTACCCAAATTCCAAAAGTGAAACTATCTTTTAATATAATTTCTACTTTTTGACACTTTAAAGAAAAATAGGGATATAGGGACTTCCCTGGTGGTGTGGTGGTTAAGAATCCGCCTGCCAGTGCAGGGGACACAGGTTGGATCCCAGTTCCGGGAAGATCCCACATACCGCGGAAGAACTAAGCCCGTGCACCACAACTACTGAGCCTGTGCTCTAGAGCCCACGTGCCACAACTACTGAAGCCCGCGCACCTAGAGCCTGTGCTCCACAACAAGAGAAGCCACCGCAATGAGAAACCCGCGCACTGCAACGAAGAGTAGCCCCCTCGCTCACTGAAACTAGAGAAAAGCCCACTCGCAGCAACGAAGACCCAACGCAGGGAAGGGGAAGGGGAAGGAAAGGGAAGGGGAAGGGGAAAGGGTATAAATCTCTTCCCTCACTGGAAGGAAAAGAGTATTCCCCTATCTAGAGGGGCAGACTCTGGAGAGCCATCCACAGGAGAAGCAAGGGAGGAAGGAGGGTACCTTGTAGCCACAAGTCAACAGACAGTACTGAAACCAGATTTTAACAGATCCGAGAATCGATCACTGAAAATATCTGTTGGATTTTAGTTAAAAAACAAGAAAAAGCTTCTAAAAAGAAGAGACCTATTTTTAATGGAACATTAATCAAATCAAAGCACTGACTTGATCTTTCAGCAGCATTATCCCACAGCTGGATTGGATGGTACAAATCTCTCGGTGCTTATTCATGGCAATCACCAGCAAGCCGTCCATTACACGTTCTTCTCGTTCATTGGGATCCACCAATAAATATGTTCTGAAATGAATGTTAAATGGACCTGAACAAATCTGATGCTGAGTGCTTGTCAATTTTAAGCTAATGGATATTTTTAAAAGATAGCATTATAAAAAGGTCAACACAGTGTAGGTCTGAGCCTATGAATTTGAGTCACTTTAATGTGAAAAGAGACAACAGAATTATTATAACATGAATGTGGTTAATTTTAAAGTTTTCCTAATATCCTGTACTTTGAAATTCTTCCAGGTTCTGCTAGTGGCTCATTACAAAAAAAATACTGCCTATTTCCACACTGTCCAACGTTAGCCTCTAATCACATGGGGTTACTGAGCCCTGGAAATGTGGCTAGTCCAAACTATTGTACTATTAGTATAAAATACTGGATTTCAAAGACAGTAGAAATAAAAGAATGCGAAATAACTCAGGAATAATTTTTAAGATATTGATTACATATTAAAATATTTTAGATATATCAAGTAAAATAAAATATCAAAATTAATTTTACCTGTTTCTTTTTACCCTTTTAATGTGGCTACTAAAATTACATATATGGCTCATGTCATAATTCTACAGGACAGTGCTGGTCTATTTTCCTCTAATAAAATTCTATACTACAGTGACTGAAAGATGAAAGCTTTTCTCTAGTTCTTAGTCGTAAAATTGCTAAAATATTTATACCTCTCTTTGTTTCTAAAGAGATTTAAGGCTCAAGCTTTCATTTAAAGGCACCTTACACGGACCTAAGATGCCAGGTTTTCTGTTGTAGGAGGAATTAGCAGTAAGTTGTGCAGAAACTGCGAGAGAGCTGAAGGAAAACAAGATTCTCTTTCTCATTTGTGAACCATTCCACCTTGTAACCTGCTCCTCTCCTACAACTATTCCATATAGTATGTGCTCCTCAAATATATTCCGAAGTCCTCTTCCATTAATCCACAGTCATTCTCAGCCTACTTTCCAAAATTAGAGCCTAACATCTGTACACCCCTAGGAGAGATAAACTGCCATGCTGTGGTAAACTCATAAACGTGTGAGTATGCCATAAAAAGGAAAACGTGAAGCCTCTTCATTAAAGGGGAAATTGTCACTGCTACTGAGAAAGCTCTTAGTTCTGAGCATTTGTCAAGTAATGCTCTTAAGAAAGAAAGAAAAGAACTATAAGGTGCTCTGATATTAAAAAAAGGGGGTTGTTCTTTTGTTTGCCTATGGCACACTTGAATGGAACAAAAAAGTTCCTAGCTGCGTTTATAATTTCAGCCCATGACAAGGATGAGACTTACCCTTGCTGGAAGAAGGCAAAACTGACACAAATGGGCATGTGGTGGATGCTCAATGGTACAGGATCACGTTCTTCAAGTGTATACTGTTTGAAAATAAAAGTTTCAATAATTACAGTCACTAACTTATGAACAATCATCTTGTACATCAAATATTAAAATAAAAAACGAAATCCCTTTAATCTTCAGTGAGTACCTAAATAACTTCTTTTGCAACTACCTGTTTGACTTTGCCATTCATCTTCCTTAAAACTTTATTTGTCAAAAAGCTTTATTGAGGTATAATTTACATAACATAAAATCCACTAACTGTTAGTAAATAATTCACTTTTTAGTAAATATATAGTGAAGTAACTATCACCACAATTCAGTTTTTAAAACATTCTCATTACTCCCCCAAATTTTCTTAAGCATGTTCGCAGCTGATTATCACTCCCACTTCCAACCCAAAGCAACCACTGGTCTATCAATACTTTATAAATCTGTCTTTTCCGGACATTCCATGTAAGTGGAGTCAAACAATTTTCAGTCTTTTGCGTCTGCCTCCTTTCAACTCAGCATGTTTCCTCCACCTTGAAGTATACATCACACCAGCAGTTTGGTCCTTTTTACTGCTGAACAGTATTCCACCGTGTGGATACATCACACTTTGTTTTTCCATTCACTAGTTGATGAACATTTGGCTAATTTTCAGCTTTTGGCTGTAATGAATAATGCTGCTATGAACATTCACATAAAAGTCTTTGAGTGAATATATACTTTCATTCTCCTTGAGTACATTCTTAGATATAGAATTGCTAGGCTGTATAAGTTTACACTTAACTTTTTAAGAAACTGCCAAACTCTTCCAACATGGCTGTAACACTTCACCACCAGCAGTATCTCTACAGTATTTTTTAATCAATGTCTTTTTTGTCTACTCATCACTCTATATTTTCTTTTTTACTTCCATATACCACCTCCCTTCTCTAAAGGAACATGTCTCTATGGTTAATAAAACTTTGTCTACACCTCTAAGTCTTTCAAGAGTCTGCTCCAGTCTAATTCCTAAAAACAGCATCAGGAATGACATCTTAGAGAATTTGGGCATCTGATGTTTCCTTTTATAACTTCAGGAATCGAATCATCACCACAGTGCACTTTCATTATTCTAGCATGTAATTTATATAAATTGAAATTGACATACTCTGCACAAAAGAAAGGACAATGTAAACAGTATAGGTCCATAGCTTTCAAAATGTGGTCCTTATACCAGCACCATCAGTATCACCTGGGAACTCTGTCAGAAGTACAAACTCATACATCCTATCCCCATTCTACTCTGAGGATGGAGACTAGCCACATGTTTTAACAGTCTTTCCAGGTGTTTCTGATGGGTTTTTGCCACACAGTAAGAACAAGCATCTCACTGTGAAAATACTGAGAATTATGATTTTTCACACATGCCCCCTAAGCATAAACCAACCACTTTATCTACTGCTCAATCCAAAGAAGTCATCTAGTTCTATTCTAAAAGAACCAGGCTAGGGTATGCATTCACTGACAAAACTTGAATACAGGACATTTAAGAGATTTCAAAGGTAACTGTGACCATATTGTTTGCCTTGTGAACAAATTTTAGAACATACTTAATTGCCATTTACAACAAGACTTCATTAGAAACAAGCTGTCTGCACAGCAAGGATATTCATTCATTCATAAGAAGGAGCCTGGCTCACATCATGGAAGCTTACCAGTGTTACTTCATCTCCTTGGACAGAGACATCAGGCCTTCGGAAGTGACATAAGGCTACGATTGCAGCAATGCTGGCAGCATCAATAATGTTTCCATCATGATTTAACAAATGTAGGTCCACGCGTATTTGCCAAACCTGAATGTGAATTCAAAACAAAAATAAATCCTAAATAGTCACAACCAGAGGTTCTTTATAAGGAAAGGTAACACTGCGTGCAAATTTTTCTCTTACTGTTAAAACATGCAGTTGCTCCTTCTATCGTATCAATAAAAATACATTTAGAAAAATGTCAAGCCAGACCAACACCTGAAATACCAATAATTTACCTTTCTATGAGTCATTTGACAACAGTAAAATATATACTGTAAATAAACAGAACCACTCTACATTTAGTACTAAGATTCCCCCAACTCCAAGCCTAATGGTATTTTTATTTTGTCTCCTAACTTATAAACCTCAAACTCTTAGGTTTTACTTGACAATATTTATGATAACCTTACAAGTAATGCAAATAATATTATATTCAAGTATAGAATGTGGAAAGGCCAAGTGACTTCTCTGGAGTCAAAAAGATGGTTAAAAATACCCTAATCAAGAATAAAGTTCTAATATCATCAAATAGCACAATATATTGAGAGTAGTATTTCCAATGTCGGACTACCAAGGACTCACTATGCAGCCCTGTGTAAGTCAATAAACCTATCCAAATGAAGGATTTAATCAGTTCTTTAGCTCTTCATCCATAAAAAAGGAAAACATTACCTGCTTCTATCAACTCACTTAAATAACATAAGAAAATAAATGAAAATATGTGAAAATCCACAAGTTCTTTGAATAAGAAATTTGTATACAAATCCAAGTTGCTATCTTCACCAATTTTTTTGTCCCTCCAAAGAGATAACAAAAAGTTCTACGGGTAGCACTCAGGAATATGTGAAGTGAAGTGAACTAGAATAAAACTGAATTAATTGAAGCTCTGAGAATGAAAGTATAGATACAGGGATCCATGAATCAACAATACTCATCCCAAGATTAAGAATTCTGGGCATATTCCCCACCTTTTCACCAGCAACAACACAGAGAGATTCAGTGTCTATACACTTCGAATTTCTTAGACATCTTTCCAAGAGGCGATTCAACTTCACCAAGAGATCTGACTGCCTATGAAAACAGGAATGGGCTAATGTCATGAAATATAACACCAGGCAGTAAAACAACAGCTCACCCCTGTTAGGCTCTCCTCTGGCTAAAGCAGCTTAAGAAAAAGATTTAAATACCTGCCAGGTTCAAAAGCTGGGGCAGCCATCTGAGAGAGTTCAAGGTTAAAAAAAAGAATACCTTCTGTTGCCCTATTGAGTTTTGGAGAAACAAGTTCACAGGAAACCTGTCCAAGAACTCTGCAAAGATAAAGTACAAATCTGTTAATTAACAGTGTATTTCCTTTCCAATTAAAAAAAAAAGGAAATTTAAAAATTAAGTTTCAATCTTACACTATGGTAAGTAATAACATGTTCAGTATGATATATCATTAAAGGTTGAAGTTACCTACAAAGTACAGTAGTAGAATACATACAGAAATAAAACACATATTGGCATAAACAAAGAGATGACAGGGAAGAAAAGTCTCTTATTACAATATTTACTATTGCACAGATTTTTTAAGAGTCAACGACCATTTCTTCTCTTTTCTAAAACAAATATTTAGTGATACAAGATGGCACGCAAACTTGAGACGTCCTAAGAGTTTTCTTATGGCATGGTTCACCAACATTATCTGACCAATATCCTCACAACTTCCAAATGAATATTAAAAATCTAATTCTCATGTCACTCAGGAAAAGGAGGAAAATAGGTCCTACTTAATGACAACAAACGCAAGGAACAAATTCAGTGCAATCCCTGCTGGATGTATATATGATTCACAGAGATCAGAAAGAACTATGTGATACTCATGTGACAGAAAATATATTCATGATTAAAAATGTGAAGTGTGCCTATAAAACCAAAGTCTTGCGTTAAAGAAAACATACTTATTTGGGGCAGCTAAACAAAGTACTGTCCAGACTTAACTGCTTTGTAAACTGAGTCAATCAAGTTCTTTTAAATTTCTCCCTACTGAGCTTATACCTAATTTGAATACTTCGTTACCTTGTTTTTCCAAGTTCCACAATGCAGCACCCATAATCTGTTCCAAATGAGATCTTGATGTTCCTATAATCATAGGTTTGTCTGCCATCCAGCCGCTGTAAGCACAACATTCCTTTATTCCTAATACAAATAGTTATTACTCTGTGCTAGGCAGTCCTTAGGCTAAGCACTTGGAGGTAAGTGTGATCCTAACCACTCCACGTAGGAGAGTGGAAACTAGGTGCCCGAGCACTGACAGTCGTTGGGGTGACCTGAGCCTTGAAAAGACCCCACCGGAGCCAAATAAATATTGCGGCCTTGGGGAAACCCACCGGCCGCTCCCCCAGGGGCCCCCGGGGCCTGCGAGAGCTAGGTCTGTGCGCCCAGGCCAGAAGGCTGCGGGCCGCCGGGCTACCCGAGCGCTCACGCAGCGCCAAATTCCCCGTTTACCTTTTTCTCTTCGATGGCGCGGAGTAGAAAGCGGCGCTCGCAGTTTGAGAGTGGCGTCTCCTTCATACTGTCGGGTCAGGGGACGCACAGGTACTGGAATGCGTCGGGAGAAGACACCCTACACCTCTTCACGCGCGCCCTGCTCGTACCTCGGCGCGGGAGATTGACGTCATCAAAGCGCGGCAGCTGAAGCTGGGAAAGCAAAGGCAGGGAGACCGCCGCTAGTGCGCATGCTCAAAGCAAAGTTGGACCAGCCGGAGTTGGCTGGAGAAGCAAAAGGAGGCGAAATACTGAACGGAAAGGTCTGTTTCTTTTATTATAAAGTGTGGGGGAGAAAAGGACCCCGAAATAACCACCAGTGATAGAAATTAATATCAGTTGAGCACTCTCACACTTCACTCTATCCTCAGTTCTAGCGGAGTAGGCTAGACAGGTATTATTGCTGTTTTACAGATGAGGAAGTTGAGATTTGGCCACTAAAAAGCTGTAGAGGCAGAGTTTCAGCAGATTCATTGGAGAAACACTGGAATGAGCCGGCGTAAGTGGAGCGGAGGGGAGAGAAGAAAGTTGAGATGATGAGCTGGGATATTTTTACGGGCTGACGGTGAAACCTCGGAGGACCTGAAAAGTTGACAAGAATTGATAGTATTAGCAATTTGTAATGGTGTTATACCTACCGCTGGCTGAAACAAAATTTGTTGTTTATTTCTTACAGTCTCTCCAGTTATTTTAAGGCGATAAGCTTGTTTTTATAGGCGTAGAGGAACTTTAGTGTGTTCGTGCTGCCAGGGCTCTTTGGGAGAGGCAGAATCAAGTAGTACAGATCTTCCTCCACTTACCGTAGGGTTATGTCCAGATAAAGCCATGTAAGTGGAAAATACATTACTACACCTAAACTGGGAACATCACGGTTTAGCCCAACCTACCTTAAACTTGCTCAGAACACTTACATTAGCCAACAGTTGGGCAAAGTCATCTAACACAAAGCCTATTTTTATTATAAGGTGTTGACTATCATGTGTAATTTACTGAATATTGTACTGAAAGTGAAGAGCAGAATAGTTGTATGGGTACAGAATGGTTGTAAGTGTACCGGTTGTTTACCCCGTGGCTAACTGGGAACTGTGGTTGCATGAAGAAGAGAGTATCGTACTGCATATACATAGACCCGGGAAAAGATCAAAATTCAGAATTCGAAGTATGTTTTCTACTGAATGCATATCGCTTTCAAGCCATTGAAAAATTGAAAGGGGAACTGTTACACGTGCAGGACCCTCTGTAGTTAAAAGCAGGAACTAGCTTCAAACTACCCAGGCTCAAGTTCTGACTCTGCCCTTTACTTGTTCTGTGACCTTGGCCAACGTAGCTTATATGCTTCACTTTACTCATCTGCAAAATAGCAATGATAAATCTATTATGAGAGATAAAAATGAGTTAGTACTTGTAAAATGCTTAGAACAATGCCTGGCTTGGAGTCAGGCACTAGTTCAGTGTTCACATTTTATTTTGTTTCATTTGCTTCAGAGGATAGGCAACGTAACTCCTACGCAGGCTGCATCTCGCTTCTGTCTCCTCTCAAGCGTTTTTTCCTACCAGTGATCATTGTACCGCCTGTAATCTGTGTACTCAGTAAATTACATATACGACTTGTGAGGGCCTCCCGTGTCCCGAGAATAATTCAAGTACTGGATAAACAGGGTGGACAAGCTCCTGACCCGAAAGGAACGTATGTCCTCTTTGGAGGAGAAAAACAATTAAAACATACACAGTTAAATAAAACAATTTCACATGCTAAATATTATCGGTATTTGAGAATGTGGAGGCTATTTTAATCGGGCTAGTTGCAGGAAGAGGTCACTTTGTAAAGGTGCCATTTGAGTTAAGTAAATCCTTCATGATGAGAAGGATCAGCCAGAATATCATCTGCAGGAGAGGAAAAGTCTTTCATGTAGAAGGAACCACATGAGCCGAGACTGAGGTTGGATGAGCCTGACATGGTCCGGAGACAGGAATCGTGAAGAAGGAGGGAAGTGGACAGACCCTATATCCACATGCTCAGACAGCCGATTGATTTTCAAAAGGGACAAGGGGATTACGAGGTATAGGCCGTTTAAGTTCTTAAACAACACAATTCATGTTTATAGTATAGTTTCGAAACAGAACTCCTGGCTGTTAATTTTCTCATTTAAATCTTTGGATTATTTTAGTGGGCTTTTGATAATTTCTCTTTCCCGTCAGAAAGGAAACAGGACTTTGTTGAAATAGTCTGTCCTTTCCTGAGAGACAGCTTGGTGGTGGAAAAAAAAATGGACTTTGGCTTTAGATAAACTTCAGATCAAATAGACTGTAGGTGAATTAAATAATCCTGAGCTTCGGCTTCTGTGTATTTAGGTGGGAAGTAATTACGTTGTGGTCAACGGTCTGAAGGAAAGCATCTAACACCATGTTTTGGACATAATAGCTATTCAAATTGTTAGTTTCCTTCTGCTTTTGATTTGGCAAGGCTTCCCATGAAACTGTCCAAATATGCCACGTCTGATTGCTGTTCTGAGATTGCTGCCCGATTACCTTGTCCTGATCACCTTCCACTTTTATACAATTTCCACCATTCCTTCCTACTTTTACTATTATTGTAATTTTAGCACTACAGCATTTGCCTTTTATTGGCATTAATCCAAAGGTGTATAACCCATTTCCACTCACATCTACATACCATCATAAAATATATTTACTTCATAGCCTTGTTTTTAGTAAGAAACTTTTGAAACACCCAAGGGACATTTGTTTCATGCTTACAGGGGATATTTTTTTTTGAAATTTGAGAAGAGGTTCAGGTAATGTGCATGCTGCTCTTTAAAGAGAATAAGTTTGAGTAGTATATTGACCTAGATGATCTGTCTAAATATAACCTGGTTTTCCACAAGATATTTGAGTATATATCTTCTCTCCTCTTTATTGGACATCTGTTGCTTTGTCTGACCAGCACCCTTCTATTTCTTGGAGACATGCCCTTTCCTGACCTTATGTGATTCTGTTGTTAATGTTAATAGCAGGCATGGCTGTGATCAGGCCCTGCTAATTGTGGAACCCCATCCCTGTCTTCTCATCGACTGTTGACCCAAGTAGGACCAAAAAAGTTCCTCCATCAGTCTTGACATGTGAACTCTGGGAGAGAGTAGGTCTTTCCTTCTCTAGGATTATAAACATTAAGGACCATGAAAGTCTAGAACTATGTGGGGCCATCTTGCCACCACATGGAGAGAACCTGTTTGAAGGTGAAGTCAGACAGAACTGAGAAATAAGAGAGAGAGGAGTAGATCCTTTACATAGAAACAGCTTGCACCAAATTCTTGGACTTCCCAGTTGATGAGCCAATACAGTTGAGTTGGTCTTTTGGTAAGTGTGTCCAAAAGAATACTGACTAAATACACTGCTATTAGAAGTGTATGAAGAGGGACTTCCCTGGCGGTCCAGTGGTGAAGACTCCACACTTCTACTACAGGGGACATGGGTTTGATCCCTGGTCAGGAAACTAAGATCCCACATTCCTTGCGGTACAGCCAAAAAAAAAGTCTATGAAGAGCCATGTTGTAGAGTACCTTGTGAATAAGTGGATGAATGACCTATTTCACAGCACATCTGTTGAAAGAAATTAATGGGCAGATCACTAAATAAACAAATGGAAGCTTACATTTTATTTACTATATAATATGTCTGCCATGCAATTTGTCTATATAGAAATTGGTTTTCCAGAAATTATCCTGGAAAGAAATAATGCAAAATGTTAAGATGATTATCTCTGGGT
The DNA here is from genome assembly GCF_026419965.1 of Kogia breviceps. NCBI lineage: Eukaryota > Metazoa > Chordata > Mammalia > Artiodactyla > Physeteridae > Kogia > Kogia breviceps. The sequence goes on along the minus strand of NC_081315.1, from coordinate 127,938,886 downwards.
AGTGGGATTCTGGGAAAATTATTTTCTTTTTGAAGTTTTTTTGCTTTATAAATTTCCCAAATCTTCTGTAAGGCATATGAATAGCTTTTATGATCAGAAAGAGTTAAGGAAAAAAAAAACTTACATTTTCCTTTTCATGTTCTGACACATTTAACTATTTATTTAGAGGAATTTTGGCATACAAACATTTCATCAGAGACATTTGTTGCTGTTTTTCAAGACTCAATCTGGAAACCCATAGTCAATATCTGAAAAGATTTTATGCATTGACAAATGCTGTGGTCTGAATGTTTGTGTCTCCCCAAATTCATATGTTGAAATCTTAACCCCCAAAGTTGATGGTGGTTGAAGGTTGGAGCCTTTGGGAGGTGAGGGTGGAGCCCTCCTGAATGGGATTAGTGCCCCTATAAAAGAGATCCCACAGAGCTCCCTGGTCCCTACATGAGGATACTAAAAGAAGTCTGTGACTTGAAGGAGAGCCATCACCCAACCACGCTGGCACCCTGATCTCAGGCTTCCAGCCTCCAGAACTCTGAAAAATAAATTTCTATTGTTTATGAGCCACCCAGTCTGCAGTATTTTTATTATAGCAGCCTGAATGGACTAAGACAACAATAACTGAACACTAATAAGTCAGATGCAGTGTATATTTTGCTTCCATATTTTTTCATTCATATAATAAATAAAAAGCCTTAGCTTATCAAGTTCAGCTCTAGTTTCCACTGAATAGTTGAAAGAGCTTCCTCTTTCATTCTTATCAGTCACTATGCTCAGGAATCTATATATGATCTCTCCTATTATTATTAAGCTTTTCTATATGTTGAGAGGAATAAAAAATTATCAGTCTTCAACTTATCATAAATACAACAAAATAAGGGGGAAGAGAAGCAGGGGACATGTTGATTTCTGCTGCATACTGATTGTTGTAGTATGTGGGTAATCCCGGACACAAAGAAACTTATGCATATGGCTCTGTCTCAGGCACATGACTGAATTCCTTTGACCTATTTTCATCTACAAAAAGAAGATTCATACTCATTGATAAGAATCTGTAGGAAATTATGTGGTTTGGTGTCTAAACAATTAATACAAACCAGAAGTTCTGTGCCATTTAGGTTTCTACAAACAAAATCATATCTGAAATAGAATTAGAAATAATAAAATAAAATAATAAAAGTAGAATATATTATTGTGGGCTAAACTCGTAACTCAAATAACTATTATGGGAATAGTGCCCCCCTACACCCCTGCCCCAAAGAAGCCCTTGTCCTAATTCCAGGAACCTGTAAATATGTTACCTTGTTAAGGCAAAAGTTATTTTGCAGTTGTGATAAATCGGGCATTTCAAGATGAGGAGATTATCTAGGTGGGCCCAGTGTAATCACATGGGTGCTTATAAGAGGGATGTGGGCAGGGGAGAGACAACAGAAGCAGGGGTCAGTGAGGAGAGAAGTTGCTATACTTCTGGCTTTGAAGAGTGAGGAGGGCCTGCAAACCAAGGAATATGGGCAGCCACTAGAAGCTGGAAGATGCAAGAATGGATTCTCCCCTCAAGCCTCCAAAATGAACGTAGCCTTAGGGACACAATTTTAGACATCTGACCTCTAGAACTGTAAGATAAGTAAGATAATAAATGTATGTTGCTTTGAGCCACTAAATTTGTAATAGTTTGTTATAGCAGCAATAAGAAACTAATACAGATTGCCAGATAAAATACAGAATGCTAAGTTACAATTGAATTTCAGATAAACAATAAATAGCTTTTTTTTTTTTTTTTTTTTTAGTATAGGCATGTCCAATTCATCCCAAATATTGCATAGGACATACTTATACTAAAAAATTTGTTTGTTTATCTGAAATTCAAACGTAACTGGGCATCCTATATTTTTAAACTAAATCTGGCAACCCTAAATTATTATAATTTGCCTTATTTATTCATGTATCTATTAATTTCTATTAATCTCTAGTTTTATATACCAAGTTTTCTTTTAAAGGAAGGTGCTTGTGTTCATCACAAACTGTATTGTTGTGGGGAGTTATGGGATTCATGAAGCTATTTTTACCTGAAAATTTCTCATTGCGGTGTGAAGACATGTAGTTGAAAATATTGGGTGGCAAAGGCTCTTTGTTGTATGTTAGAAGGAACTTCCTCTCTGGCACAATAGGAAAGTCTACAGATAACATCTTATAATTTTAAAGCTATAAGGGGCCTGAAAGGTCAGGGCTAGTACCGGGCTTGCAGGTGAAACGACTTCAGGGTCCAGGTAGATTATAAATGAGTGAAGCTGATTCGTTGAGGACCATAGGAAGTGATGGGGGCTGTGGTGACCTACACAGCACATGCCCTGTTTAAAGGGATCAAAATATTGTTAAAACTCTCTGAGAGCAAAACAAAGCATGGACTGCTAGTTTGCTTAGGCCCTCTCTCATAGTCTCCACCACCCCAACCCATCCAAATAAGCTCTTATTCTAAGTAAACACAGTGTGCTTGCCAAGCAGGTGCGGCGTTCTGAGAAGTTCCTTAGTCCCTTTCAGCCACATTGCTGGCCCCAGGCTCCTCCTTTGTAAGTTCCAGAATGTCTGCTGAGAAGATTTCATCTTTGCGAACCATCGAAATTCTTGCAACGTTTAAATGTGATCCACTGACCAGCAGCATCAGCATCACCAGGGCGCCAGTTGAAAATCCAAATTCTCAGGTCTCATTCCAGACTTACTGAATCAGAAACTTTGCAGAAGAGGCCCTGCAGTCTGTTTTAACAACCTCTCCAGGTGATTCCCATGTGCACTAAAGTTAGAGAAGCCCTGATTTAATTTCTTGGAGAAAGAGGTATACCTGGCCTTGTGCATAGCCCTGGGATTCCCAGGCTGTTTTGTGCAAAATATACCTGCAGGTGTCCTCCACTCCCCTTTCCCCAGGGGATGCTGCTAACTGAGGGCTTACAGGTTTCCTGAGTGAGGTAGAGGCAGAAAAGGAATTATGGCCCTCCTACTATGTGCTAGGCAGTGTGATTGGTGCCGGCAAAGTTGTGCCTTCCACACAGTGACTTTGCAGAAGGAGAACGTTCGGTTACAATCTAAACCTGAGCTACAATTTGACGGCATGGATTTTAAAAACTTAATAGACATTTTTCAGAGCCCAGCAAAATTGAGTGGAAAATACAGAGTTCCTAAATACCTCTCCCCCCACCCCCCAAATACATACACCTTCCCCCACCATCAACATCCCCCATCAGTGTGCTACATTTGTTACAACCGACGAATCTACACTGACACGTGATTATTACCCAAAGCCCGTATACATTATGGTTCACTCTTGATGTTGTACATTTTGTGGGTTTTGAAGAATGTATAATGACATGTATCCACTATTACTGTATCATACAAAATAGTTTCACTGCCCTAAAAATTACCTGTGCTCCATTAGTCACCCCTCCCTCTCCCCTAACCCCTGGCAACAGTTGGTCTTTTTACTGACTCTTTTTTGCCTTTTCCAGAATGTCATATGATTGGAATCATACAGTAGTTAGCCTTTTCAAGTTGGCTTCTTTCACTTAGCAATGTGCATTTAAGGTTCTTCCATGTCTTTTTGTGGCTTGATAGCTCATTTCTTTTTGTTGCTGAATAATCCATTGTAAGGATGTACCACAATTTGTCTATTCATTCACTTATTGAAGGACCTCTTGACTGCTTCCAAGCTTTGGCAATTACAAATAAAGCTGCTGTAAACATTCATATGCAGCTTTTTGTGTGGACATAAGTTTTCAATCATTTGGGTAAATACCAAGGAGCACAATCGCTACATCGTATGGTAAGTGTGTGTTTGGCTTTGTAAGAGACCTGCCAGACTATCTTCCCGAGTGGCTGTACCATTTTGCACCACCATTCCCACCAACAATGAATGAGAGTTCTTGTTGCTCCATACTCGAACCACCATTTGGCATCAGTGTTTTCGATTTTGACCATTGTAAAGTGTGTGTAGTGGTATCTCATTTTTATTTTAATTTGTAAGTCCTTAATGACATATGTTGAATGTATGAGCAAACATATGCTTATTTGCCATCTATAAAACTTTGGTGAGTGGTCTATTTGGATCTTTTATCCATTTTTTATAGTTGAGTTTTACATTTTCTTATTGTTGACATTTTTTTTGTTTTATTTTTTTTTGCAGTACGCGGGCCTCTCACTGTTGTGGCCTCTCCCGCTGCGGAGCACAGGCTCTGGACGCGCAGGTTCAGCGGCCATGGCTCACGGGCCCAGCCGCTCCGCGGCATGTGGGATCCTCCCGGACCGGGGCATGAACCTGTGTCCCCTGCATTGGCAGGCTGACTCTCAACCACTGCGCCACCAGGAAAGCCGCAGGGAAGCCCCTGGCCAACATCCTGATTGCAGCCTTTTGAGAGAACTGTAAGCAGACCTAGTTGAGCTGTGTGTGTATTCCTGACTCACAGAAACTGTGATAATAAATGTGTGTTGTTTAAGCTGCTAAGAAACAATAGACAGCTAATGCCGTTCCTACCACAAACTCTTCTCAGGTAAGCATTACCTTCGGACTTCATGTTTCATTGGCCTAGTCTCATCTTGTTGATGGTGCAAAGAAAATCTCCATTTGACATTTTTTGCAACCTTTGAATCCATCAAAATACTGCTAAAATATTTTATAAAGAAGTTTGTAACACATAAATTGCTAGATCTGTATCATTGAAGTGTACTTTTTTTACTGATCAGGAACATTTTTTTTTAAAGATTTAATTTCTTTTATTCTTGGTTGCATTGGGTCTGTTGCTGAGCACAGGCTTTCTCTCGTTGTGGCGAGCCCCGGCTGCTCTTCATTGCGGTGCGTGGACTTCTCATTGCAGTGGCTTCTCGTTGCAGAGCACCAGCTCTAGGTGTGTGGGCTTCAGTAGTTGTGGCACGTGGGCTCAGCAGTTGCGGTGCACAGGCTTAGTTGCTCCACAGCATGCGGGATCTTCCCAGACCAGGGATTGAACCCATGTCCCCTACATTGGCAGGTGGATTCTTATCCACTGTGCCACTGAGGAAGTCCAGAAAAAATTTTAATGATGTCTAGGAGGTGGCCTGAAAGGAAAGCATGGTTAGTTAAGTACTACTGGATTAGAACTATAATTTCTGCCTCTGCCAATATAAGATGCAGGGAAAAGTGACTTCTAATGTGCAAATGGAAAATCCTTGACCAACTTTGCTTTTACTTAAAAAAAAAAACAAAAAATATTAAAGCTGAACCTGAAAGGGTAATTTATTGAAAGTCACTGACAAACAAAAATCCATTCAGAATTGAATTTTTATTTGATCTGATAATGTTATGTGAAAAGATAGAATACATCTCGGAAGCTCTGTTATGAGTACATACCTGTAAGAAGAAATAGTATCTGCTTATAAGCAGGGACTGGAAGGGAAAACTGAAATTAATAGAGATTATATATTACATCTGATCATGGCATTTTAATTTAATTTTTGTTTCTGATATTACTGAAAGTTAGATTGTGTAACAAAAATATGTAAGAATTCAATCACTTATAGAAATATGTTTTGTGAACATACTGTGTGCCAGGCTTTACTCTAAGTACTGGGATAATGTAGTAAACAAAATAGACAAAGTCCCTTGGAGCTTTTGTTATAGAGACAGGTGGACCCTAAGGTAATCAACAAACAAGCAAATGAAAAATGCCTGTCAGTGATAAGTGATAGAAAAGTAAAGCCAAGCCAGGCGTGTGTAAGGGAGAGTGACCAGGAGGATACTGTGCAAACAGCATCGTCAGGAAGATAGCCTCCCTGATGAAGAGGCATTTGAGGAGACATGGAAATGGGGGCAATGAATGATTACGTCAGTGGACTTGAGCATTCAACATGACTAAATAGGCTGTGAGGAAGCTTGCTGGAAACAAATAGGGTAACTTCTTTGAGATTCTTTGGCAAGTACCTAGTATAGCTGGGTGTGGTTTCTTTTTTAAAAAATTAGTTAATTTATTTATGGCTGCGTTGGGTCTTCGTTGCTGTGAGCGGGCTTTCTCTAGTTGCGGTGAGCGGGGGCTACTCTTCGTTGCGGTGCGCGGGCTTCTCACTGTGATGGCTTCTCTTGTTACGGAGCACGAGCTCTAGGCGCCTGGGCTCCAGTTGTGGCTCGCGGGCTCTAGAGCGCAGGCTCAGTAGTTCTGGTGCACGGGCTTAGTTGTTCAGCGGCATGTGGGATCTTCCCGGACCAGGGCTCGAACCCGTGTCCCCTGCATTGGCAGGCGGATTCTAAACCACTGGGCCACCAGGCAAGCCCTGGATGTGGTTTCTTGAGAGGGAGTTTAACGGATAAAGAGCCCAGGCTCCAACTTCCTGGTTTAAATGCCCGCTCTTCAACTTGCTAGCTGGGTGACCCTGGGCAAGTTGTAAACCTCTCTGAAAAGAAAATGGTAATACCCTGACAATACCCTCATAAAGTGGTCATGAGAATTAAATAGTACGTGAAAAGCATTTACAACAGGTGTCAGCCCATATTTAACAATAATAAACATTAGCTATGGTTCTTACTAAGTTTCCTCTATTACAGTATTTATTCTTTTCCTTTTTTAAAAAACTTTTTTGGCTGTGCCACACAGCCTGCAGGATCTTAGTTCCCTGACCAGGGATCGACCCTGTGCCCGCTGCAGTGGAAGCACAGCACCTTAACCGCTGGACCACCAGGGATAAATTTATTCTTTTTAAAAAAAATTTTATTGAGGTATAGTTGATTTACAATATTGTGCTAATTTCTGCTGTACAGCAAAGTAATCAATCATGCATATATATATATTCTTTTTCATATCTTTTCCATTATGGTTTATCACAGGATATTGAATATATTTCCTTGTGCTATACAGTAGGACCTTGTTGTTTATCCATCCTGTATGTAATAGTTTGCATCTAATAATCCCAAACTCCCAATCCTTCGCTCCCCACCCCAACCCCTTTGGCAACCACAAGTCTGTTCTCTATGTCTGTGAGTCTGTTTCTGTTTCATAGATAGGTTCATTTGTGTTGTATTTTAGATTCCACGTGTAAGTGAAATCATATGGTATTTGTCTTTCTCCTTCTGACTTCTCTTAGTATGATAATCTCTAGGTCCATCCATGTTGCTGCAAATGGCACTATTTCATTCTTTTTTTTATGGCTGAGTAATGTTCCATACAGTATTTATTCTTTATTAAATGAAGTCAACACATGTCACTCTCCAGAGGTATAACCATATGCCTTTTAAAATGTGAGGGCTATAGCCTTCAATTATGCAAACCCAATTTCCTAATTAGCTTTTCTGGCTTCTAGGAAAGTTTCAGAACACCAGCCCAGAAGTAGCTTCCCAAACAACTTAGGTATAAGGTACATTGTTAAAACAAAGGTATAAAGAAGTGAGTAGATGTCAAGGATTCTTTGAAATCATCTGAGAATGTCACACATTTTTAAAATGTAAATTTTATAGTGGTTTAGGGCATGGGCTTTGGCTTCAGTGTTGGGTTTAGATCCTGCCCTGGCTTGGGAAACTGTAGTGTCTTGGACACATCTTACTTCTCAAAATGGAGTTGTTACAGCTGATACTCATAGCATTTATTATGTGCCAGACACTTTCCTTAGGTGTTTACATACATTAGCTCATTTAATCTTCACAGTCCCTTTTGAAGGGAGTTACTATTATTATCATCATCCCCATTTTACCGATAATCAACATGAGGCAGAGATCAAGTGACTTTTCAAGGTCACACAGCCATTTAAGTGACAGAGTCAGGTTTGTTTTTTTTTAAATTATTTTTGGCTGTGTTGGGTCTTCATTGCTACACACGGGCTCTCTCTAGTTGTGGCGAGCCGGGGCTACTCTTCATTGCAGGACGCAGGCTTCTTTTTGTGGTGGCTTCTCTTGTTGCAGAGCACGGGCTCTAGGTGTGCAGCTTCAGTAGTTGCAGCACATGGACTCAGTAGTTGTGGCACACGGGCTCTAGGGCGCGTGGGCTTCAGTAGTTGTGGCTTGCAGACTCTAGAGTGCAGGCTCAGTAGTTGTGGGGCATGGGCTTAGTTGCTCAGTGGCATGTGGGATCTTCCTGGCCCAGGGATCGAACCCGTGTCCCCTGCATTGGCAGGCGGATTCTCAAACACTGCACCACCAGGGAAGCCCCCAGAGTCAGGATTTGAAAGGATGCTGTCTGGCTCCAAGTCTGTGCACTTAAGCTGTACCCTCCACTGCCTCTTGATAATAACAGTTTCTACCTCATAGGTAGAACTGTATTAAAAGAAGTGGTGTATAAGCACTTAGCATAGTGTAAGACACAAAGTAAGTGCTCAATAAATATTTGTCAAAAATCGTAATAAATTATAGTAAATAGAATACCTGCATACTCTATCATGGCCGAACGGTTCAATTATTTTTACTTTTTAAGGTTCTCTTGTGTATATTACATCAGCTTTGCAAGCCCATTAGCCTAATAACCCCATTTTGATAGGACATTGGATTACCTGGCAAAATTTGTTTGTACTGAGCCCATGCTGGCTTCTGATGGTCACCTCTTACATTTCTAAATGCTCACAGACCATCTGTTTGAGAACCTATTTTAGAATTTTGCTTGCAATCAGTGTCAAGCTCATAATTTACATATTTGCTTTTTTGCATTTTTTTTGGAACTTGGGGAACTTCTAGCTCTCTTCAGGATGAAAATCTGGTTTACATTACTGGTATACTTCATTGGTGATGAAGACTGTTAGAAATTTTCTATATAATTTCAATTTTTTATTAAAGTAATGAGATAACTATATTGTACTCAAAGAGGATTTGAATTATACAACTAGCAGCTCACTCCTATTTCAAACCCATAGCAATATCACACTGTGGGGCTGATCCAGCATAAAATAAGATTACTCATCTGTTAGAGGAAATTTTCCAGCAGGAACAGAAAAAGTTAGGTAGGATATGAGTCATATAATCTGACATTTTTCTGCTATCTAAATAAATCCTATTTCTTTTAACTAAACCATATGCTTTAAAGGAGCAAAAAAAAGAAAATATAAAATTTTTATACATTGAAACCCTTGACCAATTAGAGCTTTTATACATTTGAATTTTTGAGTTATAATTGGACTTCGAAAATAGGTCAGTCATTTTCTTTGCAGTAAACCTTTTCAACTGCATGTTTTCCTTAATAATTTCTGATCATCTAAATATAGCAAAGAAATTCAGCTCTGCATACTTTTGTTTGCTGTCTATAGATGGCATTGTCTAGAGCAAAAGCTAGTAGTAAAAGTTCTGAAATGTTAAATTGTATAGTCCGTAGTCTCCCTTCTTAAATTTTCCGAAGGTCAATTGAGTTGTTAGGAGATGAGAATTAAAATTCATAACTTAAGGTGGCCAAGTCAGCATTTCATTTCTACAGTTTACATTTAAAATGATAATAAGTGGCTTCCATTTCCATACAACAGCTAGAATCCAGGTACCATTGAAATGGATTAAATCTTGGTCACCAAACATTAAGTTGCCCACCGCTCCCCATTCCTCTTTTACCTTTTGGTCTAATGAGGGCTTCAGGTAAGTTGCAGTGCAACTACAGAGGATGGGAGTGGGAAGAGAAGGAAAACAAGACAGAGCAGACTTAGTGGATCTTAGAAGAACATAACCTATTATTTGAGGATTTAAAGTGTGTGTGAGTATGTGTATATGCATGTAAGTCTCTGCGTGTGTGTGTGTGTGTTTATGTGACATTTAAATGGATTTACACCTCCTTGTTGTTAAAACCAATGAAAACTGAAATCTCTTACTTGGCTTTTTGGTAGCATTTGATGTCATTTGTCTTCTTGAGATACTTGTTTCCCATGACTTTGGTGACTTTCTTGAAATACTTTTTTATCTTTCGTGACTTCTAATTCACCTGATTTTTCTACCTGTTTGGCCATTCCTTTTCAATCCCTTTTGGGTATTCCTCTTCCTCAGTTCATCTCTTAAGTGTCAATGCTTCATGGGATTCTGTCCCAGAAAATGTCTCTTTTTATATACTCTCCCCAGTTTTCCACTTCCATGGTTTCAATGACCAGCTATCTGCTCTTTACTCCCAAATGTATTGTACCAGCCCTGACCTCTTCTGGACTCTGAATGCCTCTAGACATTCTATGGACATTTGAAATTCATTATGTCCACAGCTGAACTCATTATCTTTCTTCCCAAGCTTGCTCTTCCTTATATTCCCTCTAGAGAATGGCAACGCCCCAGTAGCCAGTAAGCCAGGGTGGCATTCTTATCTCCTTTCTAATCACACCCACCTCTTCCTATAAATCACCAAGTCCAGTTGAGGCCACCTGCTTAAACACCTAACCCATTTGTTTTCTCTGATCCTATCATCATCACTGAAATTCAGGTCGCTATTTTTTGCCTAAATTATTGTATCGGCCACCAACTCAGCCTCTCAATCTCCAGTCTTTTTTCTTTGAGTTCATTTTCCACATTATGTATGATGCTTCCCAAACACAAATCTAACTTTGCTGTTTTCCATAACAACCCTTCCATGATTTCCCATTGCTTTTAAGATAAATTCCAAACTCTAATAAACCGTGGTTTACAATGCCTTTTATAATTTAGTCCTTGTCTATTTCCCCAGTCCCATCTGTGAACACTTCTGTCTTTACCTAATCTTCAACTTTATTATTTTCAGTTACTGTAAGGCACCAAATTCTCTCTCACCTCTAGGCATTTGCATGGGGGTTCTCTCTGCCTGAGTAGTTTACCCCACGTTTTCTTTCTGACCAACTTCTAACCATTCTTCACTTTTCAGCTCAGAGAAAGGAAGTCTTTCCTGAAAACCCAGACTAGCTGAGTCCCCTCTCTGTGCTCCTAAAGCGTTCAAGGCATACATTTTTTTAACCATCTTTATTGGAGTATGATTGCTTTACAATGGTGTGTTAATTTCTGCTGTATAATGAAGTGAATCAGCTATACATATACATATATCCCCATATCTCCTCCCTCTTGCGCCTCCCTCCCACCCTCCCTATCCCACCCCTCTAGGTAGACACAAAGCACTGAGCTGATCTCCCTGTGCTATGCGGCTGCTTCCCACTAGCTATCTATTTTACATTTGGTAGTGTATATATGTCCATGCCACTCTCTCACTTCGTCCAGCTTACCCTTCCCCCTCCCTGTGTCCTCAAGTCCATGCTCTACATCTGTGTCTTTATTCCTGTCCTGCCCCTAGGTTCTTCATAACCATTTTTTATTTTTAGATTCCATATACATGTGTTAGCATACGGTATTTGTTTTTCTCTTTCTGACTTACTTCACTCTGTATGACAGAATCTAGGTCCATCCACCTCACTACACATAACTCAATTTTGTTTCTATTTATGGCTGAGTAACATCCTATTGTATATATGTGCCACATCTTCTTAATCCATTCATTGGTCGATGGACACTTAGGTTACTTTCATGTCCTGGCTATTGTAAATAGAGCCGCAATGAACATTGTGGTACATGATTCTTCTTGAATTACGGTTTTCTCAGGGTATATGCCCAGTAGTGGAATTGCTGGGTCATATGGTAGTTCTATTTTTATTTTATTAAGGAACCTCCATACTGTTCTCCGTAGTGGCTGTATCAATTTACATTCTCACCAACAGTGCAAGAGGGTTCCCTTTTCTCCACATCCTCTCCAGCATTTGTTGTTTGCAGATTTTCTGATGATGCCCATTCTAACTAGTGTGAGGTGATACCTCATTGTAGTTTTGATTTGCATTTCTCTAATAATTAGTGATGTTGAGCATTCTTTCTTGTGTTTGTTGGCTGTCTGTATATCTTCTTTGGACAAATGTCTATTTAGGTCTTCTGCCCAGTTTTGGATTGGGTTGTTTGTTTTTTTGCTATTGAGCTGCATGAGCGGCTTCTACATTTTGGAGATTAATCCTTTGTCGGTTGCTTCCTTTGCAAATATTTTCTCCCATTCTGAGGGTTGTCTTTTCATCTTGTTTATGGTTTCCTTTGCTATGCAAAAGCTTTTAAGTTTCATTAGGTCCCATTTTTTAATTTTTGTTTTTATTTCCATTTCTCTAGGAGGTGGGTCAAAAAAGATCTTGCTGTGATTTATGTCATAGAGTGTTCTGCCTATGTTTTCCTCTAAGAATTTTATAGTGTCTGGCCTTACATTTAGGTCTCGAATCCATTTTGAGTTTATTTTTGTGTATGGTGTTAGGGAGTGTTCTAATTTCATTCTTTTTATTTTTAATTAATTAATTTAATTTATTTATTTTTGGCTGTGTTGGGTCTTGTTGCTGCGCGCAGGCTTTCTCTAGTTGAGGCGAGCGGGGGCTACTCTTCATTGAGGTGTGCAGGCTTCTCATTGCAATGGTTTCTCTTGTTGCAGAGCACAGGCTGTAGAGCACAGGCTCAGTAGTTGTGGCGCACAGGCTTAGTTGCTCCGCGGCATGTGGGATCTTCCCAGACCAGGGCTCAAACCCGTGTGCCCTGCATTGGCAGGCGGATTCTTAACCACTGTGCCACCAGGGAAGCCCTAATTTCATTCTTTTACATGTAGCTGTCCAGTTTTCCCAGCACCACTTATTGAAGAGGCTGTCTTTTCTCCATTGTATATTCTTGCCTCCTTTATCAAAAATAAGGTGACCATATGTGCATGGGTTTATCTCTGAGCTTTCTATCCAGTTCCATTGATCTATATTTCTGTTTTTATGCTAGTATCATACTGTCGTGATTACTGTAGCTTTGTAGTATTGTCTGAAGTCAGGGAGCCTGATACCTCCAGCTCTATTTTTCTTTCTCAGGATTGCTTTGGCTATTCGGGGTCTTTTGTGTCTCCATACAAATTGTGAAATTTTTTGTTCCAGTTCTGTGAAAAATGCCATTGGTAGTTTGATAGGGATTGCACTGACTCTGTAGATTGCTTTGGGTAGTATAGTCATATTCACAATGTTGATTCTTCCAATCTAAGAACATGATATATCTCTCCATCTGTTTGTATCATCTTTAATTTCTTTCATCAGTGTCTTATAGTTTTCTGCATACAGGTCTTTTGTCTCCTTACGTAGGTTTATTCCTAGGTATTTTATTCTTTCTGTTGCAATGGTAAATGGGGGTGTTTCCTTAATTTCTCTTTCAGATTTTTCATCATTAGTGTATAGGAATGCAAGAGATTTCTGTGCATTAATTTTGTATCCTGCTACTTTACCAAATTCATTGATTAGCTCTAGTAGTTTTCTGGTAGCGACTTTAGGATTCTCTATGTATAGTATCATGTCATCTGCAAACAGTGACAGCTTTACTTCTTCTTTTCCGATTTGGATTCCTTTTCTTTCTTTTACTTCTCTGATTGCTGTGGCTAAAACTTCCAAAACTATGTTGAATAATAGTGGTAAGAGTGGGCAACCTGGTCTTGTTCCTAATCTTAGTGGAAATGGTTTCAGTTTTTCACCATTGAGAACAATGTTGGCTATGGGTTTGTCATATATGGCCTTTATTATGTTGAGGTAAGTTCCCTCTATGCCTACTTTATGGAGGGTTTTTATCATAAATGGGTGTTGAATTCTGTTGAAAGCTTTTTCTGCATCTATTGAGATGATCATATGGTTTTTATTCTTCAATTTGTTAATATGGTTTATCACATCGATTGGTTTGCATATATTGAAGAATCCTTGCTTTCCTGGGATAAACCCCACTTGATGATGGTGTATGATATTTTTAATGTGCTGTTGGATTCTGTTTGCTAGTATTTTGTTGAGGATTTTTGCACCTATGTTCATCAGTGATATTGGCTTGTAATTTTCCTTCTTTGTGACATCTTTGTCTGGTTTTGGAATCTGGGTGATGGTGGCCTTGTAGAATGAGTTTGGGAGTGTTCCTCCCTCTGCTATAGTTTGGAAGACTTTGAGAAGGATGGGTATTAGCACTTCTCTAATGTTTGATAGAATTCGCCTGTGAAGCCATCTGGTCCTGGGCTTTTGTTTGTTGGAGGATTTTTAATCACAGTTTCACTTTCAGTGCTTGTGATTGGTCTGTTTATATTTTCTATTTCTTCCTGGTTCAGTCTCAGAAGGTTGTGCGTTTCTAAGAATGTGTCCATTTTTTCCAGGTGTCCATTTTATTGGCATAGTGTTGCTTGTCGTAATCTCTCAGGATCCTTTGTACTTCTGCATGGTCAGTTGTTACTTCTCCTTTTTCATTTCTAATTCTATTGATTTGAGTCTTCTCCCTTTTTTTTCTTGATGAGTCTGGCTAATGATTTATCAATTTTATTTATCTTCTCAAAGAACCAGCTTTTAGTTTTATTGATCTTTGCTATTGTTTCCTTCATTTCTTTTTTATTTATTTCTGATCTGATCTTTATGATTTCTTTCCTTCTGCTAACTTTGGGGGTTTTTTGTTCTTGTTTCTCTAATTGCTTTAGGTGTAAGGTTAGGTTGTTTGTTTGAGATGTTTCTTGTTTCTTAAGGTAGGATTGTATTGTTATAAACTTCCCTCTTAGAACTGCTTTTGCTGCATCCCATAGGGTTTGTGTCATGGTGTTTTCATTGTCATTTGTTTCTAGGTATTTTTTGATTTCTTCTTTGATATCTTCAGTGATCTCTTGGTTATTAAGTAGTGTATTGTCTACCCTCCATGTATTTGTATTTTTTACAGATTTTTCCCTGTAGTTGACATCTAGTCTCATAGCGTTGTGGTCAGAAAAGATACTTGATATGATGTGAATTTTCTTAAATTTACGAAGGCTTGATTTGTGACCCAAGATATGATCTACCCTGGAGAATGTTCCATGACCACGTGAGAAGAAAGTGTATTCTGTTGTTTTTGGATGGAATGTCCTATAAAGATAAATTAAATCTATCTGGTCTATTGTGTCATTTAAAGCTTCTGTTTCCCTATTTATCTTCATTTTGGATGATCTGTCCATTGGTGAAAGTGGGATGTTAAAGTCCCCTACTATGATTGTGTTACTGTCGATTTCTCCATTTATGACTGTTAGCATTTGCTTTATGTATTGAGGTGCTCCTATGTTGGGTGCATAAATATTTACAATTGTTATATCTTCTTCTTGGATTGATCCCTTGCTATTATGTATTGTCTATCTTTGTGTCTTGTAACAGTCTGTATTTTAAAGTCTATTTTGTCTGATATGAGAATTGCTCCTCCAGCTTTCTTTTGATTTCCATTTGCATGGACTATCTTTTTCCATTCCCTCACTTTCAGTCTGTATGTGTCCCTAGGTCTGAAGTGGGTCTCTTGTAGACAGCATATATATGGGTCTTGTTTTTGTATCCATTCAGCCAGTTTATGTCTTTTGGTGGGAGCATTGAACCCATTTACATTTAAGGTAATTATCGATATGTATGTTCCTATTACCATTTTCTTAATTGTTTTGGGGTTTGTTGTTGTAGGTGTTTTACTTCTCTTGTGTTTCCTGCCTAGGGAGGTTCCTTTAGCATTTGTTATAAAGCTGGTTTGGTGGTGCTGAATTCTTTTAGCTTTTGATTGTCTGTAAAGGTTTTAATTTCTCCGTCAAATCTGAATGAGATCCTTGCTGGGTAGAGTAATCTTGGTTGTAGGTTTTTCCCTTTCATCACTTTAAATATGTCCTATCAGCCCCTTCTGGCTTGCAGAATTTCTGCTGAAAGATCAGCTGTTAACTTTATGGGGACTCCCTTGTATATTATTTGTTGTTTTTCCCTTGTTGCTTTTAATATTTTTTCTTTGTATTTAATTTTTTTATTATTTATTTATTTATTTATTTATTGGCTGCAGTGGGTGTTTGTTGCTGCACACGGGCTTTCTCTAGTTGTGGCATGCGGGGGGTGGGGGATACTCTTCATTGCGATGCGCGGGCTTGTCATTGCGGTGGCTTCTCTTGTTGTGGAGCACAGCCTTTAGGTGCATGGGCTTCAGTAGTTGTGGCACCAGGCTCAGTAATTGTGGCTCATGGACGCTAGAGCTCCGGCTCAGTAGTTGTGGCACACGGGCTTAGTTGCCCCGTGGCATGTGGGATCTTCCCGTACCAGGGCTCAAACCCATGTCTCCTTCATTGGCAGGCGGATTCTTAACCACTGTGCCACCAGGGAAGTCCCTTTGTATTTAATTTTTGAAAGTTTGATTAATATGTCTTGGCGTGTGTCTCCTTGGATTTATCCTGTATGGGTCTCTGTGTTTCCAGGACTTGATTAACTATTTCCTTTCCCATATTAGGGAAGTTTTCAACTATAATCTCTTCAAATATTTTCTCAGACCCTTTCTTTTTCTCTTCTTCTTCTGGGTCCCCTTTAATTTGTATGTTGGTTCATTTAATGTTGTCCCAGAGGTCTCTGAGACTGTCCTCAATTCTTTTCATCCTTTTTTCTTTATTCTGCTCTGCGGTAGTTATTTCCACTACTTTATCTTCCAGGTCATTTATCTGTTCTTCTGCCTCAGTTATTCTGCTATTGATTCCTTCTAGAGAATTTTTAATCTCATTTATTGTGTTCTTCATTATTGTTTGTTTGCTCTTTAGTTCTTCTAGGCCCTTGTTAAACGTTTCTTGTATTTTCTCCAATCTATTTCCAAGATTTTGGATCATCTTTACTATCATTACTCTGAATTCTTTTTCAGGTAGAGTGCCTATTTCCTCTTCGTTTGTTAGGTCTGGTGGGTTTTCACCTTGCTCCTTCATCTGCTGTGTGTTTCTCTGTCTTCTCATTTTGCTTAACTTACTCTGTTTGGGGTCTCCTTTTCTCAGGCTGCAGGTTCACAGTTCCCATTGTTTTGGTGCCTGCATCCAGTGCCTAAGGTTGTTTCAGTGGGCTGTGTAGGCTTCCCAGTGGAGGAGACTGGTCACTGTGTTCTGGAGGATGAGGCTGCATCTTGTCTTTCTGGTGGGCAGGACCATGTCCAGTGGTGTGTTTTGGGGTGTCTGTGACCTTATTATGATTTTAAGCAGCCTGTCTGCTATTGGGTGCAGTTGTGTTCCTGTCTTGCTAGTTGTTTGGCATAGGGTGTCCAGCACTGTAGCTTGCTGGTCGTTGAGTGGAGCTGGGTCTTACCGTTGAGACGGAGATCTCTGGGAGAGCTTTCACCATTTAATATTACGTGGAGCCGGGAGGTCTCTGGTGGACCAATGTCCTGAACTCAGCTCTCCCACCTCAGAGGCACAGGCCTGACACCCGGCCAGAGCACCAAGACCCTGTCATCCACACGGCTGAGAAGAAAAGGGAGAAAAAAAGAAAGAAAGAAAAATAAAATAAAGTTATTAAAATAAAAAATAATTACAAAAAATAAAAAAATTAAAAAGTAATTAAAAAAAGAAAGAAGAGCAACCAAACCAAAAAACAAATCCATCAATTATAACAAGCACTAAAAACTATACTAAAAAAAAAAAACAGACAGAATGCCAAGACAAATGGTAAAAGCAAAGCTATACAGACAAAATCACACAAAGAAGCATACACATACACACTCAGAAAAAGAGAAAAAGGAAAAAAATATATATATCGTTGCTCCCAAAGTTCACTGCCTCAATTTTGGGATGATTCGTTGTCTGTTCAGGTACTCCAGAGATGCAGGGTACATCAAGTTGATTGTGGAGCTTTAATCCGTTGCTCCTGAGGCTGCTGGGAGAGATTTCCCTTTCCCTTCTTTGTTCACACAGCTCCCGGGGCTCAGCTTTGGATTTGGCCCCGCCTCTGCGTGTAGGTCGCCTGAGATCGTCTGTTCCCGCTCAGACAGGACGGGGTTAAAGGAGCAGCTGATTCGGGGGCTCTGGCCCACTCAGTCAGGGGGAGGGAGAGGTACAGATGCGGGGCGAGCCTGCGGTGGCAGAGGCCCGCATGACATTGTACAAGCCTGAGGTGCACTGTGTGTTCTCCCGGGGAAGTTGTCCCTGGATCACGGGACCCTGGCAGTGGCGGTCGCACAGGCTCCCGGGAGGGGCGGTGTGGAGAGTGACCTGTGCTCGCACACAGGCTTCTTGGTGGAGGCAGCAGCAGCCATAGCGTTTCATGCTCATCTCTGGGGTCCGCGCTGATAGCCGTGGCTTGCGCCCGTCTCTGGAGCTCCTTTAAGCAGTGCTCTTAATCCCCTCTCCTCGTGAACCCTGAAACGATGGTCTCTTGTCTCTTCGGCAGTTCCAGACTTTTCCCCAGACTCCCTCCTGGCTAGCCGTGGCGCACTAACCCCTTCAGGCTGTGTTCATGCCGCCAACCCTAGTCCTCTCCCTGGGATCCAACCTCCGAAGCCCGGGCCTCAGCTCCCAGCCCCCGCCCGTCCCAGCGGGTGAGCAGACAAGCCTCTCGGGCTGGTGAGTGCTGGTTGGCACCGATCCTCTGTGCAGGAATCTCTCCACCTTGCCCTCTGCACCCCTGTTGCCATGTTCTCCTCTGTGGCTCCAAAGCTTCCCCCCTCCGCCACCCACAGTCTCCGCCCACGAAGGGGCTTCCTATTGTGTGGAAACTTTTCTTCATCCCAGAGGTGCAGGTCCCGTCCCTATTCTTTTGTCTCCGTTTTTACTTTTTTCTTTTGCCCTACCCAGGTACGTGGGGGAGTTTCGTGCCTTTTGGGAAGTCTGAGGTCTTCTGCCAGCGTTCAGTAGGTGTTCTGTAGGAGTTGTTCCACGTGTAGATGTATTTCTGATGTATTTGTGGGGAGGAAGGCGATCTCCATGTCTCACTCCTTAGCCATCTTGAAGGTCTCCTCCAAGGCATACATTTAAAGTGGTCTGTTTACCTGGCTGTGTCTCTTACTCAGCTCCATCTGAAGAGTCTGTTTCATTCACTTTTCTATCCTTAGCACCTAAGCCTACCTTTGCATTCCCACTGTGCTCCAGGCACTGTTCAAAGCAACTCCATGCCTTGAATTTCCCAACAACGCTAAGTAGATGAGGATTTTTATGCTTAGATAAATAAGGTAACTTGCCAAAAGTCAGACATCTATTAATCTGAGTCTTTCTCCTCTAGCGTGAGTGTTCACTATAACAAGATAGATTATTAACCATATTTTGCATAAAAGTACCACCGACATGATTATGATAGACTTAATAAACAAATATATTCTTTAAATTAGAAAATGTCATTTTATTTTAAATAGCCATATGTCCTTGTTATGAGGAGACTGTTAAGATTATTTTCCAGAACCTTTGCCAATATTGTATAAATTAAGTAAAATTTCGATGAAACTACCCTCCTTCAAAATAGTTTAAAAACCTTCTCAAGAAGGACAGATGGTGTTTTCATCATAAACAATAATACAGAGGATACCAAAGCCTGTTGAGGTGTGGCAAAGCACCAAGCACCATTCAGCCAGGCTATTGCTTTAAGATGCATAAAGAAATTTGTTCAGAATTGGGAAATTTTACAGAATTCAAAAAACCCCACAACGTATTTAGCCATCCAAAATGTATTTCACAAGCTTCTCAGTGCATTCTATTTTTCTACAAGAGACTAGTCAATATTTTGGTAATCAGGTTTTGAGAAGGCAGTTTGAAACTGCTTTTCACAGAGAATGGGATCTGTGTATATTTTCATGAAGTGGTTTTAAATGGCAATACTTTCAACTTTACCCTGAAGGAACTACAAGCTAGTTGATTAACTTTGTGTGAAAATAAATCCATAGCAATAAGCACTGGAAAGAATTATATAAAGACTTAAGCCTGTGAACGTGTTAGAGTGGCGGGATATTTTCCCCCTAATTTGACAGATGCTGTGTGTGCCATAGATAAAAGTCAGGGACAAGTACAAGGTCTGAGTAGCAACTTATGCCTGGGCAGGCTCCAGTATCTAGCTCACATCCATCTGAACTCTTTTTTTTTTTTTTCTAAAATTTCTTTATTTTTTTATTATTATTTTTTAACATCTTTATTGGAGTATAATTGCTTTACAATGGTGTGTTAGTTTCTGCTTTACAACAAAGTGAATCAGTTATACATATACATATGTCCCCATATCTCTTGTCTCCCTCCCTCCCACCCTCCCTATCCCACCCCTCTAGGTGGTCACAAACCACCTAGCTGATCTCCCTGTGCTATGCGCCTGCTTCCCACTAGCTATCTATTTAATGTTTGGTAGTGTATCTATGTCCATGCCACTCTCTCACTTTGTCCCAGCTTACCCTTCCCCCTCCCCATGTCCTCAAGTGCATTCTCTAGTAGGTCTGTGTCTTTATTCCCATCCTACCCCTAGGTTCTTCATGACCATTTTTTTGGTTTTTTTAGATTCCATATATATGTGTTAGCATACAGTATTTGTTTTTCTCTTTCTGACTTACTTCACTCTGTATGATGGAGTCTTATACCAAAATGTTCGTTGCAGCTCTATTTACAACAGCCAGGACAGGGAAGCACCTGAACTCTTAAAAAGCAGTCCTGTGGACCGGAAGTAGGTGGCTCCACACCGTGACCACGCCCCTCAGGCTATAATGTCTATTTTGGCTCAAGACTCGTGACACCAATTAACAAGGTTCATTCCGTCCCAAAGTACAAAGCAAACTCTGCTCATTTCATTAGCCCAATCTCTGTAAAAGCCCTATGCTCGGTAACTCATAGTTGTGTCGGGTGCTTAAGAGGTTTCAGCAGAGCCCAGGAATAGAAGCAGGGATGCTGCGGGTTGAGTTCTCCCCCACTCCTTCCTGTGGGCGTCACACTGCTGAGGAAAAAATAGGGGAACAGCTGGAGGGAGGCAGGGCCCTTGGCAGCAGAGCATGGTGTCAGAACTCGAGCTGGTAAAGCAGAGTGCCGTCGGTAGTTACATCAAGAGTGCTAGGTCCTTGCGAGCTGCCGAGAGGACTGTGGGTGGGTGGTTAGAACACAGAGGGAAGAACACAAGCCAGTTTCCAAGGAGGGGTGGGAACTAAGCAATGGAGAAGATGCCCTCAGAGATGTGGCACGTTAGTGGCTATTTTATGTGTGTCTGTGGGGAGGTGAGGGGTCACAATCTGTGTTAAGTGAGTTACATACATAAGGTAAGGTTGTTGTGTGTGAGGACCTGATACTCAGTGATGAGCTTCCAATGAAGCCAAGATGGGCTTTGTTCATGGGCTCACTCTGACTCCACCCAAGAGGTTTAGAGACATGTACAGGGCTCCTAGCATGTCTATGACAGGGCAGTCTTGGCACAAGAAGTCGCCCATTAGAACTGCAAGGCTCTTTTGTGACTTCTGGCCCAGAAGAGAGCTTCTTGCGTCACAAGGAGACACAATGTTAGAACCCCAGGAATCCACCAGGCTTGCCAAAGCAGACTAAGGAGTCCAATTTACCAGATATAATCCCTTGAAAATAACATGTCTAAATATGAGTGAGTGACCTGCTGGTAGGAGGAATGGAATATTAGCATTTGGTCTGTTGATTTCTTATCTGTGCTGCACTTAATACAGATGTTGACCCTCCAGGTAGAACTGCCTCCTGGCCCTGCAGGCGTCTTCCCCACGGCACACTTCCCACCACCCCCTGGTGCATGTTTGGTTCCTTCGACCTTTTTGTTCACCCCACCCATCTGCAGACCTTCTTTCTCGGCCGCCTAAAAACAAGCAATGGGTCCAAAAGAAATCAACTAGAAAACCTTGAAATAAATGGTGACCACCATTTTATCTTACTAATCCCACCTCAGTCTGCTTGTTTATATCACTTTGATACATACAATATTAAATTATAAAGCTCTTTTCCATATTCTGCCCTGTGATTGTTTTCTACTATTTTTAATCTCTGAATTTAGTCTCTTCTTATGCAGAAAATAAAAATTCCTTAAAGGTGGTGGTGAGTGTTTTATGATTTGGTATTCTATCTAATGCATAAGGGTTGAAGTGTGGATGATACAGATATATAGTGTTAATACCAAGTGTTTTTATTTCTTCACTTAGTACCTGAGACAGTACGTGTGCAATTAGACCTTTAAAATCCTTTTGTTGATTTATTAGATGCCTCTTAGGTGTTTTTGATTGTGAATCTCTCTTGGACAAGCTGTTTGACCTCTCTCAACATAGTTTTATTAACATGCTTTCCAGACCTAGATTTTTTTTTAACATCTTTATTGGAGTATAATTGCTTTACAATGGTGTATTAGTTTCTGCTGTATAACAAAGTGAATCAGCTATACATATACATCTATCCCCATATCTCCTCCCTCTTGTGTTTCCCTCCCACCCTCCCTATCCCACCCCTCTAGGTGGTCACAGAGCACCGAGCTGACCTCCCTGTGCTATGCGGCTGCTTCCCACTAGCTATCTGTTTTACATTTGGTAGTGTATGTATGTCCACGCCACTCTGACTTCGTCCCAGCTTACCAGACCTGGATTTTTACGATATAATAGTAAAACCAACCCACTCTAAATCACTACTTTATTATGTTTTTTCCTAAAGTATTCTGGAATATAACAACAAAAAATATTTGAGTGAAGAGTATTGACATTATTAAATTTGAAAATAATTCCAGATGACTCTCTGGACTTAAGAGTGTGTTCATCTTTGAAAACAATTCAGGAAACTCCACTTGTCTCTTCACATTGTTGGAATTAAATTTGTGCACTCTGAAGAAAGTACTTTGTTCTAAATTGAAGAATGTAGTTGCGATCAAATTAGATAATGTATGCAGAGGTGCCCTGTTAACTGAGTTATCGGTGTAGATCATTAGTATGGTTAATGATGCTGGTAGTCATGGAACAGCCAAGAACACATTTAGGTACCTCTAGAACTGGAACCTCACTAGGTGTGGCTGTCACCCATGAGTTAACTACATGACTGGGGGCTGCCAATCTAATGCTTCTCAAACTTTAATGTGCATAGGAATCACCTGGTGATATTGTTAAACTGCTGCTTCTGATTCAAAAGCCTGGAGTCAGGCCTGGGTGTCTTAATTTCTAAAAAGCTTCCAGGTGATGCCAACACTGCTGATCCACAGAAGACGCTCCAAACAGCAAGGTTCTAAGCCTTCATACAAGTTGCTGATTAGAAAAAAAATATTTGGCAGGATAAAGCCAAGGACTATGTGCTCTGGAGTGCAGACCACCTGTAATCAATCCACTATCACAGCAAATGTATGAAAGCAGAGACAGAGAAAGAGTCTTATCTTTGTATCCTATTGTGCCTGTGTTTTAAATTATTAATATCTTATTTTCAATTCAGTTGATCTCAAGAAACATTTACTGAGCAACTCTTACAATAGTTGGGCTCAAACTACAGAACCTTTGTACCTGGCACCCCTAAACACACATGCACACGCCTCGAAGCGCCTGAATAATTCCAACTGAGTGTGAGGATGGAGGAGGAAGGCATCGGGATGTAAGAAAATAAGCAGTCTAGGATTCTTTTTTTTTTTTGCGGTACGCGGGTCTCTCACTGTTGTGGCCTCTGCCGTTGTGGAGCACAGGCTCCGGACGCGCAGGCTCAGGGGCCATGGCTCATGGGCCCAGCCGCTCCGTGGCATGTGGGATCCTCCCGGACCGGGGCACGAACCCATGTCGCCTGCATCGGCAGGCGGACTCTCAACCACTGCGCCACCAGGGAAGCCCTAGGATTCTTTTTAGGATATTTTTGATTACAGTCCCCCTAAAAGCTTCTTGAAAAACTCTATTCCCCTAAAACATTTTAAATTGATATTAAAATTTTTCATTATAAATTTAAGTAGTAGTGAAGGATGTTGTTTCTGGCATGCTGCAAATATCTATATTTTAAAATAAAGCTATCACTCTTCAGTGGAAATAAAAGTACCACAGTGATTTGAACCCATTGCCATCCATTTAAAACACTAATAAACAAGCTCCTCTGTCAGAAATTTCATGTTGTCTCTTTTTCTCCAACTACCATTTCTATTCCACTTCTCCCATAGATGTTTATCCTAATGTAATACGCTTTTATGTCGAACATCTTTTATTGGCATTCTTGTCTTGCTTCTTCACCTTGACTATATATCCTACGAACATATGTGTAAAACAATTTCTTTGGGGTTGACTTATTATAAATGCCAGTAATATGCATTTGATTAGAACATCATAAATTATGAATTCTGATAAACAATTATTATATGACTACTGGTTGGCGCTAATACCCCCAAACAGTACCCAGAGAGGGCATAAGGCAAGACTTAATGGAAAGTCTTACATCTAAGAGTCATCAGAAGAGCAAGCGCACAGGATTTCCCAAGTTCTCATCCCACGGTGCCAGGTGGCTACGCCTAGGAGCTCACTTATGTAAATCTAGGGCATTGAGAAGAGACAGGAAGCATTCGTAAGAAGAGCCACTGTAACAACAGTGGCTTCCTAGAGGTGGGTTGACTTTCTTAGAAAATAGTAGTAGTTGGAGCTTAGTGAGGCTGATATCAGCAAGAAGCTGCCTCGCCATATTTTTGAGCTGGCCCGTTGCTAGGCTGCCTGATGTGGCAGGGAGACAGAGCCGCTGAAGCCTTTCAGCAGACAAGGGTTATGTTTCTTGTCACCTAAAAAGTAAAATTTATTGGAAATGTATCTCTTAATGAGATGGATGGGGGAGGATATGTTATGGTGCCTTGATTAAAGGAGTTGTTTAGAGGATTATTCATGTGGCAAAGTACAGTATTAAGATGAAGACTAGGTAAGAGATATGATTTTCTTGCTACAATGGGAGGAAATTTGGAAAGAATATGAGAAGAGACCCTTGACATATTGATAAGTGAAAGAAGCCCATTTGAAAAGGCTACATGCTGTATGATTCCAACTATATGACATTCTGGAGAAGGCAAAACTGTGGAGACAGTAAAAAGATCAGTGGTTGCCAAGGAATAAGTGGGAGAGAGAGGAATAGACAGGCAGAGCACAGAGGATTTTTAGGGCAGTGAAACTATTCTGTATGATATTATAATGGTGGATACATGTCATTATACTTTGGTCAAAATCCATAGCATGTATACCACCAAGAGTGAACTCTAATGTAAACTATGGACTTTGGGTGATAATATGTCACTGCAGATTCATCAGTTGTAACAAAGGTAGCACTCTGGGACTTCCCTGGTGGCACAGTGGATAAGACTCCGTGCTCCCAATGCAGGGGGCCCGGGTTCGATCCCTGGTCAGGGAACTAGATCCCACATGTTGCAACCAAGAGTTCACGTGCCACAACTAAGGAGCCTGCCTGCCACAGCTAAGACCCGGCACAACCAAATAAATAAATAAATATAAAACCAAACAAACAAAAAACAAAGGTAGCACTCTTGTGGAGGATGTTGATAGCGGGGCAGGCTGCATGTGTGTAGAGGCAGAGTGTGTATGGAACAGTACTTTCTACTCATTTTTTCTGTGTATCTGAAACTGCTCTAAAAAATAGTCTATTTTTTAAAAATAGAGGGAGAGAAAGAGAGAGACCCTTGGTGACTGGCATCTTCATAGGCAAATGATTTTAGGAAAAAGTACATGGAAGTTGAAGATCTGTACACAACCATAAAACTAACCATGCTCATGTGCCCTTTAGAAAGTCTTCATGTACCCTCAGGCATAACTGAAACCTAGTTTGAAGATTTGGTCTAAGGCTGTAGGAGAGTGAATAGATACAGAAATGTAGTAGGAAAAATGGGTTATTCATTGAACAAATGGTTTGGGGAAAACAGGGTGGTCATATGGAAAAAAATAAGGGTAGAATCACACCTCACCAAAAATTAAATTCTAGATGTATCAAAAATTTAAACATTAGAAAAAAAACTATACCTAGAAAAATGGTACAGATGAACCAGTTTGCAGGGCAGAAATAGAGACACAGATGTAGAGAACAAACGTATGGACACCAAGGGGGGAAAGTGGCGGGGGGCTGGTGGTGGTGGGATGAACTGGGAGATCAGGATTGACATGTATACACTAATATGTATAAAATGGATAACTAATAAGAACCTGCTAAATAAAAAAATAAATAAAATAAAATTCAAAAAAAGTAAAAAAGTAAGAAGCACTGTACATAGCAAAAAAAAAAAAGAAAAAAACTATAAATGTAGTAGCAGAAACATGATCTGGAGAGTGGTAGGTGTGATTAGTGAGGAAGGCAATGAATTCTACAGCTGGTTTATGTTGTCACAGATTGGCACTGTCATTGTGGTGTTAGCATCCTGACTTGTGAAATAACAATGAGAATGAGAGTTAACTTTTATTGGGCACTTACCATGTTCGGGCAATGTTCTAAGCTCTTTATATGTATTAATACATTTAATTTTCACCACAGCCCAACTTTGAGGATATCGTTTTATAACTCCATTTTACAGATGAGTCAATTAAGTCACAGAGCTGAGGTCACATGCTGGTCAGGGAAGCGAAGACTTCTTAATTCAAGCAGCCTGGCTGTAGAACCCAGGGACTTAATCACCGTACTCTACAATGAAGCAATGCTCAATTCTATGTGCTTTTAAAACATGCTAGAAATACAGATTAGTGTTACATTTTGACAAAGTTGTATCTACAGCAATAAGTTTAAACAGTTTGTGCATTTACTTTCCTTTAGAAAAGCTTTGGAAAAAGAGTGTTTTTCATTCGATAGTTCACCTACAAAACACAGGATTATTTTATCCCTTATATATTCCAGTAGCTGGAGAGTGAAATTTTGACATCTTTGCAAGACTTATTTCACAATTTAATTTCATGGTGTTTAAAAAAAAAAATCACAGTGTGTGGACTAGTTTTAGAAACACACTGCCATTATGCATGAAATGTTTTACAAACATGATCATCAGTAGTTTGACGGGCAAACAATTGTCCTTTAAATTAATATGCTGCTTGTGCTGACGTTGAGAGCAAATGTTGTCCCATTATTTCCGTGGCAGAGTAAACCTCACTAGAAAAGCAGGAATACCGAATAGTACACCAAATATACTAGCTTTATAATACTGTCATAAAATGATTATGGTGATATTAAAGACAATATAAAATAATGGACTGTTGCTTCCCTGGTGGCGCAGTGGTTGAGAATCTGCCTGCCGATGCAGGAGACACGGGTTCGTGCCCTGGTCCGGGAAGATCCTACATGCCGCGGAGCAACTAAGCCCGTGAGCCATGGCCGCTGAGCCTGCGCGTCCGGAACCTGTGCTCCGCAACGGGAGAGGCCACAACAGTGAGAGGCCCGCTATCCGCAAAAAAAAAAAAAAAAAAACACAAAAAAACCAACCAAACAAACAAACAAAAAATAATGGACTGTCAACTGCTTGATAACAAAAACACTCAATACTTTTTAGTACTACATGATCTTTAAGATGAGCTCAATTTTTGTTCAGAATTAGATAAAAACTAATCAAGTCTTTTTCTTAGGGTGCTGGGGATTTAGAAAGCTTCATTTTTAAGCCTGTACAATGGAGTTTTACTCACTCTAATCTAAAAGAGAATAAAAAACAGTGCCTGCAATTGCACTGGCATGAAGTTCTGCCCTCAGCAGCCTACCTGGGAGGTCTTCTTAACACACTAGTCTTTCCCTCACATTCTTTCTTATTTGAAAATGATTTGGGCTTGATCAGAGAGGTTGAAGAGTTATGTGTACCATTTTTCTAGATTCCATATATATATGCGTTAATATACAATATTTGTTTTCCTCCTTCTGACTTACTTCACTCTGTATAACAGAGTCTAGGTTCACCCACATCACTACAAATGACCCAATTTCATTCCTTTTTATGGCTGAGAAAAATGATACTGATGAATCTATTTGTAGAGCAGGAAAAGAGACGCAGATGTAGAGAACGGTCTTGTGGACACAGGGTGGGGGAAGGGGAGGATGGGACGAACTGAGAGAGTAGCACTGACATATATACACTACCATGTGTAAAATAGATGGCTAGTGGGAAGCTGCCGCATAGCACAGGGAGATCAGCTCGGTGCTCTGTGACCACCTAGAGGGGTGGGATAGGGAGGGTGGGAGGGAGACTCAAGAGGGAGGGGATATGGGGATATATGTATACATATAGCCAATTCACCCTGTTATACAGCAGAAACTAACACAACATTGTAAAGCAATTATAACTCCAATAAAAAAAAATTAAAGAGAGAAGATCCAGGAATGGACAATTGCTAATAATCAAATTGCTAGTGATAAAAATTAAACAAATATGATGAATCTTAATTTTGGGCTTTTTTGCATTTTCAATTGAAAATGTAAAAAAAAACTCTTAATAATATTCTGATGTAAAGAAAGTGTGAACAAATACTTAATAAATCTAAATAACCTAAAAAAAAAAGAGTTATGTATAATACTCAGGGGAAAATATCTTCTTGGCAACTGATAGGAGAATTCCTGTGGGCAGAAATTTCATTTAGAAGAGAATCTGATGAACCTACGGGTAGAAGTTAGCTCAGGTCGGTGCGCAGGGTTCCTAACTAACAAAGAAAGCAAAGGAGGGAAACTGATGACTTTAGGGAAGAAAGAGTTAAAAGGAAGGCACAGTTGAAGTTGCCGCAACAGCCAGCCAGGCCTTTGGGAGCAACAGAAATGTCCAGTGCGTATTTGTTAGCTCTGTGGTCTAAATTCTTCCTTCAGTAAGTTCTGTGTTGTTCAGTGATGCTCTGTAGCGTGATTTTCTCTTTTGAAGGAATCCATGTTGTACTGAGTCCTGCTTCATGATTTGCACATAGTGAAAAAGGGGTTGCTTTCGGAAGCCACTGATATGCCGGTTACATGTGAAAAACCCTGCTTCCTTAAGGTTAAAAGGAAAAATGTCACGGTGGGGGGTGAGCAGTGGTTCACTAACCCCTTCTGTTAACGTGTCAGAGGCCCCTTCCCAGAGGAGACTGCTTTCCTGAAAGAAGGCGCTCTGGGTTCCAAGCCTACCCCATCATCGTGGCAGCTGGGAGCAATTCACCCAGATAATCTCCCTCCTCTACCACTCCCTGGTTTGGGCAGTAAAAATGATAAGTCATTTGAATTTTGCAGCCAGAAGGGACATGGAGATAATTACGTTCAATCTCCTAATTTAGGAAGCAGAAGCATAGAGAAGTGAAAGGCATGCCCAATGTTACATGGCTATGCTAGCATGGGGTGGTTAGAACCCAGGCCTTTTGTTTCCCACCAGTGTTCTTTCCACAACAACAGAAAAGCTGAAGAAATGTGGAAAAGGAGGAGGAAAAATCATACTGGCAAGTATGACTAAGGCATCAGCAAAACAATGAAACCGATAAAAGGCTGTTTTCTTCTTGAAACAGACTTTATTTTTCATCCAGCGAAATACACAAGATAGAAGAAAATATGAAGAACCAAAAAATATGTTGGTAGCAGGTGCTGAGTTTTGTGTAATGAGTTGTGTATTCGTCTCTTCTCATAGGTGAGCAACAGCTCAACCACCAGCTGGGGTGGGTGGAGAAGCGAAATTCTTGGTGGTGTCTAGTGACAATCAGAGCCCACCAGCTCAGCCATACACCACATGAAGAGATCATGATTAGGAAGGGCACACAGAAGAGCCAGGTGTGCAACAGCTGACAGGGATACGCATTTTCTTCAGATGTCACAAATCTTCGTTTTCATTATTGGGTAATGGGGGTAATCGCATCACTTAGCTCAACCAATGGTATCTGCAACAGAGCAGAAGAAACCCTCGTGACGTATTAATATTCCAGTATCACCAGATTCACACACACCCTGAACATTCTCTTCTTACAGTGTTTCGCAGGTCATAGAGAATGATAGGGCGATGTCTTTATTGCTGAAGTTATAATCCTTAACTTCTGAATTCTTGAAAAGGTGCTTTAATTGTTGCTGTCTCCAGGATGCCAATCATCTTGGTGTTTAGGTACTCAGATCCCTGAAGTTAAAAGAAAGCATGTATGAGTGAAGCGGTACAGAGGCTTTGCCTGTCCCAAGCCAGCAGCCTCCAGTCTGAAGTAACGATTTCCAGGGGGAGGGTTAGAAGATTCCTCGGATTGATTCACAGCTGATGCAAAAGCCAGAGGGAGGCTTGGTTAAGCAGTCATTTGTTGGCTGGTTTATGGTGATGGTTACAGAAGGGATATCCAGGTATATTTCCTAGTGGGGGCATTGGTCTCTCACCAAGAGTTTCTGTTGTAGATTCCAACCTTTATTTATGACAATGGGCCTGCTAATATGACATATCACAGAGGCAATAATAACAGGCCTATACCTTAAGCACTGTGGAATTGGCCTCTCTAAATATAGAAAACCCTGAGGAGAAATATTTTTCACATATACTAAATGGCAGTGTGACTTGGTGCATTAAAAATATTTAAACTCCTCGGGAAATATTGGGTTGGCTAAAAAGTTCTTCAGGAGGCATATGTATAGGCCTTCCTATAACCTATAGTCAAAGTAGACTATTTAAATGTTTTAGATCAAATGGTATAGCTCTTTTTTTTACTCAAAGCAGATTTATAAGAGTGGTATATACATAGAATGGCATATGTATTAGTCAAGGACCTCCAGACAAACAGAACAAATAGGACTTTGAGCTAGATATAGAGATAGATACGATTTTTTCAACATCTTTATTGGAGTATAATTGCTTTACAATGGTATGTTAGTTTCTGCTTTATAACAAAGTGATTCAGCTATACATATACATATGTCCCCATATCTCTTCCCTCTTGCATCTCCCTCCCTCCCACCCCTCTAGGTGGTCACAAAGCACCGAGCTGATCTCCCTGTGCTATGCGGCTGCTTCCCACTAGCTATCCACCCTACGTTTGGTAGTGTATATATGTCCATGCCACTCTCTCACTTCGTCACAGCTTACCCTTCCCCCTCCCCATATCCTCAAGGCCATGCTCTAGTAGGTCTTTGTTTTATTCCCACCTTAACCCTAGGCTCTTCATGACATTTTTTTTCTTAGATTCCATATATATGTGTTAGCATACGGTATTTGTTTTTCTCCTTCTGACTTACTTCACTCTGTATGACAGACTCCAGGTCCGTCCACCTCACTACAAATAACTCAGTTTCGTTTCCTTTTATGGCTGAGTAATATTCCATTGTATATATGTGCCACATCTTCTTTATCCATTCATCTTTATCCATACGATTTTTTTTGATAGATGTGATTTGTTATAATGAATTGACTCATGTAATTATGGTGGCTGAGAAGTTCCAATGTCGGCAGTCAGTGAGCTGGAAACCCAGAAGAGCTGAAGGTGTAGTTCCAGTTTGAAAAGCAGCAGCTCAAGGGCAAAGAAGACCCAGTTTCAGTTCAAGTCTGAAGGCAGGGAAAAACACCCAATGTCCCCAGCTTGAAGGTATTCCGGCCTCTTATTTGTGGGAGGGTCAGCCTTTTTTCAGTCCTCCAGCTGATTGGATTGGTCCCACCCACACGAGGGAGAACAACCTGCTTTTCTCAGTGTACTGATTCAAATGTTAATCTCATCGGAAACATCTTCACAGATACACCCAGAATAATGTTTGACCAAGCGTCTGGACACCCTGTGGCCTGGTAAAGTTAATACATGAAATTAACCATTACAGAATACTATTCAGGTTTACAAAGAAAGGAAATTCTGACACATGTTATAGTAGGGATGAACCTTGAGGAAATTATGTAAGTGAAATAAGCCAGTCACAAAAGGACAAATACTGTATGATTTCACTTATGTAAGTTACCTAGAGTAGTCAATTTCAGAGAGTCAGAAAGTAGAATGGTGGTTGCCAGGAGCTGTGGGGAAAGGGAAATGGGGAGTTACTTTTTAATGGGTACAGAGTTTTAATTTTGCAAGATGAAAAAGTTCCAGAGATTGATGGTGGAGATGGTTGCACACCGTTATGAATGTATTTAATATCACTGACTGTGCACTTAAATGGTTAAGATGGTAATAACTCTTGTCTTTCACCACAATTAAAAATAAAAAGAGAAGGATTCTGGGAAGGTGGTGGGTTAGAAAGCAGTAGGAATCTGTCTCCCCACCTAGACAACAGCTGTACTATCAGAATCTGTCTGATACAATATTTTGGAATTCTGGAGTCTGTTAAAGGCTTGCAATTTCCAGAAGTCTTGGATGTAAATTATGGCAACAGTGATCCCTGGCTCTGGGCAGCAGTGATCATGTGCTCTGTGTAATTCTACTTTCCCTTTTGCTCCTCTAGCCCATGGAGCTATAATCTTGTGCTACTTTACCTTCTCCTTTTCCTCCTCCTACCCATTCCATAGCCTTGTAACCAATTCCCGGTATTAAATTTCCCTATTTTAAATACATACAGTGGTTCTCTTTTCTTTTTTGGACACTGACTAATAATCCACTTCTTCAATTAGATTATGTCAATTTAGATCATATGCCCCCTCCTGTACAAAAAAAATGTGTCATATTCTCTAAATGCCTTTTAGATCAACAGGGACCCACTTCCCCCAAAGAGTTTCCTCTTAAGTTGAATGGGGTACATGGGAAAGAGGCAGATACCTGACTAGAATCAGGATTCTATTGACAAGGAAGAAAGAGGGATGAGGTGCTTGGTAGGCAACCAGTGGTGTCCAAGGTCCCCCAGCTAGCAAGAAACGAAGCCAAGATATGTGTCCAGGTCCATTGGACTGGAAGTACAGCACTGTACAGTATAGTATAGGGTCAAGTATACTGAACTGGGACCCAAGTCTGTTCATTGCCAGTCTGAACTACGGTGTCTGCGTGTGCGTGGAGGACAGCTTGGATCCCTAGATCTGGGAATGCAGGTCTTAGTTGTGTCACTAGAGCTCACAAGTTGTCATTTCACTAAGGGAGCATGCGTGACAGAAAATTCTACTTTTTTGGAATTCCTTTTTCTCTTGGGGCAGTCCAGTTTCAGCCTCATGCGTGTATCCGTGCTTCTGCAAGCCCACAGCTCTGATCATTATCAGCTGACACAGAAGCTTTGCAGACGTTCCGTTAGTGGTGAAAGTTTCACCACTGTCATTATTAAAGTTGTGCTGAACAAAGGATGTATTGATCTCTGTGATGATCAGACTTTTTAATTTTGCTACATAGCATAATATTGATCAAGTGTAGGGTCAGCCCCAGTCACATCGACTTTCTCCAATGTTCCTGCTAACTTACTGGACAGAGTCTAAAGAAACAGTGTTTGGCCATTACCACATCTGTCACTTAACATTTTTCTTTTTTAATATTGGACAGAGTTGGGTATCTTCTGTTGTGTTTTAAGACATTTGAAGCTAAGGAAAGTGTCTAGAATTACGGTGGTGGTTGTGTTGTCTCCATAGAATTGTTCTTAGTGGCGAATTCTGGATTTCAAAGGCTACTCACATAGGATGATCTCCCACATACCCCTCAAATAGATTCCTTCCTTCCCTTCCATCCTTCCTTCCTTCCCTCTTTCTGACTCACTGGTATTTCTAAATGTTTCAGCAGATTTAAGCAGCTTATCACATGCATTTTACTTATTTCCTGAAGCATATCTCACTTTGTAAGCATTGCATAACTGCCCAAGTTAGGGGGCTTTTGGGGATGGAATGGGGAAAGAGGTGAGACGTGGAGAGCAAACCCTATTGTTGGAATGTTACAATAACTGTTGATTAACTTTAGATGACTTCCTGAGGTAGAACAACTCACTTTTCTCTCCTACAGTAGTGAACATTCTCATAGATTTTCTAATTCTGATCTTGAGAGTTTTGGGGGTGATAAAATATATAAATCAGAGGCAATTCCAAGGAAGCCCAGTTTGTATCTCCTAGAAATGAACATGGTGTTATATCTGTACTTGAAGCAGGAGCAAGGGAGAAAAGGTGTCAAAGGAACATGGATATTTTGGCGCCATTAAGGGTTGCCAGGATCACTAGGACTAGCCTAGTGATCTAGTGACTAGCCCTGACTAGCTACAACATAGCTTCTTAGGGTCTGGAAACTTCCATAGAGTATGGACCTCATCCCCAGCACATGCATGGTTACTTTCAGCGACATCCCATCTAAGCAGAAACCTGTAACCCAATTTGTGTGGTCCACAGTATCTGGAAAGGTATACAGTTACTTAAGGACCCAGGGTTACTAATTATGGTCAATAACACATTTTGAGGCCAGAGCATGGTACAAAATCTTTTTCTCATTTCTTTTGGATTCATTTCAAGCCAAATCATTGAATCAGCCTCAGGAAGGCACATGAAAATCTCTTTTTCTCTAGTCTCCTACTCTTATCCTGACCTTGTGTTGGGGAAGCTGCTTCCAACTAGCAGGTACCCCCAACAGGTAGGTTCCATCCTGGGATCTTGGCAGATTTTTACAGCCCTTCCTGAGTGTCTTCTTGGGGCTCTGGGCTCTTTAGAGAAGCACACTCACAGGACAACCTCTTCTATTGCTACTATTAATCACTTCCCATAGATGCCTTTGATGCTTGTTACGATAAAAGACCCCCCTCCCTTTTAGAGGTGAGGGTGGGAGGACAAAGCAGGCAAAGGGAAGGAGAGCCCTATCCTGCTACGCACCATGGATGTCCACAGGCCGGGGCAAGGAGCAGGTGTTCTGAGACTCGTGAGAAGGGGACGGAGGAGTGGGAAGTCTGCCTCTGAGTGGTGGATGAGGCTTTCTGTGTTAAGTGAAAGCACAAGTGGGGTCCCCTCTGTGGGCAGTGGTATAGGACTCCAGTGACACAGCCTCCCTCCACCTTACCGATGTGTGCACCACGGCTTTCTTTTGAGATAATGGAACCGTAACACTTATCTACAGCGAGTGTCCTTTCTGGCTTTTAAAATTCTTGGAGTTTCTTCACATGGATTTCCATGTAGTATGCATATTTAGGCTGAGAAAGGTGGTGTCTTATTCCTATGGAGTCATTTGTGATAATATAAACTGAAATTAGGACCATCTTATGAGATATATAAAAATGGCCAGAGGCAAAAAGCATTGGGAGCATCTAATAAATGTAATAAATTATTTTTGTGGCATCAATATTATTTTAAATACAAATTCTATTTAGAGTGAATATGAAGATTTATTAGTTAATATTTATAAATCCTTTTTTTTTTTTGGCACGCAAGCCTCTCACTGCTGTGGCCTCTCCCATTGCGGAGCACAGGCTCCGGACACGCAGGCTCAGCGGCCGTGGCTCACGGGCCCAGCCGCTCCGCGGCATGTGGGATCTTCCCGGACCGGGGCACGAACCCTTGTCCCCTGCATCGGCAGGCGGACTCTCAACCACTGTGCCACCAGGGAAGCCCTATAAATCCATTTAAGCTGCTCAGATAAATGGATAATCTAAATAGTTATGGTTAGGCAGGCTGAAATGGATTTGAGTTTGGTGACATAAAATCCTCATTTCTTGGCTTCTTTCCCCAGCATTCTGCAGGGATACACTGGCTCATTTGAAGCTTTGACCTTCAAGGTTTCAAAGGAAGGAGCCGAGATGCACATAAGTAGAAGGTATGTGTCTCTTGAAATTTGTTTCTTTCAAGTTTGATGCTCAAAAGAAAAGAAAAAAGTCATTACTTTGACAGTCATGCATAAGAAAAGAGCACTTTCCTCTGTGAAGTAATATATCATAAGGGTTGAGAATGCAGGCTGCCACTTGCTAGCTGTGTGGTCTTGGGCAGGTCCGTTAACCTCTCTGTGCTTCAGTGTCCATCCTTGAATGGCTTGGATATCTGTATGGCAATGTGCCAAGTGGCATATGCCTTTTCTACCAAACACCTTGTTGATTACGAGTGCTTAACATATGCAAAGTAAGTCATGCTTTCTTTATCAGGCAGTATTCTCATCTGCAAGCTGCTGTTTGTTAACCACCATGCTTTGCTGCAATAAGGAGATTTACTGGAAAGCCAGGGGAAGTTCACAGAATAGAAAAGAGGCAGTTTGGAAAAAGGGCAGGAGTCAAGGATGCCACGGAAGCAGCAGCAAGAGCGACGCCCCATCACTCCGGGGACTGGTCTGGCCTGGGAGCTCCTCTGCCTCCCAGATGCATCTGACCTCCAAACATTTTCTCCTGTTCTGTCTGCTCCCAAGCTGCAGAGTCCTGGAATCAAGGATATGCGGGTGCATATCTGGCATGGCTCTTCCTGACCTCCTCCCTGCACTGTATCAGGAGTGGGTAGAAGATATCTCTGACCCCCTTGGTTTCCATAACGGGAGGTAGCAATGGAAAGCAGTCACTGGGATCTGTCCTCTTGCCAAGATTACATACAATGGAAAATTCTACCAGTAGGAATATGTGGTGCCTAGAGTGGAGGTGTGTAGATTCTGGGTAGTCAGGAAAATCACAGATCTCTGCTTTACTTGTATAAGACTTCAAATTTTCCTCAGTAACTCTGTGAGCAGTGATATGCTGGTAAGTGTTTAACAACTGGCTCTCTGGCCCTGATTTGTAGCACTTGTACATTTCCACAGGGCAGATACCCCTACTGTGGCCAATTTCATGATACTACATGACATCTGAGCACAGTTGGAAATACACAGTAACATACTACTGTATAACATTTCAGCCGTACAGCTACAACGGATGTAAGTAATCTCAAGTGCATAGGTGATAGTAAAATGTGGTGAGACAATGAGGAAGTGACGAGTTTTGAGTATTTATTACCTTTTGTTAACATAATTTAAGTGTAAGTTTATACGATTTAATTTTTAATCATAGCTGTATTTAACAAATGGCTTGCAAAATTTTTGAGAAAACCTTTGAGCCGGTTCCAGCATACCACTGCCCGTGAGGTGGATCAATATTGTTACTGAGAGAGAGATTGAGAGATCTGAGAGATTCCTTACACAGTAGGATGTTTGGTGGAGAGGCCCAGGACCTGGGAATTTTGCACAGCAGTCTATAACACTAGGGACTCTCAGTAAAAGAATAATAATAGTGCCTGGCATTTACTTAGGAAAACACATTCTTACTCAAAATCCCACTCATTTTTGATCCTCACAACAAATCCAAGGGAAAGGTAAGCAAGGTGTGTTACAGGTGAGGGGACGGAGAGTCAGAGAGCTGAAGTGACCACTGACTCGTGGAGCTGAGACTAGCATTGCGTCCTTGAGACTTCCAGTTCACAGCGTTTTCCATACCATCCTGCTTCTTTGAATCCCCTGCCATCACTGGGAGAGCCATTTATTATAAGCAGCCCATTAAATAATCCGGGATGTGTATGTCAGGCCTTATTCCCCAAATTCAGTCCAGGGGCCTCTCCTGTATCTTCACAAATAGAGAATGAAATGAAGTTGGAGGCTCATAGAGTGGGCAATGATAACCCATTGTGTTAGCAGCTTTGATAGCCAGACCCCAAGAGGGTCACCAATGATCCTTACCCCCTGGTGTTCATGTCCTAGGACCCCTACATCGAAGAGGGCTGGACTTGTGACCAAGAGGATACTGCAAGAGTGTTGGCATATGACTTCTGAAGCCAGCCATAAATGGCACTGCAGCGTCTGCCTTGTTCTTTTGGATCACTGGGGGAAGTGCTCTTAGCTCTTGTGCTCTGGGGGAAGTCAGCAGAGGGTTGTGCAGACACCCAAGCAGCCCTGTGGAGAAGCCCACATTGGAAGGAACTGAGGCCTCCCACCAACAACCAGCACTACTTGCCAGCCATGTAAGTAAGCCACCTTGGAAGTGGATTCTCCAGCTCCAGACAAGCTTTCAGATGACAGCTACCTTGGCTAACATCTGACTGAACCTCATAAGAAACCCCAAGTCAAAATCACCCACCTAAGTGCTCCCAAAGTATTGACCCACAGAAACTGAGAGATAACCAATGTTTATGTTGTTTTAAGCCACTTAGTTTTTGGGTAATGTGTTACACAGCAAGAGTTCAACTGGATTTCTTTCATAGCTGCATCATACGGGCTGTGGGTGATCTTAATCCACTACAGAGAGGTGTTAGGGGCTTAAGCGAGCACTTTAAGTAAATTGTTGTGTTGTTTCTGTTTTCCACCAAAGAAATTGAACTCTAAGTCAACATTGGAGGGCTTTGTACAATATAACTTGAAATGCGTTTTCTCTTTTTTTTTTTTTTGTGGTACGCGGGTCTCTCACTGCCTTGGCCTCTCCCTTTGCGGAGCACAGGCTCCAGACGCGCAGGCTCAGCGGCCATGGCTCACGGGCCCAGCCACTCCGCGCTGGGATCTTCCCGGACCGGGGCACGAACCCGTGTCCCCTGCATCGGCAGGCGGACTCTCAACCACCGCGCCACCAGGGAAGCCCGCTTTTTCTCTTTAATGCTTTTCTAAATAACTCTAATGCTTTTCTAACATTTTTTTTCCTATTGTTATCCACAAAAATGTGCACTCTATTCTAAGTGCATCTGCAACTCTGAAGAGCAAGGCAGCTTGACCTGGCATTCACTCAGGGGCCCTTAAGTCATCCCACGGCCCTTTAGACCCCACCTTCACTGTCCCCTTTGATACTTTTGGGTCTCTGGGCCATGGCATCGCCTGCCCTTTGGGAAAGCCTGAACAAGGGAAAATAATGAAACAAATTAATTAGGAAGGGAGGGGGCTAGAGACCCCACTGGATGTTGCGGGTGGAGACCTTAAGATCATTAGCAAACACCAGCCCTAACATCCTCCGGGAGGCTGAGCCTACAGAAATCAACTCGCATTCCCACGAGCTCAGGAGAGGCTCTCCGCGTAGACAGGCTGCCGTGCCTGCCGGGAGGGTGGGAGCCGCGATTACCCCAGCTCCTTGGCGCGTTTCCTCCGAGCCGGAGGAGGCCGAGGGTGGACTCCGGAGCCGCTGCCCAAGGCGGGGCGCCCGAGCGCCGGCGCGGGGAGACCGGAGGTGGGACGCGGCAGGCTGCGCCTCGCAGGCCGGAGGCAACGGGTGCGGAGCGCGCACGGCCCCTGAGAGCCGGCGCCTTCAGCATGGAGTGGGAGCTCAACTTTCTGCTCTACCTGGCGCTCTTCTTCTTTCTGCTCTTCTTACTTTTCCTCCTGCTCTTCGTAGTCATCAAGCAGCTGAAGAACTCCGTGGCCAGCACTGCCGGGGCGCTCCAGCCCGGGCGCCTCTCGCTGCACCGGGAGCCTTGGGGCTTCTCCCACGAGCAAGGGGTGTGACCGGCGCCGCGCGGACACTGGCAGGAGGGCATGGAGCTGTTCGGGCACCGAGCTGGGTCTCGGCCTCGATTCTCCGGCCGCCGGGGTTCGAGGGCCAGGCTCGGCTGCCTCGCTGGCAGGTCCGTTTGGGCGTGGGAGGGGTTGGCAAAGGGGCGAGTTTGTCCGCTCTTCCGGGAGGCTAGGGGCTCGCGGCGCGCGGGGATGTCAGGGATGGCGGGTGTCTGGGGTCTGGGCTGGTGCTGTGCTCTTAGGGAGGGACCCTAAGCTTTTCCGGGGCGGGGAAAGATGCAGAAGAGAGAGAAGTTTAGCTTTTGGAGCCAGAATGGCTTTGGGCACCTGCAAGCTCTTCTTCCAGCCCAACTGCAATTTATCTTGTACCCAAGGGGTACAACACTAAATTATTCAGATAATTCAGTCCAGCCACTTCCAAGCAAAATCGAATGTCATCCTAACCTTTGGGACAGGAGGCAGGAAGAAACAGGGCGCACTCGAAGTATTCCAAACACTGCTTCAAGTATCGTTGTGCTTTGGAGATGCTTAAAGGGATTCACCTGGCGGTGCCAAGGGGCGCGGACTCAGTGGCCCATTTTGTTACGGGGCATCTCCTCTTCCTCTGGATTCCTACTCCTATTCTAGACGCCAACCCCGTAGGTGCTCGCGGATTGCTGCGGCGGTAGGTTTAGAGTCTGAAACAGCAGGAGGGTGAGCGTTAGAGTGGGAGCCATCGGGAGAGTCCTCGGAGTTGCCATGGAGGGCTGGAGAAAAGAGGCAGTTTAATTAAGCATTGTGGGGCAACGGGGAAAGGACAGCAAGAATGTAGGCTGTCCTACGTGATCAGAACATTTTCGGGAAGACTGGCGGGCAGGAGTAACCCGCTCACCAGTGTGCCCTAAGTACGCTCTGGGCGATGTTAGTCTGGGAAATAACTTCGTCTTCCAGATGCTTTTTCCTCGGTTTATGCCGTCTCAAGTTCTGGAGCCCAGCTGCTGCCCTGGGCTGGGGGGTGTGGAGGACCGTGGGTGCAGTTACAGCCGGTAACCGGCCTGGAAACACCAGAGATGGACGTTTTCTGCGATGGTAAGCAGGGACCACCCTTGGTTTCACTTTGTCCCTGGGTAAACTTCTGAAGACCCAGGGCCTTTAAAAAGTGAGAGCTTAGGATAGAGGAAATGGGTGCAATGCAATAAAGGACTCTCTCCCACTCAGAACCAGTGAGCTTGTACTAGAACCAAGGAGCCAAACTGATTCCTAACCTAGTACAATGTCTAGGT
The DNA here is from genome assembly GCF_026419965.1 of Kogia breviceps. Taxonomy (NCBI): domain Eukaryota; kingdom Metazoa; phylum Chordata; class Mammalia; order Artiodactyla; family Physeteridae; genus Kogia; species Kogia breviceps. The sequence goes on along the minus strand of NC_081315.1, from coordinate 127,898,779 downwards.
AGAGGACCATAATAATTAGAATGGGATGTGAGAAGTGATTGCAATTTTAATAAATATGCTCTTTTGGAAAACAGTGTGCAGGGGTTCTTGAAGTTGAAATATGTAATGCAGATACAATTTGTCTTCAATAAGGGAAGATTTGGGTTCAGTCATGTTTAGGATAAGATAAGCTGTCCCTGTTGTGACTGTAACACGGAAAACATTTATTAATTTTAGGCACAAAGACAGACCATGTAGAAAGGCTAAAAACAATGAAGCACTAAGTGTTGCCTAAGTTGATAATATGAAAGTGAAGTGGAAGACAATTATTTTAATAATTCGAGAGAAGGAAAAATAGTCTCACTTGTGTGAATATTTATGGGGGAAGTTTGGGCCTGACACATTCAGATAATTTCCTGCTCTCCTATTTCACTTTACTAGAATAGAACTGTTGTTAATGAAGTGAGTGGTTTATTTTAAATATAATGTCATAAGCAAATTCAAATACATATGTGTATATACATATACATACACGTGTGCATACATATATGTATATACACACATATATGTATAAATGCACATATGTACATATACATACACACACCTCTCTTTATTGGAGGTATAATAAGACTCGATTTGAATTCCCAGTTTGAATCTCAGAATCAACTGCAGTGATTCTAAATTGTACTTCGCACAGCAGTTCTCTAATTGGTTGACACCTCTGCAGTGACATGTAGTTATACAGTTGTATGGTAAATATGGACTTTGAAGATGAGTGTGGGAGTAATTAATAAGCAACAACAGTTTACAAGGATGGAAAACAATCCCTTCATACTTTATAAATAACCAGAATGCAAATTGTTTTAACCACCTGCTTGTCTTGATTTTATAATCCTTTTTTCTTCCCAGCAGTGCCACCGGTGTCCAGAGGTTTAAATCACCCCTGACTCTTCTAGACAGGAGACTATAGAGAACTCAGGGTGAGTAGTTTGCTGCCATCCCAGTATTAAGCCAATCTCTTTGCTGGTTCTACTGACTCAGTTTCCTATGAAAAGAGTGGTTGCCTTTCTCTCTTGTGGCCAGTGCCATTTTATAACCTCCACAGAATCTAATTCATTAACTACTAAGTTCCCATTTATCCAGGCAAAAATAGATATTTATTCCTATTACCCAATCTCTGCCTGGAACTTGGCCCTAAAATCTGGGAATTAAGGATTCTCACAAGTTCTCTCAGAATTTGCTGCTGTTGATCTCCTGCTTTGTCCTTGCTTTGTTAGAGATCTTGCTTTTGAAACTTTGACATCTCTACATGAGCTGCCCTGTTCCATTCATTTATTCAAATCATCGTTTTTAAGAACCCAACATAGATCTACCTCTCACATTAGAACTCAAATTTTGTGCTACCTGTATACTTTTTTTTTTTCGCGGTACGCGGGCCTCTCACTGTTGTGGCCTCTCCCGTTGCGGAGCACAGGCTCCGGACGCGCAGGCTCAGCGGCCACGGCTCACGAGCCCAGCCGCTCCGCGGCACGTGGGATCTCCCCAGACCGGGGCACGAACCCGTGTCCCCTGCATCGGCAGGCGGACTCTCAACCACTGCGCCACCAGGGAAGCCCTGTATACATGTTTAATCTAGCGCTCTGACACCCACAATGGCCTAGGTGCCAGGCTTGTACATATTGGCTGCTCCATCCACTCACCACACCCTGGTCCTGACAATCACTCCACTAAGTCTGTTTTTGAAGACAGTGTACATATGAGCTAGGCATTAAAACATTTTGAAAAGTCAGGAACATTTAAAATAACTGCTCATTATATAAGTGTAACTTGACTATAGAAAATGCTATGTTTTATTTTCAATATGAGGTTTTTAGTGACTCTTCAGCAATGTTAGAAACTGAGTTGAATTTCTTACATTATAAGGAAATGGGCCATAATTTGATTGTTACATAATATTAGTATTCTGTTTCAACTGTTCTTATTTCATTGTTGTTTCTAAATTTCAGCTGTTTAAAAAGACTTCAAATCTTATTAGGATAATGTCGATTGTTTCACTGATTTCCAAACTTGTAAGTGCAATGAATCTGCAGTTCTACTTGGAAAGATAATCATTTTAAGTTGAATGAGAATGACATCACAGTCATACCTGTGAAATCTAAAATGTCCAATAAAGTAGATTCCTATGTCTGAACTTCAATTTTAAGGCACAGCTGTGGATGCAGGACTGATGCCATCTGGTGCAATTCCACAGAATAAGAGAGAAAATTTCCCCAGGGTGTGCCATGCACTGGCTTTTCTGGGAATGACAAGGTGCCAGGATTTGTTTTTGGTTCACTTGCAGGGGTGGAAACTTGGAACTAGGTGAGTAAAAAATATGCAATATTCTATTTTTAGCTTGATGTTTCATGTTTCCAGTTTTGTCTATAATTTCAAAATAAGTGCAATAGAGTTAAAAATTTTTAATGGCCAAAATTCTAAACATTGTAAGTGGTTAAACCATTTTGGATAGTGGGAAATTATTAGTTTTTCTAATTCATACTTACTAATATAGACTATTTTAGAATACTAATGTAGTACATAGAAAGTACTTGCAGAATACTGTACTCTGTTTTTATTTTCATAGCTACTCTAAGGTACTTGTGCTTATTTAAGCTAAATCCACAATTTAAACTCTGGGACCATTAGGAAATCACTGTCAGCTGTCTGTGTCACATAAAGGAAAAATTAAACATTGAGTTGTAGATCTTTGATGTCGATTTTTTGTTTGTTTGAATCAGTGAAATCAATTCTCAATTCTCCATTTTTTACTTTGTCTACACAAAATAAAGTTATAGATGAAATTATGATCTGAATAATTATCTGAGTAGTTAGCATTTTACCATATAAGAATTTGAGTAAGCAGAAGGGCAGACCTGTGTTTAGAGAGTACTGAGAACATAATAGACACTCAGAAAAAAACTTCCTGATGGATTAAGCTAAAACCCCTCTTATTTGCCTTAATAGCAGCTGTTTTACACAGTAAACCTGATTATTTCCTCCACCCACCTTTGGTCTGTTTAGGCATTGGTGGGTTCAAGATATACTTTTGTTTTATTAATATGATTCTATGAAGTTTCTTGAACTTGAATATGTACGGATTCTTCAGGCAAGATATATTTTACTTTCAGATAAAAATTTTCTTATTGGGAATCAAAGTGGATTGCTATCTTGAAGTTACTGGCCTGAACAGCGGCTTAAACAAAGTAGGGGTTTCGTTTTGTTCTCATGTAACAAGGAGGTTTGGGGTCGGCTAGTACTGGTGTTGGTTCAGCAGCTCACAGATGTCAGGGTCAAGGTGGCCCCTGAGGTTCCCATGGCTTTTCCGTTAGGTTCCAAGATGGTTGTTACAGTTCCCCTCAAGAAGATGGAGGAAACCCAAAGGGAAAACAGAGCACGCCAGTTTGAGTCCGCTTCCATTTAAAGAGCTTCCGGCAGCCCAGCAACTTTTGCTTACATCTCATTGGCCAGACTGTGTCACTGGCTCCTGCTTTGTCTAAGATTGGCTGAGAAAGGTAGTTTTTGTAGCTGGACATATAACTGCCTTCAACAAAAATCTGACTTCTCTTGATGAGGAAGAAGATAATGGTGGATCTTGGGTGAACAACTTGTAGTCTGTGCCCTGGATACAAAATACAGTAGTAAAGAAGCAGAATGCTTGAAACATATCAAAACGGTAGCTCCTTCACAACTGGCAGCACTCCAAGCAACGCTGCTGTGCTCTGAGAGAGTGAGTAGAGGGAAGCCGTGTTCGGTTTTCTCATGGAACACTGACCCGGACTGCCCTTCTCTCTCAGCCAATACCCTTGCCCCCATCAGGCTTTTCTAGAGGAAGGTGCTGGGGACCTGCACATTGTCTTGGAGGACATGATCTCTTCATGGAGGTTTGAAATGGGATGAGGAGTGTCCTCATTGCTACTTCCACATCTGCTTCATTGATCTCTTCTCTGATTTTCCTGACAAATTTTTGGTGGAAGCTAGTTGTGCATTTGATCCCCATAAAAAGGATCATTCCTTTCATGCACAGGGGAGGGTAATCTATGTGAAGAAAGGCTACTTTACTCCCTTCTGAGACTCCGCCACCAATCTAGGAATATCCTGGAAGAATTGCTTCTCAGAACTGCTTCCATAAGCAGCCTACATCCTGGCTAAGCAAAGGGAGAAGAAACACTTCCCACATCCAGGGCTGTCCAAAAGAACTTTCTGTGATGACAGAAATGTTCTATATCTGAACTGTCTTAATGTGGTAGCCACTAGCCACATGTGGTTAGCGAACGCTTGAAATGTGGCTACTGTGATTGAGGAGGTAAATTTTAATTTTATTTACTTTTAAATAATTTAAATGTAAATAGCCACACGTGACCAGTGTCCATTGTGCTGTAGAGCAGAGTACACACCTTTCTCTTTCCTGTGTTTTGGAACTTGCTGGGTGTGTGTGTATGGGGAGGGGGGTGGTTAGAGTCACCACGTAAGTCACATACTTGGTGTTCCATGGTCTTCACTGTTCTACCTTGCCATTGAACTTCTCTCCCAGAGGAAAAGGAAACATGGTATTTTGGAACTAAATTCAAGATGTTAACTTGACATTTACACATTGAACATATGTATAAGTGGAATGGTCTCCTGAGAATAGATCCTGTGATTGATTTTAGTAATAATTGGTGATGGGAAGGGGGTAGTGCTGGTCATTTAACATTCCTAGTGAACATTATGTGTGCCTAGTCAAAGTCAGCAGAGATTATTTTATTCTGTTGTGTAATTCATTCTGTTACTTTATTTTTTTTAATATTGTGGCTGCTAAATGATACTTCATGTCTGTTTTTCAAAATACTTTGTGGTTTATACTTTTAAAAGCCTGTGAAATAAAAAAGTAATTATATGTAACTCAGCTTGGTGTGTGTGTGAATTATAATTACCCATACTTTTTGAAGAGTTAATTAGGATAAGGTAAATGGATGGAAGGAAATATTTATTTTTGTATCAGATTTTCTTTATAATGGGCATGTTTATATGCCAATTAACATTATTTTTAAAAAATATTAAATGATTCTTGCATTGTATACAGAGATTGGGTAAAATATGAGGGTGGCAATGGTATTGAGTAATTTTTTCAAGTGTCTGTCTGGGTGGTATTTTTGTTTGTTTGTTTTTCGGTACGCGAGCCTCTCACTGTTGTGGCCTCTCCCATTGTGGAGCACAGGTTCCGGACGCGCAGGCTCAGCGGCCATGGCTCACGGGCCCAGCTGCTCCGCGGCACGTGGGATCTTCCCGGACCGGGGCACGAACCCGCGTCCCCTGCATCGGCAGGCGGACTCTCAACCACTGCGCCACCAGGGAAGCCCGTCTGGGTGTTTTTTGTTTGTTTGTTTGTTTTTTATTTTTATTTTTTTTGCGGTACGCGGGCCTCTCACGGTTGTGGCCTCTCCCGTTGCGGAGCACAGGCTCCGGACGCACAGGCCCAGCGGCCATGGCTCACGGGCCCAGCCGCTCCGCGGCACGTGGGATCTTCCCGGACCGGGGCACGAACCCGCGTCCCCTGCATCGGCAGGCGGACTCGCAACCACTGCGCCACCAGGGAAGCCCCCGTCTGGGTGTTTTTCTATGCTGAGCATCACTTGACTTTTGTCTCAGTGTCCTGTTTTGGGTTGTTTGTCTTTTATTAATGAATTGTACGGATTCTTAAAAATATTCTAGACACTACTCCTTTATCCCAATATATGCTTTGCAGTAATTTTCTTCTAGTTTCTGGATAGCCTGTTCATTTTCTTAACAATGTCTTTAAGAGAGGGATTTTTAAATTTTGAAGATAAATTTATCCACTCTTTTCTTTTATTGCTTTCCATGTCCTCTTCCTGTCTTTTAGGTCACAAAAATATACTCCTGTGCTTTCTTCTAGGCTGGAAGCTTTATAGTTTTAACTTTTACTATGTCTGTTATCCATCTAAAATTAATTTTTGTGTATGCTATGAGGTAAGGATTGGGTTCTCCCCCCGCATATATATGAACAGTTTTCCCCCCATTTATTGAGAAGACTTTCCTGTCCCCATTGGATTGCTTTGGCATCTCAGTCAAAAATCAAATGACTATTGATTTGACTATGTGGGACTATTTCTGGGCTCTGTATTCCATTCCATAAGGCCGTCCTTATGCTACTACCTCAGTGTCTTGATTACTGTATTTTCACAATAAGTCTTGGTATTCACCACAAAATGTTACGAATCTGAACTTTTTAGAAATAAACTTCTACTAAAGATTTAGTCTACACGCAAAAAGTAATTTCAGTTGAAAATGGTTAAATTCAGTAAGAAAACCCAACTATGATACCAGGCTTCCTTTATTCTTGCTTGTAGCCCCACCCATAATCTGAATCAAAATCTAGAGTTGAACTTGGTTAAAAGGATCCTTATAAGTAGAAAATATCCTTTTTTTCTGTTTTTATAGTTGAGAACAAACTGTACTTTTTTTTTTTTTTTTTTTTTTTTTTTTGCAGTACGCGGGCCTCTCACTGTTGTGGCCTCTCCCGTTGCGGAGCACAGGCTCCGGACGCGCAGGCTCAGCGGCCATGGCTCACGGGCCCAGCCGCTCCGCGGCACGTGGGATCCTCCCGGACCGGGGCACGAGCCCGTGTCCCCTGCATCGGCAGGCGGACTCTCAACCACTGCGCCACCAGGGAAGCCCCAAACTGTACTTTTTAAAGGGACTTTTTACTAGAAAGCTAGACTGATCCAAAACAAACCAAAAAGCATAGGAGCTCATGAGTTGTTAGGGTCCCAGCTTCTTGACCAACCTAAGTCTAGCCACAGATTGGATTGCCTGGCTCAAGTACCAGGACGTCCATTCTGATGTTTTCCGCTCATCTCCATGGTGGCTGACATTTGAGTGGTTGGATACCAGATCATGCTTTTTAGAAATTTAGCTGAGGTAGTTTGATTGGCACCAAATCATGTCTCATGCCCCATTTTATTTGCATGCAGTTTTCCAGACACACAATTTCTTGTCCTTTACACATCTCAACTGGGGACTCATTGTGAAGTCTCAACCCATTATAGGAAAAGCAAATGGCCGCATCCATCTCCTACTACTATAATCTCACCCCACTCCTCAGAGCTAACAGTTCTTAACAGTTTGCTATCACCTTTTGAAATGATATTCTGTGTATTTTCATGCTCTTACAATGTGACTTTGACATTGAGAGGTAGAGTCTGTGTCCCTTCCCCCGGAATCTGGGCAGGCTTGTGACAGTAGAAATAGGCAGAAGTGACACTGACTTATGAAGCTAGGTCAGGAGGGACAACACAGTTTCTCCATCGTTTGATGGAATATCTACTTTTGGAGCCCTGAGTCACCATGTAATATTGCAATATCCTGAGGCCATCCTCATTTTCTGAAGAAGCTCAGGCAAAGGGAGAGCCCCCTTGTGGGGGCTGTAGTTGAGTTTCCCCACAGATGAATAACTCAGTGAATAACTGTTGAGTCCTAGCAGCTCCTTCCAGACTTCCTGGAGCAGAGACCAGGCAGTCTCACTGTGCCCTGTCTGATTCCTGGTGGTTGTTTTAATTCACCAAGTTTGTGAGAGTTTGTTATAGCAATAGTAACTGGAGAATATGTCTTAGAAAATTTTAATAGAAATAGAATCATCTTTATTTTAAATTGCTGTTAGAATTCTCAGCAATTTAACAAGTATATGCTATTGATGGACATGAAATTCATTGCCAATTTTTCTACAGATTGTATTTATACAAGTATGATTGCTGGGTTAATTGGTTTAGAAATCTCAAGAGTTGGTAGATGCTGACAATCTCAATCCTAAATGACTGTGCCAGTATCGATCCATCCGCTTTCCTATACTATTCGACATTATGGGTCTTTTAAAAATTTGCCATTATAGTGAACAAAAAACAATAGAACCTTATTGGTTTGATCTGAACCAAAGAGGACTTTGTTCCCTTGTTTCATGTTTATTGGCCATTTTAATTTCCTCAGCTCTAAGTACCTATTCATATTTTTTACCAATTTTTCTAACAGGTTGTTTATCTTTTTATAAGTAATTTATATATACTAGAGATATATAATGACTACATATATAATGAATATATACATAACATAATACATATATAGTGACTATATATATATATATATATATATATATATAAAATCACTAAACATGTGTGCATATATACATACAATCAGTAATCATTCATCAACCGGAAGTTAAAACTTTTTTCTCCTAGTCAGTTGTCTGTGTGTTAACTTTGTTTTTATTTTATCATACTGATGTTTAAAACTATATATACACATTGTTTAATTGCTATAACTATTTGTGGTAGCACAGTCGTCTCTCTCATTTTATCTTCATTTTCAAAATTTTCTTGGCTATTCGTGTGTGTGTGTGTGTGTGTGTGTGTGTGTGTGTGTGTGTGTGTGTATTTCACATAAGAAGTTAAGAATCAGGGACTTCCCTGGTGGTCCACTGGTTAAGACTGCACTCACAATGCAGAGGACCCGGGTTCGATCCCTGGTCAGGGAACTAGATCCCTCATGCCGCAACTAAGAGCCTGAATGCTGTAACTAAAAATGATCCCTCATGCCACAAAAAAATCTCGCAGACTTAAATATTTTTTAAAAAAGAAGAAGTTAAGAATTTTTCAATTTCCATTAAGTAAAACTCCTTTGGATTCTGGTTGGGATTACATTGAATTTATACATTAATGTTGGAGAAGAATTGGCATCTTTTAGTCCTTTAATGATGGCTTAGATTGTTCACCTCATATGGGCAATCTTGCATATTCCTGCTTAAGTATTTTATAGTTTTGCTTGATAATATATAGGGGATATTAAGTGGTTATTGCTCATAAAAGAAAGCAATTGACTTTTATTTTATTTTTGAGTTTATTGTATTTTTATTGGAGTAAAATTGCTTTACAATGTTGTGTTAGTTTCTGCTGTACAATGAAGTGAATCAGCTATATGTATACATATATCCCCTCCCTCTTGGACCTGCCTCCCACCCTCCTCATCCCACCCATCTAGGTCATCGCAGAGCACCAAGATGAGCTCCCTGTGCTATACTGCAGGTTCCCACTAGCTGTTTTACACATGGTAGTGAATATATGTCAGTCCTAATCTCCCAGTTCATCCCACCCTCCCTTCCCTCTGCCCTCTGTGTCCACCTATCTGTTCTCTACATCTTTGTCTCTATTCCTGCCATGCAAATAGGTTCATCTGTACCATTTTCTAGATTTCACATATATGTGTTAATATACGATATTTGTTTTTCTCTTTCTGACTTACTTCACTCTGTATGACAGACTCTAGGTCCATCCATATCTCTACAAATGACCCAATTTCATTCCTTGTTATGTCTGAGTAATATTCCTTTGTATATATGTACCACACCTTCTTTATCCATTCATCTATGATTGGACATTTAGGTTGTTTCTATGTCCTGGCTATTGTAAATAATGATGCAATGAACATTGGGGTACATGTGTCCTTTTGAATTATGGTTTTCTCAGGGTATATGCCCAGTAGTGGGATTGCTGGGTCATTTAGGTCTTTAATCCATTTAGAATTTATTTTTGTGTATGGTGTTAGGTAGTGATCTAATTTCATTCTTTTGCAGGTAGCTGTCCAGTTTTCCCAGCACCATTTATTGAAGAGGCTGTCTTTTCTCCATTGTATGTTCTTGCCTCCTTTGTCATAAATTAGGTGACCATATGTGCGTGGGTTTATCTCTGGGCTTCTATCCTGTACCATTGATCTACATTTCTGTTTTTGTTCCAGTACCATACTGTCTTGATTACTGTAGCTATGTAGTATAGTTTGAAGTCAGGGAGCCTGAGTCCTCCAACTGTAAGACCAGAAACTATAAAACTCTTAGAGGAAAACGTAGGAAAAACACACTTTGACATAAACCACAGCAATTGACTTTTATACATTGATCTTATATCTCGCCCCTTATTAAATGCCTCTATTTATTGAATAATTTTTTGTGTGATTTCCTTTCATTTTCTAGATTGTCAGTCATATTGTACACATGAGTTTTGTTGCTTCACAACCTGCATTTATGTAATGTATTTCATTTCTTTTCATATGGCAATGACCAGGACAGCTAATACAATGTTGAGTATTACTGGTGATAATTGGGTATTCTTGTCTTTTATCTGATTTCTAATCTTAGTGATTGTACTTCTAATGATTAACCTTTAAATATGACATTTGCTTTTTTGGTGGTACGCGGGCCTCTCACTGCTGTGGCCTCTCCCTTTGCGGAGCACAGGCTCCGGACGCGCAGGCTCAGCGGCCATGGCTCACGGGCCCAGCCGCTCCGCGGCATGTGGGATCCTCCCGGACCGGGGCACGAACCCGTGTCCCCTGCATTGGCAGGCAGACTCCAACCACTGCACCACCAGGGAAGCCCTTAATGGGAATTCTTGTTGTTTTGTTTTGTGATTTGTTTTTTTTTTGCTCAACAATATGTTGTGAACAGCTTTCCAAATCCAGAAGTATATAAATAAACAAATTTAAATGTCTGCATGATATTTCATTGAATATACATACTAAAATTTTCTTACTGTGATACTGTGATTAATAATAAGAAATATATATTTGGTCTTCATCCCTGTTACTGACACAGAGCTCCTAAAAGTCTTGGAATTTCCTAAGTGACAGAACAACAAAGGTGTCTTTTGTTACATTAATGAGGTGACTTTTGGACCCCACCTAAGGATGGGGGCTGGTTGTCAGGAGAGCCAACCCTGTGATTAGAGGGTTGAAACTTTCAGTCCCATCCCCCTGACCTCCTTGGAGGGGAGAAGGGCTGGAGATTGAGTTTAATCATGAATGGCCAATGATTTAAACCATACCTATGTAATTGAAGCCTCCATAAAAATTCCAAAAAGATGGCTTCAGAGAGCTTCCAAACTGGTGATTTGGAGATTTGGGGAGTGTCGTGTGTCTAGAGAGGACATGAAAGCTCTGCACTCTTTCCCCACACCTTGCTCTACGCATCTCTTCCAACTGGCTGTTTCCGAGTTATATCCTTTTATCATAAACCAGTGATCTAGCAAGTAAAATGTTCCTCTGAATTCTGCGAGCCACACTAGCAAATTAATTGAATCAAAGGAGGGGGTTGGAGGAACCTTTGATTTATAGCTAGTTGATCAGATATACAGGTAACAACTTGGACTTGCTGCTGACTTCTGAAGGGGAGGTGGGGCAGGGAGGTGGCCGTCTTGTGGGACTGGGCCCTCAACCTGTGGGACCTGATGCTATCACCAGGTAGACAGTGTCCGAACTGGGTTGACTTGTTAGGACACCCAAGTGGTGTCCAAGAATTGCTTGGTGGTGTGGGGAATAACCACACACCTCTACCCAACAGTGGAATTGGGTTCATTATACCTAGTCTTCTATTGGTAAATGAAAAATTTTCCATGTGTATATAAAATAATCTACATTGCCTTTTTTTTTTTTTTTTTTTTTTTTTTTTTTTGCCGCACTGGACGGCTTGTGGGATTTTAGTTCCCTGACCAGGGATCAAACCCGGACCCTTTGGCAGTGAGAACATGGAGTCCTAACCATTAGACCAGCAGGGAACTCCATACTCTACATTGCTTTGAATCTCTGTGCAGACAACTTTTCACATTTCTTTTATCCTTGGCAGTTGGATAGCTTGGGATAAAGGTAAGGAAGGTATCTAACTTTATTATACATTTTGTTACAAATTGTTGAAGGCTGATTTGCCCTCCAGAAAGGATATACTAATTTATACTGTCATCAACAGTGAATGAACGTGCTGTTTCCCTCTACCCTTGTTAACTCTGCATTTTGACGATCTTTTTAATCTATAAATTTGATAGGTAAAAGCGATTATTTGTTTTTACTGGGATTCCTCCTTTTATTAGTTTGAGTATTGATCATTTCTCTTTCCTGTTTTGTGAGTTGCCTATTCATATCTTGCCCATTTTTCTATTGAAGCATTCTTCAGTTCCTTATCGATTTTTTTTTGTTGACCACAGTGAGGTTAAATCCTCTTCCTTTCCCTAAATACCAGTCTCCATTTCTTCTTCCTGGTTACCAGATTCATATGTATCCTTGTAGAGTTTAAAAATGCATATTCATGCATATATATTTATATTTTTTAAATTTACATAGATGAAGCCATACTATACCCACATTTTTTGTTCCTTGCTTTATTTATATATTTATTGGATTTTTTTTTTTTTTTTTTTGGCTGCATTGTGTCTTTGTTGCTGTGTGTGGGCATTCTCTTGTTGCGGTGAACGGGGGCTACTCTTTGTTGCAGTGCCTGGGCTTCTCATTGTGGTGGCTTCTCTTGTTGTGGAGCATGGGCTCTATTCACATGGGCTTCAGTAGTGTGGCATGCAGGCTCGGTACTTGTGGCTCTTGGGCTCTAGAGCTCAGACTCAGTCTTTGTGGCACATGGGCCTTGTTGCTCTGTGGCATGTGGGATCTTCCCGGACCAGGGCTCGAACCCGTGTCCGCTGCATTGGCAGGCGGATTCTTAACCACTGTGCCACCAGGGAAGTCCCTGTTCCTTGCTTTAAAAAAGTATAACAGTTATTCCCTACTCATTTATTCAACAAATATTTATTGAGCACTCTTCATGTGCTAGGCACAATACTAGTTATTCGGGATATATTAGTGAACCAAAAAAGAACAATTCCTTTCTTCATGGAGCTTATTTACATTCTACGAAGAGGTTGCTTCTTTTTTAACTACCCTGTAGTATTCCACGTGTAAAGGAAGCACAATTTACTTATCCAGTTCTTTCGTAATGGATATTTAATTGTTCCCTGGCTTTTGCTATTCCTAACAACACTACATAATCCTTTGACATAAATTTTTGATTAATGTTTCCATATATCTATAAGGATAAAATCCTAGATATGGAATTTCTAGATATGTACACTGTATAAATTTTGTTATAGAAATTTGAAAGATATATAAAAATAGGGGGAATATTACTATAAAATTTATTCTCATTGGTTTATTTATTTGTTTCAAATAATATTCCATTATCTGGATGTACCACTTTTTTTTTATTCATTTACCTATTGAAAGGGCATCTTGTTGCTTCCAAGTTTTGGTAATAATTAATAAAGCTGCTACAAATATCTGTATGCAGATTTTCATGTGGACATAGTGTTCAACCCATTTGGGTAAATACCAAGGAGCACAATTGCTGGATCATATGGTAAGAATATATTTAGTTTTGTAAGAAACTGCCGAAGAAGATTTACAGATGAGGTAAGGTATTTTGCGGAGGTGTCTGTTTAGATCTTTTGCTCATTTTTAAATTGGGTTTTTTTCTTACTGTTGAGTTTTAGGTGTTCTTTACGTATTTTGGATATAAGTTCTTTATTTGCAGTTATGTCTTTGTAAATATTTTCTCTCAGTTTGTGGCTTGTCTTTTTGTTCTCAACAGTATTTTTTGCAGGACAGAAGTTTTTAATTTTAATAAAGTCCAACTTATCAATTTTTTTCTTTTATGGGTCATGATTTGGTGTTTTATCTAGATTTTCTCCTATGTTACCTTCTAGGAGTTTTATACTTTTACATTTAGGCCTATGATCCATTTTGAGATGATTTTTGTGAAAGGAGAAAGGTCTGTGTCTAGCTATATTTTTTGCATGTGGATGTCTAGCACAATTTTTTGAAAAGACTCACTGATTTTTAAAAAACAAAACACGTCATTGGAGGATGAATCCTCATCTCTTCATGCTCCAAAGTTCTACTCATTAAATTGCCTGTCTGTTTTTGTGTCTTTTGCTAAATGATTGACATATTCTGAACCTAATGAATTATCAAGCCCTTACTGGATTAGATTGCTTGTCCTGCCTATTTCCCTATTGCCTTTTGGTTGCAAGTAAGAGAAATCCAAGCTCAAACTGGTATAAGCAAACAAAGAAAATTTATTGACTGAATGACCTAGGGGTAGATTTAGCTGAGGTACAGAGATTCAAACAATGTCATTAAAATTGAATTTTTCCTTCAACTTTTAGCTCCATTTTCAGATATTTAGCATTCAGTCATACTTACTAAGTATCAACTTTGTTCCAGACATTGTTTTAGATGCTGTGGAAGCAGTGCAAATAAGACAAGGAAGGAAGTTCCCTACTTTCATTGGGTTTACATTCTAGTAAAAGTCTTGAGATTCACTCTGATTGGACTAGCTTAGGTCATGTGCTTACCTCATGAACCAATCACTTGGCCAGCAGTGGGCTGATCAGGCCTAAGCCTGGGTAATATGTTCCATCACTAAAACTAGGGATGAGCCTGCACTGGACCACATGGACTAAGAGTGGGATAGGGCTGGATACCCAAATGAAAACCAGGGCTGTTGTTGAGAAAAGGCAGAATGGATGCTGGGAAACGAGTGACAAATGTTCCTTTGAATTATGTCTTTGGGATGACTGACTATGAAAATTCTCCAGGAAGCTATTTCTTTAACCATGATTCTTGAGGGATTAGGCTATATTAGGGCCAACCAGCTAGCTCTTACAACTTTCATATTTCTTGAGCCTCTATGGAAGAAACCTGACTTTATTCTGAGTTGTACATGTGAGACTTCCTTTCCAATGAATTAAAAGCAAACATTGCTCGGCAATGTTCTCTCTTTAAAAGGAGAAAGTGCTAGGACATGCCCTATTGCCCTTCTGCCTTTCTCTTTCCTATTGCTTGAAGCATGGTCACGGTGGTCTCCACTCCAGCAGTGCCCTGGAACATTAGCCCACCTTTATGATGGAAGCTTGTGCTGAGAATGACAGGTGTGTACATATAGGATGGCTATAAGGAGAGCACTTCTCATGTCCATCTATGTATGTATAATTTCATGTGGACAAAGTCTGTTCACCTCAGTTTTTAAATGAGAATAGCTCTGCTCATTTCAGATTTCTCAGGTAACAAATGCCAAGTTACTCAACATACTTATTCCTCCTACATACTATTAATGTATTGGTGTTTCTGAATTCTTCCAGATTTGGAAAAGATGAATTTCCAGTCAACATAGACGCTAATTGGATATGATTTATGCTAACAGGAGATTATCACAGTGTTAATTTTTATGTGGGACATGAAGTACATATAGGCTTTTTATTGGACTACTCGTAATTATTCATAAAACCATGATAAAGTTTCATAAGAATTATCTGAAATCACATTGTAATAGCCAAAATGGTTTTCTTAGTCATTATGTTTACTGAGTTCCAAACACTGCATAGTAAACATGATTAGGATTCAGAGCACCTTGAGGGACTCGCTATGTCCTAAGGTTTCTGGGAAGTATTTTTGTTCCTCAACAGCATCCCAGGAGAACAAAGATTAAGCAGTCAGTGAAATTCTTTGGAACTAAAGAATAATTGGAGAGGTTTCTGGGAATGTAAAGTGGGCAATATAATGAAATTTTCTTTTTTAAGTGTTTTGATGTTTCAATATGAGCTTTAAAATATGTTATTTAATTATGTGGCCATTTCCGTTTTTGTTGGCCTTGTACATTATTTTAATTGCTCTTATTTCTGTCCTAGAGCCTTGTACCCAGATGTGAAAGTACTTAAAAAGTTAAAATTGCACTCACAAATGTAAGTTATCAATGTCATGACCATATCATTATCCTGCCAGTTTTTGGTCTGAGGCAATATCAAAAAAGGCATAATCTTTGAAGGAGAACAAATAAAAATAGGAATTTTATGTATCCCCAATACATATATGTTTGGGTTAATTTAGTAATTCCGGTAATCCCCTCTCTGTTGCTCTGGATGACATTATCTCCTAAACTTATTAATTTTGTGTGGATCATAGATTTTCTTCAGCTGCTTCTTGGTTTCTTAACAGTTGTTTCATGTCCCCTCTGTTTGGTTGAAATTCTAACAAAGGGGACACAAACTCAGATTCCTTCAAAGGGCAGGTAGGTGGCATAAAGGCATAAAGCTACGTGTGTTTATGTGTATGTATGTGGTTATGTGTGTATATATGTGTATGTTTGTGTGTATATATATAGTTGTATATATATGTGTGTGGGGTTGAGTGTGTTTGTGGATTGTATGTGCAGTTGTGTGTGTTTGTAGTTGTGTGTAATTTCTAGCTGTGTGTTTGTAGTTATGTGTATATTTGTAGTTGTGTGTGTATGTATATATGATTGTGTGTGTTTTGGGATTGTACATACAGTTGTGTGTATATGGTTGTGTGTATTTGTAGGTTTTTTTTGTGTGTGTGTATGATTGTGGATTATATGTACAGTTGTGTGTGTTTCCGTGATTGTATGGCTGGCTGCACGTA
The DNA here is from genome assembly GCF_026419965.1 of Kogia breviceps. Lineage (NCBI taxonomy): Eukaryota > Metazoa > Chordata > Mammalia > Artiodactyla > Physeteridae > Kogia > Kogia breviceps. The sequence goes on along the minus strand of NC_081315.1, from coordinate 127,882,468 downwards.
CCTGCTCTATTTTTAGATGTGCTTGTCCACAAGTTTGTAAAATACCATGCTGGCGAAACAAAACATCATAGGAAACAAGTCTTTATGCTCAGACTCTAAAATGCCTTAGTATTGCAAGGCTGTTTAATTTGTCCTTTATTTATTTATTTGTTTGTTTATTAAATTTTTATACAGTTTCAAAGTTATTACAAAATATTGGCTATATTCCTCATGTTGTACAATATATCCTTGAGCTTATCTTATACCCGTTTGTACTTCCCACACCCCCGCCCTTACACTGCCTGCTCCCACCCCCCCCAACCTGGTAACCACTACTTTGCTCTCTATATCTGTTGAGTCTGCTTTTTTTTGCTATATTCACTAGTTTGTTGTATTTTTTAGATTCCACATATATGTGATATCATGCAGTATTTGTCTTCCTCTGTCTTATTTCACTTAGCATAATGCCCCCCAAGTCCATCCATATTGCAGCAAATGGTGAAATTCGTTCTTTTTTATCGCTGAGTAGTATTCCATCATATATATACACCACATCTTATTTATCCATTCACCTGTTGATGGACGCTTAGGTTGCTTCCGTATCTTGATAATTGTAAATAATGCTGCTATGAACATTGGGGTGCATGTATCTTTTTGAATTAGTGTTTTTGTGTTTTTTCTTAAATATTACCAGGAGTGGCATTGCTGGGTCATATGGTGGTTCTGTTTTTAAATTTCTGAAGAATTGCCATACTGTTCTCCGTAGTGACTGTACCGATTTACATTCCCACCAACAGTGCACATGTGTTCCCTTTTCTCCACACCCTCTACAACACTTGTTATCTTTGGTTTTTTAATAATAAGCCTCCTAATAGGTGTGAAGTGATATCTCATGGTGTTGATTTTCATTTCCCTGATAATTAGTGATGCTGCGCACATTTTCATATACCTGTTGGCATATTTGTATATTATTTTTTGGACCATAAATGGAACCTCCTCTGTATGTTGTTTTTCTTATTTGCTTTTCTTATTTAACAATGTTTTTGACAATTTTTATTCACATTACTTTTTAACTTGGACCATGTTATTTGTAATCACACCAGAAATTCCTTTTTTTTTCCCATTTTTTAAAAAACAGCTTTATTGAGATAGAATTCCCATACCATAAAGTTCACTCTTTTAAAGTATACGATTCAGTGGTTTTAGCATATTCACAGAGCTGTGCAACCATCAGCACTAATTCCAGAACATTTCCATCACCCCAGAAAGAAACCCCCGTCACCCTCCATCCCCCCAGCCCCTGGCAACCACTAATCTACGGATGAAGAAAATTGAGGCTAAAACCCATCACATCACTGTTTCTGAAATTACCATCTGCAGACGACCTTCGTAGAACCACTCAAAAGCTTAAAAAGCGGTTTGGGGACCCTGCCCCAGACTTGCCGAATCAGACGGTCTTGAGGGCAGGACCAGGGAATCTGCATTCTTAATAAGCTCCGCACTTGAGTCCAGAGACAGTTGAGTTTGAAAGCCTGGTGGAGCTGGGCCAAATCTCCTCCAGAAACACACAATCCTTTCCCCCATCCCGTGTGTGGAGGTTTCCAGAGCCCTTCAATTGGTAATTCTGGAAATCTGCCACTGTTTTCTCTTCTTCCCTTTTTGTCATTTTTCTCCCTCCTCACCCATCCCCAATTTTTTTTTTATTGTGGTAAAATAACACATAACGTAAGATTGATTACCTTAAGCATTTCTCAGCGTACAGTTCAGTGGCATTAAGTACGTTCACATTTTTGGGCTATCATCACCACCTTCCATCTCTTTTACATTATACAAAGCAAACTCTATGCCCATTAAATGGCAACTGCCCCTTCACTCTCTCCCAGCCCCTGGCACCCACCATTCTACTTTTTATCTCTATGAATTCAACTACTCTAGGTGCCACCTATCTGTGGAATCAACAGTATTTGTCTTCTTTCGCTTAGCCTGATGCCCTTAAGGTCCATCCATGTTATAAGATGTGTCCGAATTTCCTTCCTTTTTAAGGCTGAATAATAACCCGTTGCATGGATAGACCACATTTTGTTCATCCATTCATTTATGAATGGACGCTGGGTTGCTTCCACCTCCGGGCTCTTGTGCACAGTGCTCTCCTGAACATGGGTGAGCAAATATCTGTCGAGATCCTGCCTCTACTGTTTTGCACTTAATGAATGTCTTCCTCATTTACTGATTGCCCAGTTTGCTCTGTTCCTTCCATCAGTTGCTGTGCAGACAGTCTACGTGCAGCAGCCCATCTCCTTCTTCGACCGCCCAGTCCAGATGTGTTGTCCGTCCATTCTGGAAGCCAGAAGTCCAGAATCAAGGTGCCGTGCTCCTTCCGAAGGCTCTGAGGGCAGAATCCTTCCTTGCTTCTTCTAGCTTCTGGTAATCCGGGTGTTCTTTGGCCGTGGTGCCTCGCGGCAGTCTCTGCCTCTGTCTTTACGTGGGCTTTTGCACCAGACATTTCTTGAAAATAGTTTAATGAATAGCCTGTCTCAGAGAAATATCAGAAAAGATAAGTTACTAATTATCCAATACAGCTCTTCATGTACATATTCTCACTCTGCTTCAAAAGCTACAGTTAATGCGATTATAGCCATGGCAGTCAAATAGCATGGCTTTTATCCTTTTGAAGATTCTTTTTAGGATAATAACTGTAAAATGTTCCCTATTCTAACACACTTGCTATAAATTTGTTCTGCTTTGATCTTCACCTTTACTTCTGTCTGCTGCTTTTATTAGCTTCACTATATAGCTTTGGTTGAAAGCAGTAAAATTGTTACCAGAGGTTATCATAGACCAAAATAGAGACTTTCAAACAGTTTTGACCGAGAGTCACAGTAAGAAATGCATTTTGTCTTGTGACCCAGTACACAGACATGTACGTGAAAATAAACACTTTTCACTATAAAGTACACTTATGTGAAATACACTCTGATATTTTCTACTTTAATCTAATTCTATTCTAGTCTCTTTTATGTCATTAAAAAATACTGCTTGCCCCCTCCCACTCCATCCGCTAAACTGATTTCAGGACCCACTCCTGGGCCTTGGTCTGCATTTTATAAAACAGATTTAGAAGATAACTTCTGCCTTGTTGGTAGAGGGAATCCATATTACCTATGAAAATAAGTGCAATGCTTCTTAGAGATTGTTCCTATCCCAGCTACAATCTAAATTATTAGTGTTTAAAAGCTAACCTTGATAAGATCTTACATATTTAGAAAAAAAATGTTTTGAAACATAATGTATAAGAAATATGTCTTGATATTGAGAGAAAAGCTATTATTTAAAAATCTTCCCTGAAGTTTTAAAATTAAGGCTGATCACCTTATATGTTTGTTTTTATTTTGAAAGTATATTAAAGAAGGTAATTATGTGATTGTTTAGACATCTGACCTTTCTCCACTTAATGGGATTCTTACTGCCTTATTTAAATCCATGGTTGTCTGGGGGTCCTTATTATCACCCTGACACTTCAGGACACGTTCCCATTTGATTATAAAAGTGTTTTGTAACAGATTACTTTTTCTTCTTCAACTCTCAGCTTGATACTTTTCTTTTTAAATGGCAGTCTAAAACAAGGTGCAATAGTTAGTATAAAAAGGTGCAAATTTTTGTGCGTTTTAAATTCTGCATTGCATCTAAATTTTGTTGTGTCCCGTAAGCGGCAATGTATGTTTTGATACACAATTTTGGACTAGTTAAGGTGAAATTCTCTGCATTTCTTTACTCCTTTGTCTTTGAACTGTCAAGAGTGGATGGCAGAAGCTCAACCTGTATTACAGAACTGTGGTAAGATCGAGGGGAACCAACGAAGGCTGGTGAAGCTCTGGAGCAGAGTGACAGGGGGAGCTGGAGCTGTTATCACCACCTAGGTCTAAAGAGTAAAGGGAAGTGTGGTTACTAGGACCTAGGAAAGTAGTGGCAGGAGGAGGCCACTTGACACAGGCCAAGGTCTTTGGAAGAGGGCCACAGGCACCAGGGGTGACTCAGCAGAGAGGAAACAGGACGAAATACTCAGATGGCATGATCTGCCCAACTATTCATTTCCTACCAGTTCCTCCCAGAGACCAAAGCCAGCCGGAAACCAGAGACAAGGGGACCCATTCATGCCCCTCCTGGGGCACCAGGCAGGGTGGACAAGGGTGAAAAATAGATCTGGGGCTGGAGTAAAATGGGAAATAATCCAGCACACAGATCTACTTCAACATTTTAACGGCTACATGTATTCCATTATACCTAATACCATAATTTACATAATAAACTGTGCCTAGATGGCTATTTAGATTGTTTTCAGTTATTCAGTAGTGTAAATGAATGACTTTGGATGTCCTTATTAACTCAGTCATTGTGCATATCCATAATCATTTTCTTAGGATGAATTCCTAGAGATGGAATTCTTGAGTTAAAGCGTGTGCACGTTTTGTATTTCTGTCACTGTTAGATTTATTTACAGAAGGGTGATACCCATTTATACTCTACCCAACAGCACAGCCAAGTGCTCATTTCCTTACACCTTTGCAAAATGCTTGTATTGTTTTTTTATATATTTTCCAGTCTAATAGTTTGAAAAGCAACCTCTTGTAGTTTAAAAATTATTGATGAAATTGAACATCTTTTCACAAATTAATTGGCTATTAGACAATTTTTATCTAAGACATGTCATCTTTTTTTTTTTTTTTTTTTGGTGGTACGCGGGCCTCTCACTGCTGTGGCCTCTCCCGTTGCGGAGCACAGGCTCCGGACGCGCAGGCTCAGCGGCCATGGCTCACGGGCCCAGCCGCTCCGCGGCATGTGGGATCTTCCCGGACCGGGGCACGAATCCGCGTCCCCCGCATCGGCAGGCAGACTCTCAACCACTGCACCACCAGGGAAGCCCTAAGACATGCCATCTTAATATCAGGGTGCAAATGAAAAATGCGAAGTTATTACATTGTTACAACTACCTTACAAGGTGGAGTCAGCTCCTTAGCAAACATGATACCAAAACAGACAGGTTATTCAGTTGGCATTTTGTCCTGTGGTCATTATACAAACAAGTTGAGTCGTTAGCATCTTTAGGAACATGTAATAACATGGAATTTAGAACCAGGTGTGGGTGGACTTACTTGCCTTGTAGCTGTGTGTGGGAAAGCAGAACTTTACCCGCACTAGAGATGATAAAGAATAATTTGAATTCTTTCACATGTGAGTTCTTTAAAATTTCTCTCTTCTAGATTAAACATCTGAAGTTTCTTTTAGAAGATGCTGTACTCTACCATTCTGTTTGCTCTCCTCTGGAAGGGCTCCAATTTGATAATGTTCCACTTAAAAAGTGGTGTTGTTGGCATGCGTGTGGGTGAGAGAGTCCTCGCATACACTCTGGCAGGCGTGTGAATCTGAACAGATACATTGGAGGGCAACTTGGCAGTATCTACTAACATCGAAACTGCACATAAGCAGTAATTCTACCGTTTCCTTTCTCTTACAGAGAAAGACATAGACGTGCCATAGATAATACTGTGTGGGCCGTCAGTCCATTGACAATGGGTCAGTGGCTGGAACTAAAGGAAGCTGGACCAGTGGGTTAGAGCAAAGGGTAAGCCTCCAGGACACACTAGAATTAGAGAGGAAGGCGAAGCAACTGAGCTAGAAGCCTAGTCAGAGATCTAGGCCAGCACAGCAATGAGTAGAAGTAGGCAGTCAATCAGAATTTTACTGGCTGTCCGGCCGGTGACAGAAGGACTGATTCCAGATACCCCATTGCCAGCACATCCGGCATGCTGAGATGGTTGGTATGCTTTCTAACCTGGCGGGCACAGTGGATTCTAGGCAGGAAAGGCTGGCGTTGAAGGAACAGGAAACTATTGACTTACATCTAGAATATTAGCTTCACCCCTGCAAAATAAGAAGTATGATTCAGTGGTTTTCAGATGGCTTCATTTCCAAATGAGCACAAACTAGGTTTTGAAATACAGAATTTTGATGTGGGTCGACATTAAACCTTCCTTCACAATTTACAGTCTCCTCGCCGCAACCCACTCTGCCTGCTTTTTGAAAACAGGGCCATTTTGCCTGCCTCCAAACTCAAAGTTTCCACCCCGTCCCTGTGGTTCATCTGCGCCCCTCGCAGTCTTGGTGTGAAACTGCCTCTGCCAACCTTGGCTTCTCCGAACCCAAGCAGAGGAAGGGAGGGCATTTGGACAACAGCTTTCCGGAGAGCCGAAACTGCCAATCTCTACTACATTGGTCTCGCTGTCAGTTTTGCCTCTGAACTAAACTGCATTATTATGTCTGGATGTCTGGCCGGGATGCCAATCTTATAAGAATTTCACTTTTCTCTCTCTCTCATTTTACTTCCAACTGAGATCATCTCACAGTGATTCCAATCTGTAGCTTATGAATTTCTCTCAGCCCATATTGGATAGCTCTAACCTGTTAGAGAAACAGTGCTTAAAAACTTGGACACTGATGCCAGAGTGTTGCATTTAAATCCTAGTTTCATCCCCTTTCTGTGCCTCAGTCTCCTGTCTGCAAAATACAGATAATAATACCTGTAAAATACCTTGAATATACGTGACCATATGTGACACATAGTAAGTGCTCCATAAATGTTAGCTAGTGTTTCTATTAGACATGATATACTCTTCCATCACCGAGTTCTAGCTGTTTGTCCCTTTGCACCATATCTTCTTTTTTTTTTTTTTTTTTTTTTTTTTTTTTTTTTTTTTTTTTTTTTTTTTGTGGTACGCGGGCCTCTCACTGTTGTGGCCTCTCCCATTGCGGAGCGCAGGCTCCGGACGCACAGGCTCAGCGGCCATGGCTCACGGGCCCAGCCGCTCCGCGGCATGTGGGATCCTCCCGGACCGGGGCACAAACCCATGTCCCCTGCATCGGCAGGCGGACTCTCAACCACTGCGCCACCAGGGAAGCCCTGCACCATATCTTCTTTGCCTGACATAGCATTCCTCTCCTTTGGCTAAAATTTCAAGTTAACTTGATTCAGAGCCTATACTTTGCTCATTTGTATACAGACACGTGAGGTCATAGTACTGTTCCCGATTCAATTCCTTGTTTTCTGCCAAGACTTATTAGTCTTCTCTGATGTTGTTGTTCTTCTCATGTCCTGCCTGCTATTCTCCGTATGAGTACAGTTTTATCTGGGCATTTTTCCTTCCCTGCACATTTCAGGTTGGCACTTTTCTGCTAAACGTAGTTCTTCCAGCCATGCAAAAACACTCCAGCCTCTGCAGGAGTTCAGTACCCCAGAAATCTGTATTCATCCTTACCCCTAAAAAAAGCTGGCTGGTCACTTCTCACATCCTCCTTTATCTTACAGAGTCACAGCCTTTTTTCCTGGAAGGAAGATAAAAGCATATCTTGTGCCCTGAGGTCCTTCAGCTTCCTGCCTAGAATTTCAAAAATTCACAGAGCGCTTCCCTGGTGGCGCAGTGGTTGAGAGTCCGCCTGCCGATGCGGGGGACGCGGGTTCGTGCCCCGGTCCGGGAAGATCCCACGTGCCGCGGAGCGGCTGGGCCCGTGAGCCGTGGCCGCTGAGCCTGCGCGTCCGGAGCCTGTGCTCCGCAATGGGAGAGGACACAACAGTGAGAGGCCCGCGTACCGCAAAAAAAAAAAAAAAAAAAAAATTCTCAGAGTGAGATTTTGGACAGTTGTGACTATGGTCTATAAGCCCAAATGAGCCATTAGAAGTTAGTACTAAAAGGATTTGATCAACAGCAGACTCTTTGTCCTAACCCAGATATAATCAAGAGCCAAAAATATGTGGGCACATAGCTAATGAGTATCTGAGTGGTCGGGGAGGAAAGAGATGCAAAGTTGGACTCTAACTACTTCCAGTGTGAGCTCTCTGATGTTCAGGAGGGTCTGAAGGGTTATACGTTCATTATGCTTGTGAGGTTTCTGCCCAGCAAGGTGCTGGAGATGCTCCGAGTGTGGGTTGTGTGATGAAGAACAAGGAGATCAAGGACTGAAGTGTTTTCGCATTCATTATACCTAGAGATTTTATTCCATGTAGAGAATCTCTGAGTTATAATCGAAGCCTGTTCCATATGTATAATCTGAACTGGGTCCTTTCTCCTGTGGGAATTTATGGTATGTAACAAGATGTGCGCTCAGGCCTCAGATGAGAGCTTCTCTCCACATTCATTAAATTTCATTAAATTCATAGTCTCACTCTCTGTTTCCTCATGTGAAACGTCTGTGCTGGGAGAGGGCGTCTGCCTTTCGTATTTCATCTTAACTCTCAGATCTGCCCTCGAAAGCCACAGTTCCCTTTAAAAGTGGAGTTTGGGTTAGTCTTTTATTTCCACGGCCGCCCACCACATGTCTTCATCTGAGACTAACGATAATAGAAGCGTCTACTAATGTTAAGTATTTACCATGTGGCAGGCTCTGCGCCAGTGATGTACAGTTACTCGATCCCGGCATCCAGGATTGAGGAGGGCGCTGTTCTCAGGCCCGTGTCATTTTCCCCGCACCTCCTTTCCTTTTAACGCTGTGTGCCCACAGCACAGAATGCTCCCGCATTTGCCCTTAGCCTTGGGCCCTGGCGTCCACCATTGTGACCAGACGACTCGGCACCCCCAAATATATTATGGGGAACACATTGCTACCCTGCCTGACCTTAACTCTTTATGTCCACCAGGTGGGAGTATTGAGATTTTAAAGAACCTTCCAGAAAATAGACTCAGTGTGTGAGGTGAGCAGCCTCACACAGGTTGCTTGTGATTTCAGTGGGTGAAAAGGCTTATCAAAACCAAAACCAAAAAACTTCTTTTATAAAAGCATATTTTAGCTATTTCAGTGATACCAGAGAGTGGGATATATCAGAAACACTGCATTGTTTTGAAGATTTTCTGGATGTAATAACTCCATACACATTCACCCTTAAGCACAAACATTCTTGGATTTACAGTTCTTGTTACTAGTTCTAATGGTTTCCATGAAAGCTCGGATTATCATTTCCTGGGCTGGTGCTTCTCCATCTTGCTCCCAACGGCAGAGGAGAGAGAGTAAATGTGCACCCCAAGAACTACGGACTACTATAAAAGTGGCTCTTTGGAAAAAAGCAATGTCTTCGAAGTCCCAGGTTTCATTTTACAAGTTGTGTGGATTTTGCTTTCTATTTTTTAATATATATGTGTTTGTTTTTTGGTTTTTGCGGTATGCGGGCCTCTCACTGTTGTGGCCTCTCCCGTCGCGGGGCGCAGGCTCCGGACGCGCAGGCTCAGCGGCCATGGCTCACGGGCCCAGCCGCTCCGCGGCACGTGGGATCTTCCCGGACCGGGGCACGAACCCGCGTCCCCCGCATCGGCAGGCGGACTCTCAACCACTGCGCCACCAGGGAAGCCCTATATAAGTGTTTTTAATGTCAAAACTACCATTAAGTAACATGGCCATGACTGGGAAATGTGGCACGCTTAACCTCTGGTCAGTCTGGGATTGTGGCGTTATTATTTCTGGAAAGGCAGGAAGGACTGGACATGCAGTGTCCTTCAATATGGAGACCTCATCAATCTGTGTCTCCCTAGGGATTTTCCTGTGCTTACCTTCTCCATGTTTGACCCCTCTTTGCTGCTTAGATCATTTTTCATTCTGCATTTTGGCCCTCCATATTTGTTTCGATTAATATTTTGATTATTTTTCAGTTAAATGTGGTCTAGCAAAAACAGAGCTTCATTTCTGGCCTTCAGCAGTGCGCTTTCTTCCATTCCTGAGGCTGCCACTTACTCGGGATAACTCCCAGACTCTTTCCTGAATTAAACCTTTCTGATTAAACTTGGGTTTATCTTAATTCTTTCATGCTCTCATTTGAGTACTGTTCATATTGTCAGATTTTGTTTTAAAAATAACTAAATAATATAGGTATGACAGCCTTACATCTTCTTCCAGAACAAATTTAAGCTGATTCCTATAAATACATACAAGAGCATCACAAATGGGAGGAGAGAAACATGACTAATAAAAATATACGATTCATGATATCCATAATGATGATGATGATGGTGGTGATGATGAATAAGAGTGGTAAACATAGGAAGCAGCGAGGGAGAATGTTAGTTCACATGGTCTTACTTAAAGGCCCAGTCTTTATCCTCAGACATCCCTCCTGAATGTTTGCCAAACTCAGAGTAGAAATGCTGCTGATGACATAACCACATTTGGGTGGAAGTGTGTTGCTGCTGCTTCACTGTTTTATTTATAGCTCTCTTTTACTGCCCTCATTTACCCCCATCCACCTCATCCTTTATTAAAGTGGAGATGCTGGAATTAGTAAAGGACTGAAGGAGTGCTGCTGAATATTTTGTCAATTTTATGGACCCAGGAACTTACTTTCATATGATTACAGTATAGGATTAACTCAGGGAAGCTAAACATTTATTAAAGATGTCAGATTCTGGAGGACTCCCCTGGTGGCGCAGTGGTTAAGAATCCGCCTACCAATGCAGGGGACACAGGTTTGATCCCTGGTCCAGGAAGATCCCACATGCTGCAGAGCAACTAGGCCCATGCGCCACAACTACTGAGCCTGTGCTCTAGAGCCCTCAAGCCACAACTACTGAGCCCGTGTGCCACAGCTACTGAAGCCTGTGCGCCTGGAGCTCACGCTCCGCAACAAAAGAAGCCACCGCAATGAGAAGCCCGTGCACCGCAACGAAGAGGAGCTCCAGCTCGCTATGGCTAGAGAAAGCCCACGTGCAGAAACGAAGACCCAATGTAGCCAAAATATAATAATAATAATAATAAATAAATTTATTTTAAAAACCCGCAAGATGTCAGATTCTGGACCTTCCTGTTAGCAGTTGTGGTACATTGTATCATTTCTTCAAAACATAGCCTGCCCCTCTTTTTTTTTTTTTTTGAATTTTATCTTATTTGTTTTTTTATACAGCACATTCTTATTAGTTATCCATTTTATACATATTAGTGTATATATATCAATCCCAATCTCCCAATTCATCACAGCACCACCACCACCACCCCAGCCTCTTTCCTCCTTTGGTGTCCATACGTTTGTTCTCTGCATCTGTGTCTCAGTTTCTGCACTGCAAACTGGTTCATCTGTACCATTTTTATAGGTTCCACATACATGTGTTAATATACGATATTTGTTTTTCTCTTTCTGACTTACTTCACTCTGTATGACAGTCTCTAGATTCATCCACATGTCTACAAATGAACCAATTTCATTCATTTTTATGGCTGAGTAATATTCCATTGTGTATATGTACCATATCTTCTTTATCCGTTCACCTCTTAGTGGGCGTTTAGGTTGCTTCCATGACCTGGCTATTGTAAATAGTGCTGCAATGAACGTTGGGGTGCATGTGCCTTTTTGAATTATGGTTTTCTTTGGGTATATGCCCAGTAGTGGGATTCCTGGGTCATATGGTAATTCTATTTTTAGTTCTTTAGGAACCTCCATACTGTTCTTCATAGTGGCTGTATCAATTTACATTCCCACCAACAGTGCAAGAGGGTCCCTTTTTCTCCACACCCTCTCCAGCATTTGTTGTTTGTAGATTTTCTGATGATGTCCATTCTAACTGGTGTGAGGTGATACCTCATTGTGGTTTTGATTTGAATTTCTCTAATAATTAGTGATGTTGAGCAGCTTTTCATGTGCTTCTTGGCCATCTGTATGTCTTCTTTGGGCAAATGTCTATTTAGGTCTTCTGCCCATTTTTGGATTGGGTTGTTTGTTTTTTTAATATTGAGCTGCATGAGCTGTTTATATATTTTAGAGATTAATCATTTGTCTGTTGATTCATTTGCAAATATTTTATCCCATTCTGAGTGTTGTCTTTTTGTCTTGTTTGTAGTTTCCTTTGCTGTGCAGCAAAGGAAACTACTGAAACTTTAAGTTTCAGTAGGTACCATTTGTCTATTTTTTTTTTTTTTAATTTCCATTAGTCTAGGAGGTGGATCAAAAAAGATCTTGCTGTGATTTATGTCAAAGAGTGTTCTTCCTATGTTTTCCTCTAAGAGTTTTATAGTGTCCAGTCTTATATTTAGGTCTCTAATCCATTTTGAGTTTATTTTTCTGTATGGTGTTAGGGAGTGTTCAAATTCATTCTTTTACATGTAGCTGTCCACTTTTCCCAGCACCACTTATTAAAGAGACTGTCTTTTCTCCATTGTATATCCTTGGCTCCTTTGTCATAGATTAGTTGACCATTGGTGTGTGGGTTTATCTCTGGGATTTCTATCCTGTTCCATTGATCTATATTTCTGTTTTTGTGCCAGTACCATATTGTCTTGATGACTGTAGCTTTGTAGTATAGTCTGAAGTCAGGGAGTCTGATTCCTCCAGCTCCGTTTTTTTCCCTCAAGACGGCTTTGGCTATTCAGGATCTTTTGTGTCTCCATACAAATTTTAGGATTTTTTGTTCTAGTACTGTAAAAAATGCCATTGGTAATTTGATAGGGATTGCATTGAATCCGTAGATTGCTTTGGGTAGTATAGTCATTTTCACAATATTGATTCTTCCAGTCCAAGAACATGGTATGTCTCTTCATCTGTTTGGATCATCTTTAATTTCTTTCATCGGTGTCTTATAGTCTTCTGCATACAGGTCTTTTGTCTCCCTAGGTAGGTTTATTCCTAGGTATTTTATTCTTTTTGTTGCAATGGTAATTGGAAATCCTTAATTTGTCTTGCAGATTTTTCATCATTAGTGTATAGGAATGCAAGAGATTTCTGTGCATTAATTTTGTATCCTGCAACTTTACCAAATTAATTGACTAACTCTAGTAGTTTTCTGGTGGCATCTTGAGGATTCTCTATGTATAGTATCATGTCATCTGCAAAAAGTGACCGTTTTACTTCTTCTTTTCCAATTTGGATTCCTTTTATTTCTTTTTCTTCTCTGATTGCCATGGCTAGGACTTCCAAAACTATGCTGAATAATATTGGTGAGAGTGGACACCCTTGTCCTCTTCCTGATCTTAGAGGAAATGCTTTCAGTTTTTCACCATTGAGAATGATGCTTGCTGTGGGTTTGTCATATATGGCCTTTATTATGTTGAAGTAGGTTCCCTCTATGCCCACTTTCTGGAGAGATTTTTTCATAAATGGGTGTTGAATATTGTCAAAAGCTTTTTCTGCATCTACTGAGGTGATCATATGGTTTTTCTTCTTCAATTTGTTAATATGGTATATCACATTGATTGCTTTGTGTATATTGAAGAATCCTTGCATCCCTGGGATAAATCCCACTTGATCATGGTGAATGAGCCTTTTAATGAGTTGTTGGATTCTGTTTGCTAGTATTTTGTTGAGGATTTTTGCATCTATATTCATCAGTGATATTGGTCTGTAATTTTCTTTTTTTGTAGTATCTTTGTCTGGTTTTGGTATCAGGGTGATGGTGGCCTCATAGAATGAGTTTGGGAGTGTTCCTTCCTCTGCAATTTTTTGGAAGAGTTTGAGAAGGATGGGTGTTAGTTCTTCTCTAAATGTTTGATAGAATTCTCCTGTGAAGCCATCTGGTCCTGGACTTTTGTTTGTTGGAAGATTTTTAATCACAGTTTCAATTTCATTACTTGTGATTGTTCTGTTCATATTTTCTATTTCTTCCTGGTTCAGTCTTGGAAGGTTATACCTTTCTAAGAATGTGTCCATTTCTTCCAGCTTGTCCATTTTATTGGCATAGAGTTGCTTGTAGTAGTCTCTTAGGATGCTTTGTACTTCTGCAGTGTCTGTTGTAACTTCTCCTTTTTCATTTGCAATTTTATTGATTTGAGTCCTCTCCCTCTTTTTCTTGATGAGTCTGGCTAATGGTTTATCAATTTTGTTTATCTTCTCAAAGAACCAGCTTTTAGTTGTATTGATCTTTGCTATTGTTTTCTTTGTTTCTATTTCATTTATTTCTTCTCTGGTCTTTATGCTTTCTTTCCTTCAACTAACTTTGGGTTTTGTTTGTTCTTCTTTCTCTAGTTCCTTGAAATGTAAGTTTAGATTGTTTATTTTAGATTTTTCTTGTTTCTTGAGGTAGGCTTGTATAGCTATAAACTTCCTTCTTAGAACTGCTTTTGCTGCATCCCATAGGTTTTGGGTTATGGTGTTTTCATTGTCATCTGTTTCTAGGTATTTTTTGATTTCTTCAGTGCTCTCTTGGTCATTAAGTAGTGTATTGTTTAGCCTCCATGTATTTGTATTTTTTACAGATTTTTTCCTGTAATTGACATCTCGTCTCATAGCGTTGTGGTCAGAAAAGATACTTGATATGATGTTAATTTTCTTAAATTTACCAAGGCTTGATTTGTGACCAAAGGTATGATCTACCCTGGAGAATGTTCCATGACCACGTGAGAAGAAAGTGTATTCTGTTGTTTTTGGATGGAATGTCCTATAAAGATAAATTAAATCTATCTGGTCTATTGTGTCATTTAAAGCTTCTGTTTCCCTATTTATCTTCATTTTGGATGATCTGTCCATTGGTGAAAGTGGGATGTTAAAGTCCCCTACTATGATTGTGTTACTGTCGATTTCCCCATTTATGGCCGTTAGCATTTGCTTTATGTATTGAGGTGCTCCTATGTTGGGTGCATAAATATTTACAATTGTTATATCTTCTTCTTGGATTGATCCCTTGCTATTATGTACTGTCTATCTTTGTGTCTTGTAACAGTCTGTATTTTAAAGTCTATTTTGTCTGATATGAGAATTGCTCCTCCAGCTTTCTTTTGATTTCCATTTGCATGGACTATCTTTTTCCATTCCCTCACTTTCAGTCTGTATGTGTCCCTAGGTCTGAAGTGGGTCTCTTGTAGACAGCATATATATGGGTCTTGTTTTTGTATCCATTCAGCGAGCCTGTGTCTTTTGGTGGGAACATTTAATCCATTCACGTTTAAGGTAATTATCGATATGTATGTTCCTATTCCCAATTTCTTAATTGTTTTGGGTTTGTTTTTGTTGGTCCTTTTCCTCTCTTGTGTTTCCCATTTAGAGAAGTTCTTTTAGCATTTGTTGTAGAGCTGGTTTGGTGGTGCTGAATTCTCTTAGCTTTTGCTTGTCCGTAAAGTTTTTGATTTCTCCACCGAATCTGCATGAGATCCTTGCTGGGTAAAGTAATCTTGGTTGTCAGTTCTTCCCTTTCATCACTTTAAGTATATCATGCCACTCCCTTCTGGCTTGTAGAGTTTCTGCTGAGAAATCAGCTGTTAACTTTATGGGAGTTCGCTTGTATGTTATTTGTCATTTTTCCCTTGTTGCTTTCAGTAGTTTTTCTTTGTCTTTAGTTTTTGCCAATTTTATTACTATGTGTCTTGGCATGTTTCTCCATGGGTTTATCCTGTATGGGACTCTCTGCACTTCCTGAACTTGGGTGGCTATTTCCTTTCCTATGTTAGGGAAGTTTTTGACTATAATATCTTCAAATATTTTCTCAGGTCCTTTCTCTCTCTCTTCTCCTTCTTAGACCCCTATAATGCGGATGTTGTTTCGTTTAATGTTGTCCCAGAAGTCTCTTAGGCTGTCTTCATTTCTTTTCATTCTTTTTTCTTTATTCTGTTCCGCAGCAGTGAATTCCACCATTCTGTCTTCCAGGTCCCTTATCCATTCTTCTGCCTCTGTTATTCTGTTATTGATTCAGTCTAGTGTACTTTTCATTTCAGTTATTGTATTATTCATCTCTGTTTGTTTGTTCTTTAATCCTTCTAGGTCTTTGTTAAACATTTCTTGCATCTTCTCGATCTTTGCCTCCATTCTTTTTCTGAGGTCCTGGATCATCTTCACTATCATTCTGAATTCTTTTTCTGGAAGGCTGCCTATCTCTACTTCATTTAGTTGTTTTTCTGGGATTTTATCTTGTTCCTTCATCTGGTACATAGCTCTCTGCCTTTTCATCTTGTTTATCTTTCTGTGAATGTGGTTTTTGTTCCACAGGCTGCAGGTTTGTACTTCTTCTTGCTTCTGCTGTCTGCCCTCTGGTGCCTGCCCCTCTTTAGTGGATTTATTTCTACAAAATCCCTCCCTGGGGAAGGAGTTGTATTTGTCAGGCTTGGCCACATAACTTATTTCAGCCAGTGAGCTGTGAGCCGGCATAACATATGCCTCATTCAGGAAGATGCTGTAAGAGCCATCCTGTGGTTTTCCCATTGCTCTTTCCCTTTGCTATAAGAACAACATGCCCCAGGGAGGGGCATCTCCTTTAATGTGGATCCTGAAATGAGAAAATCATGTGAAACAGAGCTACAGTGTACCATTATGAGTGAGAAACAAATCTCTTTTGTTAGCCATTGAGATTCTGAGGTTATTTATTACAGCAACATAACCTAGCAATAGCTGTGTGATGTGCCAGTAAAATCTTGTTTTTTTAAATTTAATTTAACTTAATTTTTTATACAGCACATTCTTATTAGTTATCCATTTTATACATATTAGTGTATATATGTCAATCCCAATCTCCCAATTCATCACACCCCCCCTTCCCGCCACTTTCCCCCGTTGGTGTCCATATATTTGTTCTCTACATCTGTGTCTCTGTTTCTGCCCTGCAAACTGGTTCATCTGTACCATTTTTCTAGGTTCCACATATATGCATTAATGTACAGTATTTGTTTTTCTCTTTCTGACTTACTTCACTCTGTATGACAGTCTCTAGATCTTTCCACGTCTATACAAATGAGCCAGTTTCGTTCCTTTTTATGCATGCCAGTGAAATCTTATCAGACAATTTTACCTATCCATGAGCAATGGTAGATGGTCCTTGATACAGTATATCTATTATATCTTTAATATATTAGTCATGCAAGAACAAGTGTAGCTGGAGTCTATAGCCCTTGATTATTTTCAGCAAAATCCTTTCTTAAATTTTATTTTTTAATAAATAAGGACATGTAGGTTCGATGATTTTGGTATTCTTCCTTTTCCACTAAGAATTTTAGAGAAAACCCACATATGAGCTCAGTGTACAGATATATAGTACATTGCCAAATGAACTGGTTTTCCAGGTACAAATATAAGAGATTGTGCAGTAGTCAAGATTCCTGGGTTTCAAGGGGTGGTAGGTTGGGTTCCCTTGGAAGAAGAATCTGAGATGGAGATTAGCATGCAGGAAGTTTAAGGAGAACCCCTGGGGTCTATACTTGTTGAAGGGAAGGGAAGGGAAGGGAAGAAAGTATGACTGGGCAGAGAGGAAAGTTGGACTGCAATGCATTCTGGAGAAAGTACTCAGCCAGCCTCACAGGGAGCTCTGAAGCTGGGCTGGCCCTTCAGATTTGTCCCAAGTTGAGATGGGAGGCGGGGGTGGGACCTTTACACTACAGTAAGCAGTCTTGGATGTGGGCTTTCTAGGGGGGTGTTATCTTGGGCAAGGCAACTCTTTTCAGCTGAGGCAGTTTCTCCAGAGAGCTGACAGTGGAGTCCCCTCTGCTGACTGCACTCTCAACTGCTGGGGGAATAAGTCCTTTTGTCCCGAAGGGTATCTGGGTGGCACATCATGATCTCCACTAAAGGCTTCCCCTTGTGCTGCTCAGAGTCATTTCATTATGAAAGTTCTGGGAGCATATCATCCAGGATTTTGATGGGCTTCTTTTCCTGGGGAAACTTATGAGAAGAAGATTGGTGGATGTGAACAACAGCACCTACTGCTGCCATTGGTCTCAGGGCTGCAACCAAAATCCACTGTCTCGCTCCCGTATGATCCATTCTAGATTGCTCTCATTCTCCGCATCTCCACTGGTCTCTGTGGCCTCCCTAGCTTCATGATTTTGCCACTGGTAACCATGCCCTTCTCAGGCCGTGGCTCATAGGTGAGGGAGCATGTGGAGGTGCCTAAATGAGTCACCAAATGTTGACATTTTCCTCCCTGAGCCCTTTGTGTAACAGTAGCTGTTACCTCCTCCTGATGATTGGGGTCACTTATCCCAGCCAGGTTGGTTCTTTATCTCTCATCTGCTGGTCTCTTGGCAAGAGGAGCCTGAAACGCCCAAGAGACAGCTGTAGCTTATGGGGCTCTTGCTGTGTCCCCTGGAGGAACTGTTTCCCCTTTGTGAACCATGATCTCTAAACCCACAGAACCCAGAGTTAACAGGACAGGAAGCACAAATTCTCCAAGTATCAATCGCTCACTGGGAGTGATAGTAAACTATCACTGGGAGTGATAGTAAAAAAGTGTTTCTGCTTCCTGAGCTCGTGGATTCTGCCTACTGGGGAACACAGCACCACAGAAGTCATCTGATGTCCAGTGTTTATTGCAGGATCCTGGAGGATGATGCCCTATCCCCGCGAAACTTCGGATAGTGATGTGTGCTGATAAAAAAAAATTAAGGCAGGGAGGCAAAGGGAGTATAGGATGGGATGGTTGCAATTTTAGGTAGGGTGGCCAGGGCAGGCCTCACCAAGCAGTGACATTTGAGTACAGATCGAAAGGAAGAGAGCAGTTTAGGGTGAGCTCACTCCTGGCAGCCGGAGCAGAAGGTGCCCTGGCCTATGGCAGGAGTTTTCTCGGCGTGCTCAAGGTACAGTGAGGTGATCAGCATGCCAACGGCAGACAGAAAGAAGCAGAGAATTGGTAGATGAGGTGGTAGTACCTAGGTAGTACCTAGGTACTACCTAGTACCTAGGTAGTACCACCTACTGGTGGTAGGTGACCATACTATGTAAGGTCTTAGAGGTCATTGTAAAACGTTTGCTTTTACTCAGAATAAACTGAGAAACCACAAGAGGTTTTGAGGTGAGAAGTGATACGATATATCACTTCTCATATATATATGGTATGATATGATATGATATGATATGTTTTACCAGAATCTCTGTGGCATCACTGAGGACAGACCAAAGGGGGAAAGGTGGAAGCAGAGGTGCCAGTGATGAGGCTGCTACACGACTAGCAAGAGGTGGTGACGGTGGGACCAGGATGGTGACAGTGGGGGTGATCTTACAGAGCAGGCTTCCAGAGGCACCTGTCGCAATACATTCAATGCCAGAGTGGCCTCTTAGAATTGCATAACGTGGTGGTACCGGGTGAGTCCAATTTTGCTGCAGTTTAAGGCAGGGGCCACCATATTTGATGATACAGAATGTGAGAGGAAGAGTGGTGTGATGGACGGCTCCAAGGTTCTTGGCCTGAGCACCTGGGAAGCTGGGGTCGCCATCCATCGAGACGGAGGAGACAGTGCAAGGAGCAGCCTGAGAGATGGCGGCAGCAATGGGAACTCAGTAGGGGACACATTACGCTTGAGATGCCTGGGACTTCCCTGGCGCTCCAGTGGTTTAGACTTCGCGTTTGCACTGCAGGGGACACGGCTTTGATCCCTGGCTGGGGAACTAAGATCCCGCATGCCATGCAGCGCGGCCAAGAGAGTTAATAAGCGTGAGGACCCTGTTGGACATCCGGTCAGCAGCCAGATATTGAGCCTGGAGACCATGGAAGGCTTCAGAGTTATGCATGTGGGAATCATTCGCATTTAGATGGCATTTGAAGCCACGAGAATGAATGAGATGGCTTAGTAAGTGTGGTGAGAATGAGTGAGATCACTTAGAAGTGAGAGTAGGTAAGAAAAAAAAAAAAAAAAAAAGAACCAAACCAAAGACTGGACCTAATGCGCTCCATGGTCAGAGTGTGGGGAAATGAGGAAGATCCAGTTAAGAGACAGAGCAGGAAGAGTCAGAGAGGTGGGAGAGATCCAGGCCAAAGAGCTATCCTGGATGCCAAGTGAAGAAAGAGCTTCAAGAGGAGCCACAGAAGGAATGAAGTAGCCAGGCATACGGTCTCAAGGATGTTCCCTGGGCTATTTGAATCTGATCTACATTAACCAGCATCTAGGCTTATGCCAGTGAAGTATCGTAGAATGTGCATCCTGGCATCCCTTCAGCATGTTGACAATAAGGGTCCAGCTCATCATTTCCAAAGCAAGCCTGGTATTCTAGAGGAGGGACCCAAGAGTATAGAAGACGTTTCAAAGCATTTGGTCAGGACTGTAGTGCTTTCGTTTCTCTCTTTCTGAAAACGCCTATTTTAACAAGTTGTTTTTGGACCCTTGCCTGGAAAGCTAAAAAGAGCCGGAAGCTGCCTGTTGTCTGGAGCCCACAGCTGAGCACAGTACATGAGAAGGATGTGTGAATATCCATCGCTGGCCTTATGTTGAGGCACTGCTAGAGCCATGCCCAGAAGCAGCAGCAGAAACTAAAACCAACCTGGAAATTCCATTTGTTACCAACCAACTTGGAGAATGCTTTTCTGTTTTCTTAAATAAGACTTTTGAGGAGAGGGAAGCGGCAATGGGAATTTTAAAACAAATATTTTCAGGAGACAAAGGATTGACATATTTCGTTATTAGTAACTTCAAGCAGAAATGTGAAATCACTTTTTGAAAATGTGGTGAAAACGACTCTTTTCTTGATAAGGATACAATATGTGGGGAGAACGTGGATCAGATATTTCCTCCTGAATTACTGCATCATAACAAATTCTGTATGATTTCACTCATTTCAAATACATTTTAAGACAGGGAAATGGGGAGGAGTTAAATAAATGAATATCCAAAGCAGTTTGAAGTAATGAAAAGTTTCCTCTTCCATAGGAGATAATATATATATATATATATATATATATATATATATATATATATATTTTTTTTTTTTTTTTTTTTTTTTTTTTTTGCGGTACGCGGGCCTCTCACTGTTGTGGCCTCTCCCGTTGCGGAGCACAGGCTCCGGACGGGCAGGCGCAGCGGCCACGGCTCACGGGCCCAGCCGCTCCGCGGCACGTGGGATCCTCCCGGACCGGGGCGCGAACCCGCGTCCCCTGCATCGGCAGGCGGATTCTCAACCACTGCGCCACCAGGGAAGCCTGGAGATAATATTTTTTAATGTTTACTTTTTTTAATGCTGTTCATTTCAAATTTAAATGTTATTCACAGGATAGCTATTGGAAAGTTTGTACCTCTGAGCAAATTTTTTTTTTAAGTTGGAGGAAACAAAATTGGGGATTTTTGTTATTTTGCTTTTGAGTAGCTGATTAAGAATAAGCAGCTTTGTTAAGCAACTATCATTTATTTCTAGCATATTTTGGTTAGATAGTTATGAAAATTAATGGTAACTAATTTCTTCAAACCCTGGGTTTAAGCATTATCTGAAATAACTCAATGTTACTGGATTATTGTCCCAACCTGCACATTACCGGCCCCCAAGTCCCTTCCCTAGCTTTCTTTTTTGTGTGTGTGTGCTATGCGGGCCTCTCACTGTTGTGGCCTCTCCCATTGCGGAGCACAGGCTGCGGACGCGCAGGCTCAGCGGCCATGGCTCACGGGCCCAGCCGCTCCGCGGCATGTGGGATCTTCCCGGACCGGGGCACGAACCCGTGTCTCCTGCATCGGCAGGCGGATTCTCAACCACTGCGCCACCAGGGAAGCCCCTAGCTTTCTTTAGTTTCTCAGTGAGTCTCTGGGTGAAGGCAATGATTCTTCTCTCGCCCCATAAGAAACCACTTGGGGACGACATCTCACCGCAGTCCTGGCTGCCTGAGCCCTGAGAAAGGGGTGGGTCTCGGATGCCCCAGACCTTGGGTTAGAAATTGCAAGAAGGCAGCCCCCGCTGCTAAGCTGTTTCTTTTTTGCCATCTCTGCCCTGAGGCAGCTCTTTCTTTTTGTGTAAACAGTTCCTTCACCTGTTGCTTGAGGCTTCTTTCTCTATAGCAGGATTTTTCCAAATGTGAATTGCTGAGTTGTGAAACCAGTTTAGTGAGTAAGGAGGGAGTTATAAATAATTACATCAACCGGGACTGCCCTGGACGAAGCAGGACATGTGCTCACCCGCTAGCTCAAGATCAGAATTAAAGAAAGTGAAGTGGAATCAGAACAGAAAATATCAGCGTGTCACATATAGAAAGTGTAAATGGTGTTTTATTTTTTATTTTTATTTTTGCGGTACGTGGGCCTCTCACTGCTGTGGCCTCTCCCATTGCGGAGCACAGGCTCCGGACGCGCAGGCTCAGCGGCCACGGCTCACGGGCCCAGCCGCTCCGCAGCACGTGGGATCTTCCCGGACCGGGGCACGAACCCGTGTCCCCTGCATCGGGAGGCGGACTCTCAACCACTGCGCCACCAGGGAAGCCCTAAATGGTGTTTTATGACACTTTAGCTGGGAGGAGGTAAAACACATTTCTTACTGGAGTCAAGGACAAGAACATTTGAAAATCACGGCTCTACAGGGCTGAGACTAGTTTGCAGAGGGGACTTTGGGTAAGGCCATTATGCTTTTCTTCTAGGTTGTTCTCCTCTACTCTAGCCTCCTTTTGCCCTAAATAAGGCTCTCAAACAACGCAAGTCTTACAACTAAACTCCTCCCACTTGAACCCCAGCACTGGGCCTGGAGTAAGCCAAGTTCCCTGAAACATCATGTCTTTGCTTCTAGGATAACACTTTGCTTGTCTGAAATCACTGAGGAATGTAAGTGGTTCATCTATTAGAAGGGTATCTAAATGTGAACTTTCACGGAATAGAAGCTGATAGAAATATATTTTTTCTCTGCAAGCTCCTTAAGGGTAAGAGCCTTCTGAGAAACGAGCAGCAACCTGACAGGTAGAGGTCCTCAGGAACCGCTCACTGAACTTTGCTGGGTGCTGGTCTGATGACTGGGTTTACTCCTCTGCCTCATCCTGTGGAAACTGATGCCCACGTGTTGTTTCTTGGGTGGTATAACTGCCCTCTTTGTGGAATGTCTTTAGAAATTTCTCTCATAACAAGAATCAATCTCTAACAGGAGGAAATGTACACTCTGGAAATCATAGTGCCCTGGGGAAAGGTTCAGTTAGAGAGTTCACAGAAAGCACAGAAAGTTCACAGTGCTGGGTAAGTGCTGGGTAATGTGGACTGTGGCCATTATTAAGTAAACAGAGTAAAGACAGAACAACACAGAAAAAAAATGTTGTTGGCTCTTGTGTCACTTCACAGGAAGAGCCAGGGCCTTTAGCACTTAGCTTGGTGGTTCTGTTTATTAGGTAACCATTAGTGAATTGATTTTTAAGTGATACCGTGGGTTCTCAGGACCTATGACCCGCCCGCTTTTGTCCCTGACCCGTCCGCTTCTGTATGTCTTCTCTGTGCCCTCTCTTTACCCAGATAATGCAGAGCTGGCTTTCCACCAGGTTGTGAAGCAAGAGTGGTCTCATGTGCTCCGGTGCTGATTCCTCTGAAATTGCAACGTCTGTGGTTTGGTTCAGGGGGGCTCTTGCCCTGGACCTGAATGGTAGTCTGAGACAGAATCACGGCTTCCCGGGCAGTTGAGCAGGGATTCTCAGCCTCAGCACAACTGACATTTGGAGCAGGGTAATGCTTTGCTGTCGCGGTTAGCCTGTGTATTGCAGGATGTTCAGCAGCACCTTTGGCCTCTGTTCCCTAGATTCCAGTCGCATCTCCCTCCTCCACCAAGCCGTAACATCCAAAACTGTTTTCACACGTTACCAAATGGCCCCTGGGTTCAAAATGGCCCCAACCAAGAATCACTGAGCTAAATTAAGGACAAAAAGCAAGATAATAGTCCTAAAATACACCAGTCTTAAGTGACTTTAATTAGTTACCTATATTTTAGGACTGACCGAGTAGACATGTTTAAAGGACACTTTTGCAAGGTTTATTAGTATTGTGTCATGAATAACATAATTTAAAATGTCTCACCTTTTAAAATGCGGCGTGAATCAAGAAATCACTCCACCTGATTCTCTCACACTCCACGCACAAGCCTTGCCTTCTGCTTTACAACGTACTTCCCTTTCTGGGCAAACTCCTACTCACCCTCCAACACCCAGCTCAAATGTCACATCCTTTTAAAGAATTCCATGTGTGCCAGTGGTATTTTATGTATCTCTTCTACCACCATATTTACATATTATTATAATTATTCATAGGTCTGTCTCCCCAACAAGGGTAGGAACTATGTCTTACTCACTTTTCCACCTCTAGCCCTTGGCACAGTGCCTGTCACAAAGCTTTTCCACAGTAACTGGCTAAGAGCTGGTTGTCAGAGAGTCAGTGTGGAAGCTGCAAATCTGAGTCTCAATCCTACTCCGCTCCTTATTAACTATAGGGCTTTAGACAAGGCATTTAACTCTCATAAGTGCCTTTTCTTCACCCCTAAGATGAAGATAATAGTATTTACAACTTGATGGTTGTAGTGATTTAAAAACAATATTGTGATTTAAAAACACCCAGTTACATCAATGCCTCTTTGGGAAACGAGCTGTGGCTGACCATGGGTTAGAATATATGAAGTGCATCCTTCGAGTTCTGTAGCTGGGCAGAGTAGATCAGACACCTTGGGGAAATGTTGTGCGTTATTATTTGATTATGACGGTGTAATAATTTAATAATGATTTTCATTAAAATATTTTTTCAAAGAATTGTGTACTTCAACTCCCAGAAATATATCCAAGGGTCTTCATTCAGGGCTGGAAGGAGGCCTAAGAACCACCACTATTTGTATGTTACTGTTCGTGGGACCTCATTAGCACCACAGGCTGAAGAGGCCTGGTGACACTGGCTTACGTCCTCATAAATTGGGTGCTGCTCTAGGGAGATTAATCATACTCCTGTGATTCATCTGCTCCCTGCTTATTCCATTGGGAAGCAACCAGGAACAGAAAGCTGATGGGCTCTGGGGCCAGATAATCTACTTGTTAATGTATAATCTTTAGTAACTTGTTTAACCTCTCCAAGCCTCATTTTTCTCGTCTTTTAAAAATGGGAAGGGGCTTCCCTGGTGGCGCAGTGGTTGAGAGTCCGCCTGCCGATGCGGGAGACACGGGTTCGTGCCCTGGTCCGGGAGGATCCCACATGCCGCGGAGCAACTAAGCCCGTGAGCCGTGGCCGCTGAGCCTGTGCGTCCGGGGCCTGTGCTCCGCAACGGGAGAGGCCACAGCAGTGAGAGGCCCGCATACCGCAAAAAAAAAAAAAAAAAAAAAAAAAAAAAAAAAAAAAAAAAAAAATGGGAAGAAGAATAGTTGTTCTCATAGTTGTTTTGAAAATGAAAAGAGGTCACATACAATGGATTTGGGGCACGGTGAAACTACTCTGTATGATACTCTAATGATGGAGACGTGTCATTCTACGTTGGTCCAAAGCCACGGAATGTACAACGCCAAGAGTGAACCCAAGTATAAGCTACAGTCTTTAGGTGATTGTGATGTGTCAGTGCAGGTTCATCAGTTGTAACAAATGTACCACTCTAGTTGGGGATGCTGATAACTGGGGAGGCTACGCGTGTGTGGGAGCAGGGGGTAAATTGGAAATCTCTGTACCTTCCCCTCAGTTTTGTTGTGAGCCTAAAACTTCTAAAAATTAAACTCTCTTGAAAAAAAAAGAGGTCTCATATATAAAGCATCGAATATATGCCTGGCTCATAGGAAGTACTTGCCCAATATGAGCTAAATCTTGTTCACAGATGACATAGTGCATTTCAAGCATCACTCGGCTGTCTGTCCACCATGTGGAATATATCTGGCTTGTCTCCTTACTGTCAAAGGCTCTCGTGTGAAGAACCATGAACCCATGTCAGGAATTATTCCAGTATTAGTAGCGGTATTATTATTGCCTAGTAATAATAATCATATTAATGATGATATCAACCGCAGTGAACAGGTATCAAACATTAGTGTGCCTGCAGTTTTCTACATGCTTCATACACACTACTCAACAAACCTATGCAGGAAGTCCTATTATTAAACCCCACTTAACAGATTAACTGAGGCACAGATGGGATCATTGTACCATGTCTCACAGTTGACAAGTGGGGCAGCCAGAACTGAAAACCACGGACATCTGCCACCAGAGTGCATCTTTTTAAGCACTGGGCCTAATGGATGGCCATTCATTGTTTTGTTCACTGGCTCAACAAACACACATTGAACGGTTATTTTGCTCTAGGCACTGAAACTCTGGAGACAAATAAGACATAAGTCCTCAAAGAGTTCACCATCCAGTGTGCAGGACAGATATGTGAACAGATGATTTCCATGAAATGGGATAAGAACAACAACAGAGGTCGATGTTACATACCGGGGAAGCACCCTAGTGGCAGTGGTGGGTTCTCTGGGTTATACCCTCCTGAGAAAGGGCCCCTGGAGTGGACTAAATAGAGGAACACCCTGCCACAGCAATGAGTACTTGGCAGCTGGGGTGGCTGGTCAGACACAGGTAACCCCTGGTAAACTTAGTCTGAAACCCACTTAGAGATAATCTAGCTTGTCATTAGTCACGGGGACCATAATTTTACTACTCGGTATCTTTGTCTGGGAAAAGAACAATAATCAAATATCATGTCACTCAGAAGCTAGGCAGCTGCATATATCGTTCTCATTATCAGTGGAACTGATAAACTGTGAAGCAGGTACTCAACTTGTTCTATAGAAACAAAAAAGGGCTGTACTTTGACGTGTACGTTCTATGATGACACTGTGTTTTCCGTTGTAGGCTGCAGAACGGTGATCTCAAGGTTTGTTCTGAGCAGGAGGGAATTAGAAAGAAAGGTTTCACGTTATGTCCTTCCTCTGCGAGTGCTTGTTTTCTGAGTTGTTAGGGAAAATGTGAAATAGCAGGACTCCCCAGGAAGGCTGCCCCACCGAGCATATATTGTGCTCTTCTCATATTCAGTGATGTCCTGGAAGAGAACTGTGGTCTTGGAGAAAAAGCCGTTGTTCCAGGAACACCCGTCTGCAATGCACTGAGGCTTTCAACCAATACATCACTTAAGGGATGGAGAATCGGTTATGCGTACTCAGTGCCTCGGGGTTTCCAAATGAGCGGAGAAATGAGCTTCTCTGGATTCCAATGTTGCAGTTTGGCAATACAGGCCTTTCCCTGAAAAAAAAAAAAAAAAAAAAAAAGTTGTGAATTTAAGGGAGACTTCTTACATAGATCTCCTTGGTAGCTGGGTTGAAATGAGGAATTTTAAGCATTTAAAAACATCAATAAGAGCTAATTCCAAGCATGGTGAAATTGCCTTCATTATGAAACAATGTCGTGTGTTGTGAGAGGAGATATTACACAGGGATGTGATGGTGGTTTGGAAAGAAGAGGGGCTGCTGAGGGAACAGGAGGACTGCTGATGGGGGAAGCCATGCAGAGATGATGCTTTCTGCTGTAGCTGCAGACTCAGCATGGCAAGGGGCTCTTAGATGGTCTGGACCACTGCCGCTCCTTTTTCTCTGCACCAAACACTTGACAGACACAAAGTATGTGTAGTAGAAACCATTGCAGGGCTGGGTATCAGAACCTGGGTGGAGGTGAGCGCATTGGGAGGAAAGGGATGAGGTGGGAAAGGAAAGCAAGGTGGTGCTAAAAACAACGCAGCCAGGTGAGCGGGAACTTGCCTCCTGGGCCTCCCAGGAGTCATTACTGCTCCAGGGAGCCGCTCTCCTTTGGGACTTCCGTGACTGAGGCCACCACCCCTCAAGGGTTACATTGCATCATCTGTAGGCCACCCCTCCACGTCTGCTGGCCCCAAGTTCTCTGGAATTCCGCCAAACACACCTGCTATCCCTTCCTACGTGACCGTTCTTCAGATACCAGGAGTCAGATCCCTTCTAAGTCTCCTTTTCTACATTAAAATTCTGCTATTCTTTTTTTCTTACCCGTCCTACACTCTCATCCCTCAGGACCCCACTATGTGCCAGGTGAGGCCAGGTAATCTGAAAAACAAATCCATGATACTGTGTAAGTCAGTGGTAATAAATTACTCTTACGTCTACAATCACAAAACAGGAAGAGGCCTTAGAGGTCAGCTCAACCCAACTCCACATTTATACGTGGAAAAAACTGGAGGTTCAGTTGTTGGTGGGTAAATTAGGACCAAAATGCAAATTTCTGAACCCTCAGCATAACAGGGCATGTGCCAGACCACATTCCCAGGGAACATTTGAACAGGCAGCAAATCAAAGTATAAGGCAGGATTAACTAATAGCGCTATAAAGAATCCAGCCTGCTGTAGTTTTTGCCTCTTTTGGCACACTCCATATAATTTAATTTTACAAAATAAGATCATCCCGAAACCAGTGGGGCTCCTAAAGATGTTTTTTCCTTACTATTAACCTGATAGTTTGTGGTTGTTACTGTTTTGTGGGTAAAATACTCACACAAAGTGAGTTGTTCTACCCTTTGTTTTCAGTTGGTGGTATTTTACCTTCAAAGATGTAGTTCT
Organism: Kogia breviceps; assembly: GCF_026419965.1. NCBI lineage: Eukaryota > Metazoa > Chordata > Mammalia > Artiodactyla > Physeteridae > Kogia > Kogia breviceps. Next base: position 127,854,306 of record NC_081315.1, on the reverse strand, counting down.
ATGGGCGCAACTTATTTCCACAATTGAAAGATCCTCAAAGGACCAAATAATAGGAAAGTGTGGGATTGTATTATGTAGCAGCTGTATCATTCCCTATGAAGGAAGGAGAGAGGGAAAAAATTCAAAGCAATATTATTGGTGTGAACGTTTTGCTGAAAATACACAAGAAGTTCATATAATTCTTTTAAATAAACTTTTAATTTAGAATAGTTTAAGATTTACAAAAAATTGCAAGGATAGTACAGAGAGTTCCATATACCCCACACCCAATTTCTCCTATTATTAACATTTTACATTAGTATGATACATATAACACAATTATGAACTAATATTGATGCATTATTATTATTAACCAAAGTCCTTTCTTTATTCAGATTTCCTTTGTTTATCTAATGTTCTCTTTCTGTTCCAGGGTTCCACCCAGGATATAACATTACATTTAGTCATCGTGTCTTGGCTATGACAGTTTCTTAGACTTTCCTTGTTTTTGGTGACAATTGTGAGAAGTATTGGCCAGGTGTTGTTTTTTTTTCCAACTTTTGTGGTTTTTTTTGGCCACGAGGCGTAGCTTGCAGGATCTCAGTTCCCCGACCAGGGATTGAACCTGGGCCATGGCAGTGAAAGCCAGGAAAAGGCAGGAATCCTAACCATGAGGCCACCAGGGAACTCCCATTGGCCAAGTATTTTCTGGGTCTCTCAATTGGGACTTGTCTGATTTTTCCTTATGATTAGAGTAGGATTATGGGTTTTATGGAAGATGATCAAAGAGGCAAAGCACAGTTCTCAGCAATTGTATCAGGAGTATATGCTATCCATGTGACATAGCTGTTGTTAATCTGGATCACTTAGCTGAGGTAGTATTTGTCAAGTTTTTCCACCGTAAAGTTATTCTTTTTTCCCCTTTTCCGTGCTGTACTCTTTGGAAAGAAGTTGCTATTTGTAGCCCACAAATAAGGAATAAGGAGTTTTGCCCCACCTCCTATGATCCATTTGGAGTTAATTTTTGTGAAATGTATAAGGTCTTTGTCTAGTTTTATTTATTTTTGCATGTGGATGTCCAATAGTTACAGCACTGTTTAAAAACTATCCTTTGAATTGCCTTTGTGCCTTTGTAAAAAATCAGTTGACTGTATTTGTGTAGGCAATTCATTTGACATTGAAGGTACACTTGAGAGTGATTCTTGAGAAAATTAGTTGACTTTGACTTTATTTCCACTAGTCTGTGTTATTTAATTTTATTGAAATCTTTTATCTCCACACAGGTAGCTATCATCTCAGCCTTTGAAAGTGGCTTCTCTTAATAAGAAACAAAAAAATCTTCAATTTCAATGTTCTCTTCCATAGGTAAGATTAATAGAAAGGGATTTTAGAAAACCTCCACTCTCCCGGTATTGTTTATCTTTTGAGAAAAGGGAATATGCCTGTGAATAACTTAAGATCAAACAGCTGGCAAGTGGTAGGGCCACTAACCAATGATCAATGATTCATCGAGGACTCCAGCCCCGACTGTCACCGCACATGCTCTCCTAATTTGAACAGAGGCTTCTGTCTCTTCAGATCATTTTCTCCAGTCATACTAATTCATAAATGTACATACTTCTCAGGTGACTGAGTAAACGAATCCTCCACAAGGCTAACCAGAAAACTAGCCCAGGGGAAATCACCCTGAGAAGGCTGGTTAGAGCAAAGCACTAACGAGGCAACTCCTGAGTTCTTGCATCCCGGGAGAGAGCTTATTTTTCATCTGCATCCAAATGGCAACTATAAAATCTCTTAACAAGTTTCTGGTCACAGAAGGAACTCAGTGAGAAAGTGCTGGAGTTTATATGTGCAAATCCGCTACTATTATTGGGAAATATAGCTCAATGGCACATCCTGTTGATACTGAGTTAGGAAGATAATTTTCACATGAGGAAAACAATAGTGCACCTAACCTTGTGTGGGTGGGCATTATGTTAGGTGAGTATTTTGTCCACAAGCAAATAGACATATGGAGACATGATGAACCACTCAATAAATGGAAGGAGAAACTTGACATTTTGATTCCACAGAATTTCTTAAATATATTAAAGAGATTTGTGAAGCTATGAATAGTTAGGTCTGTATGCTAAACAGTTAGATCAGAAGATGCTTCCTAGTCTTTCACACGTCATCCAAGGCAGCAAAAATGATCTTGGACGGTGAATGGAGGGGTTAATTTTATTCTTTCATTAAACTTTATTCAGATCTACTGCCGTAACCATCTTGCCAATTCTTTTAAAATATATTTGACTTTAAAACATTTCTCCATTATCTCCAAAATCATTATGATTAATTATAATAGTCATCGTTTGTTAACCCCCTACTGTGTGCAGAATATATATGCTCATTAGTGCCATGCCGTCTTCACTTCAGTTCTGCGAGGTGCGTTACATTATTGTTTTCATTTTGAGTGATCAAGAAAACAACAGCCCTGTAGTTTATGTTCACAATTGTCATGACTTGTGCTTACCGCATCCCAGTCAAAACTCTAACTTCTTTATGTCCCTCATCACAGCTAGCTGCCCACGAGACTGAGTCATTTCATTAATTCGTACTACTATGAAAATGAGGACAAATGTTTATCTATATAGAAGGTTTGGAGAAATCAAATCTAATGGTAGATTTTTCTGTCAGTGAAAAGACGTTGTTGGGAAAGGGAGTGCAGGAGACAGGCAGGGATTTCCTGCGTGCGGTCCACCTTCCTTTCAAATACACTCCTTAAATGTTTACCTGGTAAGATGGAAAACCAGGTATGTGTGTCTATCAAGAAGAACAGCGTGTATTAGAGAAGGAAGACTTGGCCTCTTCAGGGAGTACTGCTGGAAAGAGTAGAGACCTATGTATGTGGTGGGATGTTCTGTCAAGGTTGTCTACCCACAGGTGGGATAAGTAAATTAACTGTAGTTCTGCAGCTAAGAATTCACAGGTGGCAATTATAATCATTAGAGCATGTCCAGACAAAGGTTTACAAAAATAACTTAGGTGGTGGTGAGTACCGGGTACTATTTTTGGTCAAATTTCACATACTTGTTTTTATTTTCTATTTTTCTTCCACTTAAAATTAGACACATTTCTTCTTGGTCTTTTGTACTTTAGACAGACATTATTGGGCAGTGTGGATTCAAAAATGCATCTCTATTCAGTTCAGGCTAAATTGGAACTCTCACATTCTCATGGTTTGGGGCTATGAGAAAACAGAAGAACATTTTGGTGACCTAAAGAATTTGACCTGTCAGGATTCTACATCATTTTAACCAAAACATATACTACCTATGGCTACTGTAGTTGTACAAGACGCAAACGTACTCTATATAGTGTTGCGATTAAAAGCGAGGGCTCTGGAGTCGGACTATCTGAGTTCAAATTCTAGCTCTGCCATTTACTAGTCATGTGACCATGAACATTTGTTTAACTACCTTGTACCTCAGTTTCCTCATCTGTAAAGTGAGAGCAATAAGAGTACTTTTTTCACAGGATTGCTGTGAGAAATCAAAGAATCACTTAGAACAATGCTTGGTACAAAATAAACATTCACGTTTGTAGCCACGTAATTTTGGAAAAGATGAGACAAATTATTAACGACAGGAAAAAGTGATCGTGGTGAAAGTGACAAAAGGGCTCATAGTTATGAAGGCAGGTTGTGGAGCTATAAAAATCTTTCCCTTATAGGATGTTCTTGGTTTGGTCACATACACACACACACACACACATAAAAAGAGTTTGGTAAATTCCAGCTACAGTTTTTTCTTTAATTCAACAACTATTTATTGAGCATCTACTATGTTCAGGTATTTTATTAGGCACTGGGAATTCAGCAATGAAGAAAGCAAACTCCTGTCCTCATGGAGAGTATATATATTAAGGAGAGATATAGAAAATACAGACATGAATAATGGAAATTCTCTGGCTCTCCAGTGGTTAGGACTCGGCACTTTCACTGCAGTAGCCTGGGGTTCAATCCCTGGTCGGGGAACTAAAATCCTGCAAGCTGCCCAGTGTTGCACTCCACAGTTCATATCTATAGTTTTAACTAATAATATACATTCTTTTCATCTATTTTTCTTGAGCATGTTTATCATATTTAATTTAACTGTTTTTTGATAAGCAAAATATCTGGATCTATCTATCTTTTGTTTGTTTTCGGTTTTTGATTTACAATGTTGTGTTAATTTCTGCTGCAAAGCAAAGTGATTCAGTTATACATATGTATACATTCTTTTTCTTATTCTTTTCCATTGTGGTTAATCACAGGATATTGAATACTGTGCTATACAGTAAGACCTTGTTGTTTACCCACTCTATGTATAATAGTTTGCATCTACTAATCCCAAACACCCAACCCAGTCCCCTCCACCCCACTTGGCAAGAACAAACCACAAGTTTGTTCTCCATGTCTGTGAGTCTGTTTCTGTTTCATAGATAAGTTCATTTGTGTCATATTTTGGATTCCACATGTAAGTAATATATGGTATTTACCTTTTTTGGACTTACTTCACTGAGTATGATAATCTCTAGGTCCATCTATGTTGCTGCAAATGGCATTATTTCATTCTTTCTTATGGCTGAGTAGTAAACCATTGTATATATGTCCCACATCTTCTTTATCCATTCATCTGTCAATGGACATTTAGGTTGTTTCCATGTCTTGGCTATTGTGAATAGTGCTGCTATGAACATAGGAGTGCATGTACCTTTTTGAATTCTAGTTTTGTCTGGATATATGCCCAGGAGTGGGATTGCTGGATCATATGGTAATTCTGTTTTTAGTTTTCTGAGGAACCTCCATACTGTTTTCCACAGTGGCTACGGCAATTTTTAAAATTAATTTTTATTGGAGTATAGTTGCTTTACAATGTTGTGTTAGTTTCTACTGTACAGCACAGTGAATCAGCTATATGTATAAATATATCCCTTCTTTTTTTGGATTTCCTTCCCAGTTAGGTCACCACAGAGCATTAAGTAGAGTTCTATTACTATCTTTCTCTTTATGGTTTTTCGTACTTGTTTCTATGTCCCGGAATGCCTGGGAAATTTTGATCCAATGTGATCCAGACATAGTATTTTAAAAATTATAGGGCTTTGGGGTAAAATCTTCCTCCAGAGAGGCTTTACCTCTTCTACTAGGGAGCTGATCACTTTAATCCAGTCAGAGGTAGAACCAACTGCAGGCTGCATTACAGATTTTTATTTTTGGACTTTATTTTTTAGAGCAGTTTTAAGTTCACAGAAAAACTGAGCAGAAAGTACTGAGTTCCCATTTGCCTCTTGCCCGCACCCTTGCATAGCCTCCTTCATTATCAACGTCCCTTACCAGAGTGATACATTTTTTAAAAAATTTATCAAAGTACAGTTGACTTACAATGTTGTGTTACTTTCTACCATACAGCAAAGTGATTCAGTTATATATATATACATATATATATAAACACATATATATATATACACACACACACACACACATATATACGTATATATATATATACTTTTTCATATTCTTTTCCACTGTGGTTTATCACAGGGTATTGTATATAGTTCCCTATGCTACACAGTAGGAGCTTGTTGTTACCCATTCTACATATAATAGTTTGCATCTGCTCATCCCAAACTTCCTGTCCACCCCTCCCCCACCCCACCCCCTTGGCAACCACAAGTCCGTTCTCTATGTCTGTGAGTCTGTTTTGTAGATAAGTTCATTTGTGCCATATTTTAGATTCCACAGATAAGTGATATCATATGGTTATTTGTCTTTCTCCTTCTGACTTACTTCACTTAGTATGATAAATTCTAGGTCCATCCATGTTGCTGTCAGTGGCATTATTTCATTCTTTTTTATGGCTGAGTAGTAGTCCATTGTATATATGTACCACATCTTTTTTGTCCTAGAATGGTACTTTTTTTTTTTTTTTTAACCAGGGATGATTCTACATTGACACATCATTATCACCCAAAGTCCAGAGTTTATGTTAGGGTTAACTCTTGGTGTTGTACATTCTACAGGCCTTGACAAATGTATAATGACATGTATCCATCATTATAGTGTCATACAGAGTAGTTTCACTGCCCTAAAAAATCCCTTGTGTTCCACTTATTCATCCCTCCCTACCCCTAACTCCTGGCAACTACTGATCTTTCTATTGTCTTCATAGTTTTGCCTTTTCCAGAATGACATATAGTGCATTACAGGTTTTGTGAGACTCCTTTACATCTCTGATCTGTCCCCGTTCCTAGAGAGTAGCCCTCTGCTATAGACTGAATGTTTATGTCCCCCCCAAATTCATATGTTGAAACCCTAACCCCCTAATGTGATGGCAATGGGAGGTGCAGCCTTGAGAGGTGATTTGGTCATGGTGGTGGAGCCCTCATGAATGTGATTAGTGCCCTTATAAAAGAGACCCTGCAGAGCTCCCTCATCCCTTCTGACAAGGGAGGACACAGCAAAAGGATGGTCATCTATGAACAAGGAAGTTGGCTCTGGCCAGACACTGAATCTGCCAGAGTCTTTTATTTGTTTATTTATTTATTTATTTATTTATTTATTTATTTATTTATATTTTTGGCCATGTTGGGTCTTTGTTGCTGTGCATAGGTTTTCTCTAGTTGTGGCGAGCAGGGGCTACTCCTTATTGTGGTGCACGGGCTTCTCATTGCGGTGTCTGCCAGAGTCTTGATCTTGGACTTCCAGCCTCCAGAACTGTGAGAAATAAATGTTTGTTGTTTAAGTCACACAACCCGACCCAACTAAAACACCCTCCTGGAGTTCCACCTGAGGACCTGGGATGCTCACTGTGGCCCTGTCCTCCTGTGAGTCTTTTGAGTTTGCAAAATCTCTGTTCTACTTTATAGACACTTTCTATTTAGTTTCTTATCATCTTGATCCATGTAGTGTCAGAACTTGGGAAAACAGGTCAAGTGTCAGACTCAGTTTTCCAGCCACCCTTCTCACTGGCATCCCAGCCTCACAAGATTCTGATTTTTCTCTCCAGCCCCCCAAACTGCTGACAATTCTGCTGCCTTCTCTGCCCCTTGGTGATCTCCTGCCCAAATGTCTGGCTTAGATTCTTGGCCCCTTGCCAGGTACTCAGAACTGGCAAGTGCCCCCAAAGAAAAATCAACTGCAGAATGCCAGCACTCCTGTCCAAGTTTCGTCCTTCTCCAGAATCTTATTGCTCAAGTCTGAGTTTCCCCAACAGTTCTTCAATGCTTTCAAACAGGTACTGTTCTGTGTATTTTATCCAGCTTTTCTAGTCATTCTCAGTGAGAGCATTGGCTTTCATCTCAGCTGAAAGCAAAAATCTTGACATACATTCCTGCAGATGCTTCTGTATTTTCTCATTTATTCTGTTAAGATTAACAAATAATAGAAACAGTTTAGCCAAACAATCTACCTACATGCTTGATTTTATGGATGATTTGTCATTCACAAGTATAAATCTGTACTTTAATTTAGGATGTTGCTATATTAACATATTTGATCATCTGTTGTGTAAATACTTATGAATTTTTTCATGAATTTATAAATGAATATCTGGTGGTCAATAATCACCATATTTGTGTACTATACATGAATTTCAACTGACCAATAGAAATATTGGGGAAATATAATATTTTAAAACTGAAGTATAGTAGATTTACAATTTTGTGTTAGTTTCTGATGTACAGATAATTTTATTTTATTTTTTTTTGTAACTCAAATTACTTAACAATCTTGAGCTTCCATTTTACTTGGGTGGCAGAAACTAATCTCAGTCAATTTGGGGATTTCCCTAGGATTGTGTTTAAATAATGAGGGACTTACGTAGTGTCAAAGCATCAGGGATGGGAGGGATCTCAGTGTCATCTGTCCATGATGTATCTACCACACGGGCATCATCTGTTCATGATGTATTCACTGACATGGCACCATCCTGTCTCCCCACTCAGTGGTCTAGTCTGGCATTTCTTGACCTCCATTCTTATCTATGAGGCTCCTTTAGATCCACTGGCTCTCTCTGTTTACCTTGTTTTCATCCATGAATGCAAAGTAAACTTTCTGGGGCTCCTGAACCATTCTAGTGGGATGAAATGATCCCAACTGTCTAGACACACTATCTATTTTTTCTATAGGACTTTGATGCCCCCCTGGAACTGAGCTCTGACTATTTTGGATCAATCTTCCAGATTTATGGGAGAGAGAGAGGTATGCTTCACAATGCTTTGCCCCAATATTTTGTTTATGCCATAAGCCCTTTGAATTTTCCTAACAACCAAAACATTTGAAACTCAAAATCCTGGCAGAGTTTGCTTTCTGTTGTCCCGTGCATTCCCTGAAGCCATAATAATAGATTAGTCTAGCTGAAAAAGGGAAAATGAAATACTGGAGAGAAAAACAAAGCAAAACATTGGTTACTATTTCAAAAAAGTTACTGTGCTATGTGTGTATTCATTCCATAAACCCTTACCTTCCTACTGAGCGCCTCATCTACACCAGGCAATATGGAAGACATCAGACTATCATGGTAAATGAGACACAGTCCTCAGCTCAGCTACCACCAGACTAAACAGGGAACACAGACAAGAAAGAGGCAATTTCAAGACCTCTGTTTAAAATATGGCAGAGTAAACATGTTTACTCACCCTCTCTCCCAAAATTACATAAAAGTAACAGTAAAGAGTTTTTTAAAAAAACATGAACGTATAAAGGCAAAAAATGAAATACTTGTAAGTAGAGTATATGGCAGCAATGGAATGTTGGAAACTAGAAAGCAGGTGGACTAGTGGCAAAACTGACTTAATCATTGAAACCAAAGCTGGCAGTAAGGAAAGCTAAGAAGAAGGCTGATTTGAACTACAGGATCTCAGAAATATTTAGAAATATTAGAGTAGGGGTGCAGGTGTTGCTGGCAATGGGAGGATTCATTGCTGGTCTGTAAAAGAAATAAACTGGCAGCCAAACTTCTTTTATACTTTCCTGGTGAGAGTGTGGTTGAGTCATCTGTGGGAAGCTAGCTAAAAACAAAAGTAAAGAAACAAACAACAAACAGTGTAAAGCCTAGTCAGACCTGCTGTATAAAAAAATAAATAAAATTAAATTAACAAATTTAAAAAAACAAAAAATAACAAACAAAAACCTAGTCAGATCACCTACAGGGATGTATACCAGTCTATTCCAGGCAGTTTTTAAAAACTGCTTTATTTTTAAATATGAGCAGACAACAGTTTTAAATTTTAATGTAATGAAATGCATTAGTTTTCCTCTTATGATCTGTTATTCGTGGTCTTAATTTCTTTGTTAATGTAATGTCAAAACAAAGTAGAGTGAAACAATTGCTAAAAAGCACATGTAGTATGTTACTAATTCCATTAAAATGGAAACATATCAAGAAATACTACACATTGTTTCATTAGATACATAAATATGTAAGGGAGAATAATGATAGTAATACTATTCTGTGTCTACAACATTTTATTTCTTTATTTTAAAATCTGTTTAATTAAGGTGTGAATTGTAACAAGGTTTAATTGGGAACAAACTATCCCTTTTTACTTTTCTATAATTTGAGATATTTTATAGTTAAAAAGAAGATAAATAGGCAGCCACAATACCCTGAGGCAAGGCTTACCATAGAGGAAGGTACTTGGTGTTGGGGAACCCATAGAAAGGCAGATTGCTGGGTGGTCAGGGAAGAGTTGGGAGGGAGTGATGGCATGCAGTCTACAACCCAAGGGAAACATTGGCAGTGCTGGAGGGGGAGAAGGGGGGGCGGGAGGGGGGCGCCAGGAGTGGTGGAGCTGTGTTTCCCTAAGAAAGTTAGGGGCATTTGTGGTATGTGTGTTGGGGGAAATAGTGAAGACCCTATAAAACCAAGTTCTGTGAGTCTGGATCTCATCCCCAGGAAATGGTGAAGCATAAAGAGGGCTGAGCATCAGGGCCAGGGAAGGACCCTGGAGACCTAGTGAGGGACCTGGTGTCAGTATGTAATAAGCAGGAGCTCAAATTCTTTACAAAGGGGTTTTCCCCTACCATGATGCCTTTCTGTCTCAGCGAGCTATACTGTTTTTGCCTTTTCCCCTTCCCCACGGCAGAGGGGAGGGAGGAGCCCTTGTTCCTAATTGCTTTCCCCTCGTGTCGCAGTCCCAGGCCTTCTCCACTCTCCGCTAAGCGTGTCCAGTTCTCCCTTCCTGTCCCATCAGCCGACCCCACCTGTCTCTCAGGCAGCCCCAGTTTGCAACTGTGAAGGCCTTGTCAATACGTTTTTTTCCTTCTTAGTCTCCTTTCTAAGCCCCCTCCACCCCCCGTCCTTGTGGGATTCCTGCACGCTGAGTAACCCTCGGAGCCCTCTAATTCCTGCCCACTGCCCTAACTCCTTTGCTCTGCCTACTGGCCTTTCTGTTGCATGGCGGGTCCCCTTCCTGCAACGAGTGCTTGATGAGCAGAGCAGTGTCCCAAGTGACGAGAGGTGGATGTTGATTTTCCTATCCAAGCCAGCTTGAGAGACAAGGCAGGGCTTGTGCTATGAGTCAGTGGGTATTTATCATGGCTCAGGGGCTGGGGTTTACTTTTCTCAAAGGTAGTTTTTGGAAAATATTTGGAAGTAGTTACTTTCTTTCACTTGTGTGATGTGAAGGCTCTTTCTATTTGGTGTTCTGAATTCCCTGTTTATACCTTCTAAAAGAGAGGTTATCCATCCAAAGGGGAAACATGATTTGGTTTTTACTTTTTTTTCTTATGTTGTCTTTTTTAGATTGAGGTAAAATTTACATATAGTAAAATGAATATAAGTAAATTGTGATTTTTGATAAATATCTACACCCATGTAGTTAAAATCCAAATCAAGATAGAGAAGCTCTCCATCCTTTCCGGGAAATTCTTTTGCTACTCTTTTAGTTAACTTCACTCCTACAACAAACTACTCTTGATTTCTCTCACCTTAGCTTAGTTTTCATGTTCCTGAACTTCATAAAAATGGGATCAGACAGAATCTATCCTTCTTGTGTCTTGCTTCTTTTTCTTTTGTTCAACACGTTTTGAGATTATTCCTGTTGTGTTCTTTTTTTACTGCTGAATACCATCCCATTATATGAATATACCGCAATTTATTTATCTATTCTCATTGTGATAGACATTTCAGCTGTTCCTATACACCAGTGTAAACTAACTGTGTAGAAAGATTTAGAACTTTTCTTTATAGTGGAGAGTGTTCTTTATAAAATCAAAATTACATCCCTAAGCGAGAACAAACTAGTAGTTACAAGTGAGGAAAGTGGGAGGAGCAAGAGGGTAGGGGATTAAGAGGTACAAACTATTAGGTATAAAATAACCTACAAGGATATATGGTACAACACGCGGAATATAGCCAATATTTCATAATAACTATAAATGGAGTATAACCTTTAAAAATTGTCAATCACTATATTGTACACCTGTAACTTATATAATACTGTATAGCACCTATACTTCAAATTAAAAACTTACATCCCTAGCTGATTATCTAACATACTGGAATTAGAGTCTCTGATCTTATAGATTCTTCTATTATTGGAAAAATAGAAGCTTGAATGTCAAGATCCTCGTGGCCCTACTCCTCAGGTTCCTGAGTCAGCTGGCTTCTGGGAGTTCCCTGGTGGTCCAGTGGTTAGGACTCCACGCTCTCACTGCCAAGGGCCCGGGGTTCAATCACTGGTTGGGGAACGAAGATCCTGCAAGCTGTGCGGCACGGCCAAAAAAAAAAAAAAAGGAAAAAGAAAAAGAAATGTCTTGATGTTTCCTCAACTCCCATCCTGAGTCTTTAAGGCCATATTAAGTAATAATAATAGAATTTTTAACTGTTACTCTGCATATTACTGTATGAACATTGAGTAGTTAATCCACTAAAAATATAATTAGTTTTACCGTATTTCAAAAAGAAACTGGAGAAATAAAAGACAGTTCCTGGGTATTGTTTAAAGACCCCTGGAGGCTTGAGTTAGGAGGACTGAGCACCCCACACTTGAAACTTGGGTCTGGAATTTCGTTCATGTTGACCTCTGCAGGTAAACTGTTTGAGCTGGTTTTCTATTGCTCTGTCACAAAGTACCCCAAAACTAAGTTGGTGACTTAAAACAGTAAATGCTTTTTATTTCGTCATTTGTGTGGGTGTGAAGTTCAGGAGCAGCTTAGCCTGGTGGATGAGCTCAGGCTCTGTCGTAAGATTGCCGTCAAGGTGTCGGCACACGTGGCCAGAGAGGAGCCTTAAGAGAAAATTGAGAAGAAGATGCTTAGCGATGGGCCTTGAAGGAGGAACAGGAGCTCACCAGGGAAACTGAAATAATGTAGGGGAGGGTGTTTGAGGCAGGCAGAGGAGGTAAATGCAAAATATGAACTTTTATGTGGTTCATTAGCGAGAAAGTAGAGAGTGCAGTAAAGTTGGAGGAAAAACTCAGGAAGGCCACAGTACATCTTGCTAAAGAATTCTGAATATTTCCCACAGGCAATTTGGATCTGCAAAAAATCTGTTGATTTTAAGCATGAAGTAACACAATCAGATTCGCATTTAGAAGACAAATTAGAGAGAGGGGAAATTAAGAGGCCAGTAGAAAATGATTGCAAAGGAAATGGGTAGAAGGGAGCCGGAACAAGACAAGGAGGAGTGTTGTTGGAATCTACTGCCTTAGATGTGGTGGTGCGAGGGGCTGGCGAGGGAAAGTGAAGGATCCAGAAGTATTGCTGGGATTCTGCATCAGTTACTGGTTAACAGTGATGTCTTTAACCAGGACAGGGAATGTGGAAGAAGCTGGTGAAGGAAAAATGGTAAGTTCGGTTTGGGCATGTTGCTTGTGAGTTACCTGTGGCCCGTCGTGGCTGAGACATGAGAAGCAGGCAGGGAGCTGTGTGAGCCTAGAGCGCAGGAGAGAGGTCTGAGCTGAAGATGAGGATTTGGAAGTGTCCTTTGTTGTGGCCAGGCCTGCTGCAGGATGGGTGACACAGTAACGAATGAACATGGAGCTGTGGCTCAGCAAGGAACCCCTTATATAGGTTAGTGGTTCTCAACTGGGGACAATTTTGCCCTGCAGGGGACTTTTGCCAATGTTGGGAGACATTTTTATTTCTCACAACAGGGGCGGTGGGGAGGGTTACTGCTGACAGTGGGTAGAGAGGGTGGAAAGGCTGTTACCAGAAAACTGGGTTTGCCTCTTGGTGGGTATTGAGCCAAAAGACACAATCAAGCCAAAGAGCAGGAGAAGGAAAGATTTATTATTACTTGCAGCAAGTAAGGAGAACACCGGGAATCCTTCCCAAAGCAGCATCTCCCAGGATAGCAGAATTGGGGAAGTTTCGTTTTAAGCTAAGGGTACATGCAAATTAACAAAGGGGCTCGAGCTGAGGAGAATTCAGTGTAGAATTGGGGCAAAGGTTGACGGAGTCCGAGCTTTACTTGATTGAAGTCAGAAAACGTCAACATCGTCATTCCATCCTCCCCCTGGGCGGGTGCTTTATTTCCTGCAGAACTCAAAGACACATATCAGATTGTTATGTGTGTCCCTGGAGGAGGACCTAGGACTCTATTTCATGCTGAACTATGATTTCTTGTAGCCCTGTTTTTTTGCCACAAGAAGAAAGCTGGTCTCTGAGAGAGGAAAATGAGACAGAGAGAGCTAAGAGTGTGTGATCAGTCATACTTTCCCTTTATTGGCATTTCTATTTTTGTTTTTCTTTTTTAACCTCTATGAAATTAAGGAAGGATCCTGCTTCCATAAAGCTGAAGTTAGCACTCACTTCCCAAGACCTTGAAGTATGACTGATGACATGCTCTTAGCTCTCTCTTTTTACCTAAACTAGCTTGAGTTGGGTTTCTGTCACTTGAAGTTAAGAAAGTGCTGACTTAAACAGCTTTGTTAATTTAGCCTGAGAAGCAGCTAGTGAAAGGAAAAGATTTAAATACAGATGAGAATAAGATCATTATCCTGCAGGATGAACCTTAAACCTTGGGCAGGAAAAGGGTCCTCTCACCCTCTGAGTGAGAAAGAAGGAGGTAGGAATGGGCGTGGGTGAAGATGAGTTTGTAGGTGTAGGGTGAGAATTCAGGGCAAGGAGACTGGCTGAGTAGCAATTAATGTCATCTGCTGGGAGAAAGGATGAGGGCTAGAATCTTAAGGAGAGCAGTGAAGATTAAAATAAATATGATGAGGGATGGAAAAAGATCTGAGCAGGGACATATTAAAGGGTCACTAAGAAACACCAAGGGCCCAGTTGAGACAGATGACTCCAAATCTGTTTCATGGCCACTTTATGGTATGATTTTGTTGTGTCCAACTGTGCTCAGCAGCCTGCATATAGGGGCAGATGATGGCAGGGTAGCGGTCAGCTGGATGTGCGAAGAGAGTAGACTAGAGGAAAGTGACGAGACGGTGGGGAAATGACTTACTCTATAGGCCATAGGGAGGCTAGAGAAGACACGAAGCAGGAGAAAGGATGGATGGTAGTCTGGGTGGGAAGAAAGGCCAGGGGTGGGTGAAGTCTGAGAGTACCAGCACATGTGGTTGGAATGCCAGGAGAACATGGAGGAAAGGAGGGAGCTGCCAGGGGTGGGAATTAGTAAGGTTTTAGAGGAGGAACCCTGTAGAGAATGGCAGTGTCCAGGGTGTGAGAGAGTGAACCCTCATTCCCTCTCATGCACATAATAAGGTTGCATAAAAGGGAAAAAAAATAACACTACTTCCATCCATCACGTGCCTTGATATCCCCATTAGGCTGACTTCTGGGAAGGACACCACCCTCCTGCCTTCCTTCTCCCACCCCTCCACCGTTGCACGTACACACCCACCCAGCAAAGGCTTTCCTTGTTTAAGCCTACTTCCTACTCTTACCGCCTACCCTAAGGTTAACAGAATTCTGCTGTGTCATCTCATTCAATCTGCTAGACAGAGCACTGTAATTAGACAGATTCTATCTTTTTTTTTTTTTTTAAATCACTGTATCCTTAGTGCCTATGACAGGGTATGACACACAATAAAGTTGTTGAGTGAATGAAGATAAACTTCAGATAAAGAAACCAATGCTGAGAGGACCATAAACTGGCCCCAGAAATGGGAGTGGGCTGGGGGTAGGGGACCAGTGCTGAGAAGCTGGCTGTTGATGGGTAAAGCCTGCTGCAGTGCAGCAGAGGATGCAGAGGGACTTCATTTGGGTTTTCAAGTGGGATGGGTGGGGACTGAATCATCAGCGCGGAAGAGATGAGGGTGGGGTTTCGTGGTGAGAGTTTTTGGAAGGAGAAAGAGGGATGAGAAATTGAACCCAGTCTTCCTGTTATTTTTAGGCATTAAACAAGTGAGCTCATCTAATCCTAGCCACCACCCCAAATTAGGAAAAATCAAATCATTGTCCAAGGTCACACACTACTAAGATCATAAAGCAAAACTACCCACCCAGGGATGAGTCCTCCCCAGAATTCAGACTCCCTGTCTGGGACTACGTCTATTCCACTGGCAAAATTCTCTCTTACAAGGTTTCCTTTTAAGTCTTTTTATAGCTTCCTAGTCATTTTGAATATCAACGGTTTGCAGTTAATAACCCGCACCACAGTGGATTCATTCAGCCATTCACTGACGCATCCATTCAAAACATTCACTGCTCTGCTATGAGCAGGTACTAAGTGTTACTAAGGGCACTGTGCTAGGTGCTGGGGACTCAGCAATGAACAAGAGAGACAGGATGCTTGTCCTTTTATAAACAGGCCGAGTAGTTTGGGGTTTCTTTTTACTAATTGCTCGGAAGATCTTAATCAAGCTTAAAAATCCTTCCTGAAAGATTCCTATCAGAAACTTTTTTTTAGCTAATTATTTACCCAAGACCTATATTCCAGTCTCCTGCTAGGGACGCTGACTTACGTTTTACTGGATAAACACAAATATTGTTTTGAATAAAAACAGTGGAAGGCCTTCTGAAGATAAAAATCTCCTGAGGAGGGCTTCCCTGATGGCGCAGTGGTTGGGAGTCCGCCTGCCGATGCGGGGGACGCGGGTTCGTGCCCCGGTCCGGGAAGATCCCACATGCCGCAGAGCGGCTGGGCCCGTGAGCCATGGCCGCTGGGCCTGCGCGTCTGGAGCCTGTGCTCCGCAACGGGAGAGGCCACAACAGTGAGAGGCCCGCATATCTAAAAAAAAAAAAAAAAAAAAAAAAAAAATCTCCTGAGGAGTCTCTGCTTTTAATTTCTGGTGAGCAGAAATTAAAGTCTCTGCTTTAAGATCTGGTGGATCTCAATAAGGGGAGATGATTAAAGAGTCTCTTCATAATTTCACACTGTTGGCTCAGGATGAGTTTCTGACAGTAAATCTGGACCTATTTCTCCAAAGGACATTACAACCACTTTAAGTCTAAAGGGCAAGGTTGGGGGCGGGGGCACTAGAATGCTGGCTACGTTCCAGTATTACTTCTGGGAGGTGGAAGTGATGGTGAAAATGAACAAGGGCCGAATCTGCAGAAGAATGAGGCCTCACCTTCTCACCCTGGGAGGTTCAGGGATGGACGGGATGAGGCCATGTAGACGGCTTGAATTAAATTCCAAATGGTGCTTCTGGAGTCTTCGGCCACATCAGATGGGGACTGTGGGAGCCTGCATGTGGAGAGGAGTCTAGAGGGTGGGGGTCTCATTTAGCTGTACTTGATAGGGGCCACTGATGGGAGACTGTAGTAGAGGAAGGATAGGAGGGAACCAAGAAGCTTGGCCCTGGAGAGTTGGGGCCTGCCGGGCCTGAGGGATTGGCTGGTGATAGGACAGATCCTGTTGCACGGGGCATTGGGACCATCAGGGATTAATTTGTTTTAAATGTGAGAGTAGGGGCTGAATCATCAGGTTAGGAGCCGAGAATGGTAGCGAGGGTTTTTCAAAGGAGGAAGAACTGTGGAGGAATGAAACCAATCCTCTTATAATTGCTAGGCATTTTTACAAATTAGCTCATTTAATCCTTAATTTCTTGCAATTCACTATCTTGTCTTCTTTCCTTCTTCTTTAAGTAATCATAATTTGTAACAACTATATTTATTAAATGAAATTAATTTAAAAAGAAGACTAATTGAGAATTTCATATTCTAAAAAACAAGACTAACTCTTCTAGAATTAGGGAAAATTGTCTTACTTATACAAAGCCTAGTACTCATTTTTTTTCTCTTTATGCATCAGTATAATTAAGGGAAACAGTAGGTCAATGAATATATGATGAAAATATTAGATTTGAGACATGTAGAAATTACAACACAAAGAAGCCAGACCTGTTTAGAATGAATTGGCTAATTCCTGAATGATCCAAATAACTGAGGTAAAGAGGGAAGTCAGGAAAATCTCCAGTTTACAAATAAGTTGAGGTTCAAAAATGTATTTGGGGACTTCCCTGGTGGTTCAGGGGTTAGGACTCTGCGCTTGCACTGCAGGGGACGTGGGTTCTATCCCTGGTCCGGGAACTAAGATCCCACAAGCTGCGAGACTCGGCCAAAATAAAAAGGAAAAACAAAAACAAAAATGGGTTTGTAAATTAGTTATCTGAGATTTGGTACATTTCCGCAATGCAAACAACATTTTAGGTATGGCTGTAACCTGATACCTGATTATCTCATCAGAGAATAGCTGAAATCCATTATTTGTACACAAGAACTGTACAGCAAACAAACCAAAATTATTACAAAATACTTAAAATTAACGCAACATGAAGACAACGCACTAAGAAGACTTTAATTTTAAATTCAAGAAAGAGAAAGTTTCATTAGGAGGATGAAAGAGTTAACTGAAGAATCCGGTGGAGAGTTTGAGGATGCCCTTTGGACACTGAGCAGGGACTTCTGGGATAGATGACAGATACTGTTTTTAAGACATAATAAAGGAGATTTTCTGAGTGTCCATCATTTATAACAACCAGCAGTTAAAAAACACCACTCATTCAAAAATCCATCAATTAAATATACCATTCAAAGCTGAGTCTTTAGGTGGCAGTTCTTATGCACTTTGCACTCCAGCCATTTTAGATATTCAATTCACACACACACAGAGGCACTTTCCTTCTTTTGGTTTTGCTGTTCACTTAACCAGATCACCCTTTCTCTTCTTCATTTCCTGACAAAATAGCTTCCCTCGAAGCCTAAGTCAAATGACACATCCATCAATTTTTTAAATCCCTTGACAAAATATTAGCTGTGTCTCTTCTGAAACCAGTTGCATTTTGATTACATTTTATGCATCTCATTTATGAGTTACAGTTTGTCTCCCACTGTAGTGTCTGTGTTCATGCTCTGTGTGTAATATTAATGGGAGTAGACTCTTGTGTAGGCCTTCTCCACAGCTTCAGACCACCTTTGCAAAACAGTGTTCCCCTCAGCCTGATTCCCCAGCTCCATTTTATTTTTTTTATAGAAAACTTTATACTGGACATAATAGGTATTTTTTATTGTCTGTCCCCTCCACCAGAATGTATGACTTATGAGGGCAGGGACTTTGTTTCATTTACTGCATTACCCTATCCCCAGTGCCTAGAACTGTGCCCGGTCCACAGTAGGAACTGAATAAATCCATGTAACTGGAAGGGAAAGAAATACCAGCTGGGGTATGTATATCAAAACACTGAGTCTAATAATTCATTAATTCTATCACTATTTAGCAGCAGGACACAGCAAGTCGTTAACCTGTGATGGGCATCATTTTCCTATAAAACCAACAACATCGTTAAACATAGGATTGCTGAGTTCTGGTGTCATTCCATTACTCTGAGAGCAGAAACTGAGAGAGATGATGAAGAAAAGGACTTCAAGTAAGTGGATGTGTGAGGGGAAAAGAATGCTCCAGGCCACACTGAAGGAGCTACTCTTGGTGAAGGGCAGAGAGAAAATGATAAGCATAAGTGAGGAAAAAAATGCAGAGGAAAGGGCTGCCTTCAGACTCCTTTGCCTGTGAACAGTGCTCTGGGAGAGGTAGGTGCTCAATGCCCGCTGCTTGGGAAGAGGCTTCCTGGGAAGAAGAAAGGCAAGCTGAAAGGGGTGTGTGTGTGTGTGTGTGTGTGTGTGTGTGTGTGTGTGTGTGCGCGCGCAATTCTGCCTTTCTCTCCAGCAATCACTCTGCGGGTGTGTGTGTGTGTGTGTGTGTGTGTGTGCAATTCTGCCTTTCTCTCCAGCAATCACTCACACTGCTGTGACTTTAAGCATGTGGCTCATGTGTGAAAGCAAATGAGAAGTTCTATCTATACGAAGAGCACATTCGTTCTACATTTAATTTACGACAAAAGCTCTTCTTTATTCCCCAAAGCAGACTAGATTCTTAAGTCTTAACTTGAATCTCCACAGCACTTTGCGCTTCTCATCCTACAATATCTTACTGCATCTAGGGTTGCCAGCTTCTGTCCTCTTGCCTCCCGGCGCCCGCCCGGTGCCTCCCCTCTCGCCAAGCTAGTAAGTCTGAGAAAGGATGTCTTTCTCTTTCTGTCTTTGCGTTCTCTGCACCAGCCTAGTATAATCTCCTGTAGTGTCTGTGTCTCCGTCTGTCTTTCTCTCTCTCATACTCATATATTTTACGTTTAACTAATAATAGGGAATGGCTCAAATTTAAGTTACTTGAAAGTTCTAGGCTGGTTCTGAAAATAGGAATCGACCCCAGGCGGAGGTTTTAAAATTTCCCAAGTAAGTTACCAACGAGCTATATATACATTTAAGAGAAGGCCATCTAGGAAGCAACGATTGACATTTTTTTTTTTTAAACAAACTTAAAAATAAACTTGGGAATTCTAAACCGTGGTCAAAGACGCGCTGTCCTTGCCCGCAGAGACTCTCTGGTCTTCACGCCCCTGCACCGTTAAGGCCGAGCACCGGGTAAGGCCCGTGTTCCTGCGGCCACGGAGGGGAGGGAGGCCCCAGCGATCCCAAACACGAAGTCCTGGACAACTCCCCACGCCCTCCCGCTGCGCGAAGGCCAGGCTGTCCCTGAGGGCCCCCCGCGCCCCACCCAGGTTGCAGGGACTCGGACTGACCGGGCTCCACGCACGCGCACTGAAGCCCGGGTAGGGGCGTGTCGGAGGCGCTCAGGGATGGGCCGGCGGGGGCGGGGCCGATGCCGTTTCCGTTGCCTGGAACGCCTAGAAAGCAGCTTTCTGGAGCGTTCTCCGCCCGCGTCTCTTCCCGCTCTCTGCGCCGCCGCTCTCCCGGAGGTTCGGGTCTGGGTGAGTGAGCGCTCGCCTAGCCCGCCGAGGGCAGCTGGGGCGCCGGGGTGGCGCTGACTCTCGGCGGAGGGCTGTCCCGGGAGCTGCGGAGAGGGCGGGTCTGCGGCAGCGCCCGGGGGGCTGTCTGGGCGCCTCGGCGGCGAAGTCTGGCTCTCTGAACCCGCCGTGTCTCTCTTCTCTTGCAGTCCTGCATCAGTCACCTTCTCCTGACCTGGGCAGTCGCCATGGCACAGGTAAGGCCGTGCGCCGCCGCGCAGCACTCGGATTCACCAACTTTGTGAATTGTTCAGGAGTTCTAGAATTTGTTGGAAAGCCAGAAGAGTTTAGGAGTAAACTGAATCTGCCTTCGGGAATTTCTTACATCTTTCTCTTTCCCCTTTGCTCCCCTTCCTAGGGAGCGCCCACCCGAACCTGCTCCCACCTGGCGCTGCAGCGCAGCGGGCGCAGCCGCCGGTGACGTGGCGGGATTTGGGGGGCGCTCCCTCTTCGTGAGTGAATGTGTAAAAGGGAGGCTTCCTAAAAATCCAGAGAGTGGCTGAGATTAGAACCAGAGCAAGTACAGCTCCTTGTGGTCATGTGAAGCGAACGCATTTATTTTTTTCTTTTCTTGGCTTTATTTATTTATTTCGCCAAGTTTCCTGTATTTGAATACTGTGAGTGGGCGTTGGCTTTTTCCAGTAGAGTTGTAGTGGAGCTTTTTCCAGTCGCTCAACCCAATTTAACTAAAAGGAACTGTTCGTCGTTGGCACTGATTTTCTTTTCCCCGCAAGCAAAAAGATTAAACCGAAGAGCTGCTTTTCCTAAGTAACGAACTCGCGGAATGAGTTCTGAATTGAATCTGGCTTGGGACTGTTTCAGAATTTGATTACCTAATAACGGCTTTCTTTGCTGTTCTTGACATTTATCAAAAATGTAGGGAAGAGAAAATCGTTTAATTTATATAGCACTCTTTAAAAATTGACCGTGTTGTACAGTCTTTTGTGAATAAAATATCGGTGCTTACGACAGCTCCACCCCGAAACTAATTTTACAAGATCTCATCGATCTAACTGGCTTGTCAGAGTCCAGAAACTTTTTTTAAACAAGTGTTTCAACTCAGACAATGCCCTCTTTCATGTATAGTTCACTTAAAAAAAAATCAGATTGACTTATCAAGATTGAATAAGGTTTCATGATCCTTTCCAAGAGAAGATGGGAGGATTAAGAGGAGTTGGTAATTTTATTAAATTTATACAGTACTTCCATTCTTACTTCCTCTTTTGCACTTAAGAAGTATTACAATAAACCAAGTCTCATATTACTTCAAGTGGAAACTTTGGTTTAGATTCTTCAACATATAAAGGATACTTTTATATGGAATTAACTTTGCTGAGCATTATGTTTCCTATCTTGATATGCTGGTGTGGTGATGTAAATGATGATTTCGCAAGCATTAAAGAATGATTCTCTTTATCCTAGCTCTTTTGGCTGTTTCTCTTGTCTCTTTTGTAAATTTACCCAGTGATTTCTGAAGTTTTTCAGTCAGTTCCTTTAATTATGTAGACTTTACCCAAGATAGCATAAATGAACACATTTCCCCAAATGTGGACATTGATAATTTCAAAGAATGAAAATAGTGTAAAAGCCCTTATATATACAAAACCTGGGAGAATGGTGGCTTGTATTATAGAATTTTGTACATGACCTCTATTACAATATAACCAGGACTGTTTTCTATCCAAGTCACAGTTTTTAGTTTTCATAAAAGTTACAAGTAATAATAAGAAAGATACAGTGTTGAATTTTACACTAGCTTTGTTATTAGTTATCCTTGGAAACCATGGAAGTAAAATATTTTGTTAAAGTATTTGATATTAAGGTGAAGTTTTGTTGGCTTTATACTTACATTTGGTGGTGTGCAGAATGCCCACATTATGGAATTGCACTTTTACTGTCTAAAATTTCCTTTGGACCCCAGTGTAATTGTAGGAAAGCTGAAGTACTTCAGTGTTGGGTTTCAAACAGTTTCCATGGTAGTACCTTTTGTTGTGCGGTATGGCTTCCACTCTCTGGCCATCTGTAGAGGAATGGCGTCATGGCTGAGTCTTAGAGGTGCACCTTCTGGCAATTTAAAATACGTTGTTAAATATTAATGTCTTTTATTTAATGAAAAGTGAAAATGTAGCCTCCCACAGCAGTGATTCTTCATGTTTATGAGCTACATCTTTCATACCAGTGGTTTTCTCTTCTTACTTAACATTGGGACCACCCTGCAGATAACAGTTTGCAGATATCCAGGAATCAATTATTGCATATGTAGATCACGGGCATGACTGCCTTATTATGAATTTGATTGATCTTTGACAGATACATTGAAGTTTCTTTTTTTATGTAAACAAGTATTATTAGGTATATTTACACTCTTATGAATATTTATATTAATATATCTGTAAGTAAATTATAAATTATATTATAATGAATGTACTTCATGTCAATGCTGCTTTTTTTTTTTTTTTTTTTTTAATTTATGTTTTGGCTGCGTTGGGTCTTCGTTGCTGCGCACCGCGTTTTCTCTAGTTGCGGTGAGAGCGGGGGCTACTCTTCATTGCGGTGCGTGGGCTCTAGGCGCGCAGGCTTCAGTAGTTGTGGCACGTGGGCTCAGTAGTTGTGGCTTGCGGGCTCTAGAGCACAGGCTCAGTAGTTGTGGCGCACGGACTTAGTTGCTCTGTGGCATGTGGGATCTTCCCGGACCAGGGATCGAACCTGTGTCCCCTACATTGGCAGGCAGATTCTTAACCTGCCTGGCAATACTGGGCAAATATTGGGAACAACATAAAAAGTGACTTATCATGTTAGGTAAATACATTCAGAGTTGGAGGCATTTGTGGGGTACCACTACTTGAGCTCTGCCCTTCTTCTGGTCCTAATCCTCATCCATTAGTATTGAAATATGTGGGATTCAACCAGTTAACTGTTATTTGGAGAGAAATAGTCTAACCTGAGGCTTCCCAGTTTTTCTCAAAGAGAGCACACTGGTTAACTCTATCTTCTCCATGACATACAAGAATATAAATTACAAATGTACCTGCATGTAAACAGTTCCTGGACAGTACTTTTTTATAGGTTTGAAACTATTCATTTGAATGGTTTTATATTTATCTGGTTTGAAACCACAGCATCCATGTTATTTTAGCCTAAAAGGCTAAATGAGTAATAAATTATTATGATTATTGGATCAGTAACAAAATCTCCTATGTTAAATTTGGGTACAAGCTAGTTGAAGATATTTACTAAGGAATAGCCAAAGAGCTATTAAAATTGCCTGAGTTATCTATATATAGTAAATATTTTTTAATCCCTTCATCTTTTTTCTCTCAACTATCAACTTCTGATTATATAAGTGTGAATTTTTCATTAGGTTTTAGGGTCATTTCTTTAATATGACTTACAGTATTTTGGGTTGGATTTCTTAAATAGGCTCCTGACCTAGTTCTCTCCTATGGCTTTACTTGCTTACACACGTGTTTTTTTTTTTTTAAATCTCAGTATTTAGCTAGAGCCAAATTATTTCATAGATATTCTAATTTATTTAAGTATTTGAAAGTACGTTGTGTAGTTCTGTGTTCTTTGGTTTGGAAAAATCAAGAGTTGGCTATATTTCATAGACAAATGATCCATTTAATACATTTTAATTCATTTTAAGGCTTTTATGTCTTTAATTTTCTTTAAGATAATGAAACTTTAAAAAATTACATTTTGGGCAGTCTGCACTTAGTTTAATTTATAGTGTTGTTTACAAAGAGTTAATATATTCAGGGCACCAGGGATGTCATGAAGCAAAAGCAGGGTACATAATTTTTGACTAGAAACTTCATGAACATCATAGTTATCAGCCTGATACATATTTAAACTGTACAGAATTTGAATAGAAATTTTTTTGGTTGGCTTGAAATCATTGCACTAGGATAATTTACAAGGGCCCTGTGCTGAGCAAGCAGGATCAATATAAATAAGGAAATTTGAGATGAGGTTCATTCCAGAGGAGTTGACTGGATGTTGAGAGCATCTTTTCATGCCATTCACTTTAAGGCCAAACCACTCTGTACTGATTCCCTTGGGGGTTCCTAGATCAGGTTACCTGTTTACCCATGGCCTGTGCTGCTTTGGGTTAGTCTTTCTCAGTTCCTGATTCCTGGACTATGGTCTTCATTTTGGATGCTGAGAAAGAACTACATCCCAAGCTGCTTGGCTGCTTTACAAGCCGCTGAGCAATTCATTGGTGTTTAGTAAACCTTAATTCTCTTATCTTGAGCTAGTGCCCCTTGGACACAGTTGGCAAGTTAGTCTGAGGTCCAGTTCTGAAATAAATTGTATTCGTATAACCGGTATACTATTCTAAAACTTCACAAATATATCAGTTGATTTTTTTGTTTGTTTGTTTACCAAATTAGTGCTCCTAAGACCTTTTCTTTGTGTTTTATGGACCCATCTTTCATTTTATTGGTTTGTATAATATGTACATCTGTAAGCAATTGATTAATTGAAAGGAATACATATTCCAGTTGGTGTCATTTCTTTGGACTCCAGTTCCTAACTGTTCTCTTTACTTTGTCATTCATGCATACATTCATGACTGTTTGAAGCTTTTGAGTTCCTACTATGTGTCAGG